>NC_090321.1:270087907-270712907 GCF_040869045.1 Eurosta solidaginis | reverse complement strand
ATAACTCGAAGAAAAATTAACGGATCGTAATAAAATTGGGTAGAAAAATTTACCCTATAGCAGGAAATATTTCTAGTAAAAATGGATAAGATTGGTTAAGGACCATGCCCACTTTTATATAAATTGAAGTCTAGTAAAGTCAGTAAAGGGTCGTAGACAAAAATAATAATTTAAATCTTACCGAAAAATAGTTATGTACCAATCGTATTTTGTGCCATTATAACAAGAAATGGGAAAAAATTCAAATCTTTAAAAATGGGCGTGGCACTGCGCCTTTCTTACAATGCATTTCCCATCGTTTCTGGAGCCATATCTCGCCGAAAAATTTGGTGCATGTATGCCTTTTAACAGAAAATATTTTCAGTAAAAATGAACTAAATCGGTTAAATCGGCTTCTTTTATATAAAAGATTTTGTAAAATTGGTGATAAGCTGTTTCTAGTTAAAGTTGGAAAATTTCGTTAATAACCCAGCCTTTTTTTTGTAATAACGCTTTTTAGTACCATAGCACTTGTGTGTTTATGTTAATTGTTCTGTCATATCTTTATTTTAAAATAAACAGTAGGGAAATCCCCATATCTGAAGGAAAACTGCATTATTACCCGGTCATATGAAGGTCATTGGTGTTAGCTTCTGTATCCTTTTTGCTTCTTTTAAGCGAAGATAAGTTCAAAATAGAACCATATGTATGTATATGTATTATAGCGTAGCCTTGTAGCACTATTAACCCTTCGAACAATTACTTTTTAATAATTTTTACACATTGTAACTTCAAGTATACTGATCTTCACCAATATTACAAACGCAATATGTCAAATAATTCGAGGGCTTTCAAAGTGAACACTGACACCCTACGCCCCCGCTCTCCTCTCACCATCTGGTTCAAAATCTATAAATTGTTATAACTTGAAATAATATTTCTCGTAAATGAGTATTTTTTTGGGTCTGGATAACACTGATCGAGGTCTAAAGAATTTTGGAAAATCGACCAGTGGTATTCTCTCTCCTCCCGCTATCCTCCCTCCTTCAATTGTTTTTATTAACACGCTTTTATTGGCTTTACCTCCATGTGTGTTTGTTTGTTTGTAACTCTTACTTCGCTTCAACGCACCTGCTGCCTTATTAACATGTTTTTATCCCCTTTTAATCCAGTCGGGATCATTTTGGAACCAATCCGCTATAATTTATGTATGATTTTCAGAGTAATTTCGGACTTTTTCAAGACTATTTCGGTTTCATTTGGGGACCCTTCAGGGATAATTTCTGGATGGTTTTCGGGATCCCGTCGGGCTCATTTCGCGACTTTTCCTGTATTATTTCGGGCTTCGCAGGTAAAGGCTAGTTATTACTAAATGTAAGTACTTTTTTAAATAAAATCGTTTAACTTAAAATTTTTTTAAAGTTATTTTATTCATAAAAAAAAAAAAATGTTTAGTTAAACGGTTTTATTCGAATCAATACTTACATGAAATAATAATAATACGAAAATCTAGAAAATAATTAGGTACATCCTAGGTAAGAGTCATCACACTCCTTATCAATCTAGGGCCTTGATCAGACAATTAAATAAAAGCGTTGGGCGCGAGAAATTTCTAAAAATGTGGGGCGTAGCGCAACTTGATTAAGGTTCAGTTGGTCTTATATATGACTAACAATAGAAATTTGACGCGTCCAACGCTTTTATTTGTCTGATCAACGCCCTAGACTGATGAGGAGTGTGATGACTAGTGCCTAGGACCTACCTAATTATTTTCTAGCTTTTAGTATTATCATTACTTCGTGTAAGTATTGTTTCGAATAAAACCGTTTAGCTTAAACATTTATTTTTAATTATTTTATTTTCAAGTTTTGAGTGTTTATTTAATTGCCTATTATTTCTCATTCTATTTAGTTCATTCAGTGGCTCATTATTACAACGACTCTTTCCTAACAATTTGTTACAATCTAAGTCCTCAATACATAATCCTTCCAAAGACTTTACTCGACTCTGCGCCACGTATGCTTGTCCCTCCTCGAACTACAAAATATTTTGATGTTACTTTTATCGGACTGAATGTAAAATTTGTTCCAAATATGAGACGAACCGAACATCATAGGTCGCTTTCTATTCTTGTATTTATTATGTATTCCAAATATGGACCAAATCGTACCACAAATACGATTTTTTTGAATATATCGATCTTTGCGCCACCTAGCTTCGATTTTTTTCAAAGGCCGCTTTCTATTCATGTATGTATTATGTGTTCCAAATATGAACCAAATCGGACCTCCTATACGATTTTTTGAAATATTGCGATCCATGCGCCACCTATCGCAGTTTTTTTCTTATTATTGCATTGGCATGGGGTTCTGAGCTATATTCCAAGTTTCAAGCTTGTAGCTTATCGGGAAGTTACTTTCAATTACAAAATTCGTTCACAACGGCCGTGCAGGCGGCCGTGCGGCCGGCCTGTCAAGTCAAGCTAAATAAAACCGTTAAAAATCGATGAATTGTCGATAACACGTCTATACATTTTCGATAACAAATCGATACTTTTCGATAACGAATCCTCACTTGCTCGATAACCTGTCGATGAAAAATCTATAACTCGTTGATTATCTTAGTAATCGCAATCAAATTTATAAAACTGCGAAAACAAATCGATAATTCGTCTCCTTTTCTTTTCTTTTCTTTCTTTCCTTTCCTCTCCTTTCCTTTCCTTTCCTTTCCTTTCCTCCAACTTCCTCTACCTTCCTTTCCTTTCCTTTCGTTTCCTTTCCTTTCCTTTATTTTCTTCTACTTCCTTTTCCTTCCATTTCTGTGCCTGGCATTACCATGCCCTACCTTTCTTTTCCTAGCCCCACTCGCCTTACCTTGTACTTGCATTGCCTTGCCTTGATTTACTGTCTGATTTCATTCATATCAACTCTACCACGTACATTGTTCCCGAATTACGCTACTGTGTAATGACTACACTTACGCTTACTTTCTGTATTACTCCATATGGAATACCACTACAACACACATATATTTTACATATATCCCTCATATAGCATACCACTCACACAAACTAAGCTTACGCTTACATTTTACATACCCCTAGCGGGTTATGGGGTTAGAATATACCCGCGGTAGGTATGCCTGTCGTAAGAGCCGATCAAATACCAATTGGATTCAAACGGTTGTGTAGCGCAACCCTCTTAAGGGATTGCCAGCGCAATATATAGCTTCTCCAACCAAATTATCAAGCTCACCTATCCGTGGTCAATCCTGTTTTATTATCAACCGAGGCTCTGGCGACGGAACTCCTCATGGACCTAGTGGGTGGGTGGACGGTATGGCCTAGAAGGTCGCATGCGGTCATAACAAATCGTTCCCGAAATGGTTGGCATTGGTACCGGAATGTACCGGATCTGCATCTGGCGTAGGACCGTCAATATCTATAACACTCCCCAAGGCCGTCGGGTAGTGTCCTTATCGCTACAACAACAATAACAACAACCTTACGCTTATATTCAGGATTTTATTTGTAAACTTGTTTATTAACTTCATTAGGCGGATGCATTTGACGGGTTCTACCAGTTATATCTAATCTAGTGTTTAACAAAATGTGTAAAATATATTTAGCAAGAGGTCAAAGTGCAAGAAATATTAATATTTTACTCCCTTTATATTCTACAGAATTTCGCTCGCCGCTGCGCTCCAGATGCCATCGAGCTAGACATCTCCGCTTATAAAGGTCAATTCGTACACGAACATAATAAACGTAGAAATTACTTGGCGCTTGGTCTATTGCCTGGCTATTATCCTGCTTCACGTATGGCCACTATGGTAAGTATGCGTATGTGTGCTAACAAATTCCGAATACCGGCGCCAATAATTTATTTTCTTTCAATCAAACGATTTAGTGAAAAATTAATACGTTTTTGCACCTTCGAGGTGTTACTCATACGCCTCTATACAAAGTCTGCTGCTTGACATCAGTTTTTATTCCTATACTAGAATTTTTTCTTTCAAAGAATATCAGCTAGCCCTTCCATTGTTTTTTCCCCCATATAATTAAATCACCGAGAAAAGCTTTAGCAACATGTTGCATCAATGCGTAGCAACTTCCTGAACCCTCCGGGAAAAATAAAAGAAAAGTTCCTCTAGAGAGAAATGTCGGAAGTTGGTGATGTTATTACACTGAAAGAAAAATACTAGTAAAATCAACCGAAATACGGGTCAATTCAACCAAAATTTCTGTAAATTTTTATCCATCACAACAAGATGTTGAATCAACTGCGCACAAATCGTTGATTCATAATTGACCGTTTTAGTAATCAAATAAACAAAAAAAAGTTGTTTCATTATTTTGTTTCATTATACTTTATCCATAATTTTATTAAATTAACAATTATTACTGTCGGTCTAAGAATACCAATCAAAACTGTTAATATGAAAGGGATTTCTGTTCTTTTGAAATTACCAGTACAAACTTTTAAATTAACAGAATTTATTGCCAAAATGACACTACCAGTGAAATATATTGGAATAACAGATATTTCTGTTTTTACTAGATTAATAGCGTAAACTTTTACATCAACAGAGTTTTCTGTTCATATGACATTAATACGTGTGGGAAAAATAAAAGCCGGATAAATATATATTTAAACTTACTTAGTTTTTTATTTATATAAATTACACATAAGTACATTTCATTTCTAATGATTTTATTGCTAATTTAGTAATTTTACTTAAAATAATAATAACTTAAATCTGAATTCAAATAAACAAAACTTGTTCCGAATTACCATCGACAGCTTTGTACAACAGTATGTTACCATATATGTATATACGTAAATATGTGAATACATAAATACGCATAATTGCTACATATATATTTTCTCCATACATATTCACACACGCGTTAGTTCATGCTCTAGCGAACCTCATTGGCGTCGGTTTCAAGAACTTCATTTCAACTTTTTCTTCAAAAATTTTCACCACATTTATATATTATAATTATAGCTATATTTGTGTACGCACATTTTATAGAAAATGTATCCATTTTACTTGAATTTAAAACAATAATCGGACAAATAAGTACATATATATGTATTTACTAACCGAACTTCAATTGGACGTACATCAAATATACTGGCACATTATACACTTTTATTAAGCGCACTTTCACCAAATTTTATTTTTTATAATTTATTTAATTTATAGTTTTGTACTTCGCCGGACGTCACTTCACTTTTCAAATAAAAATGAAAATCATTGTGGATAAAGCTGGAGACATTGGTGCTTTATCGGTAACCGTATCAGTAACCTTTTAACAGCTGATTCGACCAACCTTATGAGAATCAATGCAATCGATTTTTGGTGCCGCTAAAGTCGTAACCGTATCGTAGCCAACCAATTGGGTTTTGGTTTACCGTCGTACCGATAAACAGCTGATTACGTTAGGGATACGGATACAGCGATACGACATACGGCACCAATGACTCCAGCTTAAGACAAATGTGATAACTTCTGCATAGACGTCAAAATTACAAATAGATTGAATCACCTGATTTTTTATTGACTATCGCTGTCTCATTCTGTATCTCTTTCTATCACCCGCTGAAGGTAGCCGGCGCTATGCACCGTTATATTGAACACCCTGTCAAAACGCTGCCAAAACGCTTAAAAGTACCCATATTGAACATCCTGTCAGGCAGTTGGCGGATAAGGTATCACACTTGTTTTATCCACAATGATGAAAATAGTAGTCACGAAACTGATTCTCAATTATTTCAGTTGCAGCTCATTCTCACTTTCTTCTCTCGCATGTAGAGTTGCCACACTTGATTGTTTCGAACAAAACTTGTATTATTAATGTCTGATATAACATTTTAAATAGAGAATTTATAAGTTACAGAAATGTAAAGAATCAAATCACCGGAAGGTAATTCACCACTGGAGTAACTTTACATGTAATTCGGCAAGTTTAGCTATCGCAAATCTTTATTTTGAAACGATTCCAAACAACTCAAACTTTTATTTTGTCGGAAACATCAATATTAAAAAAGGATTTTTTTATTATCTTATTAGATTCGTTCGAGTGAGTGAAAATTCTTAAAAACTTGAACAAACTGTTACTAACTTTGGAAAAATACTGTTCATTGAAACAAAACTCTTGCAACAAGAGGGCGCAATTTTGCATTTGCCTTGGAGGAGAAGCTGCAAAATTGTACCCGATAAATAGGTGTCCTGGTATCGCATAATTTGTGGCAGTGTTATGTACAACAAATTCGAAAATTGGTTGTTACGTTCTGTATTGATAACTGAAAAACTAGTTTTTTGTTGTTTTCTCAATTTGTGTGTTTTTTTTTTTTTTTTGATTTGGTGATTTTCTTATCTTGGTGTTTTTTTTTAACCAGTGGCACCATCGTCATAAGTACAAAGTAGAGAGCGCAGTGAGCGTAAAATTCTCTTTGAATTTTGCACATGTATTGACTGTTGTTCGCTGTTGAAATTACCAGTGAGGTCAGTTGTCTGAACAGAAAAATCAGTTAGATTGACTAGGAATCTGTCAATTTTACAGAATTTTGTTGACTTAAGAGCGACAATTTCTCTTCTGTTTAAGTGGCTAAACTAATTTGTTCGCTTGATAAAGAACTCGGTCGAACTAACCATAATTCGACCAATTTCACCGAAGTCAGGAACAACAGAATCAATTTGTTGATTTTACTAGCACCATTTCTTTTAGTGCATGTAAGGCACAATATTCTTTGGGAACCAAAACTTCAACTTTTCAGAATTTTGCACAAATTGTCAATGGACATATTGAGACCAATTTACCCTTTAAATGAAAATAAATAAGTACATTCTACAGGCTGCCAGATCAGTGCGGTGTCTTTTAGGGGAAAATTGTTGCCCTGAAGAAAGCTGCAGAAGTGCTGGAGGAACCGTGCTTAACTGCAGTCGCGCTAATATATATATTGATAGTCAGGTGGCGATCAACGCAATAATCTCAAACAATACTTCATAAAAAAGTGTCCTGGAATGCAACGAAGGTTCCGGGCCATAAAGCGATAGAAGGTAACAAAAAGGTTGGTGAGTTGCGTTTTTGGATAAATCAAAATGAAACAGAAGTTGCATATGATCCATTATTTGGGAAAGACCGAAGCGCGTGCCTGCCAAATTTTTTAAGGCCATGTGCAAATTTTACGGCGTTAGATTCAAAAAGTTGCTCATATTTCTAAAGAGATACGACTTAAGGCTCCCAGTGGGCATACAAACTGGGCACTGCTTTCTGGCGTCACATTCTTATAAGTTAGGCCTCGTAAGTAACAGTCGATTTAGATAGATAGATAATTTATTCAGGATTGCACTGCGACCATTGGTCAGTTGTGCCCTCCTCTCCTTCGTAGCACCTCATCCAAGCCGAATTCCTTGTTAAAGTGGAGTGGTTCTCTTGGCATGAGGATTTGAATGTGTGAATGCTCTGGCCATTGTTGTCGCATTACAAGAGGATATGTTCAGCCGTATCCGCTGATCGATCACTCAATCGCATGTGTTATTCGATTGAATACGCGGTTTCTGCATATGGCTGTTATGTCTACAATGTCCTGTAAGAATAGCTGTTAAAATTCTTAGGTTATTTTTCGAGAGGCCTATTATTTCTCTATAGCGAGCTGTACTATGAACTTCTAACAGTAACTTAGATTGTCTAAAACTTGGTACATTGCGCAAGTGCTCTTCTCTCCTTTTCCTCTCTTGTTATAATCAATTCCCTCTAATTTACTGTGAGCCGACTGTCAGAAACGGCTCAGGAGCGATGGGTCGTACAGTCGCTGCCTCTCTAACTAGGCCAGGCAGTGCGAGTTGCAAAAATAAACGGTTGAGCGCATTCTGTGTTTGTGCCCTATGCTCGCGACGTCGTGGCTCCAGTTTTTAGGGGCAGCAGAGTTGCCAGATCTCGAAGCAGCAAGGTCCTACAAAACTTCTAGTATTTACTAGCTAGTACATTTTATATAGCAAACAATTTTACGTATAAATAAATCGTCAGACGAACGGACGCCATCATTCAATCAAAGAAACATAAAATCTAAGCAAAATCAAATCAAAGAACCATAAAATCGAACAAAAGACTTAAACAACAAACTCGTTTTGTTAGCATTTGCATAAAGTTCGCCGCCACTAATAATATTTTTGTTCCAGCATTTAGCATTTTGATTACGAATACTTACGCCTAAAATAGAAGATTTTAAATTAATTTTATTTGATTTTGAAGACAAAATTAAAAAAATGAAGAATAATTATTCAAATGTCACGCAATCACAATAAATCATTTCGCTTAGATACAATTTCATTAAAAAATAGAATTATGATTTTAATAGTGATTTGAGTTGATGTTATTCATGGCAGCATATGTATGTAGGGTTCGACCTAGGGGCGGCCGTTTATATCAAACAAATGTAACCACGTACGCGACCAGAATAAGTTACACAAAGCGATTCTCTTGACCGTGTGATCAGTTTTATTATTTAATAGTTCTTAAAGTTAGTTAGATTAAATTTAGTATATAGCTTTTCATTAATATATGTAAGTACTTTCACTGGCAACGATTGGACAACCTTTCTGTTCAAGTGACGCGACGTAACTTAAATTAACTGAAGTTTTACTTGATTGTCTTGTCCGTTTTTCGTCAGGCTCGCTCAGTTTAAGGGTTTTGTGATTTTATGTCAGAGTTGTATTGCCGGCCACTTCTTGTACGGCAATCCAACTCAACATTCGGCCCTCCTGACTCATCATTCGGCTCGAATAATGCTCCGCCATATGATTCAGTTGGCTCCTCCCACCGCTTCATATATTCAGCAATGGTAGTTGTATGTCCAGGACCTTCTACCGTGTGGTAAAACTTTCGTAATCTTGTACGGCCCAAAGAACTTCGGCCTCAATTTGAGCCCGGCACGATATTGGGTGCGCTTAATGGCTACCAACTCATCTACTCGATATTTTGTTTCTTGTTTCCTACTCTTATTAAAATTTCGTCGATTCTATTGTTGGATCTTACAAATATTTTGCTGCGCATCTTTGCGCATCGATTCTCTTTCCTTGTCCAGTTCTTCGATTGCTACCTGTTCTAAAAGTTCTTTCAAATTGGGTGGCACACTCACCCTCATTTCAACGCCTGTTAACAACCTAAAGGGCGAAACTTTCGTGCTTCTAGGTGGTGTATTATTAATTAGTTGTTGCACCCTATCTAATTGCTTATACCATTTCGTAGTATTTTCAGAACATAACTTCGAGATCATCGGTATTACTATTTTGTGAATACGCTCCACTTGCCCATTACCCCTCGGAACACCGGTAGCTATCATTAAATGCTGTATACCCTCATTCTTACAATATTCAGAAAACATATGTGACGTAAATGCACTACCTCGATCTGAAATGTTGCGCCTCGGATTTCCAAATATTGATGCCTGTCGCTTTAACTGATCTACAACTCCCTCTGCGGATGTGGTTCGGGTTGGGTATAACCACACAAATTTCGAAAAGGCATCGACAACAACGAGAATATGATTGTAAAATTTGTTTGTTTCCGCCATTGGCCCTACAAGGTCGATATGATACGTTCCTAATGGTCAATCTTCCTTGTCTATGGGCGTGAGGAGTCCTTCCTTTTTCGCAGACTTGCCTTCCGCAATTATGCAGGCGACACAAGTTTTTACTACTCTTGATGCTTTTGCGAACAACTGAGGTATATAAAACGATTTTTCGACAGCATCTTGTGTCTTTTTGGGGGAGAAATGACCTTGGCTATGGGCTATTTTTATGATTTCGTCTTCCATAGACACTGGTAAAACTATAAGTCCCTAATGGGATCCTTATAAATTACACCGTGTTTCACGAAGTAGTCCTCGTAAGTATCTTTCTCGAGAACTTTGATAACTGCTTTTACCGAAGGGTCTATTAACTGAGCCTGGCGCAGTCTATGCTGTAACGATTCCTCCAACATCATAAAACATACTCGGCTTAATGCATTCACATGCCTCATTTTGCTTCCGCTCCTATGCTCTATTTGGTAATCAAAATCTTGCAAAAATAAAGCCCAGCGGGATACTCTTAATGGGATATCCTTTTTGTTCATAGTCAAGGCGAATGCGTTACAGTCTGTAACTATTTTGAATTTTAGGCCTAATAAATAAACCCTCCACTTCTTCAAGGCAGCTACGATCACAAGTACCTCCAGCTCATAAGAATTACACTTTTCTTCCGCTGGAGTTGTCTTCCGGCTCATATACTGTATTGGTTGGAAACATTGATCTTCCGAGTTGTTTTGAAGAAGAACACCGCCGTATCCGTGTATAGCTGCATCCGTGTGCACCTCTGTCAACGCTCTCGGGTTGTATAATCGAAGAACAGGAGCATTCACCAATGCTCTTTTCAACTGCTGAAAAGCTGCTAATTGCTCTGCTGTAAGTAAAAACTTAGCATCATTTCGCAAAAGTTCTGACAGAGGTTTTGCGACAGTTGCGTAGTTCTCAATAAATCGTCTGAAGTAAGAAGTCAACCCGAGAAAACGTTGTACGGCTTTCCGATCTTGGGGAAGGGAAAATTTTCAATCGCCCTGGTTTTCTCTCCTGACGGTTTTATAGTGCTATTTTCAACGACATATCCCAAAAAATCTATTTTGCTTTTAAGAAATTGACATTTACTTCATTTTATTCGCAAGTTATAATAGGCTGCTCGCTTCAGCAAGCGCTCTAATTTAAGTATACCCTCATTTACGTCTTTAGCGGGAATAACAAGATCGTCCATGTAAGTTATGACCGTGCCGTCTTCCAGCATATCTTTAAAGACTAAAGAAATATACTCCGAAAACACTGCAGGTGAATTCGATATCCTGAAAGGAACATACCGAAACTCGTAGTGCCCGTATGTGTATTTTCTGGAATTTTCTTCCATCGGTACATGGAAGAACCCATTCGCCAAATCTAGTGTCGTGAAGGCCTTACTTCCTTCTAGCCTTTCAATGACATCGTCTAGCAATGGCATTGGAAAATTGTCCCTCATAATCTTGTTGTTTATTCGCCTATAATCACAGCAAAGCCTTTTCTTTCCATTTATTGGCGATGCGTATTCTGATGTACTGGGCTGAATAACACCCTCATGCAACCATTTCGCTATTTGTTCCTCCACTACTTTCTTGTCGGCATACGATATACGTCTGGGCACTTGGTAAACAGGATTATCGTCAGTCAAGACAATTTTCATTTCAACCGGCTATTCCTTGCTTCTTAATGGTGCATAGTTTTTAACTAGTGCCCCTACTGCTTTTGCTTCTAAAGGCTTAAGGTGGGATAAGTCTACGTTATCTTTCGCTTCTTCAGCTACTGCCACTTGACACAACCTTCTAAACTCTGTCTCAACATCCCCATCCACATTCTTAACTTTATCTGGAGTTACACGATTCTCTTCCACGGCGTCAACTGCACTTTTCCCCTCGATTTGACTTTCTGCAGTCCCAGTGATTTTCGCCCTAAACTCCACTGAACCCTACGACACAACGAAATCAACAACTTTTAGCACGCTGACAACGATTACTGCTGAATAACGCATGTCACATTCCCTGACCACATGAAAAACCATTTCAAGGTCAATATCCACCACCATGGTTTTGAAACTACCTAAAGTCATAAGTTTAGCATTTGCAACGCCGACCATACATCTTTTGTTCTTTCTCAATTCGATTTCACTATCAAACAACAACAAAACATCACGACGAATTAGACAAAGATCACATCCAGTATCGATAAGGGCAGAAAATATTGTACCCTTTACCTTAAGGTTCTTAAAAGTGCATCCCCCTGTTTCATTTATTTCATTATTCAATGTATTAACATTGTGTCTTGTTCAATTAACCTAAACGACCTGCACCTGAGCTATATACCTGATGTCTACTTGCCCATAATTTTTCGTATATACTGAGCTGAATCTTGAGCTCATCAACTGTCTTCGCCTGATATAAATTACTTTTGTTAGCATTTGAATCAGGGAAGCCCTCGATAAAATATGTAACAACTCATATAAATTTATAGGATTTCCTATTTCCATCAAAGTGTAAAGGTATTCGCGATAGCTTTCGTTCTGTCGCTTACGCCGGCACCTGAGCATACGATGCACTTCAATGGAAGACACTACAATGCCAAACTCTGATTTTAGTGCCTGTTTCAAACAGATCCAACATCTAACACCACGTTGACTTCGAACAAACATTTTAGCCACTCCTTTCAGCAGCTGTTTGGCATATATAAACTTCCGTAAATCAAATCTAGAATATCACTTCGGTCCATGTTGTATATTCGTTCTCAGTGATTACAAATCAATTAAAAATTGAATTTCCAACTCTACGAAAATTGATGTTATTAGATATGTAAATGTAATAAAACTACCAATGGCATTAATTTTATCTTCAATATGTGTATGCTTAAAATTTGTTCATTTAATATCGTATTTTATTTCACTTTTAGAGATCAGTCTTACTCTTTACAGTAGTTAAACTTGTGTAAATTTGGGGATTAATGGCAACATTGAAAACATAAAAATGTAAGCAAACGGTTTTAATGAACACTTTTTCTTATATTCCGTTTCCTATCTTACCAACTATTCTATTTATCTTTTCTTGCAACTTGAAAAATTCTCTTCCCCGCTCTCTTTTCCATATCAACGCTCTGCTGACCTTGAAATATTTGTTCTCTTCGCCTACTCGCTACTATGTATGGTATTGCCAATCAAACGAAATGTAGGAATATACACTGTATTTCCAATAACTTTGCATACTGTAATGTACAAACTCTGCAATAAAGCCTTTGTTACAACCAAATGTTTCTATTTTGCGTTTATTGTCTTTGCAAAATATCTTCTTTCCCGCATAAATGTACATACTCGCATGTAGTACTTCACGTCGTCGCTGTTGATTCTAGTATTCTTCTTCAGCTTTTATCACTTATGTATATGTACTTACACTACTTTTCTTTAGTGAGAGTTTCGTTCACTATATCAAATGTATCTCTCGTCGCTTGTGAGAGTCGATTTCTAAAATTCCGATGTTATCTCAGCGTTATATACTTCGGTGTTATTTACAGCTTGCATATAGCATCAAAATTCACGCACTTTCTTCCAATTTCCTTATGTTGTTTATTACAGCTTAAGGAATATTTAATTTGGCAGTTTTATATGCGCCTAATGTTTTATAGCACTTTGTTTATAATTAATAATTGTAATTAACTGTAATTATCACCCCTATTCTGTATTTTGATTACGTTCCCGTTCTACGCTCCGCTTTAATCGAAGTTGGGTATTATGCATTACGACGGAATCGTAACGAGAAGAGGAAGAGCAAATGATTTTTCGAAATCAGCTGTTTGTACGGAATGTGTGAACATTGGAACAAAATAAATTAAAGAAAATTTTTAAAAAACACTGAAAAACGTTTATATTTTATTATCTACTCCATTTTGTACAAAATAAAGCAATAGAATATATTGCCGCAGTGTTATATTTTTTCGAGTGAAGTGCTTCCATAATTGTATGTGTGTTTTGGTAAAACGGATTCCTGCACGAATATAGTTGACATTTTCTGAATTTTCTGGATGTTAATTTCATTGCACTGGCTTAAAATAATTTATGAAGATTTATTTATTCTTTCCGCATGGATTGTTTACGTTTTCGCTTCACCTTCCTCTACTCCTACTTCCTTCCTACCTTCCTCTACTACTACTTATAGCTGTCTATTATAATGGAATCAATAGCCGCGGCATTATTTGTAGAGTTGGAAAGCAACGCATACGAAAATGGCCAGGCGAGAATGGAAAGGCAAATGTTGCGAGATTTTTGTCATCCATTTGAGATGAGTGACGAATTGTAAGAAATTGAACTTAAAAGTGGTAAAGTTTAATAACTTTTTTTCTTATTTAGGTTCAAAAAAACGTTTCGACTTAATAAGGATGCTTTCAAGTATGTGTTAGATACTTTTGCTGGGCAAATACGTCCAAGGACTTCGACATCGACATGTTGTTTTTGACCCGGAAACATATAAAAAACAATCATCATGAAGCCTTTTACGTCTCTTAACAAGTTTTACTTACATATTTGTTAAAATTCTGTTATAAATTAATAAAAAAAATAAAAAGAAAATATGTTTCCGCCAACAAATTTGCAACTTAGAAAAACGGAACTACGATCGAAATGCAAAATACACAAAATCGAACGATTCGAAGTTGGATCGAAAGAGATTGGAACACAGAATACCAAAATTGCCAAATCGATAAAATTCCAATCCAAGTCGAAATGCAGAATAGGGCTGTATATAATCGCCAATTTGTAGGTGAGCACTTCTGACACCATTTGTAGGGTTCGACCTAGGGGCGGCCGTTTATATCAAATAAATGTAACCACGTACGCGTCGAGAATAAGTTACACAAAGCGATTCTCTTGACCGTGTGATCAGTTTTATTATTTAATAGTTCTTAAAGTTAGTTAGATTAAATTTAGTATATAGCTTTTCATTAATATTTATAAGTACTTTCACTGGCAACGATTAGAGAACGTTTCTGTTCAAGTGACGCGACGTAATTTAAATTAACTGAAGTTTTACTTGGTTATGGATATTGGTAACACTACGGACTCAATCAGTCTATGTGAGGTCCTCATGGACCGGCCAGTTCAACCTACCTACTTGATTATCTTGTCCGTTTTTCATCAGGCTCGTTCAGTTTAAGGGTTTTGTGATTTTATGTCAGAGTTGTATTGCCGGCCACTTCTTGTACGCCAATCCAACTCCACATGTATGTTAACTGTATATAGTACTAGCAGACCTGGCTGACGTTGGACTGCGCTAACATTTGTCTAGCTCTTTATCCCCTCCCTCCCTCTTTTCTTTATCCCTTTATTCACTCACTTTGATGTGTCTCTTTCTCCCTCTCGGTTTTTTTTCGTCCCTTTTTTGTTCTCGAGCTACCTCTTCTTCTTCCTCCTCGCTCCATCTATCCCTATATATCCGTCTTCGTATAACTCATTCTCTTTATCAGTCTCTTTCTCCTTCCCTTGCTTTTCTTCTCTCAAGTTCATTGTATTGTTTTCCATCTCCTGTTGCCAGCCCCAGTCCCAGTTCCCGTCCCAGTCCCAGTCCCGTCAGAGATCCAGTTCCAGAGGGTTGAATTTTTTTGAATGGTGTTTAATAAAAAAAATAAAAATTTTGTTGGGGGTCTTTTGTTAAGAGCTAAATGTAAGCCGCAAGTTTAAGTTAGCTGATCACTGCAGTGTATTCCGAACGGAAGTTGCTGCGACTAAGGATGCGTTGGATAAAATGCTATCCAGCGTTACTACGGTTAGGTAATTCAACATCTACTCTAATAGCCAAGCGGCTATCAAGGCTTTGAGTTCAACTACAGTGATATCTAAGGGGGTCTAGGAGTGCCTTGCGATTGCATCGAGCTATTTTATAATTAAGATTATCTGCGTCCCGGGCCATAATAGTGATATCCCGGGCAACTGTCAAGTGGATCTCTTAGCCCGCATCGGTACAACTGAACCAGATGAAGATATCTGTAGGTATTTCGGGATTCCGCTGGCCACCTGTGGTGTGCTCCTCCATAGCTGGGCCTCGAGTCAGCTCACACGTTGGCCGGATACCACCTCTTGCAGGGTAGCAAGATCTTTCTGGCCGAAAGTGGATGGCAGAAGGTCTGCCGAAGTACTTGCGTTCACTAAGGCTCACCTAACAATGGGCATTGGCGTTTTGACAGGGTCCCATGTGTATCCATGCAGTATGTCTCAATATACTGGAAACTCCATCCTGCTGCAGCTTTATGGAGGATGATGAGGTGGAATCATCAAATCACTTTATGCTTGATTGCCCAGCTTTAATGGACTTAAAGTCAAAAAGCCATAAAATAATAATAAGGCCAATTGATCCTATGACCATTTGAAATGATCATAACGCTATTTGATCTTTTAGCTGATGACCTTACCCCACTTAAATAATATACCGTCCACTAAGTAAGGACGAACTAGCCGATAAAAAAATAGCTCATATGGACTGAATGTTACCTTAGTGTAACCACAACTTGTTTGAAGACCAAATAACCCCACCCTCTTGGCAAATACTATATAGCAGATTTTCGCACCCCATTATTTTGATTCCACAATAGCTAATACCTGACAAAATATTATTTTTCAGGTTTGGGATGGCGAGCTACAATATTTGGCATCACTGAATCTACGCACTTGTATTCTCGATCATGATTCTTGTCATAAGACCTATCGGTTTCAATATTCTGGACAAAATCTCTGCGGTGTTGTGCGAAATCGCAATCAAAATGTGAATGTGAGCGGAATAATCGAAGAAGTAATGGGATTGTGGTTCAATGAGTATCCACTAATCGATAGCAGTTATATACGGAAATTCAGAGTAACAAAATATTTGTAAGTAAACTAATATTAAAATAGATTTTCTTAAGCATCGTCATACATAAATCGGCGCTTAAACGGCTTAGCAATTTTGACCGTTTCATTAGAAGTCACACCAGCTATCCCTGTTTTGCGATAACTGCAGCCATTTGACAGCACTAAGGAAGGTCAAGTCTTCCTCCACCTGCCTCTCCCAACTCAGAGAAGGTTTTCCTCTTTCTCTGCTTCCAAACTGCGGTGCCGACTGAAATACTTTCTTGGCTGAAACTTTTTTGTCCGTTTGCAAAACATGATCTAGCCAACGAAGCCATTGCATTGTTTTTATTCGCTGCACTATCTTCATATCAATGTAAAGCTCGTACAGCTCATAGCTATACCTTCGATACACGTCGTCTGCACCACGGACAGGACCATAAATATTCCGGACAACTTTTCTCTAGAACAGTCCATTAGCCATCTCATTTTCTATCGCCACCGTCTGTAATTCTATGCCATACATCAGGACAGCTATGATAAGTGACTTATAGAGCGTGATTTTTGTTCACGAGAGAGGACTTTACTTTCTAATTGGCAACTCATTACGCTCTTAAAATGGAATGCACCATCTCGTTTCAGTTATGCTGCTAGAATTATCTTCTCCGGCATTATGATAAAGAAGTCAAACGGAAGGAAGTCGCCTTGTCTGATTCCTCGTCTGATTTTGAATGGCTCGTAGGGGTCCTTCCCCATCTTTAATGAGCTAGTGTTCTTACTCAATATCAGTTGGCAGAGCCTTATGAACTTTGCAGGGAGCTTAAATTCTGACATAGCAGCAAACAAGATACTTCTTTTCGCGCTGTTAAAGGTTGCTTTGAAGTCAACAAAAGTATGTTGAGTGTAGATTCTGTTATCGTGAGTCTTCTCCAGAATATGGCTCATCGTGAAGATTTTGTCTATAATAGATGTAATAGGAAATGTGAATCTGCACTAATAAGGTTCAATGAGTTCGCCGACTATGGGCTTCGGATAGAGTTTTATACGCGATTTATGAATGCTGATTCCGCTGTAACTGGCACGGTTTGCGGGAGAGACTTATTTGTGGATTGAGCAGAGCACACGTATGTTGTAAACTGGAGACATGTGCTCATCCGACCATATTTTGCATAGAAGCTGAAATATGCTCTGTACCAACTTTTCGCCTCCACGTTTGAACCGCTCGGTGAGTAGTCCGTCATTTCCTGGTGCCCATTCATTTTTTAGCCGGGATATTGCCATTCTCACTTCATTATAGTCGAGTGCCGGAAGGTGTTTTCCATCATCTGCGATTAACGTAGGGGATTCGCTTTTTCCCTCGCTTACACACGAGTCTTAACTATTAACTGAGCTGACAGAGTTCGGCTTGTTTTTTAACTTAATGTTTTTCTTTCCTTTACAGTGAAGACTATGGTCATTTTGCTGAAATAGCTGTCGATCGTAATACGCACGTGGGTTGCGGCATAATACGTTTTACGCGCCCTGATGTACCCTATGTCTATATTTATAATATGGTGTGTAATTATGCATCAATTTATGCCTTGGATACGCCCGTTTATACCGTGGGTCAACCAGCTACACGTTGCTTAACAGGCAGAAATCCCTATTATCCTGGCTTATGTTCTATCAATGAACCTATAAATCCAAATTATTGAATTTCAATGATTTAAAAGAAAATAGTTATAAATTATGCAAAAATTAGTGTTATTTTTAAGTTAAAAAAAATTTAAATATATGTATATTGGTTTGTTTCATAGTTGGGCACAGTGCACTCAATTTTTTTATCATATATATTATTTCTAATTGTTGTTTTTATGTACGGGTCCCTTTTCGCTCTTATTTGAAATTCAAATCTATAGATAAACTTTTGATTGTAAAGTTGGAGATTCGGGCTATTAGCAAGCTTTGGGCAATTTTGGTCGTAGTGCTTTTGTTTAGCTATATTTTATTAAAATAATTTGTTAAAAATAAACGATTGTGAGCACACAAAGAAATCTATTTGTACTATGGCACTGCATAACCGGCAGTTGCTCTCACACGCCAGATGGCAGCGCAAGCTGCAAGTTTAAATTGATTGATAGAATAGTTGATTTCTGTTGATATTTGATAAGTGACTTTTATATTGGTTGCGCAAGAAGCGCACGGGTCCGGCTCGTACCCTAAATTTCTGTATAAAGTATAGAAAAGAAAACTTAAATGGAAAATGTGATATTAAAAATTTCACTGCACTAAAAATATTTAATGCACTTTGCCCAGGTATGTTTTGTATAAGCACGTTGTTGATAAGCAGAGCTTCAATTCAATTACCATCAATTCCCCATTACATATACTTGAGGAAAGTAATCAATTCCTTTCATCCACAGGAAAGGAATTGATTACATTTCTATTCCTCAAAAGAAGATACCAAAAGTAATTTCGTTTTTTGAGGCTCGAGTACAAACAATTTTTTGTTTCCAATTGAACACAAATACTTTGTTCAAATGTAATTTCTGCCACAGTACTTTCGAAAGAAATTGGAAATGTAATTAGAGATTTTCCAATAACATTACAAGAAATGCAAAAAGTAATTAAGAATTTTCCATCTCTCAAAGGAATTGAAAAATGTTTGGTGTAAAAAATATGTTTGCGATTTAAGCGGTGATTTTGTGAGGCCATAGTAACTCCTTGGACCATAAGAAAAATTTTGTAAAACAGAAGCACTGGCTTCTATGACTAGCATTTCTCATCGCCTTATATGAAGACGGTTATCCCCAAGTGCTGCTGACAAGCGACTTGAGGACTTTGTTGCGGCTTTGTGCTTTAGATGCAACTTCGATGGCATACGCCTTAAAGGTGAGAATGTGACCGAATGTTACCCCTAAGATCTTTGGATGACTAACAATCGGTAGCGCAACACCATCGACGTGAACATTCAATACTCCACGTCGCAAAACAGACTCCATCTGTTTATATAAAGGGGAAAGGGTGAACCTTCTATATCTTGGGGTAGAGTACCTTGTTGACTGTGTAAAAAGCTTTGACAGCGCTGGTAGTGCCATGCATTTTGCGGAGACCATGCTGATGAGTGGCTAGGCGAAGATTCGCAATAAAATGGCGGAGCAGGAACATTTCCAATGTCTTCACTACTGGCGAACGGAGTGATACCGGTAGTTAGGACTCACCCTCGCTAGCCGGTTTGCCAGGCTAGAAAACGTGCGTCAGGTGGGTTACTCTCTCAGCGCCAAGGTGTTTTGGCGTTGGCATGGCACAGGTACAAGGACAAACCTCGAACTGTGAGGAGGCGGAAATGCAAGTATCCCAACTTATAAACAATGAGGCACAGAATAACATCTGACCACTAAACTTTTCAAACTCGCAGGCGAAACGATGCATAATTTTTACGCAAATGTTTAAATATTAAGAAGCTTCAAACGTTTTGGAGGTTTTATACGGACGACTATTTTTCATTGTATGCTCTAATATTATTTATTACAATACGGTTTAGAGGAGGCACCTATGAATGCGATCAAAAGATACAGACTACGAGAAAAAAATTTTCCGGAACATTAATGGTGATTACGTTATGCCAGCTGAATGCATCAAAGAAAATTAAAAAGTATGCCGTTTTCCCATAGCAACCCCACCCTTTGACAGCGAAGTAAGGAAAGGAAATGCCCTTACTTAGCTGGGAACTTTAAGAAGATAATAATTTAATATTCATTGGTGTTTAAAAATGTCTTCAGTTACCACTCACAAGAAAAATCTGATGAAATAATGAAAAGTGTGACCCGAAAAGTTGCCCACATCAACCGGGGTAAGTTATTATACACAGACTAACTTGGATTTTTCAATTACTTTCACAATTCCTTTGAGGAATGCAATGAGAAATTCGTAAGTACTTTTTCCATTCCTTGCAATGTAATGCAATGGGTAATGCAATGGAATTGAATTTACCCAGCTCTGTTGATAAGTCAGTTTTTTTTAAGTTTGTTTGTGATAATACAGGTTTTTGTAAAAAAAAATGTCGTACAATTTTAAATTTAGCATCTTTAAATTGGTAAAAAAAGATCTAAAAAAGGAAGAAGACAGATTAAACGTATATCTGAAATCAAAAGCAGTGCGGTGTTTTAATATGCTTGTAAATATTAAGTCAATAATTAAGTTTTTATACCCAGCTGTACTTGTACACAGGGTATTATAACTTTGATTGGATAACGGTTGGTTGTACAGGTATAAAGGAATTGACATAGATAAATAGATAGACTTCCATATATCAAAATCATCAGTATCGAAAAAAAATTTGAATGAGCCATGCCCGTCCGTCCGTCTCTCCGTCTGTCCGTTTACCACGCCCGCTTTTATATAAAAGATTTTTAAAAGAGTCGTGGACGAATAAAATAAGTTATATCTTTGCAAAAAAGGGCTTTGTATCAATGGTATTTCATTTCCCAAGTGGATTTATAACAATAAATAGGAAAAACTTCAAATTTAAAAAAATGGACGTGGCACCGCCCTTTTTATAACTAAGCAATTTTCTATGTTTCGGGAGCCATAACTCGAAGAAAAATTAGTTCAGAATAGAACCGTATGTAAATGTATTATTGCGCAGCGTTGTAACAGTATTAAGCACACAAAATAAACAACAACAGCATTTCAAGTGTACAGCTGGTATGTAATGTTCAGTTTCACCCGAACTTAGACTTCCTTACTTGTTTTTATCATTCACATTCAATGAAACATGTCTTCAAAGAAAGTTAAGAAAGCCTCTGACTAAACAAAGACACAATGCTATCTACAATTCAGCCGCTTTGCAGAACATCAGGTTAAGTAAGTTATATCAGACGGTAACATTTTATTCCCGAAAAGAAATATTCATGAGAATATAATTTTATACTCAAGAATTAAGAAACGGGCCCGTAATACTCTACAGTGCAATAGGGACAATCGATTCTGATTCCGAAATGTTGGAGCTTCCTATTGACTTCAAGACTTCTGATTCCGATTTCGTTTATAACTGTTTAGCGGAAGACGATCAGTAAAAATCATTGAGCGTGCATATCGCTGTCCTGGGTATATGTAGCGATATATCTGAAAAATGAAGGTATATACATCGCTCACTACATACGTGACAGGAATGCTGATGATTTTAAGCTCGAACTTCCTCGTGCCGAAGAAGTCGTTAAGAAGTCATTACGTAGATGATTTTATTGATGGTGGAGATAACGATCGATCTGGGCTAGAGTTAGCCCAACAAGTAAAACCAATTCATAACGCTAAGGGCCTCATTTACATGACTGGTCCTCGAATTTCAAAACGAGCTGTAACAGTCAATGCAGGCCGTTAAGGAATAAGGCTGAACCACCAAAGTTCTCGGTATATTTTGGGAGCCCAAAAGCAATCATTTTAAATTTATTTTCTAACTTCAACGCGACGTCGCTAGCAACCGATCATACCTACGAAAAGAGAGGCGCTCCAAATTCTAATGTCAATATTCGACCCTCTCGGATTTGTTTCTTGCTACACCTTAGGGTTGAAAATCTTACTTTAAGATATATGGCCGCTGCGTGACAATCTGGTCGACAAATAGAACCAATGGACGTACCTTATGCAATTAATAACAGCTATCGAAATACCTCGATCTTATTCATTATTGTTAAAAGACGTCGAAGTTGCTCAACTTTACACCTTTTTCGACGCTTGCGAAAACGCATACGCTGCAGTCCGCTACCTACGTGCATCCGAAGCAAACGACATTACGATTCTCTCATGACCGGCCGATATCCAGATTGGAGTTACAGGCAGCTGGTGTTGGGCTGGCGAATATGGTAAGCAACATACAACGTTTTGTCATAAGATCAAAATATTGTTAGACTGATCATAAAAACTTTCACCAAATCATCATGCATAGTATAATAAAATAAAAATAAATGTAAGGCGCGATAACCTCCGAAGAGATCTTAGGCCGAGCTTCTCTTCCAATTTGCGTCGTGCTCCTCTTGATTTTCCCTACAAATTGGCCGGACGGGACCTACATGTTTTATGCCGACTCCGAACGGCATCTGCAAGGCAGATGAGTTTTCACTGAGAGCTTTTCATGGCAGAAATACACCCGGAGCGCATGCCAAACACTGTCGAGGGGCGACCCCGCTTAGAAAAATTTTCTTCTAATTGAAAAACCTTATTTCTAAAATTTTTGATGTTGCTTTGCCCGGGGTGCGAACCCAGGGCATACGGTATGATAGACGGAGCACGCTACCATCACTCCACGGTGGCCGCCATGTATAGACGAAATTTAAGGAACATCAAACATAAGTCAATAGTTATGGGTTCCTTCGAAGTATAATTCAGCGACAAAAAAAAACTGCAAGGCATGACTACCACTTCTGGAATACCACTAGGACTGTTTAATGTAGAATACGGAAATTTGGCCGCAGTTCGAAGAATTTATCCTATGGGAAAGTGACAATGCGGAAGTAAAACACTATGAATTGCATAAGAAACGGGCATCTGCTTTTAACCAGCTGCTCAATGTGGAGCATTTCCCCAGGTGGAAACGTTTATATGTATTGAGCTGTGGTTAGGTTCTTATTCTACATCGACTGTTTACTCAGTTGCTTTTGCAAGCAAAGCAGCGAAAAACAGCCGTCGAATTTAATATGATTCAGCGAGCCTAATTTGTCCTAATCACGTATGCCCAGCCTATAGATTATAGTGACGAGTTCAACTGTCTCAAACGCGATTATATAATAGAAATATCTATATCTTTACCTTAAATTTCTACTAAGTCAAATTGAAGCAAGGCCAATCCATACCAATGGGTGGTAAAGCGAATTCATCCAATTCGCCGTGCAGAAGAATGTCAAGTTAAAAGAAAATTTTCATTGATTTCGGTTAACTGGCATATTAAAGTACAAGGCGCTGTATGAAAAATAATCAATAAGAAGCGAACAGCTGTTGGGATAACAACCTGGTACACTGAAAGAAAAAGACTGGTAAAATCAACCGAAATACGGGTCAATTCAACCGGAATTTCTTTTAATTTTTATCCATCGCAACAAGATTTTGAATCAACTGCGCACAAATCGTTGATTCGTAATTGACCGTTTTAGTAGTCAAATGAACAAAAAAAGTTGTTGCGACAGCTTTGTATGAAAGTACCTATGTTGCCAAATAAATGTAAGGCACGATAACCTCCGAAGAGATCTAAGGCCGAGCTTCTCTTCCAATTTGCGTCGTGCTCCTCCAATTTGCGTCGTTCCCTACAAATTGGCCGGACGGGACCTACATGTTTTATGCCGACCCCGAACGGCATCTGCAAGGCAGATGAGTCTTCACTGAGAGCTTTTCATAGCAGAAATACACTCGGAGCGCATGCCAAACACTGCCGAGGGGCGACCCCGTTTAGAAAAATTGTCTTCTAATTGAAAAACCTTAATTCTAAAATTTTGATGTTGCTTTGGGGTGCGAACCCAGGGCATACGGTGTGGCAGGCGGATCACGCTACCATCACACCACGGTGGCATTTACTAACCGAACGTCAATTGGGCTTACATCAAATATGCTGGCACACATTAAACATTATACACTTTATTATTTTGTTTTATTAAACGCACTTTCACCAAATCTTATATTTTATAATTTATAGTTTTGAACTTCTCTCTTCAAATAGAAATGAAAATAGTAGTCACAAAACTAATTCTCAATTCTTTCAGTTGCAGCTCAGCTCATTCTCAATTTCTGCTCGCGTGTGTAGTTGCCACACTTAATTGTTTCGAATAAAACTTGTATAAATGTTTGACATAACATTTTAAATAGAGAACTTGTAAGTTATAGAAAAGTAAAGAATCAAATCGCTAGAAGGTAATTCACCACTGGAGTAACTTTACATGTAATTCGGCAAGTTTTATTTTCGTAACACTTTAAGTTGAAACGATTCCAAAACAACTCAAACTTTTATGCTGTCGGAAACATCAACATTAAAAAAGGATGTTATATTAATAAATTCGGTCGCGTGAGTGAAAATTCGTAAAAACTTGAACAAAATGCTACTAACTTTGGAAAAATCCTGTTCGTTCAAACAAAAATTTTGCAACAAGAGCGCGCAATTTTGCATTTCGCTTGGAGGAGGAGTTGCAAAATTGTACCCGATAAAGAGGTGTCCCGGTTTCTCATAATTTTTTGCGCAGTCAATTCAAAAAAGGGTTTTTCATTTTGTATTGATAACTGAAAAACTAATTTTTTGTTGTTTTCCCATTTTGTGAGTTTTTTCGATTTGGTGGTTTTCTTATTTTGGTATTTTTTTTAAACAAGTGGCACCATCGTCATAAGTACAAAGTAGAGAGCGCAGTGAGCGTAAAATTCTCTTTGAATTTTGCACATGTATTGACTGTTGTTCGCTGTTGAAATGACTTGTAAGATCAGTTGTGTTAACAGAAAAATCAGTTAGATTGTCCAGGAATCTGTCAATTTTACAGAATTTTGTTAACTTAAGAGCGACAATTTCTCTTCTGTTGAAATGACTGAACTAATTTGTTCGTTTAAAAAGAACTCGGTCGAATTAACCGTAATTCGATCAATTACACCGAATCTCCGTTAACTCACCAACAACAGAACCGATTTGTGGATTTTACTAGCACCATTTCTTTCAGTGTACTGAATTCTGCTTGTTTTGAAGTTTATTGCTATACAATTTTTCTCCATAGCAAAATAAATCTCATCATATGTTTATACCGGTGTATCTGACTATGTTGACTATATTGAGAAGAAAATAATTCATACCATCGACCGCTGTTTGTATTGTTTATAAGCTATAAGACTACATCTAATTTTATATTCGGGACAATATTGGTTTATGCTAAATGTATATATTTTTGTAAATATGTGTAATTAATTCGAAGTCTGCAATTTATATTAAGGTGTGTATGTACTATAATTTAGAAAATATTTTCTAATTATGTTTTCCTGTCGAAATAAATACATAGTCTCCCTGAAGAAAACACAATAACGTGTCGAAACGTGTCGGAGAAAAACTATTGTTTTTGCTTTAAATTGAGCGACCAAAAAAGCGCTAATAAATAAACCAATATTGCAATAGTTTTGTGCTTGTTTGTGTTTTTGGGATCATTCCAGGATTTTTTTCTGGAATACCTTAGGCTCTCACTGTAGCGAACATTTTGGGACTTTTTTCGGAACAAGCTTGGAATTTGTTTGGGATTATTCCGAACTTTTTCGTTATCATTTTGGACTGTATAAATTATTGTACTATTTCGTTGCTTTCCGAGCAGATGTCAGGTAGCCTGTGTCTACACGGACTTTTCGAAAGCCTTTGACAAAGTATCTCATAGGATTCTGATTTCGAAGCTTGAGTGTCTTGGCTTTCATTCTGGATTTTTAAATTGGCTTAAGCCGTACTTACTTCATAGATCATACGTGGTTATGGTTGATAATGCCACCTCTTATTCGTATGTTGCGACATCCTGTGTCCCACAGAGTATCATTCTTGGTCCATTTCTTTTTGTGTTGTTTATGAATGATATTTCCTCATGCTTTAAGTTCAGTTAGGTTTTGCTATATGCCGATTACTTGAAGATATTTTCGGGAGTTACCAATCTAACTGACATAGCTAAAATTCAATTAGACCGTAATAATATGTACTTGTGGTGCCTGAAGTCGCACCTTTCGCTTAATATTAGTAAATGTTTTCATGTTTCTTTTTCAAAATCTAATAATTTTTTAGCATCATCTTACAGTATTTCAGCTCATACTCTGCAGATATCCAGTGAAATAAAGAATCTTGGTGTTATATTTCATGCCAAGCTCTCTTTCAACCGCCACATGGGTTTTATAGTATCGAAGTCATATGCTATGCTAGGTTTGCTTAGAAGAAATAGTTCTGAGTTCTCAAACCCCTATACATTAAAGTTGCTTTACACCAGTACGTCCCTATCTGGAGTATACAGCCTTTATCTGGCGTCCATTTAATAAATTTAGGATAGACAGGATAGAACGTGTTCAAAAAGTGTTTCTTAAATACGATTTGCTTTGCCTTCGCTTCTCGGAACCAGTTCCCTCCTACAGGTCTCGATCAAATCTTGAATCTTTAGAAAAAAGAAGGTTTGTCCTCTCGTTAGCTTTTGTTTTTGGCAATATACAAGGAACTGCTGACTGTACTTACCTTCTGGAGCGCATTTATCTTAATGTCCTGCAAAGGACACTGCGATATTGAAATATTTTTTATTGCGAAAACTTTAAGACAAACTATCTTCGGAAGGCCCCTTTGTCAAGGGCTGTTAATGAATTCAATATAATCTCTAATTCTATCGATATTGATTTTTCGGTCTCGAAATCATGTTTTCTGTATACTTCAAATTTAATATGATTTATTAATTTGCTAAATCTTAATTCACTCATAGTCTGTAAGAATATTTTTCATGTTCGTAGACTAATTCAAATAAATAAATAAATATCGGGATGAATTTGGAATCATTTTGCGATCATTCCAAAACTAATTTGTGATAATTTTGAAATTATTTCTTGACTATTTTGGACTTTATATCGAATTTTCGTATATCGCCAACTATCCCGTGCAAAAGTGCTTTTTACTGCTTTAGCTCCACTCATTTTCAACATATTCGATTATGAAACTTGTTCTTTCAAAAATCCCCAGAGTAGGCCGACCACGAATCTCTACAATTTCTTAAGTATATACGATTTGGATTAACATAAAACAAACATTCATTAACTATCACATAATTTCCAAAAGAAGAATGTTCTCATCATTAATTGATTAATTTAAGTTTTTTATTTGGTATTTCAGTTTTTTTACCATAAACTGGTCTAAGAATTTAAACCGTTTATTAATTCTACAAAATAGCAAATGATTATACAAATTAAGAAATCATAAATCCTGATCTACTTAATATTTTAATAGTTTGTGTATTGCTACTAAACTTCACATTCAATCAGTTTTTCATCAACTGCTTGAGTGTTCTAGATCAAAATTATTATGCGAGCTAATCTGCTCGTAAACAATGGAGTCAATGAACTTAAAACAAAGAAACAAAGATGCATACAATACAATAAGTCAAATGAATAAATCACTATTAAACTTAAAAATATGAAAAAATTTTTTTATAAATTCTTTAGATACTAAAACACCCGTAAGTCAATAGTTGGATCTAGACCGGAATCATACAAATAGTTCAGCTTAAACTCAATGATACCTACTTAATTGGAGCTTAACCGTTTAAAAGGTTATGGCCGTCCAACAAGGCGCGCCAGTCGCTTCTTCGCTCTGCTAATTGGTCACACCAAGGGAGATTAAATCGTTTTCCACTTGGTCCCTCCAGTGGAGTGGGGGCCGCACTCTTCCTCTGCTGCCAAAGGCGGGTTCCTATAAAAAAAAACTTTCTTAGCCAGAGTGTTATCTTTCATTCGCATAATATGACATAGGCAGCGTAGCCGCTGCATTTTAATTCGCTGGACTATGTCTGCGTAAAGCTCGTACAGCCACTCATTATTAAATTTTCTTCGGTACTCGCCAATACGAAGAGGCCAGTGAATCTTTCGAAGAATTTTTGTCTCGAACACTCCCAGAGTCGCTTAACCTGATGTTGTTATGGTCCATACTTATGCACCATATAGCAGGACGGGTACGATAAGTGACTTGTAGGGCATGATTTGCCGAGAGAGAACTTTACCTAAAGCCTTTTTCTCACCATCATCACCACCACAAATACATATTGTGACGAATATTAGCAACACTAAGGGATACTATCATCTCTAATCCGATGCTAAGCAGTGACTTGTATGCACATCCATAAATCAATCATTATGTATCTACATAAACGAAGCAATCATTATGTCTACACATATGTACGTACACACAGCGGAGAGAGAAGCACAAACACATGCATATATCTTATCTGAGATGCTCCCAAAAGTAGGCAATGATTTGTGCAAGCATCAGTCACATATATGTATACGCGCATATGAGAAGCTATAAAAGTAGTTATAGCTGAGTAATTTTATAGCTGATAACTAACTAGTAAATTCTAGAACAGAACCGCCTAGAAATGTCAAAGAAGGAAACCAAACACTATAAAAGCAGCAACAGTTGAGGCACGACGATCAGTTTCTATTAAGCACGCTATCTGTCGAGCAATAGAAGTGTTATTTTGAAAGTACTTGAATAAAGGCCATTTTGCATTATTAAATATTGGAATTATTTATTCAACAGTTTAGCGATACGAACATTAGTAGACGGTTGCAAATAAGAGGAATTGCACTAAATTCGTTACAATATTACAAAAGCCATCGAAAAAAGTCAAACCTTCAAAAGCAGTAGCCCCTAATGGAAAAGTTATGCTTATGTTAAACGCCTTCGCTTTGAGCAATTCTTTGTCATTCCTGCAAAATGAAAACTGCCAAGCGCTGTCTCACTACTAAATTTAGAAGCAACAAAATTGCAAACTAAATCAAGAAAACCTTCATCTCACAACGGTACTAGTAGAGATTGACCTGTCAAAGGCTTTTGACACAGTCAACCATGGCACCTTAATCCCTCCCGTCTAAAAATTTGAACATTGAATTATGTAGGTGATCAGGAGGATTCAGTTAATGAGTGAAATATGTGAAGTCGGTTCTGTTTGGTAATGATCAGTTCTGTAGTTTGGGAATGAAATATCTGGGTCTAAAAGGATTTCATAGTGCTAGCACAAAGTAGTGCCCTATCTCCTTTTTTGTTTAATATCCTTACACATCAGAAGCAGCAATCATTGTTTCCTATTAAAATGACTGCAAAATGATGGCAGCGGGCTCAGGTCGTTTTACTACAAAATTAACGGTGTTTCGGTTATTTCTCTCGAAAAGATTCGCTTTGTTCCAAATGCTCGACCACGCATTAAAAGTACAGAGCCATTACCAAATTTTCAAGTCAGTTACTGGCAGTCCCCGAAGTAAAAACAAAGAAACTGCTAATATTTTACGAAGCATTTGGCTAGTTTGTCATATGCTTCGTATTAGCAGTCGAGTCACCCGAAGAAGAAGAAGAGTACCAATCGCCAAATGGTGCTGTGACTCGCACAGAGGAACACCCGGCAAAACAGTCGCGAGAGGCTGAAGGGGGCCTCGAATACTCTAAACCAAAAGGGCAAGGGGAGGACGACGACGTCACGACGAAGGTGCTGGAGGAGGACAAACAGCCCAATGGTGCTGCGAGTCCTACAGATAAACCTCCAACGCAGTCAAGTGGAGTCGAGCGAACTCCTCCTAACCCTTGAGGAAGGGTTCGTTTGACGTGGCGCTGATCCAGGAGCCGTCGCTGACATCGGGAGGAAAGATTTCTGGACTTAGCGCGCGCGGGTTGGGCGCTTACTACTGGCAAACGGTAGGACGGGTGTGACCTGTAGTAATGGTAAGGAAACAGCTGCATTCATATATGCTGCCTAATTACACCACTGAGGACCTCGTAGCGGTACCCGTTGAGCAAAAGAATAAGCATGCATTTATCCTGGCGTCCTGCTACATGGCCCATGCTGCGGAGGTTCCACCGCTGGAGTGCAAAAGCCTAGTACAGGAGGAAGGGCGCAAAGGGTGGTTGGTCATAGGAGCAGATGCAAATGCGCACCACAATGCGTGGGGAGGAGCGGATACGAACGAGAGGCGAATCTCTATTTTGTTACATCCTGCAAACCAATTTGCAGATAGCCAACAGGGAAATGTCCCTACATACATTGGTCCAACATCCAGCAATGTTCTGGATATTACATTGAGCTCCGAGCGTGATATATCAAGGTATGATTGGATGGTTCTTGATAGACTATCCTTCTCCGACCATGAGTATATCAGCTTCAGCACCCCCCTAAAGAGGGTAGAGAAGGGAGGAACCTTTGGAAACCCTAGGTCAACGAACTGGACTAAATTCCAGAAACATGTAGAAACAAAACTGGGACAACCCAAAGAGGTTGCCAATGTGGAGGAACTGGAGGATTCGAATGAATTCCTCATATGGACGCTTATGACTGCGTATAACAAAGCTTGCCCTCTAAGAAGATTCAGAGGAAAAGCAAAGCCGCCATGGTGGAGCAATGAGCTGAGTCTTCTAAGAAGACAGGTAAAAGAAATGTTTAAGCTCGCAAAGACCGCGGAAAGCGAAGCATGTCGGGACGATTACAGGGATTTACTGAGGATCTACAAGCGTGAAATTACCAGGGCGAAGAGAAACTCATGCAAAAGTTTCTGTACGGACATAGAGTGCTCCAGCGAAACAGCACGGTTGAAAAAAGTCCTCGCAAGGGGAAACATAGTCCAGGGACTAATTAAGAAAGAGAACAGGAATGGTCACGTAATAGTGAGGAATCCTTTGAGGTGCTTCTCGACACACATTTCCTATCGGGAGACGGTTCAGAAGAGCCAGCAGACATCGCTCACACTTCGATCACGGAGCTAGTAGTGCTGGGCTTGGTGACCGATACCAAGATAGAATGGGCAGTGAAAACGTTTTCTAACTTTAAATGGCCGGTCCCAGACGGTAAATTCCCGGTCATGCTACAAGTTTCAAGTATGGCGGTCGTGTAATGGCTTAAAATAATATTTGATGGGTGCATAAGGCTGAATCATGTACCGCACTCTTGGATAACTGCTCGTGAAGCTTTCCTATCAAGGGCGGGGAAGATCGATCACGTGTATCCCAAAGACTATAGACCAATTAGCTTAACATCATTTCTGCTCAAACCCTTGAGAGACTGATAGATGTGTACATAAAGTCCAACGTGGATGAAAAGCTGGTCTCCACAACACAGCATGCGTACACCAAAGGCAAGTCGGTAAACCGCATTGCATAGGGTGGTAATAAGCATAGAGATATCCCTGGAATATAAGGAGTATGCTCTAGGAGTCTTCATGGACATTGCCGGGGCTTTCAGTGTTTTAATGTTTCAAAATGGCCGATTATGGATGGTCTTAATTACATTAAAGTACATTCCGCCTTATTCAGATGGATCGGCTGCATGTTAAATTGCAGGAAGATTACATCACAATGGGGATTGTATGAGGCCACGAAATCAGTGGACAGTTGCACGCGGTAGGGAGGGATGCTATCACCTCTGCTGTGGGCGCTGGTCATCAACCTACTGCTCAGGCGATTCGATGAGGGACCCGTAAAACTTACAAATTACGCAGATGACGTTGCAATTTTCATAAGTGGAAAGTGCCTTCCAACGAATAGTTCTTTGATGGATCGGGCGTTCATACCTGGGCATCTAATGTCGGGTTGAAAGCCAATGCGGATAAGAAGGATATGGTCTTGTTTACAAAGAGGTACAAGGTCCCAAACTGGACCAGGCCTAAGTTAGGAAGGGTGACCTTACAGGAGAAACCTTGCACAAAATATCTAGGAATCATCCCAGACAGTAAGCTGTCATGGAAGCTCAACGTGGAGGAGAGGGTGAAGAATGCTTCAACTGCACTCTATGCATGTAAAAGAATGCTGGGGTGTACGTGGGGCTTATCGCCCTCTCTTTCTCATTGGGCTTTTACAGCGATTGTAAGCCCTATTCTATACGATGGAGTTCTTGTTTGATGGAAAGCCACTCAAAAAATTAGAGGGGGTATGCACACTATCGATGCTTAGCATTATGGGAGCCCTGAAAACAACCCCGATGGCTGCACATTCCACCTGTAGATCTGGTAGCAAAGAGCATAGCATTAACAACTGCAACCAGGCTCGGTGCCTCGGGGCAGCTTGAGCGCCGACCATATGGCCATAGTAGTATAGCGTCATCAATAACAAGACGAATAGACTACCTGATTTCCTATTTGCGCTTCGAGGGAGATCTTAATGCCACAACAGAGGTGGACGGTTGGCGCAAGTGTGCGCAAATGGTGGACGAGGCGATACATGTACACAGTTGGTTCCAAAGTAGTGGAATAAGTAGGGTCTGCGGTATACTGTGCTGATCTGGAAATAAGCAGATCCTACAGGCTGCCGGATTACTGTAGCGTTTTCTAAGCGGAAATATTAGCCGTAACCAAATCAGTAGAAACCCTGGAAGAGAATAGCTTAAGCTGCAACCGTGTTAACTTTTATATTGACAGTCAAGCAGCAATTAAGGCAATAATCTCGCATAGCACAGCACCTAAATGTGTGTTAAAGTGTAAGCAGTCTCTGGAGAGAATCGCGACAGGGAGAAGCATACATCTATATTGGGTCCCAGGGCATATGCGAATAGATGGAAATGAAAAAGCGGACGAACTAGCTAAAAAGGGCGCATCCCTTGAAGCTTGTTCCGTAGACGTCCCAATTAGACTGGGCGAGATTAAGCGAAGGCGAGAGGTGCACATGATCGACCAAGCGGGACCAAGCGCGGGGCCTTAAAGCAGAAAGTGAAAAATGCGTATTCAACTGCAAGATGTGCACGATAAGCAAGCAACGAATGCGTTCGTAATTAACGGCCGCTATGTCCCCGAACGTGTCACTTAAGGTTCATGCACATTATACGACGCGACATGTAACGACAAAATATTCTTTGCATGTATTCTTATGGAGCCATGTACACCTAGCGACAGTCGTACGACACGACAAGACCAAGTTGACCAACTAGGCAAAAATGCCGCGAATATTTTGTCGGAACGTGTCGCTACATGTCGCGTCGTACAATGTGCATGAACCTTTACTCTGTGTGTACTCATCATCAAATATTCGTCATAGAAGCAGCTGTAGATGTCGCTGAAAGATTTTCGGTACCAGGTTTTTCTACACCACCCAAATGACCGGCGTTTATTTATTTGCATTGTATAAAGATTCTTACATGTACCCTGTACCAATTAAAGTAACTTATCGTTTCCTCAACTTTGCATATTCAAGTAAATACAACAAAACATATGCTTTTTATTATTATATTATAAGCTTTTATTTAGTTTCACTTTTGTTGTCTGTAATGGAATCTTGCAAGTTAAATTTGATACACTTCCCGATGTCCGATTGAGCTGAAATTTTGCACACATGTATAGCTCCGATGACAATGCAATGTTACTTTGTTAGAATTCGATAAATTAATCGATAACACAGTTATCGGTAAAGATTTGTATTTACTTTGGCATAACAGCCTAAGTCCCATACAAACCCGCCGGTACCTATCCGTGGATTGTGATATTTGGACGTGGTGAATCACGCGTATCCCTCGTGGTGAATCTCAACGCTCGCGAAAAGCGGAGACACAACCCCCTGTTGTATTTCTGTGTATAACCAACATAGTTTTAAGGCTGCTTAACTCTGTAATCTTTTCTGTAATTTATTTTGCTTTTGGAAAAATTACCTATTTGAAAAAAGCTGGCTGAAAAATATTGGCATAACAGCTTAAGTTAAATCAAGAATGGAAAAACTTTGAAAATTTGAGCAGATGTGGCAATTTCGCGTGTCCGTTGAACGAAATATTGACAATCTATTGATCATCGCTAGGAAATTAGCGACATTCCATCAACTTAGCAGCACTTTAGCAATACTACTGTTATTATTTGGCCGCTCAAACACACCCATATTAATTGTGCATTAAATTTAAAATATACAACTCAAAAATTACTCCGGTTGTTATGTCCGCAGCATTTATTTGGTGCAAATACAACAAAATAACTTACACGGTCAAAGCCATAATAATTTGCACGGGTCATCAATTCTTTCTCTGATTCAAAAGCTGAACTACCAGCGCTACCGCCATCAGCTCAGTGTCATCATTGCCAGTAGCGCCAATAACACCACACAAAAGTCGTTTCACTCAATAGCGCAAGTGAAATGTACTACGCACTCACTACTAAGTAGCGTCAAAAATTCGATTGGAGTCATTTCGTCAATGAGCTACCATTGAGCTGGCACCGCATTGGCGCTGGCGCCATTCAATTTACATCACTAAAATTGCACGAATGTCCAGGCTCATGACTTTGTTAATCCAGATGGTGAAAACGAAGACTCAAAGGAATGCAACCTTGCAAACAACAGCCGTCATTTTCAAAGTGTAAAAATTCTGTGATACAACGAACGCTAATACTGTTTTCACACAGAAACCTTATGATCTCATTTCACCTGCTAATGAAATCGTAAATTTTTTGCTTTCACACAGAAGTAACTGCTCGATTAGTATGAAGGATGAGACAGACAATCATGGCGGAACGATACAAGGTGGGAGCATGGTGACATACCTACAACAAAAAAAATTCCCTGTACTTGTAAATTCGATGGACAAATGTCAAAATCGTACTGCGCCGGTAGTTGATGTATCAAATCAAATAAAAAAGGTTATAATCAGCTGTTCGATGCAGCCACCTTGTATCGTTCCGCCATGCAGACAATGACATTTGCTTTGACAAATGGCATTTTTAAGCACTGAAAACACCAAAAACTAATAAGCGGAACGCGGCCAACAGAGTTGCATTGTGCTTTTGACTTCATTAGGCATTCGATTAGCTACTAATGAAATAATTATAGATTTGAATTTTGTAGGGAAGATTGAGCTCAATAAGCGTCTTAATGTAGAAAACTGCCTTTATTATTCAATAAGCCGTCTGTGTGAAAATAGTATATCGCCGTTAGGCTGTTATCGGTAAGTGTTGCATACTTTTCTGCGCACTTGATTTTGTTTTACAGATTTTTGGCGATGGAATTTTAGCTAAGCGAAAGTAGGAATTTTATTTTAAAACAGATTTAACCCACAGATGAGAGATCTGCAATAAGTAGTTGTAAACTGAACGCGGCATAGGCAAATTTAAGTTATTTAACACTGTTTGACACAATTTTATATGCGCTCTCTGTCAAAAATGCTTCAACTAACTTAGTCACATTTTATTTCGATTATGAATATGCCCCAATATATTCGGATTATGATATAATAAAATTAAAGAAAAAAAACTTTTTTAAAAATAAGCTTTTATTATTGGTTAATAAAATTAACTAAAAAGTAAGTTGTTGCATTAAAAGAAATGGATAGAATGAGAAACGTTACAAATAACTAAGTAAAGATTACGTAACTAATTTAAACAATATTTTACCCTACTAAAAATTTAAAAAAATTCCTATTTAAATTAAATTTAAGAAAAAGGCTTTTCTAAGAATAAGCTTCTATTACTTGTTAATAAAACGAACTAAAAAGTAAAAAATAAAATTAAAGAAAAAAACTTTTTTAAAAATAAGCTTTTATTATTGGTTAATAAAATTAACTAAAAAGTAAACAATAAATTGACTCTAAAGAAATATAACACTTTATAAGTTCATTGTAAGCTTTAACGATAATTAGGCTTTTTCGTCTGCGACAAAAGAATTCTATATTGTACATAATTATATATTTTTAACATTAAAACTTTACACCTAAATTATTAAACCTTACAGCCTTACAGTTTATATCACAGTCCTAATTGTTCTAATAAAAGCGTGTTACATTGCGATAGCAAGAAAAGGAGATCCTAAATGTTCTTAATTATACCATAAAAATTCAACACGTTTTTTATTAGAACAATTAGAACTGTGATATAAACTGTAAGGCTGTAAGGTTTAATAATTTAGGTGTAAAGTTTTAATGTTAAAAATATATAATTATGTACAATATAGAATTCTTTTGTCGCAGACGAAAAAGCCTAATTATCGTTAAAGCTTACAATGAACTTATAAAGTGTTATATTTCTTTAGAGTCAATTTATTCTTTACTTTTTAGTTGATTTTATTAACCAATAATAAAAGCTTATTTTTAAAAAAGTTTTTTTCTTTAATTTTATTTCATATTTATTATAGAATTATGGAATTTTTTTCATTTTTCGTAATTTTCGATATCGAAAAAGGGGGCGTGGTCATAGTCGGATTTCGGCCATTTTCTACACCAAGATAAAGTGAGTTCAGATAAGTACGTGAACTAAGTTTAGTAGAGATATATCGATTTTTGCTCAAGTTATCGTGTCAACCGCCAAACGGAAGGACAGACCGTCGAATCTGTATAAAAAATGGGCGTGGCTTCAACCGATTTCGCCCATTTTCCCAGAAAACAGTTATCATCATAGAGGCAACGCCCTTACCAAATTTCACATGGATTGGTAAATTTTTGTTCGACTTATGGCATTAAAATTATTCTAGACAAATTAAATTAAAAAGGGCGGAGCCACGCCCATTTTGAAATTTCCTTTTATTTTTGTATTTTGTTGCACCATGTTACTACTGGAATTGAATGTTGACATAATTTACTTATATACTGTAAAGATATTAAATTTTTTGTTAAAATTTGTCTTTTAAAAAATTTTTTTAAAAAAGTGGCCGTGTTTGTCATCCGATTTTGCAAATTTTTATCTAGCTCACATATAGGAATAGGAGTAACGCTCTTGCCAAACTTCATCATGATATCTCAACGACTGCCAAATTACAGCTTTCAAAACTTTCAAATTACCTTCTTTTAAAAGTGGGCGGTGCCACGCCCATTGTCCAAAATTTTACTAATGTTCTATTCTGCGTCATAAGTTCAACTCACCTACCAAGTTTCATTGCTTTATCTGTCTTTGGTAATGAATTATTGCACTTTTTCGGTTTTTAAAAATTTTCGATATCGAAAAAGTGGGCGTGGTTATAGTCCGATATCGTTCATTTTAAATAGCGATCTGAGATGAGTGCTCAGGAACCTACATACCAAATTTCATCAAGATACCTCAAAATTTACTCAAGTTATCGTGTTAACGGGCGGACGGACGGACATGGCTCAATCAAATTTTTTTTCGATCCTGATGATTTTGATATATGGAAGTATATATCTATCTCGATTCCTTTATACCTGTACAACCAACCGTTATCCAATCAAACTTAATATACTCTGTGAGCTCTGCTCAACTGAGTATAAAAACTAAAAAAAACACGCTTTTATAGCTAACCGAATTAAAAAATAGAAAATAATTTTCAATTAAAAAGAGTTTATATGACAGTAGTAGAAGGTCAAACAATAGTTTATAGTTAATCACCTTAAAATAAAATTATAATAAAATTTAAGTTATTAACAGAATAATTTAATTCAGAGTAAAAAGCGTGGGGTGCTTGATATTGAATGTTACAATCATTCTATTGGCAACTATCTGAGAGGAAAGATATGAAATGTAGTCAAATGCACCCCACGCTTTTTAATCTGAATTAAATTATTCTGTTAATAACTTAAATTTTATTTTGAGGTGGATCGCTCTACTATATGGTCACTCCATAATAGCGTCACAGGCAATTAGCTTGACATTGCCCTGGAACCACCACAACGATTGTTTGACCTTCTACTACTGTTATATAAACCCTTTTTAATTGAAAATTATTTTCTCTTTTTTAGTTCGGTTTGCTATAAAAGCGTATTTTTTAGTTTTTTCAAACAATTATTTATTTTTAATTTTTTAGTTCAAGTAATTTTAAAAGTTTTAGTAGAGAGTGATGAAACCTCGAAACGCCAGCGGTCCATGGATGAATCCAACCTCACGGCACCGAAAAGGGCCAAGACGCAGGGAGGCTGAACGCGGTATTTCGCCGAAATTACCAAGGGTCGGCAGATCATTGGCATTATAGATGAGAGCAGCGAAGATGGCAGGATCCCGAAACAACAGTGGAAGTGGATCGAGGCCGCGCTCGCTACGGTGGCCGTTAAGGTTAAGAAAGACAACCCTGGTCCACCGCCATCTTACACCGATGCAGGGTGGTTCTAGGGCAATGTCAAGCCAATTGCCTGTGACGCTATTATGGAGTGACCATATAGTGGGGCGATCCAAGAAGGCAGCAGCAGAGTTGTTCACCTGCAAGAGTGCAATTGGCACCTTCTGGGTATTCTCTCCTAGGTGACCTACTGGATTTACACAGCCATTGTGCGCCCTATTCTTCTTTATGGTGCCTTGGTCTGGTGGCCTGCACTAGCTAAAAGTACCTAACTTAAAATGATTCAAAAGTTGCAACGGAGTTTGGAGCTCAGCATTACCGGGGCTCTCGGCTCCACTCCAGATTCCGTTACATACACATGGATACATAGATACATAGATAGATACAGGCCAAGATAATAAAAGCGTGTTAAAACACGCTTCTAAAATTATTTGAACTAACATTTCATTTGACTACATTTCATATCTTTCCTCTCAGATAGTTGCCAATAGAATGATTGTAACATTCAATATCAAGCACCCCACGCTTTTTACTCTGAATTAAATTATTCTGTTAATAACTTAAATTGTATTATAATTTTATTTTGAGGTGATTAACTATAAATGATTGTTTGACCTTCTACTACTATTATATAAACCGTTTTTAATTGAAAATTATTTTCTCTTTTTTGGTTCGGTTAGATATAAAAGGGTGTTTTTTTAGTTGTTTTAAACTATTATTTATATATTCGAAGAAACCAATTGTCAAAGACAGTTAGTTACGGGTGAACATTCGAAGAGTGCAGACGTGCGAGCGTGCAGAAGGTCACGACAATCGGCATATGAATTTCTATTTTCTATTCTTTCTTTAAACATAAATGTCAAATTCAATTACTTTTATTAAATTACATAAACATAACTCGGAACGTTTTATTATTTAATCGGGTTTTAATACAATTATTTATTTTGCCGGCTTGATGTCAATGTTAAATAAAACACATTTGGTTTTGTTTATTTCCAATATATTTCGGCTACACACCGGTAACCGTCTTCAGGGCAGAACACACAACTGTACACAACTCCATGTCACGCAGTGCAGACGTGTAAATAAAATTCTGCCCTGAAGACGGTTACCGGTGTGTAGCCGAAATATATTGGAAATAAACAAAACCATATGTGTTTTATTTAACATTGACCTCAAGCCGGCAAAATGAATAATTGATTAAATCAAAAAGGTCGCTAAATACACTAATTCGAAGAAACTGTATTGTACGTAAGCGTGCCTTAAAAGTTATCAGCTCATTTAGTACTTTTTTTACTCTATTACAAAAATTAACTATACTTGAAAAAAATAATTTTTAAACAGATAACTTGATAAGCAGGCTAACGTGAATAGCCCATATATTATATTTTCTCTTTGCGGACGCCGCCGCGGGTAAACGCTAGTCGTTTATAAAGTTAACGAATTTAAAAGTGTTTGCATTTCGTACAACAGAGGGCATTACACCTTACCTTCGTAGCAGAAAAAATACATGACATGAATGGTCTATTTTCAAAACCGGCCATCTCCACTCAAGTCGTTTGTGAGAAAAATGCAAAAAACTGCTCTTAAGATACCAATGGCTAAAACGATTTGTGTTTGTTATTTTTATGTTCGTGGTGATAATATCAATACATGTTACTAATACAAAAAAAACAAAACGGTTCCGTATATTATACCTAAAAATTATTAAAATAAATTGGAGATGGCGGGTTTTGAAACCAAGCTATGGAGTTAGCCGGATTTGATGCTAACCTATATGGATATGGCCGGTTTTGAAATTACGTGCCGATGTCCTTGGTCTATTATGGTGAAAGTAAGAGGCCAAACATACTTTCATATATTAACTAATAATACAAGGAAAACGTATGCACTTTTAAATTTTATTTCAAAACTTAACAAAAAATAAATATTTCATTACATTGTTACATTAGAAACAAAATAAAATGAAAAAGAACTCAAACAAAAATTCAAAACACAGAATATTCGTTCTGTGAAGATTTAAATATGCATTTGCCTAGTAAATTAGACAACATTTTCTCTTTCTTCAATTTGCTCACATGCAAAGTCATCTATTGGAGATTCACCTGTAGATTGTTCAACAGCAGCATAGAATTTCAAAATTTCCAACTCTCCCCAGTTTTCTCCATAGTGCGCTTGCAAAAGCGCCGCAACGTCCTTGATCTTCTTGGTATTTGGAGCCATCCCAGTTGTTAAAATTCCAGGAACTAAATTGTTGAGTGTTTTTCCTTTTTTGACTACTGACTTGTCACTTCCTAAATCGCTACGGTAAGCCTCCTCACCCCGAATAGTTTACGTTACGTTTTGTGGTTTTCTTTAAAATAAACCTTTTTGAAGGGTTGGATTAAAAGTGCCACTGTCCTGGAGGCTTCATTATTACCAATTAAAAAATTGTCTAATCAATTGATTTCTTATCATAATTCAAATTTTACTGAGTAAGGAACTAAAGTAAAGGAACTTATCCTGTAATTATTCGAAAAGAAAAATCTTTTTGCTGATACATATGAAAACCTTCACTTTGCAGATTTTTTCAGTGCAATTTTTGGAAATCTAAAAAATCTTCATTTGAGATTTCTTACAAAAAAAAAATTTTAAAAAGTCTTCATTTTGAAGATAATCTTCACTTATGTATGTCACGAGCAGCGTTGACCTGAAGAATATGCGGGAATAACAAAATTGCATTGGTCGGTTGGAGATGGCCGGCTTTGAACGTAAGGCACCATTGGAGATGGCCGACTTTGAAACTAAGGGCAATTTAGAGTAATTTGGCTTCAATATGCCCGGTCTTGTTAAGAAATTATTTTAATATTAAATAGAGGAGACGCTTTAGAATATAATGTTATACTTAACCTAAAAAATTTAAATTTTGGAGATGGCCGGGTTTGAAAATAGACGATTCACATATGTATGTGTATCTCTTCTTTTAAACTATACCCAAAAAGCAAAAACTCAATAGATTTATTTTGCGGCGTAACGAAGTATATGTATATGTGACCCGGTCTATAAAAAGGTGGCTTATGACTCAAAAAAGAAATTGCGAGAAACAGCTGTTAAAGATAAACAATGCATTTCTTCACTTTCTTAGTGGTAGTAATTTTTTTTGAGTCATAAGCCACCTTTTCATAGACCGGGGCACATATACTTTTTTTTGTTTGTTTTATTTGTTAGACATGTCGCAGTGTTTTATGGAAAAAACCGTATATTTTATTTTCTCCTTGCTGACGGGGCCGCCGGTAAAGGCCAGTAAAAATATAAAGCAAATATAATAAGAAATTTCTATAGAAACGTCATTTTAAAAAGCTGAATAAATATTTTGTGTTTTTCATCATTAAGGGCATTGAAATTTTAATTAGGCACTTCTAACCAAAAATTTGCTCAAGGTTAAATTGGCGGCGGCCGGGCAAAGCAACTTAAAAGTTTTAGAAACAAGCTTTAGAAGAAAATTTTTCTAAGCGGGGTCGCCCCTGGGCAGTGTTTGACAAGCACTCCGAGTATATTTATGCCATGAAAAGCTCTCAGTGAAAACTCATCTGCCTTGCAGATACCGTTCGGAATCGGCATAAAACACGTAGGACCGGCCCCGCCAATTTGTAGGAAAAATTAAAAAGGAGCACGACGCAAATTGGAAGAGATGCTCGACCTAAAATCTCTTTGCAGGTTATCGCGCTTTACATTTATTATTTTTATACCCAGCTGTACTTGTACACAGGGTATTATAACTTTGATTGGATAACGGTTGGCTGTACAGTAGGGCGGGTCGATTTAAAAATCGCTCATTGCTCTGTGAAAGTCGTACTCTAGGGATCAAAATAAGAAATTTTGCCAAAGGAACCGTACCTCTAAAACGAATTCTGATGTCCCCCAATTTGGGTCGAACTTTTGGGTAGGGGCAAATTTTGAAAAATCCCACTTTGACCCATTTAGAGTGCTCCAATCGACTCCAAATGTATGACCGACCCCCACTAACTTTGAGGGCCCGACCCACCGATGCCAGTGGCACACCCCCTGGAACCACCCTGGGGGTTCACCATACAAACATTTCAAAAAAATCGCCGGTTTTGCACTTTACATGAAAAAAATCAGCTAAATGGCTATGTGGTTATAAGGCCAATTGACCTTATGGCCGTTGACCTTATGTCACCACACCACGAGGTAATAAGAATGAAATGGTAATTTCAATTCTACCTGCTGAGTCTTGTGGTGGCTTAAAAAAACAACACAAGCAATTTTACGATCTGCAATTGTGTCACAGTGATACCTTCATTTTTTTAAAACGGTTGAGTAAAAAACCCACACAACTATGTTTACGACATGCAAATGCATCACAGTGATGCCTTGGTTCTAAAAGGGTTGTAAAAACGCTATTTTCTAATATTTTTCTTTATTTTTTTTCTATTACTAAGTTAAATTCATTTTTAGCATGCTTTTATTAGCTTGGCCTGCATGTAACGGAATCTTTGAGCTTACTTTTCACCGGTTTCTAGAAATCTGATTAATTTGAAACTTTGCACACGTATCAAGCACCGATGACAATGCATTAATGTGATGGTGTGGTGACATAAGGTCAACGGCCATAAGGTCAATTGGCCTTATTACCACATAGCCATTTAGCTGATTTTTTCATGTAAAGTGCAAAACCGGCGATTTTTTGAAATGTTTGTATGGTGAACCCCCAGGGGGGTTCCAGGGGGTGTGCCACTGGCATCGGTGGGTCAGCCCCTCAACTTTGGAATTCATCACTGCTCATTTCTCTCTCTGGTAACTCTTCCTGTTCAGCTTCAAGATTTATAATCTCTGGCTGTTCTAAAATTTCAAAGGCATGTATCTGGTTAAATGTATTTTCAAACTGTTGGTCCTGCTCTCGATGTTGGCGCATATGTCTACTTGTTTCCCTTAAACGACCCTCTCGAGCTAAGAAAGCTTATTTTGCATTATCGGAGCCGTCAAGTTATTCAGTTTCCGAACGATAAGGCATATATTGAAGGAGTAAGCTGTAGGAAAAGTTGTATGGATCCGATGCTGCTATAATGGCACCCTGACAACTGCATGAACATTTCTCACAACCATTTTGCTCTCATCTAACAGAGTGATGAGTGGACGACGCATATTTAGGCACTTAAGTAAACCGACTGCTGAGTCTAATATCACTCTACATATTTCAAAACGCTTTTCAAAAACGCCCCACTCAAAACTCTTTTCAAAAACTCTCTACATCAGAAATTTTTTTCGAAAAAGCCCTATCTCAGAATATATTTCAGCTCAAAATGTATTCAATTTATACCGAGATGAAACAAATTTTGAAATAGGGCGTTCTGCAATCAGATTTTGCGGTAGGGCATTTTTGAGTCAAATTCGCAGGTAGGACGTTTTTGAAAAGAATTTTGAATATGGTGCTATTCCACTTAGCAGTCGAAATTGATTGTAGAACGTAAAAAATTAATACATAAAATAACATAAATTTTTTTCATTAATTAAAAACTTCCGGGAATGCAACATTCTTTGTTTTACTATCATTTCCAAAAATGAGAAAACTTCGGTTCTGTGGGGAACCAGTTCTTGAAATAGCGACATACAGTTGACCGTGAGAAAACACTTCACTACGAAGGTCTACGCCAACATAACTAAATGTTTGTCCTTGCGACTTATCAATTGTAATCATACACAACTTGTACGAAGAATAATACCTCTGTAAGATGTCGATTCAATTTTCCACGTCAAGAATGTGACGAGACACGGATAGTATCACATTCTTCTGATGATTTTCTCCGTAATGGGGGCAGAATTTGCTTACTTAAACGTCGTAAATAAGATGCTTGGGTAAATAATTACTACCCAGTGTTATTGAGACTGTGGACAGGTAATATGGACATTCAGCCGTGCGGATCAAACGAAGCGATAGCATACTATATTGCAAAGTATCTATCAAAAGCAGAACCTGAAGGTGTCAATTCTGGAATTGCACAGGCAATACAACAAATCCAACGCGAAGAAACAGATCTTTCACGCAAACTCTTCAAGATATGTATGAAGATCCTTCATGAACGACAAATATCAGCTGCAGAATGTGCATATCAGCTTTGTCATATTCCATTACGACACAGTTTACCACATTGTATTTTCCTGAACACAAGAAAACCAGAACAGCGTTACAGAGTATTGCAATTCGATAGAAGCGGGCACGCAATTGGCTACTACAGCAATATCTTTGAAATATATCAAAAACATCCGTTACAACATCCTGACTACGATTTTGCAAACATGAGCCTTACAGAGTTTGCTATGTTGTTTGAACTCCACTTTCCAAAAGCTGTAAGCGATACCGAGGAAAGCGTTGATCATGATGCCTATGAAGAACAATCAAATATGCGTCGTCCACTCATCACTCTGTTAGATGAGAGCAAAATGGTTGTGAGAAATGTTCATGCAGTTGTCAGAGTGCCATTATAGCAGCATCGGATCCATAAAACTTTTCCTACAGCTTACTCCTTCAATATATGCCTTATCGTTCGGAAACTGAATAACTTGACGGCTCCGATAATGCAAAAGAAGCTTTCTTAGCTCGAGAGGGTCGTTTAAGGGAAACAAGTAGACATATGTGCCAACATCGAGAGCGGGACCAACAGTTTGAAAATACATTTAACCAGATACATGCCTTTGAAATTTTAGAACAGCCAGAGATTACAAATCTTGAAGCTGAAGAGGAAGAGTTACCAGAGAGAGAAATGAGCAGTGATGAATTCCAAAGTTCGCAACATGCTATGAATGTTGATCAAAGGCAATTGTTCATTCTTACCACAGAGAGTATCAGGAACCAACTTAATGGTGACACTAAACGAGAGAAAATTTTCGTAACTGGTGGAGCAGGCACCGGGAAAACATTAATCCTTAATCTATTGAAAAGCCAAGTGAGTTGATGTTATGGAAAATCGGTAGTAAAAGTTGGTGCTCTAACTGGAGTCGCAGCACGGTTGGTCAGTGGGTCTACGCTATACCGTCTGCTAAAGCTACCAGTACAAAAAGATGGAGTAATTGTGAGTATGCCACTTCTTACTGGTAATTATTTAAGAGGCATGCGTAAATTGAGTTTATGTTCATAGATGAAATTTCTATGGTACCCTATGAAATGATTTGTATGATCGACTCTCGTTTGCGACAGCTGAAAATCCAGCAAAACATGCGTCAACAAGGAGACACGACTTTCACAGATATGTTTAATGCTTTTAGAGTTGGAGAAATGACGTCCAGGCATCTTGAAATCCTTCTTAAAAAAGTTTCAACAGATGCTGCGAATGAATTCTCGATTGAGAGAGCATTAAGAATATATCCATCGAATGATCAGGTTGATAGACACAACGAAAAAGTTCTCCAGAGCTTTAAGAGTAAAGGGACAGTTATATATACAATAAAAGCGCAAGACCAACTCATTGACGCTACTCGAAATCTAGGTAAGAAAGACTTAGACTCTGTGATACCTAATGATATTAATAAAACCGGAGGTCTTCCGAGTGTACTAAAAATATTCGTAGGAGCTAAAGTGATGTTAAGGTTGAACGCTGACGTGTCGAAAGGTTTAGTGAATGGCAATATGGGTTTTATCACAGAAATTATCTGGCCAAATTTTCGCAGAGGCCAACTATACGCGGAAGATATCCCTTCAGTTCGTATCGATTTTGGATTAGATGGTGTGCACAAGATTAAACCAATGTCGATACAGTTCCCAGCAAAATACAGCTGTGGGACTGCTGAGAGGCGAATTAGACGGTATTCGTATTGAAGAACTTGATTGCTCTAAGTTAAAAGTAACCCCATGCTACAGTGAAACTTTAAATGAAATGATGAGATTGCGAAATGATTCGTAAGAAATACTGCATGGCCACAAAAGACTAGATGGGAAATCGAACTAAAAAATGTAAAATAAATAATAGTTTAAAATAAGTAATAGTTTAAAACAAGTAAGGAAGGTTAAGTTCGGGTGTAACCGAACATTACATACTCAGTTGAGAGCTATGGTGACAACATAAGGGAAAATAACCATGTAGGAGAATGAATCGAGGGAAACCCTGGAATGTGTTTGTATGACATGTCTATCAAATAAAAGGCATTAAAGAGTATTTTATGAGGGAGTGGGCCATAGTTCTATAGGTGGACGCCATTTAGGGAAATCGCCATAAAGGTGGATCAGGGTTGACTCTAGAATTTGTTTGTACGATATGGGTATCAAATGAAAGGTGTTAATGAGTATTTTAAAAGAGAGTAATCCTTAGTTCCATAGGTGGACGCCGTTTCGAGATATCTCCATAAAGGTGGACCAGGGGTGACCCTAGAATTTGTTTGTACAATATGGGTATCAAAAGAAATGTGTTAAGGAGTATTTTAAAAGGGAGTGATCCTTAGTTCCATGGTGGACGCCGTTTCGAGATATCTCCATAAAGGTGGACCAGGGGTGACCCTAGAATTTGTTTGTACGATATGGGTATCAAATTAAAGGTATTAATGAGGGTTTTAAAAGGGAGTGGTGGTAGTTGTATAGGTGGTGGCCTTCTCGAGATACCGCCATTAAGGTGGACCAGGGGTGACTCTAGAATGCGTTTGTACAATATGATTATCAAACGAAAGGTGTTCATGAGTATTTTAAAAGGGAGTGGGCCTTAGTTCTATAGGTGGACGACGTTTCGAAATATCGCCATAAAGGTGGACCAGGGGTGACTCTAGAATCTGTTTGTACAATATGGGTATCAAACGAAAGGTGTTCATGAGTATTTTAAAAGGGCCTTAGTTCTATAGGTGGACGACGTTTCGAAATATCGCCATAAAGGTGGACCAGGGGTGACTCTAGAATCTGTTTGTACAATATGGTTATCAAACGAAAGGTGTTCATGAGTATTTTAAAAGGGCCTTAGTTCTATAGGTGGACGAAGTTTCGAAATATCGCCATAAAGGTGGACCAGGGGTGACTCTAGAATACGTTTGTACAATATGGGTATCAAACGAAAGGTGTTAATGAGTATTTTAAAAGGGAGTGTGCCTTAGTTCTATAGGTGGACGCCTTTTCGAGATATCACAATAAAGGTGGACCAGGGGTGACTCTAGACTTTGTTTGTGGTTGTATAGGTGGTCGATTGTTTGTACGATATTAGTATCAAATTAAAGGTATTAATGAGAGTTTTCAAAGGGAGTGGTGGTAGTTGTATATGTGAAGGCGTTTTCCAGATATCGACTAAAATGTGGACCAGGGTGACCCAGAACATCATCTGTTGGATACCGCTAATTTATTTATATAAGTAATACCTGCCAATATTTCAAGGGTTTTTTATTTCGCCCTGCAGAACTTTTTCATTTTCTTCTACTTAATATGGTAGGTGTCACAACCATTTTACAGAGTTTTTTCTAAAGTTATATTTCGCGTCAATAAACCAATCCAATTACCACGTTTCATTCCTTTCTTCGTATTTGGTATAGAATTATGGCATTTTTTTCATTTTTCGTAATTTTCGATATCGAAAAAGTGGGCGTGGTCATAGTCGGATTTCGTTCATTTTTTATACCAAGATAAAGTGATTTCAGATAACTACGTGAACTACGCTCAGTAAAGATATGTCGATTTTTGCTCAAGTTATCGTGTTAACGGCCATGCGGAAGGACAGACGGACGACTGTGCATAAAAACTGGGCGTCGCTTCAACCGATTTCGCCCATTTTCCCAGAAAACAGTTAGCGTCATAAAATCTATGCCCCTACCAAATTTCAAAAGGATTGGTAAATTTTTGTTCGACTTATGGCATTAAAAGTATCCTAGACAAATTAAATGAAAAAGGGCGGAGCCACGCCCATTTTGAAATATTCTTTTATTTTTGTATTTTGTTGCACCATATCATTACTGGAGTTGAATGTTGACATAATTTACTTATATACTGTAAAGATATTAAATTTTTTGTTAAAATTTTACTTTAAAAAAAAAAAATTTGTTTAAAAGTGGGTGTGGTCCTTCTCCGATTTTGCTAATTTTTATTAAGCGTACATATAGTAATAGGAGTAACGTTCCTGTCAAATTTCATTATGATATCTTCAACGACTGCCAAATTACAGCTTGCAAAACTTTAAATTACCTTATTTTAAAAGTGGGCGGTGCCACGCCCATTGTCCAAAATTTTACTAATCTTCTATTCTGCGTCATAAGTTCAACTCACCTACCAAGTTTCATTGCTTTATCTGTCTTTGGTAATGAATTATTGCACTTTTTCGGTTTTTAAAAATTTTCGATATCGAAAAAGTGGGCGTGGTTATATTTCGATATCGTTCATTTTAAATAGCGATCTGAGATGAGTGCTCAGGAACCTACATACCAAATTTCATCAAGATACCTCAAAAAATTTTTTTTTTTTTTTATCGTGTTAACGGGCGGACGGACGGACATGGCCCAATCAAATTTTTTTTCGATCCTGATGATTTTGATATATGGAAGTCTATATCTATCTCGATTCCTTTATACCTGTACAACCAACCGTTATCCAATCAAACTTAATATACTCTGTGAGCTCTGCTCAACTGAGTATAAAAACTAAAAAAAACACGCTTTTATAGCTAACCGAACTAAAAAATAGAAAATAATTTTCAATTAAAAAGAGTTTATATGACAGTAGTAGAAGGTCAAACAATAGTTTATAGTCAATCACCTTAAAATAAAATTATAATAAAATTTAAGTTATTAACAGAATAATTTAATTCAGAGTAAAAAGCGTGGGGTGCTTGATATTGAATGTTACAATCATTCTATTGGCAACTATCTGAGAGGAAAGATATGAAATGTAGTCAAATGCACCCCACGCTTTTTAATCTGAATTAAATTATTCTGTTAATAACTTAAATTTTATTTTGAGGTGGATCGCTCTACTATATGGTCACTCCATAATAGCGTCACAGGCAATTAGCTTGACATTGCCCTGGAACCACCACAACGATTGTTTGACCTTCTACTACTGTTATATAAACCCTTTTTAATTGAAAATTATTTTCTCTTTTTTAGTTCGGTTTGCTATAAAAGCGTGTTTTTTAGTTTTTTCAAACAATTATTTATTTTTAATTTTTTAGTTCAAGTAATTTTAAAAGTTTTAGTAGAGAGTGATGAAACCTCGAAACGCCAGCGGTCCATGGATGAATCCAACCTCACGGCACCGAAAAGGGCCAAGACGCAGGGAGGCTGAACGCGGTATTTCGCCGAAATTGCCAAGGGTCGGCAGATCATTGGCATTATAGATGAGAGCAGCGAAGATGGCAGGATCCCGTAACAACAGTGGAAGTGGATCGAGGCCGCGCTCGCTACGGTGGCCGTTAAGGTTAAGAAAGACAACCCTGGTCCACCGCCATCTTACACCGATGCAGGGTGGTTCTAGGGCAATGTCAAGCCAAGTGCCTGTGACGCTATTATGGAGTGACCATATAGTGGGGCGATCCAAGAAGGCAGCAGCAGAGTTGTTCACCTGCAAGAGTGCAATTGGCACCTTCTGGGTATTCTCTCCTAGGTGACCTACTGGATTTACACAGCCATTGTGCGCCCTATTCTTCTTTATGGTGCCTTGGTCTGGTGGCCTGCACTAGCTAAAAGTACCTAACTTAAAATGATTCAAAAGTTGCAACGGAGTTTGGAGCTCAGCATTACCGGGGCTCTCGGCTCCACTCCAGATTCCGTTACATACACATGGATACATAGATACATAGATAGATACAGGCCAAGATAATAAAAGCGTGTTAAAACACGCTTCTAAAATTATTTGAACTAACATTTCATTTGACTACATTTCATATCTTTCCTCTCAGATAGTTGCCAATAGAATGATTGTAACATTCAATATCAAGCACCCCACGCTTTTTACTCTGAATTAAATTATTCTGTTAATAACTTAAATTGTATTATAATTTTATTTTGAGGTGATTAACTATAAATGATTGTTTGACCTTCTACTACTATTATATAAACCGTTTTTAATTGAAAATTATTTTCTCTTTTTTGGTTCGGTTAGATATAAAAGGGTGTTTTTTTAGTTGTTTTAAACTATTATTTATATATTCGAAGAAACCAATTGTCAAAGACAGTTAGTTACGGGTGAACATTCGAAGAGTGCAGACGTGCGAGCGTGCAGAAGGTCACGACAATCGGCATATGAATTTCTATTTTCTATTCTTTCTTTAAACATAAATGTCAAATTCAATTACTTTTATTAAATTACATAAACATAACTCGGAACGTTTTATTATTTAATCGGGTTTTAATACAATTATTTATTTTGCCGGCTTGATGTCAATGTTAAATAAAACACATTTGGTTTTGTTTATTTCCAATATATTTCGGCTACACACCGGTAACCGTCTTCAGGGCAGAATTTTATTACACTGTACTGTACACAACTCCATGTCACGCAGTGCAGACGTGTAAATAAAATTCTGCCCTGAAGACGGTTACCGGTGTGTAGCCGAAATATATTGGAAATAAACAAAACCATATGTGTTTTATTTAACATTGACCTCAAGCCGGCAAAATGAATAATTGATTAAATCAAAAAGGTCGCTAAATACACTAATTCGAAGAAACTGTATTGTACGTAAGCGTGCCTTAAAAGTTATCAGCTCATTTAGTACTTTTTTTACTCTATTACAAAAATTAACTATACTTGAAAAAAATAATTTTTAAACAGATAACTTGATAAGCAGGCTAACGTGAATAGCCCATATATTATATTTTCTCTTTGCGGACGCCGCCGCGGGTAAACGCTAGTCGTTTATAAAGTTAACGAATTTAAAAGTGTTTGCATTTCGTACAACAGAGGGCATTACACCTTACCTTCGTAGCAGAAAAAATACATGACATGAATGGTCTATTTTCAAAACCGGCCATCTCCACTCAAGTCGTTTGTGAGAAAAATGCAAAAAACTGCTCTTAAGATACCAATGGCTAAAACGATTTGTGTTTGTTATTTTTATGTTCGTGGTGATAATATCAATACATGTTACTAATACAAAAAAAACAAAACGGTTCCGTATATTATACCTAAAAATTATTAAAATAAATTGGAGATGGCGGGTTTTGAAACCAAGCTATGGAGTTAGCCGGATTTGATGCTAACCTATATGGATATGGCCGGTTTTGAAATTACGTGCCGATGTCCTTGGTCTATTATGGTGAAAGTAAGAGGCCAAACATACTTTCATATATTAACTAATAATACAAGGAAAACGTATGCACTTTTAAATTTTATTTCAAAACTTAACAAAAAATAAATATTTCATTACATTGTTACATTAGAAACAAAATAAAATGAAAAAGAACTCAAACAAAAATTCAAAACACAGAATATTCGTTCTGTGAAGATTTAAATATGCATTTGCCTAGTAAATTAGACAACATTTTCTCTTTCTTCAATTTGCTCACATGCAAAGTCATCTATTGGAGATTCACCTGTAGATTGTTCAACAGCAGCATAGAATTTCAAAATTTCCAACTCTCCCCAGTTTTCTCCATAGTGCGCTTGCAAAAGCGCCGCAACGTCCTTGATCTTCTTGGTATTTGGAGCCATCCCAGTTGTTAAAATTCCAGGAACTAAATTGTTGAGTGTTTTTCCTTTTTTGACTACTGACTTGTCACTTCCTAAATCGCTACGGTAAGCCTCCTCACCCCGAATAGTTTACGTTACGTTTTGTGGTTTTCTTTAAAATAAACCTTTTTGAAGGGTTGGATTAAAAGTGCCACTGTCCTGGAGGCTTCATTATTACCAATTAAAAAATTGTCTAATCAATTGATTTCTTATCATAATTCAAATTTTACTGAGTAAGGAACTAAAGTAAAGGAACTTATCCTGTAATTATTCGAAAAGAAAAATCTTTTTGCTGATACATATGAAAACCTTCACTTTGCAGATTTTTTCAGTGCAATTTTTGGAAATCTAAAAAATCTTCATTTGAGATTTCTTACAAAAAAAAAATTTTAAAAAGTCTTCATTTTGAAGATAATCTTCACTTATGTATGTCACGAGCAGCGTTGACCTGAAGAATATGCGGGAATAACAAAATTGCATTGGTCGGTTGGAGATGGCCGGCTTTGAACGTAAGGCACCATTGGAGATGGCCGACTTTGAAACTAAGGGCAATTTAGAGTAATTTGGCTTCAATATGCCCGGTCTTGTTAAGAAATTATTTTAATATTAAATAGAGGAGACGCTTTAGAATATAATGTTATACTTAACCTAAAAAATTTAAATTTTGGAGATGGCCGGGTTTGAAAATAGACGATTCACATATGTATGTGTATCTCTTCTTTTAAACTATACCCAAAAAGCAAAAACTCAATAGATTTATTTTGCGGCGTAACGAAGTATATGTATATGTGACCCGGTCTATAAAAAGGTGGCTTATGACTCAAAAAAGAAATTGCGAGAAACAGCTGTTAAAGATAAACAATGCATTTCTTCACTTTCTTAGTGGTAGTAATTTTTTTTGAGTCATAAGCCACCTTTTCATAGACCGGGGCACATATACTTTTTTTTGTTTGTTTTATTTGTTAGACATGTCGCAGTGTTTTATGGAAAAAACCGTATATTTTATTTTCTCCTTGCTGACGGGGCCGCCGGTAAAGGCCAGTAAAAATATAAAGCAAATATAATAAGAAATTTCTATAGAAACGTCATTTTAAAAAGCTGAATAAATATTTTGTGTTTTTCATCATTAAGGGCATTGAAATTTTAATTAGGCACTTCTAACCAAAAATTTGCTCAAGGTTAAATTGGCGGCGGCCGGGCAAAGCAACTTAAAAGTTTTAGAAACAAGCTTTAGAAGAAAATTTTTCTAAGCGGGGTCGCCCCTGGGCAGTGTTTGACAAGCACTCCGAGTATATTTATGCCATGAAAAGCTCTCAGTGAAAACTCATCTGCCTTGCAGATACCGTTCGGAATCGGCATAAAACACGTAGGACCGGCCCCGCCAATTTGTAGGAAAAATTAAAAAGGAGCACGACGCAAATTGAAAGAGATGCTCGACCTAAAATCTCTTTGCAGGTTATCGCGCTTTACATTTATTATTTTTATACCCAGCTGTACTTGTACACAGGGTATTATAACTTTGATTGGATAACGGTTGGCTGTACAGTAGGGCGGGTCGATTTAAAAATCGCCCATTGCTCTGTGAAAGTCGTATTCTAGGGATCAAAATAAGAAACTTTGCCAAAGAAACCGTACCTCTAAAACGAATTCTGATGACCCCCAATTTGGGTCGAACTTTTGGCTAGGGGCAAAATTTGAAAAATCCCACTTTGACCCATTTAGAGTGCTCCAATCGAGTCCAAATGTATGACCGACCCCCACTAACTTTGAGGGCCCCACCCACCGATGCCAGTGGCACACCCCCTGGAACCCCCTGGGGGTTCACCATACAAACATTTCAAAAAATCGCCGGTTTTTGCACTTTACATGAAAAAATCAGCCAAATGGCTATGTGGTTATAAGGCCAATTGACCTTATGGCCGTTGACCTTATGTCACCACAACACGAGGTAATAAGAATGAAATGGTAATTTCAATTCTACCTGCTGTGTATTGTGGTGGCTTAAAAAACAACACAAGCAATTTTACGATCTGCAATTGTGTCACAGTGATGCCTTGGTTTTAAAAGGGTTGTAAAAACGCTATTTTCTAATAATTTTTTTTATTTTTTTTCTATTACTAAGTTAAATTCATTTTTAGCATGCTTTTATTAGCTTGGCCTGTATGTCTTTTGAGCTTAATTTTCACCGGTTTTTAGAAGTCTGATTAATTTGAAACTTTGCATACGTATCAAGCACCGATGACAATGCATTAATGTGATGGTGTGGTGACAAAAGGTCAACGGCCATAAGGTCAATTGGCCTTATTACCACATAGCCATTTAGCTGATTTTTTCATGTAAATTGCAAAACCGGCGATTTTTTGAAATGTTTGTATGGTGAACCCCCAGGGGGGTTCCAGGGGGTGTGCCACTGGCATCGGTGGGTCGGGCCCTCAACTTTGGAATTCATCACTGCTCATTTCTCTCTCTGCTAACTCTTCCTCTTCAGCTTCAAGATTTATAATCTCTGGCTGTTCTAAAATTTCAAAGGCATGTATCTGGTTAAATGTATTTTCAAACTGTTAGCCCCGCTCTCGATGTTGGCACATATGTCTACTTGTTTCCCTTAAACGACCCTCCCTCTCGAGCTAAGAAAGCTTCTTTTGCATTATCGGAGCCGCCAAGTAATTCAGTTTCCGAAAGATAAGGCATATATTGAAGGAGTAAGCTGTAGGAAAAGTTGTATGGATCCGATGCTGCTATAATGGCACCCTGACAACTGCATGAACATTTCTCACAACCATTTTGCTCTCATCTAACAGAGTGATGAGTGGACGACGCATATTTGATTGTTCTTCATAGGCATCATGGTCAACGCTTTCCTCGGTATCGCTTACAGCTTTTGGAAAGTGGAGTTCAAACAACATAGCAAACTCTGTAAGGCTCATGTTTGCAAAATCGTAGTCAGCATGTTGTAACGGATGTTTTTGATATATTTCAAAGATAATGCTGTAGTAGCCAATTGCGTGCCCGCTTCTATCGAATTGCAATACTCTGTAATGCTGTTCTGATTTTCTTGTGTTCAGGAAAATACAATGTCGTAAACTGTGTCGTAATGGAATATGGCAAAGCCGATATGCACATTCTGCAGCTGATATTTGTCGTTCATGAAGGATCTTCATACATATCTTGAAGAGTTTGTGTGAAAGATCTGTTTCCTCGCATTGGATTTTTGTTATTGCCTGTGCAATTCCAGAATTGACACCTTCAGGTTCTGCTTTTGATAGATACTTTGCAATATAGTATGCTATCGCTTCGTTTGATCCGCACGGCTGAATGTCCATATTACCTGTCCACAGTCTCAATAACACTGGGTGGTAATTATTTACCCAAGCATCTTCTTTACGACGTTTAGGTAAGCAAATTCTGCCCCCATTACGGAGAAAATCATCATAAGAATGTGATACTATCCGTGTCTCGTCACATTCTTGACGTGGAAAATTGAGTCGACATCTTACAGAGGTATTATTCTTCGTACAAGTTGTGTATGATTACAATTGATAAGTCGCAAGGACAAACATTTAGTTATGTTGGCGTAGACCTTCGTAGTGAAGTGTTTTCTCACGGTCAACTGTATGTCGCTATTTCAAGAACTGGTTCCCCACAGAACCAAAGTTTTCTCATTTTTGGAAATGATAGTAAAACAAAGAATGTTGTATTCCCGGAAGTTTTTAATTAATGAAAACAATTTATGTTATTTTATGTATTAATTTTTTACGTTCTACAATCAATTTCGACTGCTAAGTGGAATAGCACCATATTCAAAATTCTTTTCAAAAACGTCCTACCTGAGAATTTGACTCAAAAATGCCCTACCGCAAAATTTGATTGCAGAACGCCCTATTTCAAAATTTGTTTCATCTCGGTATAAATTCAATACACTTTGAGCTGAAATATATTCTGAGATAGGGCTTTTTCGAAAAAAATTTCTGATGTAGAGAGTTTTTGAAAAGAGTTTTGAGTGGGGCGTTTTTGAAAAGCGTTTTGAAATATGTAGAGTGATATTAGACTCAGCAGTCGGTTTACTTAAGTGCCTAATGTTATTTGAATTGTTATCTTTTTGCGTTTTGTTTTCTTTCAAAATTGTTCATTAATAAACCGTTTATAACGTTAACGAATTTAAAAGTGTTTGCATTTCATACAACAGAGCGTAGTACACTATTACCTTCGTAGCAGACAAAATACATGTTGTTGTTGTTGTTGTTGTTGTTGTTGTTGTAGTGATAAGGTTGCTCCCCGAAGGCTTTAGAGAGTGTTATCGATGTGATGGTCCTTTGCCGGATACAGATCCGGTACGCTCCGGTAACACAGCACCATTAAAGTACTAGCCCCACCATCTCGGGAACGATTTATGTGGCCACATTAAACCTTCAGGCCATCCCTCCTCCCCACCCCCAAGTTCTATGAGGAGCTTGGGGTCGCCAGAGCCTCGTCTGTTAGAGAAACAGGATTTGCCGCGGATAGGTGAGGTTGACAATTGGGTTGGGAGAAGCTATATATTGCGCTGGCAACCTGAAGGGTTGCGCTACACAGCCCTTTGAATCTGGTATTTCAGTCGCCTCTTACGACAGGCATACCTACCGAGGGGTTTATTCTGACCCCCTAACCCGCTGGGTGTATGTATATCTCTCCTTTTAAACTATACCCAAATAGCAAAAACTCAATAGATTTACTTTTTCTAACGAAGAAGCCGGGTACTTGCTAGCACTTATATAAAAATAAACAAATACAAGGAAATTTTTTATAGTTAGTTTGATTAGCTGTTTGTTCAATTTTTGTTATACCTGAAATTTTATGAGGTAATTTGCCCAAAAATTTCACCGAGCTATAATGCGGACTGAATAAAGTAATTAGCATTTAACCTAGACTAAAACGTATTTGTATTCCTCAGATCTTGAGGAAAATTCTGTTGTTTGTTTTTTATTCACACAAACAATTTTTTTATAAACAGAACAAATTCGCAATGCGCAACGTTTATTTCATCCACGTTGTTTTATTTTGGAAGCACTAGATAGATAATACTAGTATTTGTCGTTCATTATTTTTTAAACTCAGTTTGAAAATTATTTTTAACTTTTTAGATTTATATTATTTAAAAGCGCGTTTTTAGTTTATTAAAACTATATTTATTTGTTTGTAGCGATGTAAACTCAATTTCTATATTCCTCTAGATGCCGTGTTTAGCTCATTAAATTTAACGAATATGTTAAAGGTAAACCAGCGTTTAAATCGGCAGCAAACTGATGTCCCATTAACACTTAATACAAGATCTTCATTATGTCAACCCACTCAGCTTCGAGCAGTGTTGTTGCTCAAAATTTAGTGCACTGCCCCCAACTATGGTTTTGCGGTAGGATAATACAATAGAATTAATTAGCAGTTTGAAAACAGAATTAATTAAGTCTACCCTATTTACTTTTCTCTATTTGTTGCTTGAAAATGCAGTTATTGTACACATATCACATAACCGTTCTCAAATTCATATATCAACTCAGTTGTGCAAATAATTACAGTGATGGAAAAGAGAATAGGAACAATTTACTGCCAAATACTGAATCAATAATATCAGCAGAACTTCAATATCATCCTTGGGATAGTGCACCCTATAAAAATAACATTTAAAGATTATTGCAATAAGTTACATTTTATGACTCAATTAACTATATTACTATTTTAATTTGGTGTTGTTATTATACCTTTCATGAAAATGAAATGGTATATTAACTTTAGCACGAATCTCAAAATTGTAAGTTCCTAAAGGAAAATAGATAGACCCACCATTAAGTATACCAAAATAATCAGGATGAAGAGCTGAGTTGATTTAGCCATGTCCGTCTGTCTGTTTGTATGCAAACTAGTCCCTAAATTTTTGAGATATCTTGATAAAAATTTGTCGGAACCGGCCGGATCGGACCACTATAGTATATATCCTCCAGACAGGCGATTTTTCAGAAAAAGAGGATTTTTGTCATATCTTCCTCAATTTATCAGATTGAAGCTTCAAATTTCCCCATATGCTTTCGTATATTGCACATATTGTTGTCTGAAAAAGTCATAGAGATCGGTGGTATATATAGTATATATGTATACATATTTTTGCAATTTCAGCCCTATTTTAACAGCTACAAGCTTCAAATTTCACCAATTGCTTAGGAATATAGTATACATCGTTGTTTAGAGATCGGTGGTATATAAGTATATATATGGTGGTATATATAGTATATATATACTAGCTTATGCCCGTGGGTTTTACAGCACGTTTCTATAAAAATATGCAGGCTACGCGTAACTGGCAATGGGTAAAATATGAGTTGGTATGATTGACTTCTGCTACAGCTAATGACTGTTGTTGTATGATATATTTATATTTGTAACAGGATTGCCCTCGCGTAGATGAGGTTGAGAATTGAGTTGCAGAAGCTCTGAAGCTATAAAGGTTTGTATTGCGCTCATCAATCCCTTGAATCGCAGCTAAACTTTTTTGTTTTCAAAATTTTCCAATAAAATGAATTGCTTCAATGACATTCGTAAAAGTTTTGTGATTAAAAGCATTGTCCCACTACATAAGCGTGGAGAATCGAAATAACGAAGCATAAATATTATGATATAATGGGCCCTTTTTTAAGGATCAATCGATGAGGAGAAATTTCTGAGCTAATAAACTCAATCGGATATGCACAGCTTGGGACTCTTCCATGACTGTGTTAAAATAGTGATAAGTTGTCTTCGTTTTAGTGATATTAACATCCTCATTTTAAGGTGCTTGAAATGCCTTTAGTTTATAGTTTGTAAAGATAGATTTAATACATTAAACATTAGCTATTAAAGCTTCAGGTGATGCCATAATTTCTAAAAAATTTGCAGGAAAAGAAATCAAATATGTTAGTAAAGAAATAGGAATTTTGCCATAATTACTTTCAAGTTGTTTAGGAAAAGCTGCTGCTGAAGTGTTTCCGCCAAAATGCCCTCTCATATTTCTAAAGAGTGTAAATTTTTGTACGTAAAGCCGTCTACAGACGAAAAAGCACGCATTTACTTCAACTGCGGCTATTCCAGCAAGTAACAGGAAAGTACCACCTTTGGGATGGTCATTACACCTTAAATTCTTACGGGTTTGAACTAAAACTTGCAGTGACTGTTTACGACTCATGGTGCACACATCGCACACCCTCACTTCGGCCTGACCGTTTGCTTATGTTGCACACCGGTGTATCAGATGTTTGCAGACAGTAGTCATTTAAATGCGGAGGTGTACGTCCACCACACAAAGGGTATCCGCGGTATCTGAGAAATCAACTGCCATAGTTATTTTTCTTTTGCCCTTACATCAATTAATATCAAATTAAACAGAAATGTTTTTTCCGGTTCCTACAGGCGTATCCAAAAATTCTAACCCAAAAGATAACATAAAAGAATACTAAAGGAATAACAGCCAAATCCAACTCTGCAATCAAACTTTACGTGTTGAAATAACCTAAGTTTTTTGGGGCCACGCCCTTTCTTACTCACCCTTATTTTCTTAGTGATGTTAGGGATTGATCCAATTTAACTCTTTACTGGATTTCAATGCTCTTGCATGAATACTTCCAGAGTTATGCTGTATGAAACATTCCATTTGTATGGTAGGTGCCATCCCCTTTTTTATATTGAAGCGTTGTTCAGCCTATGACCATCTTTGGAAGGTTTCTAGTGGGTGATTCAAACTTAGTTGTGATCGGAAGATCCGTTTAGGGCGCAACGCGATTTATACCTACATACAAACATTCATAATTTCAACTTTATATATATGTATGTATATAGATAGAAGATGTGGATAGACTGAAGTTAACAAAAATGGTGGAATTGTGTAATATCTTTAAGTGGCTTCTATAATGGTTTAAAATAACTATCCCATTCATACCAAACGACTTTTTCGACGAAACAGCTGTATTATGGCCACAATGCTTGTAGTTCGTCCTCATAATTGATACCAACATCATCGAAAGAATCATCATGATTGCCTTCGTTTTTTCACAGAAATATGTTTGAAAAACCTCGCTAAATTCTTCTTCGACACACATTATTCACAAGCCACACACGTCCTACTTGTTCAGCATTGCTTTTAAATCTGAGCACTCACACGATTTTTTTTCGGTCAGAAACTGGTTTGTGCTTTGCATTGAAAAAACCTCGCTCTTTATATACACACACGAACTTATCCTATTTATGCTCTTTTGCCTTTTTTGGTTGCCTTTTGGGCATGACTGTTCATAATGCAAAAGAAAAACTACTAAGAAACTGAAGAAATGCATTGTTTATCTTTAACAGCTGTTTCTCGCAATTTCTTTTTTAAGTCATAAGCCACCTTTTCATAGGCGGGGTCACATATATAGATAGAAGATGCGGATAGACTGAAGTTAACAAACGATTTTAACGGCGGAAGATTACTAAACATCCAAAAGGAATAACAGGCAAAGAACTCTGTAGTCAAACTTTAGCTGTTATAATAACCTAAGTTTGTATGGCAACCATAGTTCTGAAAAATCCCATTTTAAGAAAGTGACGCGCCCCCTATTCCCCAATTCCACATTTTACTGGAGGTGTTAGGACTTAACGTCATATAGCTCCTTACCAATTTTCACTATCATACCATTACTACATCCAGAGATATGCGGTAATATATATTACATTTGTATGGGAGGTGCCACGCCCCCTTCTCCCTCACCGCACATTTTCTTGGTGGTGTTAAGGATTGACTTCATATAACTCCTTAATGAATTTCAATGTTCCAGAAATGATTGGTATTCAAAATGAGCGAAATTGGATGATAACCACGCCCACTTTTTATATATATAACATTTTGGAAACACAAAATCCCTATTATTTAGTAAATAATACACCTAGAATGTTGAAATTTGAGGTGTGGACTGATATTGAGGCTCTTGATAAAAATTTTGAAACATTTTTTTCAAATGGGCGTGGCACCGCCCACTTGTGATAAAATCTCTTTTACAAATATTATTAATAATAAATCAAAAATCGTTAAACCTATCGTAAAAAAATTCAGCAGAGAGGTTGCCTTTACTATAAGGAATGCTTTGAAGAAAAATTAACGAAATTCATTAAGGACCACACCCACTTTTACATAAAAGATTTTTAAAAGTTAAGGCAAGCTGCGAATCAAACAGCGACACAGAAACCTCAGGATCCCACTCCCCACAGGGTGTCAGCACATTTCTTGACAGCTGCAAAACAACCCTATTCCCCATGGCAATAGTCCCTATACATTACGCGAGGCAATATTATAAAATTCGTGCGCTTATTGATCCAGACTCTCAAAAACGTGTTTGGCGTCCTCAATTCAGCAACTTGTGAGGCGGATCATTTCGGGGACTAGTATCAGCCTTCACCACTTAAGTTAGTGAGGCAACATAAGTGAACCTCAGCAGCCTACTCAAACGTGTTTGCGAATAGGAAGAAACCCCAGCAACCCTATCCGGATCGATAACTAATATGGTGATGCCCTCTATAGCACCACAACCACACCGCCACTACAGGAAACTCTCTGAATGACGTATGATATACAGGCCCTATTCTCCAAAACGTCTTGGCGCTTATAATTCTCAACTGGCGCCTCTACAAGTTTGTTTTCGATGGAGACTTCGAAAAAAATTTTCGCAAAATCGTAGTCAAGGAAGAAGATTAAGACTTCCAAAGAACTCTCTTCACGAAAGCCCCTCAAATTCCGATAGAAGGTTTCAAATAAAAACCCATAATTTTCGGTGTTAAATACGCTCCAAGCCTCGCAATCCGCACACTTCGCCAACTCGCTCAGGCCTTCAAAGGAAAAAAAAATCGCCACTAACATCATACTATGAGAAACTATTGTAGATGATGCCCTGTCCTGCGGGCACGATATACAGTCATCTCTTTATGACCCAAACTATCGAAGCTCTAAAATTAACAGGCTTTCCTCTAAGAAAAACTGCCGCAAATCAAACAAAAAGACTGAAATCAAAAGAATATCAAATTCCATGAACTACTAAAATTTTAGGAATACGATGGAACGCATTAACTTACTCGTTTTCGTACTCATACAGCCCAAGTCCCGATTATAAGTCAAATTCAAACCGGCAAATACTCTCAGCAGTAGCGAAACTTTTTGACATGGCAGAACAACTTCCGCGCAAGTCTCCCAGCTATTAGCAGTGTAAATATGCCTCGATGGGTGCAGTCTCTTCCTCAACTTACCTCTTTATGGCAAAAACCAAAGTGCGCCTCTGCAAACAGTTAACTTGCCACGACTAGGACTCTGCGGAGCCGTCGAAATAAATAACCCAAACTCAATTTCAGTTGAAGTGCCGCCACCCGAACTGACCCTCTGGTCAGATTCCTCCATTGTGTTGGCCTGGCTAGAAAAACCCCAACATGCATGGAAAACTTATGTGGCATAAATGATTACCCAAATTTTGCAGAACGTTAGCAACACAATTTGGTGCCACGTACCTAGCGATGACAACCCCGTCGATTTGGGAACTCGAGGATACAAACAACAAGATTTAGTTGACTGCTCGTTATTGTGGAATGGACTCAAAAAGCTTCCTAGCCAAACACATTCTGGTTAAAATACTCCAATCCATCTCCTCGGGCGAAAAATGTATTAAGGCCGTTTTATCCGTCACACTCAAAACTACCCGATTCCCAATTCGATAATCCTCACTCACCGGTACGACGCTAAAATGAAACTCATAATGTTAATACCACGCCATCATTTCCCAGCAGAAATCACTCAGTTTGAAGAATCAAACCCCACCAGCAAGAGAAGCTCCCTTCTGACCCTAAATCCCATGCTAGATGATGACATCCTCCGTATTGGTGGTCCTTTAGTTAATGCTATAAAGAACGCTGTACAATTATTTTCCCAGACAACTCGAAGTTCTACTCCCTGATTCTAGATTTGCTCCATAAAATATTGCTCCATGGCGAAAAGCAACTAACGATCTGCATGACACAAAAGGAATACAACATATCCGGACTAAAGCAGAAAGTAACAAGTAAGGAAGGCTAGGTTCGGGTGTAACCGAACATTACATACTCAGCTGATCACTTTACAGACAAAATAAGGGAAAATCATCATGTAGGAAAATGAACCTAGTGTAACCCTGGAATGTGTTTGTATGGCATGGGTATCAAATGGAAGGTATTAAAGAGTATTTTAGAAGGGAGTGGGCCAAAGTTCAATAGTTGGACACCTTTTCGAGATATCGCCATAAAGGTGGACCGGGGGTGACTCTAGAATGTGTTTGTACAATATGGGTATCAAATTAAAATTCTTAATGAGGGTTTTAAAAAGGAGTGGCCCTTAGTTGTATATGTGAAGGTGTTTTCGAGATATCGACCAAAATGTGGCCCAGGGAGACCCAGAACATCATCCGTCGGGTATCGCTAATTTATTTATATATGTAATACCACGAACAGTATTCCTGCCATGATTCCAAGGTCCTTTGATTTCGCCCTGCAGAACTTTTTCATTTGCTTCTACTTAATATGGTGTCACACCCATTTTACAAGGTTTTGTCTAAGGTTATATTTTGCGTCAAAAACCAATCCAATCATAATGTTTCATACCTTTTTTCGTATTTGGTATGGAATCATGGAATTTTTTCATTTTTCGAATTTTTCGATATCGAATAAGTGGGTGTGGTCATCGTCGGATTTCCGATAAATAGGTGAACTAAGTTTGGTAAAGATATATCGATTTTTGCTCAAGTTATCCGAGCCGAGCCGAGGGGATGGACAGACGGTCGGTATGTAGATGTCGCTGAAAGATTTGTGGTAGCAGGTTTTTCTACACCACCCAAATGACCGGCGTTTATTTATTTGCATTGTATAAAGATTCTTACATGTACCCTGTACCAATTAAAGTAACTTATCGCTTCCTCAACTTCACATGTTCAAGAAAATATAACAAAACATATCCTTTTTTAAGTTAAGAAGTAAGCGGCCTAACGGGGTGTGATGGACCCATATAAGTTAGTTGTTCGCTATCCGCCACACAATATACACCACACAAATAAATCTTTAAAATAAATAACAGCGACATTCTTAGCACATATATACAATAATTTTTATTAATAAAATGTATACTTATTTAAAATTAAAACAAGAGTTGTGACGCGTTTTTATTTCTAAAAGTGAAGTGGCGATATTTCCCCTTAAATATTTTCGGTAGTGCTCCACACCCCATAAAAGTGCAATTTTATAGGGCTTTATAAGAAGCTTCCACAACGAATTTTTACCAATTATACTGCAAAAATATCGATAAACGCGTTTTCTCCCTATTTTCCAAGCCAAACTTCTACAGAGTAATTTTAAAATACTATTTTTATAGGGTGCACTATTCCAAGAGAGGTATTGAAGTGCTGCTTATATAAGTTATTTAGTATTTCGCACTAAGTTGTCCCTATTATTTTGTCCATCATTGTATATAAATAAACAATTAAATAAATAAATGCAAGGCGCGATAACGTTCGAAAATATTTAAGGCCGAGCTTATCTTTCAATTTACGTAGTGCTCCTGTTTTTTCCTGAAAATTGGCGGGATTTGGCCTACATGTTTTATGCCAACACCGAGCGGAGTCATTTTAACTGAGAAGCTTTTCATGGCAGAAATAAACCGAAGTGTTTGGCGAATCGCTTTCGAGGGGTGACCCTGCTTATAAAAACTTTTTTCTAAATGTTTGATGTTACTTTGTCCGTGAGTTGAACCCAGGGCCCTCGGTGTGATAGGCGAAGCACTCTACCACCACACCACGGCGGCCGCCAATTACCACATATGTCATACTTCTATATTGCTACTACAAGCTGCGTACACTCACAAACATCAGAGTGTCGATATATTGCTATGTTAATGTTTTTGTTTTTGTATTCAATACTCGAATGTACCTAAATTAAAATTTTTTCTTGTCACATCTATGCTACTACAATCACAAAGATATTGTAGGCTGTCTTTTTCCAATTCAAACTAATTTTTATTTACACAACAAAATTTTGTATAAATAGCACCCACAAATTTCAACTCCTTCACTGTAAACTTAAAAATTGACGTAAAATCTAAAACTAACTAAAATGAACTTACGGAATTCTTTTGCGGTCTTGTTTGTCTTCCTTAGCTGTATTTTAGCTAATACAAATTCACAAAATCGCATTATGGGTGGCATTTCGTGGAATATAGAGAATAGCCCGTATTTGGTGGCCATATTTTATGAGGGGAAGTATCGCTGCGTTGGTACTTTAATCGGTATGAGGAGGGTACTTACTGCTAAAGTTACCTTGGAAGGTTTTCTCCCGCCTCAAACCATTGTTAGAGCTGGAACAACCAATTTAGGAGTAGGAGGAGAATATCGCACTGCGGTGCGTATAATTCGTCCATGTGATTTTGATGAGACAATGGTAGATATGGACATAGCTGTAATTGCATTGAAAACATCATTCGCCGAGCGCGTAAGAATAAAAACAATATCTTTATGCGACACTGAATTAAACCCGGGCGTAAAATTGCGAGTTAGTGGATGGGGTTCGAAATATGAAGGCATTGACCAACCTTGGCCTATACTTCAATCTGCTGAATTTGAAGTATTCCCAATCAACCTATGTGCGGCTCGTTATGCGGATCGCTTTGCGGCGGTAGGGAAACTTTTCCCAGCAACGGTAATTTGTTTAGATGATCCGGCACAGGCAAAAGTTACGTGTTATGGAGATGCTGGTGCACCGGCCGTTGCGGAAGAAAAACTTTATGCGGTGCTAGCAGGTGGGGTACCCTTGGACAGGTTTTATCCCTTTTTATATACAAATATAAATAATAATGATGTTCGAGCTTTTATAGAATATTCGAAAGGCAGGGTTGACTTTATTTAAAAATACAAATCGAAATAAAAAATTATTCATCATTTTAAATTTTCTGATTATTTCCTAAATAATGAATAACATTTTATCGTTATTCAAAATATTCTGAGTGATGATAACCGGTCATTCTTATTTTTGTAAATTTTAAGTAAAGGGTTGAGTTATTATTCATCAAATATTTAAAAAATATGGAATAATAATAAAATTTCAATTTTTATTCAGTTACTAGCTTCTGCCCGTGGGTTTTACCCCTCGCTTCTATAAAAATATGCAGGCTACGCGTAATTGGCCATGGGTGAAACATGAATTGGTAAGATTTACTTCTGCTACAACTAACAACTGTTGTTGTATGATATATTTATATTTGTAACAGGATTGCCCTCGCGTAGGTGACGTTGACAATTGGGTTGCGGAAGCTCTGAAGCTATAAAGGTTTGTATTGCGCTTATTAATCCCTTGATTCCCAGTTAATGACCGTCATTGAGCTTCATTGGTAGGGATGGGAAATTTGAGGCATTTAAAATTGAAAAGGCATATCTATCGGTATCAATGGAATCCTTGGTTTTAAACTTATTTGTTTTCGAAATTTTTCGATAAAATGAATTGCTTCAATGACATTCGTAAAAGTTTTGTGATGAAAAGCCTTGTCCCACTACATAATTACGAAGATTACCCCTTAAGCCCCTGGGCGGATGCCCAGGTTTCTGGGTATTCAACAGGAACTGTTTGGTTAGCATTTCATTTCTCTCCCTAATGGGGAGTACTCTCGCCTCATTGTGCAGATGGTGTTCTGGGGACATAAGAAGACAACCTCTGGTGGTTCTGAGGGCAGTATTTTGGCAGGCCTGTAGCTTCTTCCAGTGAGTAGTCTTTAGGCTTGGCGACCATATCGGGGACGCGTAGCATGCAATCGGCTCTCCAATTGCTTTGTAAGTGGTAATAAGCGTTTCTTTTCCCCAAGTACTGTAAATGTAAATCCTGATCAAACGTCACACCCAAGATTTTGGGGTGTAAGACAGTCGGTAGCGTAGTGCCATTTACGTGGATGTTCAAAATGGTCGACATTTGGGACGTCCATGTTGTAAATAAGGTCGCCGATGATTTAGTCGGTGATAAAGTCAGGTTTCGCGAGGTTAAAAAAGTGGAGAGATCAGGGAGGTAGCCGCTTATTTTGTTGCAAAGCTCATCGATCTCTGGGGGTTGTGCCTGTGGCCATTATTGTGCAGTCATCGCCATAGGAAACGATAGTAACTCCTTCTGGTGGTGAAGGTAGCTTTTATATGTAGAAGTTAAACAAAAGTGGGAAGAGGACACCACCCTGTGGCGCCCCTTGTTTAATTCTTTTGGTTTTGATGTTGCGTTTCAAAATTGCACCGATGCCTGCCGCCCACCCAGATAATTTGCAGTCCACCATTTAGGACTTGGGGGAAGGGTAGACCCTTACAGGTCTTGCAGTAAAGTGCCATTATTGACCGTATCAAAAGCTTTTGATAGGTCTAGCGCAACGAGTACTGTTCTATGGTGGGGGTTTTTATTTAAACCGCAATTTATCTGGGTACTAATGGCATTTAGTGCGATGGTTGTGGTATGAAGTTTTTTAAAGCCATGCTGATGACAGGCAAGCAAATTTTGGGGTCGTTCCGGGCTGTTTTTGGGGACTTCCTCGGGGTCATTTGGTGGTAATTTCGGGATGGTTTTGGGAACTCCCTCGGGGTCATTTGGGAGATATTCCCCTATGGTTTTGGGGACTCCTTCGGAGTCTAGCCGGGGTCATTTGGGGTTCGTTCTGGGATGTTTTTGTGCACTCCTCGGGGTTATTTCGGGATGCTTTTGGGGATTTCCACGGGGGTTATTTGGGGGCATTCTGGGATGATTTTTGCGACTCCCACGGGGTCCTCCCGGGGTCATATCGGGATGTTTTTGGGCGCTCCTTCAAGGTAATTTGGGGGTTATTCAAAGATGGATTTGGGGCCTCCCTAGGGGCCATTTGGGGTTGGTTCTGGGATGTTTTTGTGCACTCCCTCGGGATCATTCGGGGTAATTTTGGGGTTATTCGTGGATGGCTTTGGGCCTGCCCCGGGGTCATTTCAAGTTAGTTTTTGGGGGACTCCCTTGGAGTCCTCCGGGGCATTCGGAGGTCATTCGTGGATATTTTCGGGGGCTCTGTAGAGGTAATTCGGGGATCATTTCGGAATCACTTGCAAATAATTTGGGGTATTTAGGGGTCCGTGCGCTCAACTATCCGAAGGCTTATTCTCATATGTTTTATTGCAATTACGTTTATTAAGATATGAGTATTGTAACGATCTTCGTGGCAACACTTCTTCTCCTCACAAGAAAGTCTTCCACCGAAAATGGACGTAACCGATTGAAAACCACGCCAACTTTTTATAGCTCAAATATCGGACGATGGCTAGAAAGAGTGAACAAATTGTTCTTAACTTGATTAGCCTGAATTCAGAACTTGATTGAAGAACGTCCTGTGTGAGCACTTTCTTCGTAAACGCCCTATTTCTCGTAAAAATATTTTGAATTTATACCCACATATAGGAACTTTTTTAATGAAAGTCTGCGGTAAAGCATTCATCGAACAAAATCTGAAAAAGGTGTATTTTAAAAGTTTTCTGAGTTGTGGCCCATTCGAATCGGCAGCCGAGATAGGGTGATATTCCACCCGACCGTCGAAATACTAAGCTACCGCAGTACACTTTTAACATGGAAATAGTTTTTGAGTGTCAAATCAAGGTTCAAACCTGTACATCTCATAGGCCAAAAATATTATTTGATTTGAAAAAAGTTTCTTTTGGCCTGAAAACGCTTTATATATGAAGTACTTTTGGTTATGTGACTAGGAGACACCATATTCCAAGTTTGCTTCTGGGTATTTTGCGCTCTCTCAGGAGGTTTTGAATGGTTGGACACACCACTTTGGACCAAAAATGGTCCTTTCCAACCCCGTTTGGTCCGACGGTCCTTTGTGGTCAATTTTGATCTCTCCTCGAGGGTTACGCATATGGGTATATTTTCATGGAATCTCTAGGGTTTATTTTTCAATAACAATAATAAATGTCAAGAATAAAAAAGTTTTCTTAAATAACACCGGACTTAAGATGATGCGGGATCAACCAAGTAAGCCCCTTCCAACCTTTGATTCGGGGGGATGGTATAATGGTGTGAAGATGACAACATCGCGAGCTTGCGGTGGCTGGAGGAAGTGGTTCCAAACCTCCAAAGGCAAGGCACGAACGCGCGGTTTGAGGTGGTGGATAAAGCGCAAATCCCCACGGTACCAAAAGTTAAGGTATGGATACCATGCGTGATGAAGTCGGAGGATATACTGCGACTTCTGCAGAATCAGAATCCGAACATACCGACACAGGATTGGAAGGTACTTACTGTATCTCGGCCTACGGAGGAAGGTCAGTTCTACAGCTTCCAAATAAACAAGCAGACGAAGGATATATTATACACGCAGCTTGGAAAAATGTCCTTTGGTACAGGCAAAATTTATATGCTACTCAGGAAAAGAAGTCCTGAAGATAAAAATCCTAACACGCTGGAAGTGGGCGAAGTCGAAAAGAACCTCAAAAGCCTAAGGGAAAAAAGACAGGTGGAGGTAGCCGACGTCACCACGAAGGTGTTAGAAGAGGACCAACAGCCAGATGGAACACCCGGCACAACAGTTACAAGAGGCTGAAGGGGGCTTCGAACATTCTAAACCAAAAGGGCAAGGGGAGGACGACGTCGTCACGACGAAGGTGCTGGAGGGGACAAACAGCCCAATGGTGCTGCGAGTCCTAGAGATAAACCTCCAACACAGTAAAGTGGCGTCGAGCGAACTTTTCCTAACCCTTGAGGAGGGTTCGTTTGACGTGGCGCTGATCCAGGAGCCGTGGCTCTCATCGGGAGGAAAGGTTTCTGGACTTAGCGCGCGCGGATTTGGCGTTTACTATGCGCAAACGGAAGATCGGGTGCGAGCTGTAGTAATGGTAAGGAAATAGCTGCATTCATATATGCTGCCTAATTACACTACTGAGGACCTCGTAGTGGTGGCCGTTGAGCAAAGGAATAAGCAGGGACTTATCCTGGCATCCTGCTACATGGCCCATGCTGCGGTGGTTTCACCGATGGAGTACAAGAGGCTAGTATAGGACGAAGGGCGCAAAGGGCGGTTGGTCATAGGCGCGCATGCAAATGCGCACCACAATGCATGGGGAGGATCAGATACGAACGAGAGAGGCGAATCTCTATTTTGATACATCCTGCAAACCAATTTGCAGATAGCCAACAGGGGAAATGTCCCTACATACATTGGTCCAACATTCAGCAATGTTTTGGATATTACACTGAGCTCCGAACGTGATATATCAAGGTATGATTGGATGGTTCTAGATAAACCATCCTTCTCCGACCATGCGTATATTGGCTTCAGCATCCCCCTAAAGAGGTTAGAGAAGGAAGGAACCTTTAGAAACCCTAGGTCAAGAAACTGGACTAAATTCCAGAAACAGGTAGAAACGAAACTGGGACAACCCAAAGAGGTTGCCAATGTGAAAGAACTGGAGGAGTCTAATGAATTCCTAACTCGGACGCTTTTGACTGGGTATAACAAAGCTTGCCCTCTAAGAAGATTCAGAGGAAAAGCAAAGCCGCCATGGTGGAGAAATGAGCTGAGTCTCCTAAGAAGACAGATAACAGAAATGTTTAAGCTAACAAAGACCGCGGAAAGCGAATCGTGTCGGGATGAGTACAGGGATCTACTGACGATCTACAAGCGTGAAAATTCCAGGCGAAGAGAATCTCATGGAAAAGTTTCTGTACGGAAATAGAGTGCTCCAGCGAAACAGCACGGTTGAGAAAAGTCCTAGCAAAGGGAAATATAGTCCAGGGACTAATAAAGAAAGAGAACGAGGAATGGTCACTTAATAGTGAGGAATCCCTTGAGGTGCTTCTCAATACACATTTCCCATCGGGAGATGGTTTAGAAAAGCCAGCAGACAGCACTCACACTTCGATCACGGAGCGGGTAGTGCCGGGCTTGGTGACCGATACCAAGATCGAGTGGGCAGTGAAGACGTTTTCTAAGGTTAAATCGCCGGGCCCAGATGGTATATTCCCGGCCATGCTACAAGTTTCAAGTAGGGCGGTCGTGGAATGGCTTAAAATAATATTCGATGGGTGCATAAGGCTGAATCATGTACCGCACTCTTGGAGAACTGCTCGTGTAGCTTTCCTACCAAAGGCAGGAAGGATTGGTCACGTGTATACCAAAGATTATAGAGCCATTAGCTTAACATCATTTCTGCTCAAAACCTTTGGGAGGCTGATAGATGTGTACATATATAGTGTTAAACTATATATTTAAACAATTTTATTCTATGTATTATTTATTATTTTCACTTTTTAAAAATTTTAAAATTAACTAACTAGAAAATTTTCATTTTGAAATAAGATTAAAAGTATTATAACATAAAAAAGAATTAACAAAATTAAAGTATATTTTACAAAGTAGATAACCCTACATATACTCCCCCTCCAGTGAAACGAAAAATTTATGTTTTAAATGTTAATTTATAGTGTATATTGATTACTGTAAGAATTTTGTGTTGTAGTTTGAAAAACAAAAAAAAAATTTTAATTAAGTGTTAATTGCGTCAAAAGTTTATGTTAGTACTAGCCTTTACCCGCGGCCCCGTCCGCAAGGAGAAAATTAAATATATGGGATATTCACGTTAGCCTGCTTATCAAGTTATCTGTTTAAAAAGATGTTTCTGTCCAATACATTTTATTTTGGTAATTGAGTAAAAAAGAACTAAATGAGCTGATAACCTGACAGGATCCCAAATGATCCCGAAATTATCCAGAAAAATCCACGAAATGACCTCGACGCTATCGCGGACAGATCCCGAAAACCATTTAGAAATGCCACGGAAGGGTCTCCAAAATTTCCCGGAATAGTCCCAAAAAACCCGAAATGACAACGACACGATTCTAGACTTATCCAGAGAACCACAAAGAAATGATGCCTGAAGGGTACCAAAATGATCCCGAAATAGTCCCGAAAAAGTTCCGAAATGACCCTGACGGGCTCCCGGACGGTTCTCAAAAACCATCCAGAAAATATCCAGGAAGGGTCCTTAGGGGATCCACGACGGATCGCGAAAACCATACAGAAATGATTCCGGAAGGGTCCCAAAATGATCCCGTATGTCCCGAAAAAGTCCTGAAATGACCCCGACGGGATCCCAGACGGATTCCGAAAACTATCCAGAAATGATGCCGGAAAGGTCCTCAAATGATCCCCTAATAGTCCCGAAATGACCCTGACGGGATCTCGAACGGACTCCTAAATGACCCTGACGGGATCCCGGACAGATATCGAAATCCATCCAGAAATGATCTTGGAAACCCAAAATAATCCCGAAACAATATCTGAAAAGTCCAGAAATTACCCCGACGGGATCCCTCACGGATCCCAAAAACTATCCAGAAATGATGCCGGAATGTCCTCAAATGATCCCCTAATAGTTCCGAAATGACCGAAAACCATCCAGGAAGTATGCCGGAAGGGACCCCAAATGATCCCGAATACCATACAGAAATGATGCCGGAAAATACCCCAAATGATCCCCAAATAGTCCCAAAAAATTTCCGAAATGACTCGGAAGGGATCCCGGATGGATCGCGAAAACCATCCAGAAATTATGCCGAAAGGGTCCCCTAATGATCCGATACCAGTCGATAAAAAGTCCCGAAATAACCCCGACGGGATCCCGGACGGATCCTCAAAATCATATAGAAATGATGCCGGAAGGTACCCCAAATGATCCCGAAATAGTCCCGAAATGACCCTGGCAGGATCCCGTACGGATCCCGAAAACCATCCAGAAATGATGCCGAAAGGCTCCCCTAATTATCCCGTATTAGTCCCGAAAAAGTCCCGAAATGACCCCGACGGGATTCCTGACGGATCCCGAAAAGCATCCAGAAATAATGCCGAAAGGGTCCGCAAATCATCCCGTATTAGTCAAGAAAAAGTCCTGAATTGACCCCGTCGGGATCCCGGATGGATCCCGAAAACTATCCAGAAATGATGCCGGAAGGTATCCCGAAATAGTCCCGAAATGACCCTGACGGGATCCCGGACGGATCCCTAAAACCATCTAGAAATGGTGCCGGAAGGTACCACAAATGATCCCGAAATAGTACCGAAATGACCCCGACGGGATCCGGACGGATCCCGAAAACCATCTAGAAATGATGCCGGAAGGTACCCCAAATGATCCCGAAATAGTCCCGAAATGACCCCGACGGGATACCGGACGGATCCCGAAAACCATCCAGAAATGATGCCGAAAGCGTCCCCAAATGATCCCGTATTCGTCGAGAAAAATTCCCGAAATGACCCCGACGGAATCCCGGACGGATCCTCAAAACCATATAGAAATGATGCCGGAAGGTACCCCAAAGGATCCCGAAATAGTTCCGTAATGAACCTGACGGGATCCCGGACGGATCCCGAAAACCATCTAGAAATGATGCCGGAAGGTACCCCAAATGATCCCGAAATAGTCCCGAAATGACCCCGACGGGATCCCGGACGGATCCCGAAAACCATCCAGAAATGATGCCGAAAGCGTCCCCAAATGATCCCGTATTAGTCGAGAAAAAGTCCCGAAATGACCCCGACTGGTTCCCGGACGGATCCCGAAAAGCATCCAGATATGATGCCGAAAGGGTCCCCAAATGATCCCGTATAAGTCGAGAAAAAGTCCCGAAATGACCAAGACGGGATCCCGGACGGATCCCGAAAACCATCCAGAAATGATGCCGAAAGCGTCCCCAAATGATCCCGTATTAGTCGAGAAAAAGTCCCGAAATGACCCCGACGGGTTCCCGGACGGATCCCGAAAAGCATTCAGATATGATGCCGAAAGGGTCGCCAAATGACCCCGTATTAGTCGAGAAAAAGTCCCGAAATAACCCCGACGGGATCCCGGACGGATCCTCAAAATCATATAGAAATGATGCCGGAAGGTACCCCAAATGATCCCAAAATAGTCCCGAAATGACCCTGATTGGATCCTGGACGGATCCCGAAAACCATCTAGCAATGATGCCGGAAGGTACCTCAAATGAACCCGTATTAGTCGAGAAAAAGTCCCAAAATTACCCTGAAGGGATCCCGAACGGATTCCGAAAACCATACAGAAATGATGCCGAAAAGGTCCCCAAATGATCCCGTATAAGTCGAGAAAAAGTCCCGAAATGACAAAGACGGGATCCCGGACGGATCCCGAAAACCATCCAGAAATGATGCCGAAAGCGTCCCCAAATGATCCCGTGTTAGTCGAGAAAAAGTTCCGAAATGACCCCGACGGGATCCCGGACGGATCCCGAAAACCATTGGGAAGTGATGCCAAAAGGGTCCCCAAATGATCCCGTATTAGTCGAGCAAGGGCCCCGAAATGACCCTGAAGGGATCCGGACGGTTCCTCAAAACCATATAGAAATGATGCCGGAAGGTACCCCAAATGATCCCGTATAAGTCGAGAAAAAGTCCCGAAATGACCAAGACGGGATCCCGGACGGATCCCGAAAACCATCTAGAAATGATGCCGGAAGGTACCCCAAATGATCCCGAAATGACCCCGACGGGATCCCGGACGGATCCCGAAAACCATCCAGAAATGATTCCGAAAGCGTCCCCAAATGATCCCGTATTAGTCGAGAAAAAGTCCCGAAATGACCCGACGGGATCCCGGTCGGATCCCGAAAACCATTGGGAAGTGATGCCAAAAGGGTCCCCAAATGATCCCGTATTAGTCGAGAAAGGGCCCCGAAATGACCCTGAAGGGATCCGGGCGGAACCCGAAAACCATCCAGAAATGATGCCTAAAGGGTCCTCAAATGATCCCGTATCAGTCGAGAAAAAGTCCAGAAATGACCTCGACGGGACCCGGACGGATCCCGAAAACCATCCAGAAATGATGCCGAAAGGGTCCCCAAATGATCCAGTCTTAGTCGAGAAAAAGTTCCGAAATGACCCCGACGGGATCCCGTACGGATCCCGAAAACCGTCCAGAAATGATGCCGGAAGGGTCCCCAAATGATCGCGAAATAGTCCCGAAATGATCCCGGCATAGTCCCGAAAATGTCCCAAAATAATCCCGACGGAATCCCGGACGGATCCCGAAAACTGTACACAAATGATCCCGGAAGGGTCCCAAAATAATCCCGGAATAGTCCCGAAAAAGTCCAGAAATGACCCCGGCGGGATCGCGGACGGATCCCGAAAACCATCCAGAAATGATCCCGGAAGGGTCTCGATATGACCCAAACGGGATTACAAATAGGGTGAAGATAATTATAAAACCATGTTAATAAGGCAACAGGCGCGTTGGAGCGAATGAAGGGTTACAAAGAAACATACAGGTAAAGCTAATAAAAGCGGGCTAATAAGAACAATTGAAGGAGGGCGGATGGCGGGAGGAGAAGAGTACCACTGATCCAAAAATGTTTAGATCTCGATCTGTATGAGCCAGATACCAAAAATTATTGATTTTAGGACAAAATTTACATTGAGTTATAACAATTTATAGATTTTGCACGAGAGGGGAAAGGAGGGGGGGGGGTGTATCACTGCTCACTTTGTAAGCCCTCGACTTATTTCACCCATTGAGTTTGTAATATTGGTGAAGGTTAGTATACGTAAAGTTATAATGTGTAAAAATTGTTAAAAAGTAATTATTCGAAGGGGTCGTGGGACCCCCTTCCCCCTTTCCATGTTCGAAAAAAATTTCGCCGGTAGCCTATTATCTCTGTCCCAAATTTCATCAAAATCCGTGAAGCCGTTCTGGCGTGATTCAGTCGCAAAGACAAAAAAATATAATTAAATTATAACTGTTCCTAGGGGGCGGAGACCACGCCCCTTTTGAAAAATATATAGCTAGTAGATCCTTCTAGACTATTGGCTATATGCATGCCAAATTTCATACAAATCCGTCCAGCCGTTCTTGCGTGATTGAGTCACAAAGACAAACGTCTGGACAAACATCCAAACATCCAAATCCAAACATCCAAACATCCAAACATCTTCACATCCAAACTTTGCCATTTATAATATATACTAGCCTTTACCCGCGGCCCCGTCCGCAAGGAGAAAATGAAATATGTGGGCTATTCACGTTAGCCTGCTTATAAAGTTATCTGTTTAAAATTTTTTTTCTGTCTAATGCATTTTATTTTTGTAATTGAGTAAAAAAAAGAACTTTATGAGCTGATAACCTGATAGGATCCCAAAATGATAACGAAATTATCCAGAAAAAGCCACGAAATGACCCCGACGCTGTCGCGGACGGATCCCGAAAACCATCCAGAAACGCCCCGGAAGTGTTTCCAAAAGTTCCCGAAGTAGTCCCAAAAAAACCCGAAATGACAACGACACGATTCTAGACTTATCCAGATAACCACACAGAAATGATGCCTGAAGGGTACCAAATTGATCCCGAAATAGTCCCGAAAAAGTTCCGAAATTACCCTGACGGGCTCCCGGACGGATCTCAGAAACCATCCAGAAAATATCCAGGAAGGGTCCCTAAATTATCCCGACTAACTCCAGAAAAAGTTCCGAAATGGCTCCGAGGGGATCCACGATGGATCGCGAAAACCATACAGAAATGATTCCGGAAGGATTCCAAAATGATCCCGAAATAGTCCGGAATTGACCCAGATGGGATCCCGCACAGATCCAGAAATGATCCCGGAAGGGTGCAAAAACTATCCCGGAAAAGTAACAAAAAATCCCGAAATGGCTACTACGGCATCCCGGACGGATCCAGAAATGATCTCGGAAGGGTCCCCAAATGATCCCAAAATGGTCCCGAAATGACCCCGATGGATCCGGCAAACCATCCAGAAATTATGCCGAAAGGGTCCCAAAATGATCCCGAAATAATACAGAAAAAGTCACGAAACGACCCCTAGAGGATCCCCAAATGATCCCGTATTAGCCCCGAAAAGGTCCCGAAATAACCCCGACGGGATCCCGGACAAATCCCGAAAACCATCCAGAAATGATGCCGGAAGGAATCCCAAATGATTCCGTAAAAGTCCCGCATTGATTCCGACGGGATCCCGAACGGATACCGAAAATCATCCAGAAGTGACGCCGGAAAGGTCCTCAAATGATCACCTAATAGTCCCGAAATTACCCTTAATGGGTCATGGACGGATCCCATAAACCATCCAGAAATGATCCCGATATATTCCCGAAGAAGTCCCGAAATGACCCTGACGGGATCTCGAACGCACCCCTAAATGACCCTGACGGGATCCCGGACAGATCCCGAAATCCATCCAGAAATGATCTTGGGAGGGACCCCAAATGATCCCGAAAAAGTCCCGCAATGATTCCGAGGGGATCCTGATCGGATACCGATAACCATCCAGAAGTGATGCCGGAAAGGTCCTCAAATGATCACCTAATACCAAAATGACCCTGACGGCATCCCGGACTGATCCCAAAATCCATCCAGAAATGATCTTGGGAAGGTCCCAAAATTATCCCGAAATAGTCTCGGAAAAGTTCAGAAATTACCCTGACGGGTTCCCGGACGAATCCTGAAAGCCATCTCTAAATGATCCCGAAAAAGTCCCGAAATGACCCTGACTGGACCCCGAAAGGATTCCGAAAACTATCCAGAAATGATGCCGGAAATGTCCTCAAATGATCACCTAATCGTTCCGAAAAGACCCTGGCGGGATCCCGAACGGATCCCGACAACTATCTAGAAATGATGCCGAAAGGGCCCGCAAATGATCCCGTATTAGTCGAGAAAAAGTCGTGATGCCGAAAAGGTCCTCAAATGATCACCTAATAGTCCCAAAATGACCCTGACGGCATCCCGGACAGATCCCGAAATCCATCCAGAAATGATCTTGGGAGGGTCCCAAAATTATCCCGAAATAGTCTGGGAAAAGTCCAGAAATTACCCTGACGGATACCGGACGAATCCTGAAAACCAATCTTAAATGATGCCGAAAAAGTCCCGAAATGACCCTGATGGGACCCGGAAAGGATCCCGAAAACTAACCAGAAATGATGCCGGAAAGGTCCTCAAATGATCTCCCAATAGTTCCGAAAAGACCCTGACGGGATCCCGAACGGATCCCGACAACTATCCACAAATGATACCGAAAGGGCCCGCAAATGATCCCGTATTAGTCGAGAAAAAGTCCCGAAATGACCCCGACGGGATGCCGGACGAATCCCAAAAACCATCCAGAAATGATTTTGGAAGTGACCCCAATGATCCCGAAAAAGTCCCGCAATTATTCCGACGGGAATCTGAACGGATACCGAAAACCATCCAGAAGTGATGCCGGAACGGTCCTCAAATGCTCACCTAATAATCCCAAAATGACCCTGAGGGCATCCCGTACAAATCCCGAAATCCATCCAGAAATGATCTTGGGAAGGTCCCAAAATGATCCCGAAATAGTCTCGGAAAAGTCCAGAAATTACCCTGACGGGTTCCCGGACGAATCCTGAAAGCCATCCTTAAATGATCCCGAAAAAGCCCCGAAATGATCCTGACGGGATCCCGAAAGGATTCCAAAAACTATCCAGAAATGATGCCGGAAAGGTCCTCAAATGATCCCCTAATAGTTCCGAAATGACCGTGACGAGATCCCGAACGGATCCCGACAACTATCCAGAAATTATGCCGAAAGGGTCCGCAAATGATCCCGTATTAGTCGAGAAAAAGTCCCGAAATGACCCCGACGGGATCCCGGACGAATCCCAAAAACCATCCAGAAATGATGCCGAAATAATCCCGAAATGACCTCGTCGGCATCCCGAACGGATACCGAAAATTATCCAGAAATGATGCCGGAAAGGTCCACAAATGATCCCCTAATAGTCCCGAAATTACCCTGATGGGATCCCGGACGGATCCCGAAAACCATCCAGAAATGATGCCGGAAGAGCCCCCAAATGATCCCGAAAAAGTCCCCAAATGACCCCGACGATATCCCGGACGGATCCCATAAACCATCCAGAAATGATGCCGGAAGAGCCCCCAAATTATCCCGAAAGTCCCCAAATGACCCCGACGAGATCCCGCACGGATCCCGAAAACCATCCAGAAATGATGCCGGAAGAGCCCCAAATGATCCCGAAAAAGTCCCCAAATGACCCCGACATACTCCAGAAAAGGTTCCGAAATGGCTCCGAGGGAATCAACGACGGATCGCGAAAACCATACAGAAATGATTCCGGAAGGATCCCAAAATGATCCCGAAATAGTCCGGAAATGACCCAGATGGGATCCCGCACAGATCCAGAAATGATCCCGGAAGGGTCCAAAAACTATCCCGGAAAATTAACAAAAAATCCCGAAATGGCTCCTACGGCATCCCGGACGGATACAGAAATGATCTCGGAAGGGTCCCCAAATGATCCCAAAATGGTCCCGAAATGGCCCTGATGGATCCGGCAAACCATCAAGAAATTATGCCGGAAGGGTCCCCAAATGATCCCGAAATAAAACAGAAAAAGTCACGAAACGACCCCTAGAGGATCCCCAAATGATCCCGTATTAGCCCCAAAAAAGTCCCAAAATGACACTGACGGGATCCCGAAAGGATTACGAAAACAATACAGAAATGATGCCGGAAAGGTCCTCAAATGATCCCCTAATAGTCCCGAAATGACCGTGACGGGATCCCGACAACTATCCAGAAATGATGCCGAAAGGGTTCCCAAATGATCCCGTATTAGTCGCGAAAAAGTCCCGAAATGACCCCGACGGGATCCCGGACGGATCCCGAAAACCATCCAGAAATGATGCCGAAAGGGTTCCCAAATGATCCCGTATTAGTCGCGAAAAAGTCCCGAAATGACCCCGACGGGATCCCGGACGGATCCCGAAAACCATCCAGAAATGATGCCGGATGAGCCCCAAAATGATCCGGAAAAAGTCCCCAAATGACCCCGACGAGATCCCGGACGGATCCCGAAAACCATCCAGAAATGATGCCGGAAGAGCCCCCAAATGATCCCGAAAAAGTCCCCAAATGACCCCGACGATATCCCGGACGGATCCCGAAAACCATCCAGAAATGATGCCGGAAGAGCCCACAAATGATCCCGAAAAAGTCCCCATATGACCCCGACGAGATCCCGCACGGATCCCGAAAACCATCCAGAAATGATGCCGGAAGGGTCCCCAAATGATCGCGAAATAGTCCCAAAATGATTCCGGAATAGTCCCGAAAATGTTCCAAAATAACCCCGACGGGATCCCGGACGGATCCCGTAAACTATACAGAAATGATCCCGGAAGGGTCCCAAAATGATCCCGAAATAGTCCCGAAAAAGTCCCGAAATTACCCCGGCGTAATCCCGGACCGATCCCGAAAACCATCCAGAAATGATCCCGGAAGGGTCTCGATATGACCCTTACGGGATCACAAATAAGGTGAAGCTAATTATAAAACCATGTTAATAAGGCAGCAGGCGCATTGGAGCGAATAAAAAGTTTGATAGAAACATACAGGTAAAGCTAATAGAAGCGTGCTAATAAAAACAATTGATGGAGGGCGGATGGCGGGAGTAGAGGAGAGGACCACTGATCGTTCCTCCAAAATTGTCTAGATCTCATTCTGTATGTACCAGATACCAAAAACTATTGATTTAGGAGAAAATTTAGATTGAGTTATAACAATTTATGGATTTTACACCAGAGGGGGAGATAAAGGGGGGCGGGCGGAGGGTGTCACTGCTTACTTTGTAAGCCCTCGACTTATTTGACCCCTTGAGTCTGTGATATTGGTGAAGGCCAGTATACGTAAAGTTATAATGTGTAAAAATTATGAAAAATAATTTCTCGAAGGGTCGTGGGACCGCCACCCCTCTTTCCATGTTCGAAAAAAATTTCGCTAGTAGACTACTGTCTGTGTCCCAAATTTCATCAAAATCCGTGTAGCCATTCTGGCGTGATTCAGTCGCAAAGACGAAAAAATATAATAATTAAATTATAACTGTTCCTAGGGGGCGGGGACCACGACCCTTTCGAAAAATGTATAGCTAGTAGATCCTTCTAGACTATTGGCTAAATGTGTGCAAAATTTCATCCAAATCGGTCCAGCCGTTCTTGCGTTATTGAGTCACAAAGACAAACGTCTGGACAAACATCCAAACATCCAAACATCCAAACATCCAAACATCTAAACATCCAAACATCTTAACATCCAAACTTTCCCATTTATAATATATATTAGATTAGATATATTAGATTAGATTGATGTAAGTACCCAATATTTTGATGATTCGGTGTACTTGATAGCATACTTTTAGGTGTCGTTATTGTTGCTGTTGAGGTTAAAAATAACTTAATAGTTGTTTGGTAAATATTGTCAATTATAATTATGTATTTGAAGAACCTAGAATGAGGTTGAATGATAGTAGATGGCAACTTTGTGTGCACAATTACTCAAAAATTAAAAACTTGTATTATGCAGAATATATGTTCAATATATAATTGTACTCTGCATAATGTATGTCCAAGTTGTTGATAAGTAATGAAAAGTTAATTCCTTAATTCGTTTGATGGTGATATGAAATTGTCAATGATTCGTGTAATTTTAATGAGTTTAGTATTGAGTTTTTATATGATTTTAATTTCAATATGAAAGAATTGATATTTAGAAAATATGTCGATAAAAATTATTTTAAGAATTTTTTAGAGATTTTTTAAAATTGTAAAAATTTGTTTGATTTTATTTTAAAAATCAAAGTTATTGCTCTGTTTTGTGTTATTTTCGAATTTAAAATGAAGTTATTATTTAAATATGAATCTATTTGTATTGTGGAGTTTGTATGTCGTTGTTGTAAAATGATAATGATTGTGTATAAATATTTTTGAAAATAAACTGGAGAAGGAGTGCACATAATTAAAAATCTCTTAATGAAAATATTATTTAGGAAAACTAATTACATTTTTGAACATATTTAAAAATTTTATAAATAATTTGTATTAAAATATAAATTGAATACTTTGTTTGTAAATTTTGATAATTGATGTTTCATTTGAGTAGTTTGTTCATAATATTTAAATTCAAAATAGAAGATCCTATGAAAAAGGTTTTAAGTATATCGTGATATCCTTAGTATCCACGTTTAATTTAAAAATAATTGTTTTTATATATATTTAATTTTAAAATACATTGTCCACCACAAATATTTTTAATTTTTTTAATATATGGACGCGTAAATATTATAACTGACCAAAGTTTTATTTCGAACTATTTAAATTTGTTCATAAAATTTTTATGTAATTTTTCTTTAAAAGTAATATAATGATGATCACTATTAGCTCAGAGCCGATATGTAAACGCTTAGATATTATAGCATTTAAATGACCATCTGAACGCCTTGTGGATCTCATTTCAGCATAATGGAGTGTCGCATACTCTGAACTTTCTAAACGCTTTGCCGAGCAAGTTAGTAGCAAGTCATCAACCATATAGAATTCTCCATTTTGCTATACCATTAGATCTAGTGGTAATTTAATATGTGTATCATCCCCGGCTTTATTAATACATACAAAATTCACTAAATCGATCACTTATATTTGTTGGTAACGATGTAATGGACTTTTGTGAAAGGGCAACAAGTAGCGATTTGTATTTTCATCGGGAAATTGAAAGATCGAGTATTGATCATTGGTTTCTAAAAGTTCACCATTGTAGGTATCTTTTACGTCTTCAGGATAAAATGCGCTGCCAACATGTTTTAATTTAAAATATTAGACAGTAAGACAATTTGTTGGTAAAAGTTTTTTATCTCCGTTTTGGTTATCATCATCATGATGATGATCTTCAAAAAATGTCTTATCACTCGGGGTGAGTTGAATATATAATTAGAATCTTCCAGATTCTTCCGGATCGCCATAAATATATAGTGTTAAACTATATATTTAAATAATTTTATTCTATGTATTATTTATTATTTTCACTTTTTAAAAATTTTAAAATTAACTAACTAGAAAATTTTCATTTTGAAATAAGATTAAAAGTATTATAACATAAAAAATAATTTACAAAATTAAAGTATATTTTACAAAGTAGATAACCCTACAACATAAAGTCCAACGTGGATGAAAAGCTGCTCTCCACAACACAACATGCGTACATGCGTAAAGTCTCTAAATGGGCGATTATGGATGATCTTAATTACATTAAAGTACATCCAGCCTTAACCAGATGGATCGGCTGCATGTTAAATTGCAGGAAGATTACATCACAATGGGGATTGCACGAGGCCACGAAATCAGTGTACAGGGGAACGCCGCAGAGAGGGGTGCTATCACCTGTGCTGTGGACGCTGGTCATCAACCAACTGCTCAGGCGATTTGATGAGGGACCCGTAAAACTTACGGCTTACGCGGATGACGTTGCAATTGAAAACAACCCCAACAGCTGCACTGTATGCCATTCTGCACATTCCACCTGTAGATCTGGTAGCAAAGAACATAGCGTTAACAACTGCAACCAGGCTCGGTGCCTCGGGGCAGCTTGAGCGCCGACCATACGGCCATAGTAGTATAGGGTCATCAATCACAAGACGAACAGACTACCTTATTACCTATCTGCGCTTCGAGGGAAATCTTAAGGCTACAAAAGAGGTGGACGGTTGACGCAAGGTTGCTCAAATGGCGGGCGAGGCGATACATGTGTACACCGATGGTTCCAAAGTAGTGGAAGGAGTAGGGTCTGCGGTATACTGTGCTGATCCGGAAATAAACAGATACTACAGGCTGCCGGATTACTGTAGCGTTTTCCGAGCGGAAATAATAGCCGTAACCAAAGCAGTAGAAACCCTGGAAAAAAATGGCCCAACCTGAAATCGTGTTAACTTTTATATTGACAGTCAAGCAGCAATTAAGGCAATAATCTTGTATATCACAGCATCTAAATGCGTGTTAGAGTGTAAGCGGTCCCTGGAGAGAATCGGGACAGGGAGAAGCGCACATCTATATTGGGTCCCAGAGCATATGGGAATAGATGGGAATGAAAAAGCGGATGAATTATCTAAAAAGGGCGCATCCCTTGAAGCTTGCCCCGTAGACGTCCCAATTAGACTGGGCGAAATTAAGCGAGGGCGAGAGGTGCACATGATCGACCAAGCAGGAAAGGCATGAGTTCAAGCGCGGGGCTGTCGAAAGTGTCGAAGATTATGTGCAGGTCTTACAACCTTAGACTAACACAGTTGCTTCTATCATTAAAAAGAGAGGACTGTAGACTCATGACGGGTATTCTGACTGGACACTGCCTTCTGGCGTCACATGCCTTTAAATTAGGCTTGGTCAGTGATAGCAGATGTAGGAATTGCAGGCTGGAGGAGGAAACGATCGTGCACGTTCTATGTTCTTGCCCTGCGCTTGCCAGGCTAAGACTCCAGCTATTAGGAGCGATACAATTGTCAGATCTAGAAGCAGCAAGTGGCTTAAATCCTAGGAAGCTTGTAGTATTTGCCAAGAGGACGGAGTTATTTTATAACATATGTGCTGTTTTTTGATAGGGTTTTTCAGTTTGGTCGTTAAAAGAAAATTCTGGTAACACTACGGACTTATTCATTCTATGTGAGGTCCTCATGAACCGGCCAGTTCAACCTAACCTAACCTAAATAACACTGGATCACAAATTTCAACTTTTTTTCTGCACCAGAGACGCCATTATGAAATTCCTATGGAAAATCACCCCCTGATTCCGAAAATCAAGATTATTTTTAATTCTATTGTAACGTTTTTGAGATATTTACGAATTACCGTTTTTTTCAAAAAAAAAAAAAAATTTGGTCCACTTAATCATATATATCTCAAGAAGGAATTGAGAAATTCCAAAACGGTTGGAGCTTTTAAAAGGTAATAGAATTTGCCATAAACTGTGCATACAACACTTTTTGCACCTGCAGATTCAAAGATAACGAACAATCATTACGAATTTTTCCAATTTTTTTGTAAAAATACAAAAAATTTGTATTTTACGAGGAAGGATCTCGAAAACTTTTAATTTTTTGCAGATTTTTTTTTTCTCTCTAAGCTGGGTTTTTTTTACAAAAAAAAATAAGCTTTCATTCAACAAAATCAATGGAGAAAAGTTATAAGCATTCAAGTAAATATATCCATTTAATACTTGAGTACCCTACTGGTACATATGTGTTAGTATTCGTATATCAGTTAGTTAGCAGGTAGATTTTCGAAGGGTTATTAGAGACGAAAAACTGTTAGTGTCGTTTTCTCAAACCCAGGTACATTTCAAGCAAGAGCATATTTTTAAGGCAGGTAGTGTTTTCTTTGTAGAACGAAAACGAAAGAAACTCTTTGTCACGAGCACAACTCAATGATTGGATAAGGGATTTGGAATTGTCAAAGGAAAAGGCCGAACTACATGCCTCTGTTGTTGTTGTTGTTGTAGCAGTGCTTCTCGTATGCAACAATTTAAATTTTTTTCATCCGATGTTAAGGTAACATATTATAGAACCCGTCACGAAAAATTTTCCAGGTACTATACGAAGGGGGACAGTGTTTGTTACTGCAAAGACATTGCTGGTCTATTCAAACAGTTTGGTGAACCTTATGATTCAAAAGAGTGGCGATTGTTCATAGACAGCAATAAATTAAGTTCAAAGGCCGTATTATTGCATATTGGCAACCAAAATCCATCTATCCCGATCGCGCATGCAGTAAATACGAAGAAAACGTATGAGATAATGCAAAATTTGCTCAAATTAATCAAATACGAAGAACATGATTAGAAAATATGTGCCGATCTTAAAGTCGTTGGAGTGCTGTGTGGTCTACAAAGTGGATACACAAAATACTGTTGCTTTCTATGCAAATGGGATAGCCGAACTCGTCAAGACCACTACATCATAAAAGATTGGCCAGAACGAATCGAGTTTCAAGTTGGAGTGGATAACATAAAATACTCCCCACTAATAAAGAAGGAAAAAATAATTCTATCTTCGCTCCACATCAACTCGGCCTTATGAAAAACTTTGTCAAGGCTTTGGACAAAGAAGGCGAAGCTATTCATCATTTGAAGACAATCTTTCCAGAGATTTCAGAAGCAAAAATAAAGGAAGGGATTTTTTTGGGACCGCAAATAAGGAAAATGATGACCAATAACCGTTTTAAAGAACTATTGTCACCAGTGGAGGCAGCAGCGTGGGATTCTTTTGAAGAAGTCGTTACTTCTTTTTTAGGTAAACACAAAATTCCTAACTACGAGATGATAGTGAACGACTTAATCAAAAACTATGCGGAAATGTACATTAACTATGCGTATGTACATTAAATCTGTGTGAAGTCCTCTGAAGTGAATATATTGAAGAGACAAGGGATATAAATGTTTATTTTGCAGCATATTTTTCTTTTGTTGATTCCAATCTGCATTCGCAAAGCCATGAAGCTGCCAGGCAACACTAAGTTCCTCCTCTATGCTTTTCAACCAATCGGGGAACGAAGCTCCCTTCGTTGTTGTCCTTTAGCAACGAGGGCAATGTTTCCTATATTTCAGGACGAGGGTGGCAGAGGTATGATGACTTTCCCACCGTTATGATGGCTTTCAAACCAAAATGATTACACTCCAACGATTAAGAATTCGGGTGTTCTCATAAAAAAGTTTGAGCTTAAAGTAAAAATACTTTACGACTCCATTGGTTTATTAATTTTTGAATATGTAAAATTGTATTGTTTTGGTAATATAGGGGGGCACCAAAAAAATATTTCTCCGAGCGCAAGAGAACCTCACTACGCCACTGCCTTTTACAAGCAAGATTTTGTCGTGTTTGATTTTTTTTCGCAATAAAAATAAGAATCTGTTATATGTAAATGTGTAGAGTGTGTTTCAAGTATTTCTTATTTGACTTTTATTTATGTCTCACCTGATAAAAAATCATTTCCGTCCTTAAAAATTGAAAATAACAAATGAACGACAAAATTTCCTGTTGCAGGATTAAATTTAGAGAGTCCGTGCTTTTCCCATGGCCAATTATATGTTGCTTGCTCTAGAGTTGGAACACCAAAAAATTTGTTTATCTTTGCACCGAACGAAAAAACCAAAAATATTATGTACCCACTTGCACTACAGTAAGATACAATAATAAAATGTTTTAAACGAAAATTTCACCAAACATCCGAACAAAAATCCATTCAATTTACAGAACAATAAACCAAATTATCAACAAATAAATCAGAAAAAATAACGCAACATTCATTCGATCTCGGGCGGTACAACGTACGCCGGGTAAAGCTAGTAAATAATAAAAAATGTAATAGCGATTAAAAAAAATGTTTCATGCACTTAAGGTGTGACGCATTCAAATGCCTTATTTGTGAGATCAAACTTTATACGTAGCTTAAAGTTCCCCGTTTATGAGTAAAAAATAGACACATCGGTATAAAACAGCTGATCCAACAAACCTTATGGTAATCAATGTATTTGTTAATGCTATCATAGCATACCGCCTTGTCATAACTTTACCATAGCCGGATTAATTAGTTTTTGGTTTTCCGCCATATCCATAATCTATAAATTTTTGCTTTCGCGTATTTATTCACATTTTGGCGTTATTATTTTTTGTTCTGAAATGTTTTTGCTAAGTATGAAAGTTATTGATTGTGTAGCATGTGATCAGTTTTCTTTTGCATTTTCTATTTTTAATAAGTTGTTACATCTTTGAAGTTATACTTTTTACAGTGAGATTGATACGTCGTTATTTTGGTCTTGGAAATCTGCATTTTTGCTTTTAATGTCATTTCGAGCTATGAAATCTTTTTCACTTGATTAGGTTCCTGAATTGTGTTCTTTCCCCTAAAGTACATATTTGTTTTACCAGCCGAAAGTATTTTCAAATTTATGACATTGCTGCTTTTAAACCATTTCCCTAAAGGTTGGGTTTTCTCGAAAGCGGCGCTAAAAAAGCGATTGAAAAAATGTTGCAATGTAAAATTAATTTTGTGAAAACTAAGAAGACGGTCAACTCGTTTTTCACCATATTTTTTCACCGTCATACTCAAAGCGGTGAACAATTTGTCAAATTTTTTTAGATATTTTAATAAATAGGAACAAAAACTGTTTTTAATTCACTGTTCGATTTGGCTGAACTTTGGGTTGTAGGTAGCTTTTTGCCTAGATAACACTAGTCAACAAGAGAAATTACTTTGAAGTCTAACTATTTAATTTTTAAATTCTATGAATACGATTTTTTTTTTCTAAAATCACGAATTTTCACAGAGGTCTTTCCATTTATTTTATCATATCTTGGAAATTACTTATCTAAATTCGTTGAGAGAAACACCATTGGATTCACCGCAAAATTTTCTTCAAGTCTTGATAAGAAAAATTTTTTTATATGGTCGACGGTTGTGTTCACATAAAAATATAAAAAAAAAATTTTTTTTTTTTGCAAAATCGAACATTTTTTTATTTTTCAAAATTCATAAAAAATCGAAGGTTTTAAAAACTTACCAATTTCATTTCACGGTCTTAAAACTGTAAAGATTAGAAATACCTGAAACCTTATTTCGTAAAAATACATGAATAAATGTTGGTTTTATTGACAATAAAGAGAAAATACCCAATTTAGCGAAAATTTTGCATATCAAGCCTATTATAGTTTTTTACAAACAAATTATTTAGGTAAGACATTTTGCGCAACTTTGTCTTTTTAAAGCTTACTACGGGCATCGCCAGAAATGAGAAAAGTCCATAATGACACTCAAGAAATTTTTCCCGGTCAATTTTTCTTAAGGCAAAACGCAGATCATAAGAAAAAGTGCCTCATACTGTATAGAAAATTTAAGTGCCAAAGCGGGTTTTCGTAAGAAAGAAATATGGTCATATATATTTGTTATCAAATAAATACAACTTTTTTCTTGAGGCATTTCTTGCGATGTTCTTAGAATGCTTAAATCATAAAAACAAAAAAATCAAATTATCACTCCGTCATAGAAAGTGTTATACCTACCTTCAGAACATCCCAGGTTGCACAGGCCATTTCCCATAGCATATGAAGTTTTTTTAAAAACCCCTTTTTTTCAAACCCTTTCGCAGGTAGTGAGTGGTTAAAAAATGTTCATACTCATTAGATACCTGCGCTGTATGGTATATTGTCGTCGATTGTGACAAACTTAACGAAAAACAAGTAAGGAAGGCTAAGTTCGGGTGTAACCGAACATTACATACTCAGTTGAGAGCTATTGATACAAACTAAGGGAAAATCACCTCGTAGTAAAATGAACCTAGGATAACCCTGGAATGTGTTTGTATGACATGTGTATCAAATGGAAGGTATTAACAAGTATTTTAAGAGGGAGTGGGCCATAGTTCTGTAGATGGACGCCATTTAGGGATATCGCCATAACGGTGGACCAGGGCTGACTCTAGAATTTGTTTGTACGATATGGGTATCAAATGAAAGTGTTAATGAGTATTTTAAAAGGGAGTGGGCCTAAGTTCTATAGGAGGACGCCTTTTCGAGACATCGCCATAAAGGTGGGCCAGGGGTGACTCTAGAATTTGTTTGTACGATATGGGCATTAAATGAAAAGTTTTAATGAGTATTTTAAAAGGGAGTGGGCCTTAAATCTATAAGTGGACGCCTTGCGAGATATCGCCATAAACGTAGGGGTGACTATAGATTGCGTTTGTACAATATGGGTATCAAACGAAAGATGTTGATGAGTATTTTAAAATGGAGTGGGCCTTAGTTCTATGGGTGGACGCCTTTTCGAGATATCGCCATAAAGGTGGCCCAGGGCTGACTATGGAATTTGTTTGTACGATATGGGTATCAAATAAAAGGTGTTAATAAATATGTTAAAAGGGAGTGGGCCTTTGTTCTATAGGCGGACGCCTTTTCGAGATATCGCCATAAAGGTGGACCAGGGGTGACTGTAGAATTTGTTTGTACGATATGGGTATCAAACGAAAGGTGATAATGAGTATTTTTAAAGGGAGTGGGCCTTAGTTATATAGGTGGACGCCTTTTCGAGATATCGCCATAAAGGTGGACCAGGGGTGACTCTAGAATTTTTTTGTACGATATGGGTATCAAATGAAAGGTTTTAATGAGTATTTTAAAAGGGAGTGGGGGTAGTTTTATATATGAAGGCGTTTTCGAGATATCGACCAAAGTGTGGACAAGGGCGACCCAGAAAATCATCTGTCGGGTAACGCTAATTTATTTATATATGTAATACCACGAACAGTTATCCTTCCAAGATTCCAAGGTCTTTTGATTTCGCCCTGCAAAACTTTTTCATTTTCTTCTACTTAATATGGTAGGTGTCACACCCATTTTACAAAGTTTTTTTCTAAAGTTATATTTTGCGTCAACAGATCAATCCAATTACCATGTTTCATCCCTTTTTTCGTATTTGGTATATTATTATGGCTTTTTTTTTCATTTTTAGTAATTTTCGATATCGAAAAAGTGGGCGTGGTCATAGTCGGATTTCGGCCATTTTTTACACCAATACAAAGTGAGTTCAGATAAGTACGTGAACTGAGTTTAGTAAAAATATATCGATTTTTGCTCAAGTTATCGTGTTAACGGCCGAGCGGAAGGATAGACGGTCGACTGTGTATAAAAACTGGGCGTGGCTTTAACAGATTTCGCTCTTTTTCACAGAAAACAGTTATCGTCCTAGAATCAAAGCCTCTATCAAATTTCACAAGGATTGGTAATGTTTTCTTCGAGATATGGCATTAAAGGTATCCTAGACAAATTAAATGAAAAAGCGCGGAGCCACGCCCAGTTTGAAAATTTCTTTTATTTTTGTATTTCGTTGCACCATATCATTACTGGAGTTGAATGTTGACATAATTTACTTATATACTGTAAAGATATTCACTTTTCTTTTGAAATTTGACTCTAAAAAATGTTTTTTTAAAAAGTGGACGTGGTCGTTCTCCGATTTTGCTAATTTTCATTAAGCATACATATAGTAATAAGAGTAACGTTTCTGCCAAATTTCATCATGATATCTTCAACGACTGCCAAATTACAGCTTGCAAAACTTCTAAATTACCTTCTTTTAAAAGTGGGCGGTGCCACGACCATTGTCCAAAATTTTACTAGTTTTCTATTCTGCATTATAAGTTCAACTCACCTACCAAGTTTCGTTGCTTTATCCTTATTTGGTAATGAATTATCGGACTTTTTCGATTTTTCGAAATTTTCGATATCGAAAAAGTGGGCGTGGTTATAGTCCGATATCGTTCATTTTAAATAGCAATCTGAGATGAGTGCCCAGGAACCTACATACCAAATCTAATCAAGATACCTCAAAATTTACTCAAGTTATCGTGTTAACGGACGGACGGACGGACATGGCTCAATCGAATTTTTTTTCGATACTGATGATTTTGATATATGGAAGTCTATAAATATCTCGATTCCTTTATACCTGTACAACCAACCGTTATCCAATCAAAGTTAATATACTCTGTGAGTTCTGCGAAACTTAGTATAAAAAAGAGACATACTTTTGAAAATCGAAGTGGCCTGCGACTATTTAAAGTAATTCATTTAGTTCATTCAATGTTATTTAAGTAGCATTACTGATCGCGAAAAGTCAAGTTGTCAACAACAGCAAAAAACTATTAATTTGTTAGTGAATTTTAAAAAAATGAATAATAACAGTAGAAAATTTGTCTGCAAAAATGACCCGAATATATTTTGTTATGTATGTGGTCTTTACACTACAGCAAAAGGGCGGAGAAATTTCACTATTTTACTACAAAATTCATATAAGGATAATATGAAAATAGATGTTGAGAATTTGAGCCAATATTGGACGCCAAATTCAATTTGTGATAGCTATATATATATTTTAAAGAAATGGAAATCCTCCCTCAGTAAGTAACAATTACATTTATTAATTAAAAATATTTATGATACTCATTTTTCACAGAGAAAACATGCACATTGAAAAACCTATGATGTGGCGAGAAACATGTGATCATGATGTTAACTGTTACTTTTGTTTAAGTAAAAAAAAAAGGATTTGGAAAACATATGATTTGGTCTTATCCCACGATTTCAGCTGGTGGTTTTACTCTTCCCGTGCTAGATTCAGATGGAGTTCCACGTCCAGAAAATCAGCATGATACGTATACTGAAGTTCCTCCATCGCCTATTTCTTTGTCTTCAAAAATCTCCAGCGTATCAGATGGAGTTTGCCCAAAGCCTCTGACACAGTCCTTGTTAAACGATCTTATAGGAGACCTAGAGCTTCCAAAAGATAAGTCAGAGCTACTTGCATCCCGTCTAAAAGAAAGACATTTATTAGAAAAACAGGTTACGATAACTACCTATCGTGAGCGAAATAGAAATAAAAATAATATATGTTTTTGCTATGATATAACTGGACTTTTTGGAAAGCTTGGCCAAACATATGGCGCAAGTGAATGGAGATTATTTATTGATAGTAACAAAGAAAGCCTTAAAGCAGTTTTATTACACAATGGCAATCAGAAGCCATCAATACCCATCGCTCACGCCGTAAATATGAAGGAGACTTATGAAACCATGTCCAAACTTTTAAAATATATTCATTATGAAAAACACGATTGGAAAATATGTTGCGAATTGAAAGTGGTAGCTTTACTAACTGGACTACAAGGTGGTTACACAAAACATTGTTGTTTTCTTTGCCTTTGGGATAGCCGAGATCGAAGCGCATATTATGTAAAGAAGGACTGGCCATCAAGAACCAATCGCGAAGTAAGCACACACAATATAAAATATGCTGCTCTAATAAAAAAGGAGAATGCGATTTTCCGCCATTACCTACACATCAAGCTTGGATTAGTCAAGAACTTTGTTAAGGCGCTAAACAAAAATGAAAAGGCATTCGATTATATTCAAACAATATTTCCAAAATTATCCGCCTCAAAAATTTCTGAAGGTGTTTTTGATGGTCCACAAATCCGAAAACTACTACAGAGCTCAACATTCGAGACGTTACTATCACCCGATGAAAAGGCTGCTTGGAACTCATTTAGGCTGATTGTTTAAAATTTTTTAGGAAATAATCGTGGTTCAAATTATAAGGAAACTATTTCTGATTTACTAACCACCTATTCGAAAATCGGTAAGTAGGAATATGATATGATTTTTGTATTTTCATCATAATTGTAACCTCTAAATTACATATACATATAATTTCAAGTGCAAACATGTCTCTAAAAATGCATTTCTTACACTCCCGTTTGGATTTTTTCCCTTCAAATCTTGGTGATGTCAGTGACGAGTATGGAGAACGATTTCAACAACAACTTAAGTCAATGGAGGAGCGTTATCAAGAATTCTGGAACGAAAATATGATGGGGGATTATAATTGGTTTCTTATACGAGAATCAAATTCAGAAAATTACAGTAGACAAGCAGAAAGACGAAAACTATTTTTAAATATTTCAAGTACTAAATTTTGTAGAATTTCTTTAATAAAGGTATCTTAAATAGCTAAATAAACAAAAATATTAAAAATACGTATTTTCCCTTCATTCACTTAATTGTTAATAATATTACCGTTTATCCATGGATTTTCATGAAGTAAAGCTTACCTTATTTGGAATATTCACAGTTTTACGATCATCTAATAAAAGTTGTAACTTTTTGTCTCTTTCGATTTTTTTACGAATTAAAGAAGAAAAAAATGGAAATTTTTAATACAAAAAATCGATTTTTTATAATGTGATGCAAATAACTCTGAAACCAATAAGTATTTAAACAATTTTAAGGTAATTGCTATTATACGCTGGTTTCTCCAACAAAATCGGACAAACCGTTCCAGAGATATGATAAAATCAATGGATCTCCCTTTTCAAAAAAGGCAAATTTTAGAAAACCAAAAAAAAAAAAACAAAAACCTATCCATAGAATTTTAAATTTCGACCATTTTATAATTAGGGGAATATAGCAAATAAAAAAAAAAATAGTGGTGATCCAGGTTAATGCAAAAAGTTTAATTTTGTAGAGCAGTGTAATTAGTGATGTGACAAAACATAACATATTATCAAGGATCGATATTGAAATTAATTCCGCATTGACAAAAAACTGTGATACGAACATACAACTGAAGATTTAATGAAATATAATTAATTGATGTATTGAGCTGGAGTAATGCCACGAAACTAAGTACGTAATCAAAAAACTGTTATATAATACTACCGGTGTTTCCGGAATGGAGTAATTACTAAAAATTTGCTCATCGATTGAAAGGCAAATACTTACGAGATATGCGTGCTTATAAGAGTAAAGCTAAGATTAACTCAAAGCTTAAAAAAAAACATTTTATGAAACGTTTGAAGTGCGATGTTTGTTAATTAACGGTAATTAATTTCATTCTTAGGTTAACATACTTGTGTATATATATAGATATATTAGGGTGGGTCAATTTGTACATGGTCGTAACGAATTCAAATTCTACTTACGTAAAATTTAAAAAATAGCTCAAATTTTAGTCACCTCAATTCAACGAGAAACCTTTCATGGAAATATCTTATTTGGGAAACATTTTTGGAGATATACCAATAAGGGTATTAAACGAAACGTAATTTACGTGCTTGTCTATAAATCTTAAAAAATGGACATTTTCAATATAATTTGAAGGTTGAATTATAGGGGCGCGTCAGTTGCGAAAATGTAGTAAAAAATTATAGAATTTTTGTTTACACAGCTATAAGTAACTTTATAAACGGATGGATTGATTTTAATATATCGTCTTTGCAGTGAAACTTTGAAACATTAACCTTTGTTCTGCATAAAAAAGAAATACTTGATTCCTTTTTAATATGAGCAAAATTGTGTGTTAACAAAAGCAACATTTTTTTCAAAGAATGCAGTGCGTTTGTTTGTTCGCTGTGATCCGTGCGAGCAAACTTGCTTTGAGTGGGACATTCACATCACATTATGCGTCGCTATCGTAACTTATTTCGGGAGTACATTTATAGGCATGTATGGATGTACGCATGTATTTTCATTTCATATCAGCTTGATATTTATGCGTGTTGCCAAGTTAAAGCCCCGTCACATAAGCAGTTTTTCATATAAATGCGTTTAACAATGTGCAAGGCGAAATAAACTTCAATTTTCAAGTCTGAAGTTCCTTCATATTTACAAACACATCTTCAATGATTGTGGCGATGTTACTGGAATGCATAAGATTACGTTGAACGCATCTACATGAAAAACTTTACTGTCCTCGGCCATAAATGTCTCTCGTTCTAAACATTTCGTTAAAATTCTTTGAGAAAAGTTTCTGTTAGGTATGTTTGTGTGTATATGATAATGTTTGCGCATAGAGATTTAAGATATCTGTCTCTATACACATAAGGAAGTATGTTTGTATTTGGCAAATAGGTAGCCCTTTGTCCAAATTAGTATTTACGTAACTTTTTTCCGGTAAGTGGTCCAGGGACCGACTGCTACTGGGACTGGGACTTTTGGGCTGGGATTGTAACTGGAACTGAAACTGGGAATAAGTGATGGAGAAGAATAAAAACTAGAGAGAAGAGAAAGGGAGAAACAGATAGAGTTAGACGAAGATAGAGAGATAGGGATAGATGGAATGGAAAAGAAATGAGGGAAAGAGACCCATAGAAAGAGAAAGGGAAGAGAGGGAGTGAATAAAAGAACAAAAAAGGGAGAGAGAATGGGAGGAAAATTAAGAAGTAAAAACTTCTTAAAACTTATACAGATAGGCCCAAGTTAGGGTAAAAGAGCGTCTGCCGGGTCTGCTAGTATTCCATAAGAGCGTGCAGTTATTGGCGTGCAATGCTGACGACCTGCTGTGATCAAGCAAAGAGTCGGCGGATATTTGCCTTGGCAACCACATCACTGCTGGCAACCATAAATTCGAAATTCAGGCGAAGATTATAGGTGCAAATAAAGCAGCAGAATTTCTAGAGGTAGCGTGGTTAAGCTGTGGTCGCGTCAAAAGATATATTGATAGCCAAGCGGCGAATTAGGCAATAACCTGCCACAGCACTTCGCCAAGAAGTGTCCTGGAATGCAAAGAAGCATTGAAAAAACTTCACTCAGGCCGGACCATACATCTATACTGGGTTACCGGTGATAAAGGGGTAGAAGGTAATAAAAAGGCCAATGAGTTGAAAAAGGAGGGTGCAGTACTCGCTGAATCGACAATATGGCATATATATTTGGGAGAAACCAAAAGGAAGCAGGACTTGCATATGATTCTTCAAGCAGGTAGAGCGTGGTCAAAGGCGTGGGGCTGCCAAATTTGTAAGATCATGTGCAACGTCTTAGACTCACAAAGTGGCTCACATCTCTGGAAACAGAACACTGCTTTCTGGCGTCACATGCTTATATGTTAGGTTTCGTCCGTAACAGCAGATGTATCAAGTGCGACCTATAGGAAGAAACGGTTAAGCACGTTCCGTGTTCGTGTCCTGCGCTCTACAGGTCAGGGCTCCAGCTATTAGGGGCAGCAAAGCTGCAGTGCGATTTCAAACAGACACTTGATTTTCGGTCTAACGAAGATGGTATACATTGAGGCACGGTATACAGTTTCGCTTTACAAGGTAAATACGTTTGTATAGGCGTGATTTCGTTCACACGTTTGCATGCTAATTATTCGATTAATTAAGTACTACAGCTGAAGATCTGACGAGCGCTGCAGAAGTTACAAACGTGCACTTTACAAAAACAAATACATTATACTGATGGTGAGATTTCATTCATTTAATCTTAATTTTGAACAAACTTAATTTTTTTTATTTTATTCCTCCATTTATTTTTAAACTGCTAGACTGAAGCGATGACCTTGCGGAACACACGCTCGCCTTGCCGGACATCAGTCGGGATGGGGAGAGCAGTAAAAGATTGATTTGTGATTTCAAACTGCTAAGCGCCAATTAAGTATCAACATTTTTCTTTTTATGCTCAGAGTGCTTTGCATGCAGAGTATATTAACTTTGATTGGATAACGGTTGGTTGTACAGGTATAAAGGAATCGAGATAGATATAGACTTCCATATATCAAAATCATCAGTGTCGAAAACAAATTTGATTGAGCCATGCCCGTCCGTCTGTCCGTCCGTCTGCCCATTAACACGACAACTTGAGTAAATATGGAGATATCTTCACCAAATTTGGTACACGAGCTTACCTGGACCCAGAATAGATTGGTATTGAAAATGAGCGAAATCGGATGATAACCACGCCCACTTTTTATGTATATAACATTTTGTAATACACAAAACACCTGATTATTTAGTAAATAATACACCTAGAATGTTGAAATTCGACATGTTGACTGATATTGAGACTCTTGATAAAAATTTGAAAAAAATTTTGAAAATGGGCGTGGCACCGCCCATTTGTGATAAAATAAATTTTACAAATATTATTTATCATAAATCAAAAATCGTTAAACCTATCGTAACAAAATTCGGCTGAGAGGTTGTCTTTACTATATGGAATGCTTTGAAGAAAATTTAACGAAATCGGTTAAAGACCACGCCCACTTTTATATAAAAGATTTTTAAAAGGGTCGAGGACGAATAAAATAAGCTATATCTTTGCAAAAAAGAGCTTTATATCAATGGTATTTTATTTCCCAATTGGATTTAAAACAACGAATAGGAAAAATTTCCAATTTATGACTTCCCTTTTATGACTAAGCAATTTTCTATGTTTCGGGAGCCATAACTCGAAGAAAAATTAACGGATAGTAATAAAATTGGGTACACACATTTTCCCTATAGCAGAAAATATTTCTAGAAAAAATGGACGGGATTGGTTAAAGACCACGGCAACTTTTATATAAAAGATTTTTAAAAGGGTTGTAGACTAGAATAATAAGCTATAGGTAGGTTGGTAGGTTGAACTGGCCGGTCCATGAGGACCTCACATAGACTGATTGAGTCCGTAGTGTTACCAGAAGTTTGTTTTAACGACCAAACTGAAAAACCCTATCAAAAGCCAGGACCTATGTTATAAAATAACTCCGTCCTCTTGGCAAATACTAGAAGCTTCCTAGGACTTAAGCCACTTGCTGCTTCTAGATCTGACAGCTGTATCACTCCTAATAGCTGGAGTCTTAGCCTGGCAAGTGCAGGGCAAGAGCACAGAACGTGCTCGATCGTTTCCTCCTCCAACCCGCACTTCCTACATCTGCTATCACTGACCAAGCCTAGTTTAAAGGCATGTGACACCAGAAGGCAGTGTCCAGTCAGAATACCCGTCATGAGTCTACAGTCCTCTCTTTTTAATGAGAGGGGCAACTGTGTTAGTCTAAGGTTGTAAGACCTACACATAATCTTCGACACTTTACAGCCCCGCGCTTGAACCCACGCCTTTCCCGCTTGGTCGATCATGTGCACCTCTCGACTTCGCTTAATCTCGCCCAATCTAATTGGGACATCTACGGAGCAAGCTTCAAGGGATGAGCCCTTTTTAGCTAGTTCGTCCGCTTTTTCATTCCCATCTATTCCCATATGCCCTGGGACCCAATATAGATGTATGCTTCTCCCTGTCCCGATTCTCTCCAGAGACTGCTTACACTCTAACACGCATTTAGATGCTGTGCTATGCGAGATTATTGCCTTAATTGCTGCTTGACTGTCAATATAAAAGTTAACACTGTTGCAGCTTAAGCTGTTCTCTTCCAGGGTTTCTACTGCTTTGGTTACGGCTAATATTTCCGCTTGGAAAACGCTACAGTAATCCGGCAGCCTGCAGGATCTGCTTATTTCCGGATCAGCGCAGTATACCGCAGACCCTACTCCTTCCACTACTTTGGAACCATCGGTGTACACATGTATCGCCTCGTCCGCCATTTGCGCACCCTTGCGCCAACCGTCCACCTCTATTGTGGCATTAAGATCTCCCTCGAAGCGCAGATAGGGAATCATGTAGTCTGCTCGTCTTGTGATTGATGACGCTATACTACTACTATGGCCAAATGGTCGGCGCTCGAAGCTGCCCGTTAACGCTTTGTTCTTTGCTACCAGGTCTACAGGTGGGATGTGCAAAATGGCATACAGTGCAGCCGTCGGGGTTGTTTTCAGGGCTCCCGTAATGCTAAGCATCGATAGTTTGCATACCCCCTCTAATTTTTTGAGGTATGTTGTTTTTTGTGTGGCTTTCCACCAAACAAGAACTCCATAGTATAGAATAGGGCTTACAATCGCTGTAAAAACCCAATGAGAAAGAGAGGGCGATAGGCCCCACGTACACCCCAGCATTCTTTTACATGCATAGAGTGCCGTTGAGGCCTTCTTGACCCTCTCCTCCACGTTGAGCTTCCATGATAGCTTACTGCCTAGGATGATTCCTAAATATTTTGTGCAAGGTTTCTCCTGTAAGGTCACCCCTTAGCAAAAAATTGTTTTGAATCAATGATATTTCACTTATCAAGTTTTATTATAAGAAAATGGGGAGATATTTTTCTAAACAGGCGGTGCCACGTGTTATGTAGAGAAGTAATTTATCTGAAATGAAATGTGCAATTGAAGCGCACGCTGAGTATATAATGTTCGGTTACACCCGAACTTAGACACCTTTACTTGTTCTCATTTATTTACATAACAAATCATAACAGTAACTAGACATAATTTGGATTATATTTTTCCCGCTTTGAACAGAGACCTGGATAATGTGGATTGGGACCGGTGATGCATTCCGATGCAGGCTTGCCAACACGATAAATTGGTGTATCCAGCGCATATTTGCTTGCATAATTGCAAGCTGTATTGTATATGTAGAGAAAGGGATAGGTGGGATGTGTGTAACGTGACATAGCGCAGCCTACATGGGTATTACGATCGATCATCATTTCCGCAAAGTGACCGTACTTTTCACTATAAAATTAAGGCACAAATATAATTTTAATTTATTAAATCAATTTAATTAGCTTTTCTACTCAATTCACTTACAAATTCCACGCTACACGAAATGAGCTTATATAATTGCTATTGATCAACGAATATTCACCAAACCATAAACCCATTGACATTGCCATAATATCCTCTACATTAGCCTCTAAATCACTTTGCCGATCAACCCCTGACAGATTTTGCCCAACACTTGGAAAACGGTAGGAATTATTACAATCATCGTGTTCGACATAGCACACTTTAAGATTCAGTGAGGCAAGATAGGCGAGCTCTTCATCCCACACCATGGTGGCCATACGCGCAGCTGGATAATAACCTGGCAATTTACCAAGCGCTACGAAATTCCGACGTTTATTATGTTCATGTAAAATGTGCTCATGATATCGGCGCAGATCGTAGAGCATGGCATCGGCTGGGCAATTTTTCCGGAAACGCTAGAATGAAAGAAAAATTTGGCTAAGTTAGGACTAAGAGTAGTTTCGGGATTCAAATATATTCTTAGAAAGATGAATGTCAAGCAAACTTATAATTTTCTCCTGAGATATTTCTGAGCGACCATTGGTCCCGCTTGGAGTGAGCTTCATCCTTCCGGCTTACTAATGAATGATGATTGGATTTCATAAGAAGAACTTATATAGATTTAAGACTTTTAAGATTCAAGGGGTTGTGTAGCGAAACAAGGGGTAGGTAGCGTAATTAATAACTTCTCAATTGTCAGCCTCACTTAGCTGCGGCGAATCCTGTTTATTTAGCTGGCGAGACTCAGGCGACTACAAGTGCCTCACGGAAAGAGGGGATTTGATGATATTGAAGATTTAACGTCGCCATATCGAGTCGTTCTCACGATAGTCGGCCTAGTACTTTAATAGTGCTAATTTCCGGAGTGTACCTGATAAATACTCCACAAATGGCCATCATAATCGATAAAACTCACAAAAACCTTCGGGAATTCTCCTAAGGCTTGCAGAAGAATAAGACGCTTCGTGTTTATGACGAGCAGTACACTATGCAACGTCTATACATGCGGCATGACTCAATATATGGTATCCATGAAGTCAATTGAAACTTCGCTGGCCAGCTATTGCATGGCAAACGAAGTAAATGCGTGTCATCAAATCTTCGACTAATTAATCCGACTGTTTGAACAACGATGCCTTGCTTTCAGAGTAGGAAAGAGTAACATGTCTTACTTTTCGCGACCTAGGGGTTGAGAATATGCTCGTTTGCATACTGCCCGGTTGCAGTGATGGTGAATGGGTTTTATTTTACCGTCTTGTGTAGCAGCCCTCAACATCAATGCGTCACACAAGTATTGAGGTCTTTTCCTTATGCCAAGCGCGGTATTCATTCGCTTTTGCATTTCATTCTTAGTAAATTAGATTTGATGTTGAAACACCCTAACATCAAAACGGTGAGCTCTGCCCGGGAATTTAAGTAGACGCTTCGACGATCATTATATCAACAGTCAGTTGCATTTATGACCGTTGCTCTAATATGCTTCCGATCTTCTACGTTTCTAATAACGATTGCGAGCAAAGTACACAGCCACAACCATATTTGCATAGCACTTACCAGGCATTATCTCAGTAAAGACAACGAGACGATGTTTGCATCACAATTCAATTCAATACAATTCAATTGCGCAGCCTATTGTAACCTCTACCTCACCATTATATGAGAAAATATAGACCAAATCGCATATCTGTCAGAACACCGCTCTCAAAATATCTACGGGATGTAAAAAAAACATAATATTCTCTGAGAAATATGCCATAGCTGCTTTAAGAGGACCTTCATCACATGCGCAAAAGAAGACATATTCTGCAAAGGATTTCCACTGTGTTCAGAAAATAGCTGGATACCCCCAATAGGCGTTAGTTATTGCAAAGCAACTATGTCTGACGGAACTTGCCAAGCCTAAACTGATAACCACCAATTAGTGGTCACTGATGATGATGAACTTGTCGAAAGAAATTAGGCAAGAGTAAATTCTTTCATTGACGGCCACCGTGGTATGGTGGTAGCATGCTTCGACTGAGGACCATGGGTTAAACTCCCGGAAAAAGTAGCATCGAAAACTAAGAAACAAGTTCTTTCAATTAGAAAAAAGTTTTTCTAGTTGGTCGCCCCTCGGTATTTCTGCCGTGAAAAGCTTCTCAGTGATAATTCATCTGACTTGCAGATGCCGTTCGGAGTCGGCATAAAACATGTAGGTCCCGGCGCGCCAATTTGCAAGGAAAATAAAAGTAGCACGACGAAAATTAGAAAAGAAGCTCGGCCTAAATCTCCTCGAAGGTAAATAGCGCCAATTGAATTTGAGCTCTAGTTTAGTTTTCGTATAGTCGGCCCTGTTTGGTTTGCCATACAATGTGAAAACAACTGTTGAGCTCGAAAGAATATTAGAAGATAATATCAAATACCAAAAGAAAGACGTATCTATTTTAAAAATGGAATGTCAAATATCAAAGTTGCAATAAAGGATCAATAAATAATAATTTTGGACACACTCTTAACATAAGCTTCAAATTTACCGTTAGCTTAAACAATTAATACTTGACTTTTGACTTTAGGCCGAGCTTCTCTTCCAATATGAGTCGTGCTCTTTTTAGTTTTCCTAGAAATTTGCGGACCGGGACCTACATGCTTCATGCTGTCTCCGAACGGTAGCTACAAGGATCTGCCTTGCATTCTCACTAAGAAACTTTTCATGACAGAAATACATTCGGAGTTTTTGCAAACCACTTGCGGGGGGCATACCAGCTTAGAAAAACTTTTTTCTAAACTCTTGGTTTTGATTTGCCCGGGACTTGAACCAAGGACCTTCAGTGTGGTATGTTGGGCATGCCATTGCCACACTAAGGTATCCGCCACACCGTTAAATTACCTTCTTCAAACTCCAAACTCAGCTAATTATGGCTAAATACTTTTGTTCCAACATCAATAATGTCTGTGAGGACATACCCTCAGCAAAAAGCCTCTCACCAAGGAAGAGGGATATTATCTCTCACCGAACAATGTGAAATTCAATAGTATTATCGGATAACGATGATGATGAGCCTTAACAAGTTGATACTAAGAAGTGAAAAAATACCATTTTCATCAAGATCTTAATAGGTATCCGGGGCAAAGTGTGAGTCTCTCTGCCAAAATCAAGTGAAAAACCGTCCATTTTCATAGGCCTCTGCTGTCACAAATCGACTAACACTGCAACTATCTACAAGATAAAGCGCCAATCTAAAGGAAGAAGAAGAACCCGCAAATCACTTACCCCATTGTTGTTGCATGCAATATGCCATTTGCCATTCGGACAAAGCGCTGGATCACACCAATTTAATCTGTGCGGGTGAGATGCTTCTACTGATAATGTGTTTAAAAAAAATAATGAACTCGACAAAAGCCACCATACGTAAAATATGTAAATCGCAAACATTTTTTCAATATCCTCTTACTTAATTTCTCAGACAATATGTTTATGTAAGTAAAGTCTAATTATGGCCATATCTGATAACTTATTAAAACCGAACAGCGCGCGACTTTGGCATTTATACTCCTTTAATCGAGATCATCAAATCGATTGAGGGCATTTGCTTGGCTAATGATGTTGATGACTTTACAGACGCTGCTATTAAGGCGATTGTTGTTTTGTTAACGTTTTAAAGGTTGATTGCTTTTGGTATTACGTGGGGTACTCTCTCCGTCACTGGATTATGTCTCATCAACCCGCAACGTTTACTCACTTCCCAGCAGACGTAGGATTTGATATGATTTTGCTTGGAATTTTTTCTTTGTTTTATAAACTATTTTTTTTTTGGTGTTTCATAATTAAAACAAACAAATAAGGAAATCTAAGTTCGGGCTGAAAGTCAACATTATATATGTAGTCATATATTGAGTCATCTTTGAGTAATCTAAGCTTGGACGCCTTTACACCACACGTTATGCTATTTTTATTTTTAGAAGCACAATAACTAACCATGCATCTTAGTTGTTGTTGCTAAGAGGAGAGATCCCTATTGCTCAATGTATAAAAAGATTTTAAAATCATTTTTTAATATACCAAATATTTTGGGAAAAACTGAAACAACGCTCCATAATAAGGACGGACATTGTGACAGCTGTTTCGAGTATAACTTGTAAATCTCCTAAACTATTTCCAGAGGCTCGAACTCGCAGCGAATTAAAGGGCTTTTGCTTGGTTTTCATTTGATCGATACCTCAACTCGACCCGCTGGTCAGCTGCGGTCAAAGGCAATTCCATTAGGTCACATTACTGACTCCAAGTCGATAAAGCAATGCGTGGTCAAAACCCGCTCTAAACTTTAATGTTCATTTATTTCACAACCCATTTCATTATTTCCCGTTGTTTACACGCTTTGACCTTAATTATTGCTTTTTAAGTTAGCAAATGGAATTTGAATGTCAAATTTCCCCCACAGTTGGGCTATAGCCGTTTTCAATTACTAGTCAATTTAATTGCCACTTTGTAGTCAAAACATTGATATTGTCAAATTTGTGGCCAAATAACTGTCATCAAAAACTACCCCAAGCTGACCCGCTCGTCAGTTGAGGTCAAATGGGAACGCTCCCATTATGTCACACAGTAAAAAGTGGGGTCTTACTTTTAATACCAGTTGCTATTGTACTTAAACATTTTTCGTATTAAATTTGTGTTTTAATTCTAAAAAGTTTTATTTTAAGACCAAGAAATATTATTGAAATAAATTTTAATCCAAAATGGCTTTGAAACAAAACTTTAATCAATGGTGATTGTCGCGTTTTAAAAATATTAATACTTTGCAGTTTTAATCTAAGACCAAAAAAATATTAAAGTTCGCTCTCTAATATTTTAAGTATCATTGGTTTAAAACAAAACCAAAAAAGTATTAAGAAATTCTCTCAATCTCAGTTATATTAATGTTACTTGGCTCATTAGTCCTACTGGCTTAAAAGTAAAACCAGTAAAGTACTAAGACGTGCTCTCATTCCCAAACCTTAATACTTTTTAGTTTTAATTTAAGATCAGAAAGGCATTAAGACGCTCTCTCCAATATTTTAAGTATTTTTGGTTTTAAAACGAAACCAAAAAAGTATTAAGAATTTCTCTTACTCCCACTTATATTCATTGTACTCTGCACATTAGTACTATTGGCTTAAAGGTAAAACCAGTATCACTTGCCCGACTATTAAAAAAAAAATAAAAAATAAATAAATGTAAGGCGCGATAACCTCCGAAGAGATCTAAGGCCGAGCTTCTCTTCCAATTTGCGTCGTGCTCCTCTTGATTTTCCCTATAAATTGGCCGGACGGGACCTACATGTTTTATGCCGACTCCGAACGGCATCTGCAAGGCAGATTAGTTTTCACTGAGAGCTTTTCATGGCAGAAATACAATCGGAGCGCTTGCCAGACACTGCCGAGGGGCGACCCCGCTTAGAAAAAATTTCTTCTAATTGAAAAATCTTATTTCTAAAATTTTGATGTTGCTTTGCCCGGGAGTTGAACCCAGGGCATACGGTGTGATAGGCGGAGCACGCTACCATCACACCACGGTGCCCGACTATTGGGAAAGCGTATTGTGCACGATGTTTCTGAAAATTTAACACGAACAAGTGCGTTTCATTAAAATCACAAATCCTGAAAGTCGTGAGTTCTCGACGAACGAAGCAGCAATTGTATCAAGTAAGTAATGTAAATAATTAATGAAATTTTGATAAAATAATTGTATTTCTTGCCAGTTGTTGCACAATTAAACATTAATATCGATTGTGCAATAACATTGAGAGACCGCGATGGAGCTGAAATTCTTGTGGACGATTTTCAAGAAATTATTTGCCAATATAAAAGCTGTAGCTGGTTTTTATTGGAAATAAATGAAAATTTGACAAAGAAGGGATCATCAGTAGCTAAGAGTTTAAATCACGAGGTAAGTATAAGAATAAATGCCAAAGTTTATTTTAATGGTAGAGTATTCACCAGGAGTTGTAAAACTATCTACCTACTGTGGAGATTTCTCGTGCATTCTTGAGGAATACAAAAAACTAACAATTTAAGTGATAGCTCCCGACGTTCCATAGTGCGCGAGTGTGCCAACTTTTTACGAAAGCATTGTGGAAATTACCCTAAGCGTGAGGAAAAATTGCACTAGCTGAATCAGTGATACGTCTTTTTCCACTTTATAAGGCTACTAACAGCAAGGAGGAATTTTAAGTACACAATAAAACTCTCAATAAGGCGCTAAAACGTTCTTATGAACCTTAAAAAAATAATATTTAGAAGTAGTTGGTTTATATAGCCTGCAAAATGTAAGACCATTTGAAGTCCACAATATACATTCGAAAATGTTTTTGTTAATGCCCTGTGAAATAATAGAATAAAATTTAGTATTATTAAACTTATATAAATTATATAAATAAAACATGCATTTCTATTTAAATAATTAAATTGGGTTTTCATTTTCAGAACTCTTCATTTTAATATATATCAAATTTCAAAGATTTCAGTGGAATTTCTTCTAAATTTTACTTGAAGAGGACTATGCACGGGCTTATAATTTTGTTGACCACTATACGTTAAAAAAAAACTCCCGGTTGGTTTTAATACCAAAAATTTACTAAATAAAATTAAATTTTTGATTTGGATACAATGCCTTTTTAGCACTAAAATATCATATATGGGCTTATTTTAATACGAATATAGTATCAAATCCAGTACAATTTTGCCTTGAATTCAGTGCCTCTCTGGCATTAAAATATCAATTATGGGTTTATTTTAATACCAATAATGTACTAAGTACAACCAATTCTTTTTTTGGCTTAACTTTAATTCCAGTTATTATTAAATCTATTTCGGTACACGGATAGATACAAAACCATTTTAGTTTTATTTTAAAACCATGAAATGTATAGAAATTAGTCCCATGGTTTGCTTTTCAGAGAGAATCTTTGAATGAATATCCCTCTCTTTAATAAAACCAGCATGGTTTTAATATAATACTTTATGGCATTGTTATATATAAATGCCAAATTGGTATTAAAAGTAAACTAAAATTTTTACAGTGAACATATCTGAGCCGCTGGTCAGTTAAGGTCAAAGGCGTTTCCATTATGTCACATAACTGACTCTATCTAAGTCGATAAACCAGTGCGCGGTCAAAACCTACGCTAAAGTTTGTATTCATGTATTTCAGAACTCATTTCGAGAAATAGTTATTTCACACGCTTTGGCTGGGATGCCTGTTGGCAAACAAAAATAAATTGCCAACATGTTAGCAAATTGAATTTGAATGTCAAATTTGCCATACCGTTGGGCAATAGCCGTTTTGAATTATTAATTATTGGTCAATTTAACTGTACCTTTGTTGTTAAAACGAACGCTAAACTCATTCGACGAAGTACGACAGGACGTTTTCATTGATATTGCCAAGTTTGTGGTCAAATCTAATAAAAATCAAACATTAGAATATTCCCGCGCCAGGCTTACATTTCTTTATTTATTTAACACAATGGTTGTAGAAGTTCGGGTTAGTACCATAATGTTGCTAATTTTCGGAACGTATCATATCAATATCCGATAAAGGACCATCATCATCCATAATACTCCCCAAAATCTGCGGGGAGAGTCCTAGTCGCTGCAAAAAGAAGAAGAAAACAGCTAAGTTAAGTCTTCTAAGGATGGACCCATCTCATTTTGACTATCTACATATCTATCAAAAAAGTTCAGTTTTGTCGGTGGCTTCGACGATTGGAAGTGTTTATCCAGGCACTGTACATTTTTTGTGGGTCAGCCCCAATTTGACAGCTGCAGGTAGAGTCCTGACGTTGTTATATGAAGGATAAAGATACTTCCAGGATATTTTATCGATGCTGATGGTCCTTTACCGGATATAGATTCGGTTGGGTCTTGATAATTTGTTAGTGATTCACATTTCGTCAAACAAGCACATTCAAGTCGTCGTTTCGAAGCAAATGAATACGGCGTCAACCGAAGGAGCAGGTATCATTGTTTTAGTAGCATTTAGAATAATCTGGCAGAAACTATACAGGACCTTTATGGCTCCTAATAGAACTATTCAACCAGCAAGGAAATGGAATAACCTCAGAAAAACTAGACAGTTTCTAGAAATAATTTGCCGTTCAGATAACACATTGAATACTCTAGCTAGATCTTTTACAGAAAATATTGAAGTATTAAGAACATGGTTGTCGTTATAATGATAAACGCAAACTTGTAACTGAAGTTGAATTAATCATTTCATACATACAGTTATTTAAAGGTGGAAGCAAATGTTAAAAAGTGTTACGAATGCATAGTACATCAGGATTAATTTGCAATCATATTGTAACGAATTTTGGGAAATTCCGCTTATTTGAAACTTTCTGCTCGAAACTTTCGAATAACTAAATTTTTGAATAAATCACTCTAATATTCTGTATTGCAAAATGGTCTTTATTAGAATACTTTGGGAGTAGTACAATTATACTTCACAATTATACTTCACTTCGCAACTGATAGCGTTTTAAATCAAACTGAATAACTGATTAGTTATTACTCAGCTGGCGCTGCTTTTATACTCTCGGTTTCTTCGTTCACGCATTTCACACAAGGGAACGTACCCAAATTACGTGACCCCTTTAGGGGGGAGGGTGGGTTCCTTTAGGTATTACACCTGGCCCAGGGGGGAGGGGATTGGGGCTTTGTCACGTAGTCAATAATCTCTAGAAAATCTTGCAATTTTTTTGTGGAATTTATTTCGCGTCTAAAATTTCCATGAAAAATCATCAGAAAAATGTGCACGGTAATGCAGTGGACGACGTGTCTCGCGTGCGACCTCTGCATGTCCTCTCCAGGAGACCAAAAGAGAGCTTATGTGTCGTGGAGCAAAGCACGGAGTGGATAGACATCGAGGCTGTCGACGAGGAAAAATTTTCACGTCTGAGGAAACTCCTGATGCAACTGCTCCCATAATCCACGATATACTACCGATGGTCACCGACGGGTGGGAGGGGAATAAAAAGTTGTAGAAAATGGGTCACGTAGTTTGGGTACATTCCCTAAGGTCTAGTAATTTCGCGAACAGTTGTATGGCATACGTGGTTAGTTACCATGTATATCTGTAGTCCACGCCTCTCCGTTAGCCATGTGCGTGTGTATGTGTGAGTAACTACTTCGCTGATGACTACATATTTGTGTGTGAGATATCTTTTCGTCGCCTTCTACATAAGAGTGGCTGCTTTATTGTTGTTGTGCATTTATTTAGTAGCAGCTTAGTGATGCTAATATTCGTCGCAATAGTTAGAATGCCATTCGACATATACAGTTGAAGTATTAAGGAGGTGCGGCTGTCGATCCATGATCATATCCAAGTATTATTAAAAAACTTTATATCTGTAAATAGTCCACTAGTCCTAGGGTATAAAAGAAGTTAGCGCTATGACAAAAGAAGAACGCGACCAGATTTGAGTCACTCGGGCGTTATGCCCATTCAATCCATTAGAATGCCGATCCTGTAGGCCCTCTTAAGTGATTAGATTTTCACGTTAAGCCAAATTCTCTTCACTGATTTTAAAAGTTCTTTTTACAGCGGAAAACGACGCTCCCTGTTAGGCGATTATACTTAAATGTTCATTTCATTTATTTAAGAACTTAACGGCTTTGCCAAATGACATTGAGCCCATTTTCAATACCAATTTATTCTAGGATGGGCGAAAGATGTGGCTCATTAGATTTAATTCCGGAGGATGCAGATGCCTTTGACATATGCAAATATATCTCTCTCCGTGTATATCATTACAATCGACAGCTAGGTATAACAGCCAACAAGTATATAGCGTGGGCACGTGTCTCAAATTCAACATGTGCAGGCCTTGAAGTTTGCAAAAAAATTTGAGCCAATTCTAAATGCTGCTTGATTTGTATTCTTAAAATAAAATGCGCATACATATATTTTTTTATACTCAGTTGAGCAGAGCTCACAGAGTATATTAAGTTTGATTGGATAACGGTTGATTGTACAGGTATAAAGGAATCGAGATAGATATAGACTTCCATATATCAAAATCATCAGGATCGAAAAAAAATTTGATTGAGCCATATCCGTCCATCCGTCCGTTAACACGATAACTTGAGTAAATTTTGAGGTAACTTGATGAAATTTGGTATGTAGGTTCCTGAGCACTCATCTCAGATCGCTATTTAAAATGAACGATATCGTACTATAACCACGCCCACTTTTTCGATATCGAAAATTTCGAAAAACCGAAAAAGTGCGATAATTCATTACCAAAGACAGATAAAGCGATGAAACTTGGTAGGTGGGTTGAACTTATGACGCAGAATAGAAAATTAGTAAAATTTTGGACAATGGGCGTGGCACCGGCCACTTTTAAAAGAAGGTAATTTAAAACTTTTGCAAGCTGTAATTTGGCAGTCGCTGAAGATATCATGATGAAATTTGGCAGTAACGTTACTCCTATTACTATATGTACGCTTAATAAAAATTAGCAAAATCGGAGAAGGACCACGCCCACTTTTAAAAAAAAATTTTTTTAAGTAAAATTTGAACAAAAAATTTTATATATTTACAGTATATAAATAAACTAGCCTTTACCCGCGGCCCCGTCCGCAAGGAGAAAATTAAATATATGGGATATTCACGTTAGCCTGCTTATCAAGTTATCTGTTTAAAAAGATGTGTCTGTCCAATACATTTTATTTTCGTAATTGAGTAAAAAAAGAACTAAATGAGCTGATAACCTGACAGGATCCCCAAATGATCCCGAAATTATCCAGAAAAATCCACGAAATGACACCGACGCTATCGCGGACAGATCCCGAAAACCATTTAGAAATGCCACGGAAGGGTCTCCAAAAGTTCCCGGAATAGTCCCAAAAAACCCGAAATGACAACGACACGATTCTAGACTTATTCAGAGAACCACAAAGAAATGATGCCTGAAAGGTACCAAAATGATCCCGAAATAGTCCCGAAAAAGTTCCGAAATGACCCTGACGGGCTCCCGGACGGTTCTCAAAAACCATCCAGAAAATATCCAGGAAGGGTCTTTAGGGGATCCAAGACGGATCGCGAAAACCATACAGAAATGATTCCGGAAGGGTCCCAAAATGATCCCGTATTAGTCCCGAAAAAGTCCTGAAATGACCCCGACGGGATCCCAGACGGATTCCGAAAACTATCCAGAAATGATGCCGGAAAGGTCCTCAAATGATCCCCTAATAGTCCCGAAATGACCCTGACGGGATCTCGAACGGACTCCTAAATGACCCTGACGGGATCCCGGACAGATCTCGAAATCCATCCAGAAATGATCTTGGAAACCCAAAATAATCCCGAAACAATATCTGAAAAGTCCAGAAATTACCCCGACGGGATCCCTCACGGATCCCAAAAACTATCCAGAAATGATGCCGGAATGTCCTCAAATGATCCCCTAATAGTTCCGAAATGACCGAAAACCATCCAGAAATTATGCCGGAAGGGACCCCAAATGATCCCGAATACCATACAGAAATGATGCCGGAAAATACCCCAAATGATCCCCAAATAGTCCCAAAAAAGTTCCGAAATGACTCGGAAGGGATCCCGGACGGATCCCGAAAACCATCCAGAAATTATGCCGAAAGGGTCCCCTAATGATCCGATACCAGTCGATAAAAAGTCCCGAAATAACCCCGACGGGATCCCGGACGGATCCCCAAAATCATATAGAAATGATGCCGGAAGGTACCCCAAATGATCCCGAAATAGTCCCGAAATGACCCTGGCAGGATCCCGTACGGATCCCGAAAACCATCCAGAAATGATGCCGAAAGGCTCCCCTAATTAGCCCGTATTAGTCCCGAAAAAGTCCCGAAATGACCCCAACGGGATTCCTGACGGATCCCGAAAAGCATCCAGAAATAATGCCGAAAGGATCCGCAAATCATCCCGTATTAGTCAAGAAAAACTCCTGAATTGACCCCGTCGGGATCCCGGATGGATCCCGAAAACTATCCAGAAATGATGCCGGAAGGTATCCCGAAATATTCCCGAAATGACCCTGACGGGATCGCGGACGGATCCCTAAAACCATCTAGAAATGGTGCCGGAAGGTACCTCAAATGATCCCGAAATAGTACCGAAATGACCCCGACGGGATCCCGGACGGATCCCGAAAACCATCTAGAAATGATGCCGGAAGGTACCCCAAATGATCCCGAAATAGTCCCGAAATGACCCCGACGGGATACCGGACGGATCCCGAAAACCATCCAGAAATTATGCCGAAAGCGTCCCCAAATGATCCCGTATTCGTCGAGAAAAATTCCCGAAATGACCCCGACGGAATCCCGGACGGATCCTCAAAACCATACAGAAATGATGCCGGAAGGTACCCCAAAGGATCCCGAAATAGTTCCGTAATGAACCTGACGGGATCCCGGACGGATCCCGAAAACCATCTAGAAATGGTGCCGGAAGGTACCCCAAATGATCCCGAAATAGTCCCGAAATGACCCCGACGGGATCCCGGACGGATCCCGAAAACCATCCAGAAATGATGCCGAAAGCGTCCCCAAATGATCCCGTATTAGTCGAGAAAAAGTCCCGAAATGACCAAGACGGGATCCCGGACGGATCCCGAAAACCATCCAGAAATGATGCCGAAAGCGTCCCCAAATGATCCCGTATTAGTCGAGAAAAAGTCCCGAAATGAACCTGACGGGTTCCCGGACGGATCCCGAAAAGCATCCAGATATGATACCGAAAGGGTCGCCAAATGATCCCGTATTAGTCGAGAAAAAGTCCCGAAATAACCCCGACGGGATCCCGAACGGATCCTCAAAATCATATAGAAATGATGCCGGAAGGTACCCCAAATGATCCCAAAATAGTCCCGAAATGACCCTGATTGGATCCTGGACGGATCCCGAAAACCATCTAGCAATGGTGCCGGAAGGTACCTCAAATGAACCCGTATTAGTCGAGAAAAAGTCCCAAAATTACCCTGAAGGGATCCCGAACGGATCCCGAAAACCATACAGAAATGATGCCGAAAAGGTCCCCAAATGATCCCGTATAAGTCGAGAAAAAGTCCCGAAATGACCAAGACGGGATCCCGGACGGATCCCGAAAACCATCCAGAAACGATGCCGAAATCGTCCCCAAATGATCCCGTATTAGTCGAGAAAAAGTCCCGATATGACCCCGACGGGATCCCGGACGGATCCCGAAAACCATCTAGAAATGATGCCGGAAGGTACCCCAAATGATCCCGAAATAGTCCCGAAATTACCCCGACGGGATCCCGGACGGATCCCGAAAACCATCCAGAAATGATGCCGAAAGCGTCCCCAAATGATCCCGTATTAGTCGAGAAAAAGTCCCGAAATGACCCCGACGGGTTCCGGACGGATCCCGAAAACCATCGAGAAATGATGCCGAAAGGGTCCCCAAATGATCCCGTATAAGTCGAGAAAAAGTCCCAAAATGACCAAGACGGGATCCCGGACGGATCCCTAAAACCATCTAGCAATGATGCCGGAAGCTACCCCAAATGATCCCGTATTAGTCGAGAAAAAGTCCAGAAATGACCCCGACGGGATCCCTGATGGATCCCGAAAACCATCTAGAAATGATGCCGGAAGGTACCTCAAAGGAACCCGTATTAGTCGAGAAAAAGTCCCAAAATTACCCTGAAGGGATCCCGAACGGATCCCGAAAACCATACAGAAATGATGCCGAAAAGGTCCCCAAATGATCCCGTATAAGTCGAGAAAAAGTCCCAAAATGACTAAGACGGGATCCCGGACGGATCCCGAAAACCATTCAGAAACGATGCCGAAATCGTCCCCAAATGATCCCGTATTAGTCGAGAAAAAGTCCCGATATGACCCCGACGGGATCCCGGACGGATCCCGAAAACCATCTAGAAATGATGCCGGAAGGTACCCCAAATGATCCCGAAATAGTCCCGAAATGACCCCGACGGGATCCCGGACAGATCCCGAAAACCATCCAGAAATGATGCCGAAAGCGTCCCCAAATGATCCCGTATTAGTCGAGAAAAAGTCCCGAAATGACCCCGACGGGATCCCGGACGGATCCCGAAAACCGTCCAGAAATGATGCCGGAAGGGTCCCCAAATGATCGCGAAATAGTCCCGAAATGATCCCGGAATAGTCCCGAAAATGTCCCAAAATAATCCCGACGGAATCCCGGACGGATCCCGAAAACTATACACAAATGATCCCGGAAGGGTCCCAAAATTATCCCGAAATAGTACCGAAAAAGTCCCGAAATGACCGCGCCGGGATCCCGGACGGATCCCGAAAACCATCCAAAAATGATCCCGGAAGGGTCTCGATATGACCCCAACGGGATTACAAATAAGACCAAGCTAATTGTAGAACCATTTTAATAAGGCAACAGGCGCGTTGGAGCGAATGAAGAGTTACAAAGAAACATACAGGTAAAGCTAATAAAAGCGTGCTAATAAAAACAACTGAAGGAGGGCGGATGGCGGGAGGAGGAGAGTACCACTGATCGTTTTTCCAAAATTGTTTAGATCTCGATCTGTATGAGCAGATACCAAAAATGATTGATTTTAGGACAAAATTTACATTGAGTTATAACAATTTATAGATTTTGCACGAGAGGGGAAAGGAGGGGGGGAGGGGGTGTATCACTGCTCACTTTGTAAGCCCTCGACTTATTTCTCCCATTGAGTTTGTAATATTGGTGAAGGTCAGTATACGTAAAGTTATAATGTGTAAAAATTGTTAAAAAGTAATTATTCGAAGGGGTCGTGGGACCCCCTTTTCATGTTCGAAAAAAATTTCGCCAGTAGCCTATTATCTCTGTCCCAAATTTCATCAAAATCCGTGAAGCCGTTCTGGCGTGATTCAGTCGCAAAGAGAAAAAAATATAATAATTAAATTATAACTGTTCCTAGGGGGCGGAGACCACGCCCCTTTTGAAAAATATATAGCTAGTAGATCCTTCTAGACTATTGGCTATATGCATGCCAAATTTCATATAAATCCGTCCAGCCGTTCTTGCGTGATTGAGTCACAAAGACAAACGTCTGGACAAACATCCAAACATCCAAACATCCAAACATCCAAACATCCAAACATCTAAACATCCAAACATCCAAACTTTTCCATTTATAATATACTAGCCTTTACCCGCGGCCCCGTCCGCAAGGAAAATTTTAAATATATGGGCTATTCGCGTTAGCCTGCTTATTATCTGTTTAAAATTTTGTTTTCTGTCTAATGCATTTTATTTTTGTAATTGAGTAAAAAAACGGACTAAATGAGCTGATAACCTGATAGGATCCCAAATGATCCCGAAATTATCCAGAAAAAGCTACGAAATGACGCAAACGCTATCGCGGACGGATCCCGAAAACCATCCAGAAATGCCCCGAAAGGGTCTCCAAAAGTTCCCCGAATAGTCCCAAAAAAACCCGAAATGAGAGCGACACGATTCTAGACGTATCCAGAGAACCACACAGAAATGATCCCTGAAGGTGTTCCAAAATGATCCCGAAAAGGTTCCGAAATGACTCTGACGGGCTCCCGGGCGGATCTCAAAAACCATCCAGAAAATATCCAGGAAGGGTCCCTAAATTATCCCGACTAACTCCAGAAAAAGTTCCGAAATGGCTCCGAGGGGATCCACGATGGATCGCGAAAACCATACAGAAATGATTCCGGAAGGATTCCAAAATGATCCCGAAATAGTCCGGAATTGACCCAGATGGGATGCCGCACAGATCCAGAAATGATCCCGGAAGGGTGCAAAAACTATCCCGGAAAAGTAACAAAAAATCCCCAAATGGCTCCTACGGCATCCCGGACGGATCCAGAAATGATCTCGGAAGGGTCCCCAAATGATCCAAAAATGGTCCCGAAATGACCCTGATGGATCCGGCAAACAGAAATTATGCCGAAAGGGTCCCAAAATGATCCCGAAATAATACAGAAAAAGTCACGAAACGACCCCTAGATGATCCCCAAATGATCCCGTATTAGCTCCGAAAAGGTCCCGAAATAACCCCGACGGGATCCCGGACAAATCCCGAAAACCATCCAGAAATGATGCCGGAAGGAATCCCAAATGATTCCGTAAAAGTCCCGCATTGATTTCGACGGGATCCCGAACGGATACCGAAAATCATCCAGAAGTGATGCCGGAAAGGTCCTCAAATGATCACCTAATAGTCCCGAAATGACCCTTGAGGGGTCATGGATGGATCCCATAAACCATCCAGAAATGATCCCGATATAGTCCCGAAGAAGTCCCGAAATGACCCTGACGGGATCTCGAACGCACCCCTGTATGACCCTGACGGGATCCCGGACAGATCCCGAAATCCATCCAGAAATGATCTTGGGAGGGACCCCAAATGGTCCCGCAATGATTCCGAGGGGATCCTGATCGGATACCGAAAACCATCCAGAAGTGATGCCGGAAGGGTCCTCAAATGATCACCTAATAGCAAAATGACCCTGACGGCATCCCGGACTGATCCCAAAATCCATCCAGAAATGATCTTGGGAAGATCCCAAAATTATCCCGAAATAGTCTCGGAAAAGTTCAGAAATTACCCTGACGGGTTCCCGGACGAATCCTGAAAGCCATCTCTAAATGATCCCGAAAAAGTCCCGAAATGACCCTGACTGGACCCCGAAAGGATCCCGAAAACTATCCAGAAATGATGCCGGAAATGTCCTCAAATGATCACCTAATAGTTCCGAAAAGACCCTGACGGGATCCCGAACGGATCCCGACAACTATCTAGAAATGATGCCGAAAGGGCCCGCAAATGATCCCGTATCAGTCGAGAAAAAGTCCCGAAATGAACCCGACGGGATGCCGGACGAATCCCAAAAACCATCCAGAAATGATGCCGGAAGGGACACCAAATGATCCCGAAAAAGTTCCGCAATAATTCCGATGGGATCCTGAGCGGATACCGAAAACCATCCAGAAGTGATGCCGAAAAGGTCCTCAAATGATCACCTAATAGTCCCAAAATGACCCTGACGGCATCCCGGACAGATCCCGAAATCCATCCAGAAACGATCTTGGGAGGGTCCCAAAATTATGCCGAAATAGTCTGGGAAAAGTCCAGAAATTACCCTGACGGAACCCGGACGAATCCTGAAAACCAATCTTAAATGATGCCGAAAAAGTCCCGAAATGACCCTGATGGGACCCGGAAAGGATCCCGAAAACTAACCAGAAATGATGCCGGAAAGGTCCTCAAATGATCTCCCAATAGTTCCGAAAAGACCCTGATGGGATCCTGAACGAATCCCGACAACTATCCGGAAATGATACCGAAAGGGCCCGCAAATGATCCCGTATTGGCCGAGAAAAAGTCCCGAAATGACCCCGACGGGATGCCGGACGAATCCCAAAAACCATCCAGAAATGATGTCGGAAGGGACCCCAATGATCCCGAAAAAGTCCCGCAATTATTCCGACGGGAATCTGAACGGATACCGAAAACCATCCAGAAGTGATGCCGGAACAGTCCTCAAATGCTCACCTAATAGTCCCAAAATGACCCTGAGGGCATCCCGGACAAATCCCGAAATCCATCCAGAAATGATCTTGGGAAGGTCCCAAAATGATCCCGAAATAGTCTCGAAAAAGTTCAGAAATTACCCTGACGGGTTCCCGGACGAATCCTGAAAGCCATCCTTAAATGATCCCGAAAAAGCCCCGAAATGACCCTGACGGGATCCCGAAAGGATTCCAAAAACTATCCAGAAATGATGCCGGAAAGGTCCTCAAATGATCCCCTAATAGTTCCGAAATGACCATGACGGGATCCCGAACGGATCCCGACAACTATCCAGAAATTATGCCGAAAGGGTCCGCAAATGATCCCGTATTAGTCGAGAAAAAGTCCCGAAATGACCCCGACGGGATCCCGGATGAATCCCAAAAACCATCCAGAAATGATGCCGGTAGGTATCCCAAATGATCCCGAAATAATCCCGAAATGACCTCGTCGGCATCCCGGACGGATACCGAAAATTATCCAGAAATGATGCCGGAAAGGTCCACAAATGATCCCCTAATAGTCCCGAAATTACCCTGATGGGATCCCGGACGGATCCCGAAAACCATCCAGAAATGATGCCGGAAGAGCCCCCAAATGATCCCGAAAAAGTCCCCAAATGACCCTGACGATATCCCGGACGGATCCCGAAAACCATCCAGAAATGATGCCGGAAGAGCCCCCAAATGATCCCGAAAAAGTCCCCAAATGACCCCGACGAGATCCCGCACGGATCCCGAAAACCATCCAGAAATGATGCCGGAAGAGCCCCAAATGATCCCGAAAAAGTCCCCAAATGACCCCGACATACTCCAGAAAAGGTTCCGAAATGGCTCCGAGGGAATCAACGACGGATCGCGAAAACCATACAGAAATGATTCCGGAAGGATCCCAAAATGATCCCGAAATAGTCCGGAAATGACCCAGATGGGATCCCGCACAGATCCAGAAATGATCCCGGAAGGGTCCAAAAACTATCCCGGAAAAGTAACAAAAAATCCCGAAATGGCTCCTACGGCATCCCGGACGGATTCAGAAATGATCTCGGAAGGGTCCCCAAATGATCCCAAAATGGTCCCGAAATGACCCTGATGGATCCGGAAAACCATCAAGAAATTATGCCGGAAGGGTCCCCAAATGATCCCGAAATAAAACAGATAAAGTCACGAAACGACCCCTAGAGGATCCCCAAATGATCCCGTATTAGCCCCGAAAAAGTCCCAAAATGACCCTGACGGGATCCCTAAAGGATTCCGAAAACAATACAGAAATGATGCCGGAAAGGTCCTCAAATGATCCCCTAATAGTCCCGAAATGACTGTGACGGGATCCCGACAACTATCCAGAAATGATGCCGAAAGGGTCCGCAAATGATCCCGTATTAGTCGAAAAAAAGTCCCGAAAGGACCACGACGGGATCCCGGACGAATCCCAAAAACCATCCAGAAATGATGCCGGTAGGTATCCCAAATGATCCCGAAATAGTCCCGAAATGACCTCGTCGGCATCCCGGACGGATCCCGAAAATTATCCAGAAATGATGCCGGAAAGGTTCCCAAATGATCCCCTAATAGTCCCGAAATTACCCTAATGGGATTCCGGACGGATCCCGAAAACCATCCAGAAATGATGCCGAAAGGGTTCCCAAATGATCCCGTATTAGTCGCGAAAAAGTCCCGAAATGACCCCGACGGGATCCCGGACGGATCCCGAAAACCATCCAGAAATGATGCCGAAAGGGTTCCCAAATGATCCCGTATTAGTCGCGAAAAAGTCCCGAAATGACCCCGACGGGATCCCGGACGGATCCCGAAAACCATCCAGAAATGATGCCGGATGAGCCCCAAAATGATCCCGAAAAAGTCCCCAAATGACCCCGACGAGATCCCGGACGGATCCCGAAAACCATCCAGAAATGATGCCGGAAAAGCCCCCAAATGATCCCGAAAAAGTCCCCAAATGACCCCGACGATATCCCAGACGGATCCCGAAAACCATCCAGAAATGATGCCGGAAGAGCCCCCAAATGATCCCGAAAAAGCCCCCATATGACCCCGACGAGATCCCGCACGGATCCCGAAAACCATCCAGAAATGATGCCGGAAGGGTCCCAAATGATCGCGAAATAGTCCCGAAATGATTCCGGAGTAGTCCCGAAAATGTTCCAAAATAACCCCGACGGGATCCCGGACGGATCCCGTAAACTATACAGAAATGATCCCGGAAGGGTCCCAAAATGATCCCGAAATAGTCCCGAAAAAGTCCCGAAATTACCCCGGCGTAATCCCGGACCGATCCCGAAAACCATCCAGAAATGATCCCGGAAGGGTCTCGATATGACCCTTACGGGATTACAAATAAGGTGAAGCTAATTATAAAACCATGTTAATAAGGCAGCAGGCGCATTGGAGCGAATAAAAAGTTAGATAGAAACATACAGGTAAAGCTAATAAAAGCGTGCTAATAAAAACAATTGATGGAGGGCGGATGGCGGGAGTAGAGGAGAGGACCACTGATCGTTCCTCCAAAATTGTCTAGATCTCGTTCTGTATGTACCAGATACCAAAAACTATTGATTTAGGAGAAAATTTAGATTGAGTTATAACAATTTATGGATTTTACACCAGTGGGGAGGTGATAAAGGGGGGCGGGCGGAGGGTGTCACTGCTTACTTTGTAAGCCCTCGACTTATTTGACCCCTTGAGTCTGTGATATTGGTGAAGGCCAGTATACGTAAAGTTATAATGTGTAAAAATTATGAAAAATAATTTCTCGAAGGGGTCATGGGACCCCCACCCCTCTTTCCATGTTCGAAAAAAATTTCGCTAGTAGACTACTGTCTGTGTCCCAAATTTCATCAAAATCCGTGTAGCCATTCTGGCGTGATTCAGTCGCAAAGACGAAAAAATATAATAATTAAATTATAACTGTTCCTAGGGGGCGGGGACCACGCCCCTTTTGAAAAATATATAGCTAGTAGATCCTTCTAGACTATTGGCTATATGTGTGCAAAATTTCATCCAAATCGGTCCAGCCGTTCTTGCGTTATTGAGTCACAAAGACAAACGTCTGGACAAACATCCAAACATCCAAACATCCAAACATCTTAACATCCAAACTTTCCCATTTATCTAATATCTAATATATATTATTTGGGGACTTTTTCGGGATCATTTGGGGCTCTTCCGGCATCATTTCTGGTTGGTTTTCGGGATCCGTGCGGGATCTCGTCGGGGTCATTTGGGGACTTTTTCGGGATCATTTGGGGGCTCTTCCGGCATCATTTCTGGATGGTTTTCGGGATCCGTCCGGGATATCGTCGGGGTCATTTGGGGACTTTTTCGGGATCATTTGGGGGCTCTTCCGGCATCATTTCTGGATGGTTTTCGGGATCCGTCCGGGATCCAATCAGGGTAATTTCGGGACTATTAGGGGATCATTTGAGGACCTTTCCGGCATCATTTCTGGATAATTTTCGGTATCCGTCCGGGATGCCGACGAGGTCATTTCGGGATTATTTCGGGATCATTTGGGATACCTACCGGCATCATTTCTGTATGGTTTTTGGGATTCGTCCGGGATCCCGTCGGGGTCATTTCGGGACTTTTTCTCGCCTAATACGGGATCATTTGCGGACCCTTTCGGCATAATTTCTGGATAGTTGTCGGGATCCCGTCACGGTCATTTCGGAACTATTAGGGGATCATTTGAGGACCTTTCCGGCATCATTTCTGGATAGTTTTTGGAATCCTTTCGGGATCCCGTCAGGGTCATTTCGGGGCTTTTTCGGGATCATTTAAGGATGGCTTTCAGGATTCGTCCGGGAACCCGTCAGGGTAATTTCTGGACTTTTCCGAGACTATTTCGGGATCATTTTGGGACCTTCCCAAGATCATTTCTGGATGGATTTCGGGATTTGTCCGGGATGCCCTCAGGGTCATTTTGGGACTATTAGGTGAGCATTTGAGGACCGTTCCGGCATCACTTCTGGATGGTTTTCGGTATCCGTTCAGATTCCCGTCGGAATAATTGCGGGACTTTTTCGGGATCATTGGGGTCCCTTCCAAAATCATTTCTGGATGGTTTTTGGGATTCGTCCGGCATCCCGTCGGGGTCATTTCGGGACTTTTTCTCGACTAATACGGGATCATTTGCGAGCCCTTTCGGTATCATTTCTGGATAGTTGTCGGGATCCGTTCGGGATCCCGTCAGGGTCTTTTCGGAACTACTGGGAGATCATTTGAGGACCTTTCCGGCATCATTTCTGGTTAGTTTTCGGGATCCTTTCCGGGTCCCATCAGGGTCATTTCGGAACTTTTTCGGCATCATTTAAGATTGGTTTTCAGGATTCGTCCGGTATCCGTCAGGGTAATTTCTGGACTTTTCCCAGACTATTTCGGGATAATTTTGGGACCCTCCCAAGATCATTTCTGGATGGATTTCGGGATCTGTCCGGGATGCCGTCAGGGTCATTTTGGGACTATTAGGTGATCATTTGAGGACCTTTTCGGCATCACTTCTGGATGGTTTTCGGTATCCGCTCAGGATCCCGTCGGAATTATTGCGGGACTTTTTCGGGATCATTTGGTGTCCCTTCCGGCATCATTTCTGGCTGGTTTTTGGGATTCGTCCGGCATCCCGTCGGGTTCATTTCGGGACTTTTTCTCGACTAATACGGGATCATTTGCGGGCCCTTTCGGCATCATTTCTAGATAGTTGTCGGGATCCGTTCGGGATCCCGTCAGGGTCTTTTCGGAACTATTAGGTGATCATTTGAGGACATTTCCGGCATCATTTCTGGATAGTTTTCGGGATCCTTTCGGGGTCCAGTCAGGGTCATTTCGGGACTTTTTCGGGATCATTTAGAGATGTCTTTCAGGATTCGTCCGGGAACCCGTCAGGGTAATTTCTGAACTTTTCCGAGACTATTTCGGGATAATTTTGGGACCTTCTCTAGATCAGTTCTGGATGGATTTTGGGATCAGTCCGGGATGCCGTCAGGGTCATTTTGGTATTAGGTGATCATTTGAGGACCTTTCCGGCATCACTTCTGGATGGTTATCGGGATTTTTTGTTACTTTTCCGGGATAGTTTTTGCACCCTTCCGGGATCATTTCTGGATCTGTGCGGGACCCCATCTGGGTCAATTCCGGACTATTTCGGGATCATTTTGGAATCCTTCCGGAATCACTTCTGTATGGTTTTCGCGATCCATCGTGGATCCCCTCGGAGCCATTTCGGAACTTTTTCTGGAGTTAGTCGGGATAATTTAGGGACCCTTCCTGGATATTTTCTGGATGGTTTCTGAGATCCGTCCGGGAGCCCGTCAGGGTAATTTCGAACTTTTTCGGGACTATTTCGGGATCAATTTGGTACCCTTCAGGCATCATTTCTGTGTGGTTATCTGGATAAGTCTAGAATCGTGTCGTTGTCATTTCGGGTTTTTTTGGGACTACTTCGGGAACTTTTGGAAACACTTCCGGGGCGTTTCTGGATGGTTTTCGGGATCCGTCCGCGATAGCGTCGAGGTCATTTCGTGGCTTTTTCTGGATAATTTCGTTATCATTTTGGGATCCTATCAGGTTATCAGCTCATAAAGTTCTTTTTTTTACTCAATTACAAAAATAAAATGCATTAGACAGAAAAAAATTTTAAACAGATAACTTTATAAGCAGGCTAACGTGAATAGCCCACATATTTCATTTCTTCCTTGCGGACGGGCCCGCGGGTAAAGGCTAGTAATATATATATTAGAATATGTCAACATTCAGCTCCAGTAATGATATGGTACAACAAAATACAAAAATAAAAGAAAATTTCAAAATTGGCGTGGCTCCGCCCTTTTTCATTTAATTTGTCTATGATACTTTTAATACCATAAGTCGAACAAAAATTTACCAATCCTTGTGAAATTTGGTAGAGGCTTAGACTCTAGGACGATAACTTATTTCTGTGAAAAAGGACGAAATTGGTTGAAACCACGCCCAGTTTTTATACACAGTCGACCGTCTGTCCTTCCGCTTGCCCGTTAACACGATAACTTGAGCAAAAATCGATATATCTTTACTAAATTCAGTTCACGTACTTACCTGAACTCACTTTGTATTGGTATAAAAAATGGCCGAAATCCGATTATGACCACGCCACTTTTTCGATATCGAAAATTACGAAAAATGAAAAAAATGCCATAATTCTATACCAAATACGAAAAAGGGATGAAACACGGTAATTGGATTGGTTTATTGACCAGAAATATAACTTTAGAAAAAACTTTGTAAAATGGTTGTGACACCTACCATATTAAGTAGAAGAAAATGAAAAAGTTCTGCAGTGCGAAATAAAAAACCCTTGAAATCTTGGCAGGTATTACATATATAAATAAATTAGCGGTATCCAACAGATGATGTTCTGGGTCACCCTGGTCAACATTTTGGTCGATATCTGGAAAACGCCTTCACATATACAAATAGCACCACTCCCTTTTAAAACTCTCATTAATACCTTTAATTTGATACCAATATCGTACAAACACATTCTAGAGTCACCCCTGGTCCACCTTTAAGGCGATATTTCGAAACGGCTTCCACCTATAGAACTAAGGCCCACTCCCTTTTAAAATACTCATTAACACCTTTCGTTTGATACCCATATTGTACAAACGCATTCTAGAGTCACCCCTGGTCCACCTTTATGGCGATATTTCGAAACGGCTTCCACCTATAGAACTAAGGCCCACTCTCTTTTAAAATACTCATTAACACCTTTCGTTTGATACCCATATTGTACAAACACATTCTAGAGTCACCCCTGGTCCACCTTTATGGCGATATCTCTGAAAAGGCGACCACCTATACAACTACCACCACTCCCTTTTAAAATACTCATTAACACCTTTCATTTGATACCCATATTGTACAAACAAATTCTAGGGTCACCCCTGGCACACCTTTATGGCGATATCTCGAAACGGCGTCCACCTATGGAACTAAGGATTACTCCCTTTTAAAATACCCATTAACACCTTTCTTTTGATACCCATATTGTACAAACAAATTCTAGGGTCAACCCTGATCCACCTTTATGGCGATATCCCTAAATGGCGTCCACCTATAGAACTATTCATTTGATAGACATGTCATACAAACACATTGCAGGGTTTCCCTTGGTTCATTTTCCTACATGGTTACTTTCTCTTATGTTGTCAACATAGCTCTCAACTTAGTATGTAATGTTCGATTACACCCGAACTTAACCTTCCTTACTTGTTTATATTTATATTTTTAAATTCCTCTAATGTGCTTGACCGTTCGTTTTATATATATCGTTGACCTGATTACTATATTATTGGAATATAGCTAACACCACACATTTAAACAAATTCGGATAACTGTTAAAGGTTCAGTACTTGATAGAGACGCCGTGCAGAAGGAAGAAAGATTCCAAAAAATTTCCTTTACTTCCTTAGCCGAACTCATTCAGAAATTTTAATTTGTGGTTTTTTACCAGTACTTTGCCCTTCGCCCTACTATCATAGCGGGCATGTTTCTACATGGATTGAGCGACGGATTAGACGACAGGGCTAAGCTTATTTCTGTGTACCACACTTTGATCAACTTCAAAAAAGCAAAGTGGGCTCATTATAAAGTATATACAGTTAATCGTTTTGCTGCCCTCCCAATACCCACTGATGCTCGTCAAGGGGAACGCACTTTCCGCAAGGCCACTGAATCCGCTTCGGCTCGCTTTACTCCCGCTGAAAGAATTACGGAATACCAAAAGTTTAGAGATAGAGCAGGACGTCTTGTGAGACCGCAAGTTCCTGGCGACCGCCAAATCAGGGAAATAAACCTGAACATAAGACAGCTTGTGGATAAACACAAGTGGCCGAATTGAGAGAAGCGTACATATAAACAACTGTAACCTCTCTGTCGGTGTTGGTAAGCTGTGGTCAACCGTAAAGTCCCCCTCAAATCCAACAAAGCGCATTGCAAAGCTTTATAGTTTAATAGCTTCCGCAACCCAATTTTCAACCTCATCTACGCGAGGGGAATTCTGTAACAAATATGAATTTATCAGACACATATTTATCAGGCGCGATTCGGGTTTCTCATGGAACTAGGGGGTGGGGTGGGATGCCCTAGAAGGTTTAATGTGGTCACATTAATTGTATCTTAAGGGTGCTTCTTACCGGAACGTACCGGATCTATGTCCGGCAAAGGACCATCAACATCTACAACACTTCCCAAAACCTTCTGAAAGCGTCTTTGTCGTTAATACAACAACAACAACAAAATATTCATTGCCTTCGTTGGTAAAGTGATGTGGGATGCAAAGAAATGCGAGAGCGCTTTCTTCCAGTAATACGTAATGCAAAACTCGGTTGACAAACCGAGTTGACAGGCCAACAAACGTATCATCACTACCGGCAGGCGCGTACGAAATCGATATGCCGAAACTTAAAAACCTTGGCAATGAGGGATTAAGTTACCTATCGCTTGTCTTTAACTTGACTCAATCGATGACGTGACAACCATCAGGATGGCTTGAAGTTACATAGCACAGCCACCGCTCTAAATTATTTGAGTGGTCGGCAGGCATCGGTCCAGTTCCAAGAAATATTGTGCAAGGGCGCCGTAGGGCAGGGTGGAGTGCTTTCCTATTTTTAGTTTTTATATATCAAAGCTCCATTCCCCACCCGAAGAAGTTACCATTGTTAACTTAACAACTATCTCTCTAGGCTCTCCACTTTTTTCGCCTTGTAAAACTGTCTTGCACCCAAAAATACTGCAACTGACGTGCAAGAATGACCTGCGTTTCGGCGAGGAGCCAGTCGTAATTGTACCTAAAGTTGAGAGCCGTGACAAAATCTTCAAGTCCCTAGCTGGCACTACTTGAGCAAAGTAAAAGAAGCGCTCAAAGCTACCTATAAAGCCATTGACCAGCCGCGTGTATGCTAGTCGACACACACTGGAGAAAGTTGCAGGCCTGTCCAAACACCGCACTCAGAACTACCAAGGTATGTCTTCTTATGTCCGCAGAACTTAATGTACACAATGAGATGCGAATACTCCCCATAGAGGAGAGAAACGAAATGCTGAACACACAGTTTCTGTTAAATACCCAGAAACCTTGGAATTCTAACAAACAACTGATTGAGGATATAAGGAGTCATCTCCGTAAGCACAACGAAGAAATGCGGTACACAAGAATTCAGCCGTTTGAACAAAAAGTGCACAAACTGTCTCCCAGCCTTATACACAAAATTTTCAATGTCCAATACTCGAAACTCGCAGTTAAATAAAGCATATTTCCCAGCGACACGCGTGTCACTCCTGCACAACTTCGATCTTGATAACACAAAATTTAAACTCTTGCTTACACAGAAGCATTCCCAGTATACCCAACGTATGTCCCGCAAGTAATATTACCAGCTACCTCTAAACTTTTACATTTATGGAACAGTTAACGGGCAAGACTCCGTGAGTGTAAGGCAGTAGCTACAGCGATAGCCTCAACAGGCTTCCGGAATGCTAATATTACATGATGACAAGCGTCTAAAAGTGAGGATTTCTTAAATAACGAGTGGCAAAGGGCGATAAAGGACATAAAAAGGAACCGATCCCCTTCAAGCCTGTGAGTATATAGTGGACTATGGCGCGAAATCTGTCTCTATGATGAAGCAAAGGAGCCGTAAAATTGGTCGAAAGATACATATATAACCAACTGATACTTTACTGGGGCGTGGAGTCTCCAAGAAAACATGGCTACGTTACAAAAAGAAGGGCACATAGGACCTACAAATTACTGCCACAATGATGGGAGACTTGTCGTTAGGCCACCACACTAATGGAGTGTTAATCCCATTTAGCAACAGATGTGGGAGTTTCGACAGAGGGACCTCAGATGAATGCTTAGAGCTATTCGCTTTATAATTCTGGGCAACAATGTGTTCCCAAAAGGGCATCATGACTGCCAGAGTACACATTTTCTGGCTCCTTGATTGATGCAGCGCCTCGAATTGGCATCGTTAACCGTGGTTGCTATGCAGCTTACATAAAGCAGAACGTTGATTGCCGTGCTTGGAGAGGTCCTTCCGAATTCCAAAACAATTTGAGTTTTGGTGAAGTTTTTGGGTATTCTTCCAGCTTCTTCAATTCAATCAATTCGTTCTTCTTTTCGAAAACAGCGCCCCTCTGTGCGCCAGTTTCATCTAATGTGGTTCTATCACAGTACCTAATAGTTCCACGAAATTGGGGCGAGGTAGGTCACTCACTTACCATCCGTGATCGCAGAACTTTAAGTGCAAGTTGACCTTTCAAGTAAATATTGAGTTTACGATTCGAAGAACGCTGGTACGCCATACACCAATCCCTAATGATGTCGCAATGCTCGTGTGGATCCCCAGTTTCCACATCCTTAAACAAATTAACCTAAATAATGGATTCCCAGCTCATTCGAAACTGGTAGGAATGTGGGACTGGAATTTTATCATCCGTGTCATTCGTAAAATATCCACCAGGAACTAGACCAATTCCAACCAAAACCCATGTAAGAGTATCAGTGTCTTTCATTTGGCTGAAGGATCCAAAGCCAATAAACCCCAGGCTGCAGCACAAGCCTGCCGCATTTCTTCTAACCGTGTTAAGTAACCCATTATTATTATTAATTGGCCAGGAAGCACTGCGACCTTTGTGCAGATCTATTGTGCAAGACCTTTCAGCCTAATTTTGTATCTGGAGGCTCTTGATGTATCTAAGTACCTCTTCAGGCTTTTTACTCCATATCACGTAGGGATTAAGAGTCCCACCACTTAGATGGGATAGTATCTGCCTAGCTAGAGCGACGCATTCGCAGAGAATGTGAACCGGCGTTTCATCATCCAGAAACGACAAATTTGGGTATCAGATAGATTTTTGCAGTGTCCCGTGTAGTACCCAGTAAGAGTTCTTAGGTCCTCCCTGATTAGGTTAATGAGTTTGGCTGATACTTTCGTTGCCGGAAGTACAAACAGTTTGGCCTGCCTTTGCCCTGGGCAATCAATCCAGTGACGTCTGAATTGTTTAGTTTCCCAGTTACTTATAGTTTCCCTGGTGTATGCTTTTGTGAGTCCACAAAAGGACTCTGGACCATAGAATGCTGATATAGCACCCTGCTTTGGTAGGTAATCTGCATGTTCATTACCTTCATGTCCCTGATGTCCGGGAACCCATCCCAACAAAACCTTGTTTTTGGCTCCCAGGGCATTAAGGATTTCAGTGCATTCATCCACCAGCTTAGATGTAACTATGTAGGATTGCAAGCACGCAGTGCCGCCTGGCTGTCCGACATAATGTAGATGCTCTTCGATGTTAAGCCTCTCCGCAGACATTCTCTACCACAGACCTCTATTTCATGAATTTCTGCCTGAAATATGGTGGGTAACATCCCATTGGTATCGATTATTTGAAGTTTGGCCCATAGACGCCAGATCCAGTTCTTCCGTCATCGAACTTCGATCCATCCGTGTACCAGACCTCTGAGTCAGAGTCGTTATAAGGATTCCCTATTTCCCAGTGGATCCTGTCCACAATGCACACTTCAAAGTTCCGTGAGATTCTGAGCTTAGGGGACATTACGTCACGCAGTTGTAATGAGGGATATCCTATGAATTTTCTTATTACTTTCATATGCCTATCATATTTCCTTCGTTCAACTCAGAAATATTTGGAAGTCTTAGTGCACCTAGTGTTGCCTCTTTCTCTATCAGAATAGGGAACTAAAGCTCTAAGTGCGTCAGCAGGGGCGGTTCTCATCGCACTCGTTATGCCAACGTAAACTAATCGATGCAGTTTTCTTAGTTTAGCAGTTGCCTTTCTTTGCGTGGCCTTCTGCCACCAAACTAGAGAAGCATAGGTGAATATTGGCCTTACGACAGTATTAAATGTCCAATATACCATTTTTGGACAAATCCCCATGTTTTGCCGTAGAGACGAGTACAGGCGAAGAAAGCTCTTGTTGCCTTGTTTAGTATAGCATCCAAATGAGCATTCCACGTGAGGGTTCTATCCTGTGTGACCCCTAGATATTTAGCCTCCATTGAGAATTGTATCTTTGTACCACCCAGGGATGGTTCTGGGATAGATACTTTCCTTCTCCGGGTGAAAGGCACTATAACAGTTTTGTTAGGATTTATAGACAATCCTTTGGCATCGCACCACGTCTCTATGATGCAAAGGGCTTGTTGCATGCGATCTGATATTGTATCTTCGTGCATCCCTGTGATGCAAATAACTAGGTCATCTGCATATCCTTGTGTGTCAAATCCCTTGGTTTTCATTAACTGAAGGAGGTCATCAATGACCAGGGTCTACAGGAGAGGGGAGGGCATACCTCCTTGTGGGCAGCCTCTTGTGGCCGCAATTGATTCAGTTGTCCCTCCCAGTTCCAAATGGATTTTTCTACTCTTTAACATAGACAGCACCCATCGTATTATTATAGGGCTTATGTCCTTGTCAATCATAGCTTGTTCGATAGCTTGATGTGTTGTGTTATCGAAAGCCCCTGATATATCAATAAAAGCGCTTAGGGCTATATTTTTTGACTTTAGAGCCTTTTCGATTTTTACTGTGAGACTATGAATAGCCGTTCCATGACTGGTAGGCGAACTGATTCCTACACAGAGGGAGTTTATTTAGATTGACCTCCCTGATATGCTGATCTAAGATTTTCTCCATACCTTTTAGGAGAAACGAGCTCAGGCTTATTGGTCGATACGACGAGGGCAGTTGCTCGGGTTCCGTGGCTTGGTAAGAATACTACCTTAACCTCTGCCCATCTGCTCGGTATATGGCCGAGCAGTAGTGATGCCTTATACAAAGTGGAAAGAACTGGGGCTATATGCTATGCCATTCCTATTAAATATGAACTCGGTGTAGGCGCCCCCATCAGTCAATAGCAATGTTAGTCCCCAGGGAGAGTATTGCCTAATTTCAGTGTATTTTGTTAAAATAAAAGTTTAATTCTATTTGGATTGATAGGCAGCGTTGATCGGGCAAGAACTGGCAGGCCGTCATTGTAGGGTAGTAGTTGTTGTGATAGGCGCAAAAACATTATCCGAATGTTAAGGGAAGTATTGCAGAGGTGAGTAGTACTTAACTTGCGGTAAGCTCCAGTACTAGACCCATGTGGTAGTAGCCCGACTGCCGACGGAGCGATTTGTGTGACCCCTCGCCCTTTCGAGACTAAAACCCCGTTCGAGATGACCGTTCTATAACCCACTTCTCTAATCAGTTAATAAAACCTGCAATAAGCTTTATTAAATCACAGCAAATAATGAAAAATACACAACCATGAAAATGAATATTTTACACAACCATTAAAAGCCATCAAAACAAAAAGTTTACCACCAAATCCCCAAATCACTAAATAATTCCTCCGACGAAGGCAGCTCATAGTTCTCATTTACCCACTCGGAGTTTTCTCCCGTCTTATTCTGTTGGCTACCGAACTCTTTTTTATATCCCACGTTACGCAGATCTTCCTCATCATATTCCTCTTCGTCATCATCCTCGACGGCTTCCAACGTACTTCGTCGCACCATACGTGATTTAGCAAAATTGGATCTCTGTTCACTGGGCAATACATGAAGTAATTCATTAAGACCACTAATATCGACCGCTTCTTTTTCCGGCTGAGTTTTACCAACAACAGTGGTGGTAGTTTCTTCTGCTTTCGCCTCCGTTGTAGCTGCAATACGTTGTATTCGCTCGAATATTGAGAGCATGTGACGTCTAAATCGAGTATAATCGAAATTTGCATGAGTCACATTTGTTTCTATAGCAGCTGCAGTCTCATTATTCTTGGCTCGATTTAAGGGACCATAATGATGGAGCATATCAATGCCTGGTGACATTGACTCCTCCCAACTCTGTGTAGAAGAGAGAAGTTTATCTTTGGATTGAAAGCAAATGACTATGTCTTCGGATTCTTACCAGTTCTGTCCAGTCATTGATCGGCGTACAAAACACAGCGCAAAAAACATTCACCAATTTCTCCTCCACACTTAGTGCGCTTATAAGTGATGTGGCCACGGATATTGCACAGGTGAGATCACAGCGTTGGCTTGAAGATAATTAAAAGTTAATTAATGCGCAAACTATAGATGTATAAGGGCATCTGTAGCAATTTCGCACTATCTGTGTGTTTTTGTTGTTGTTGTAGTGATAAGGACACTCCCCGAAGGCCCTGGAGAGTTTTATCGATATTGATGGTCCTTTGCCGGATGCAGTTGAACGACGTTCCGGTAACAAGCGCCATTAAGTTACTAGCCCGACCATCTCGAGAACGATTTGGTATGAGCACGTGAAACCTTCTAAGCCATACCGCCCGCATACCCCTAGATCCATAAGAGGGTTGGAGAAGCTATATATTGCGCTGGCAACCCCTTTAATCAATTTGGTATTTTAGTCGCCTCTTACGACAGGCATATCTGCTACTACATACCAATAGCGCTTGTTTAACTAGCCTGCCTTGAAATATCTAGGAGTAATCATTGACTCAAAACTAACTTTTAAGGAGCGCTTCAGGACGGTGGGGAGAAAGTTTCTAGAGTTAGTGGAGCCCTAACGCGAATAATGCCCAACATCGGCGGCCCAGGCGAAGCTACCCGTCAGCTATTATCCAACGTCACCAGCTCTATAATATTATATGCAGCACCAGTATGGCACGGATCTAAAATGGTCCACCAAAAATATATACTAGCAGTCTACCGCATTACTGTTATACGAATAGCATGTGCTTATCGGACGGTGTCCGACGACGCGATCTATGTTTTATCCAGGAAAATCCCAGTAGATCTACTCTCAGGTGAAAGGTGAAGATGCTAAGAAAAGCGCAAGGTCACGAACAATAGTTAGGTGGCAAGAACGGTGGGAATATTCGAGAAAAGGGCGCTGAACCTTCATGCTAGTCCGGAATATAGCGGAATGGTACGAGCGAAAACACGGCGAACTAAATTACCACCTCAACAGATATTGAGCGGGCACGGGTGCTTCAAGGAATATCTACATACGCGTGGGATAGAGGAGAATCCTTTCTGTCCACACTGCCCTCCGAATTGGAAAGCGCAGAACAAGTAATGTTTCACTGCCCTCGTTTTCACGGCGACAAATAGATTGTTGGACTGCTGTGAGCAAGATGGCCTTTATAGTAATGTCGAAATTGATGCATGCTGAAAGGGAGCGCAGAGAAATGCGCATACGAAGTAGTGGCGACTAAATCGCCTCCCCCAGTGAAGTTATGCCTAGCGGCGGTCCCACGGGGTGCGGACACATGTACAGGATTAGCCTGGTTTAATTGGGCCACTTAAGCGGAGTGCGCTATCCCAAAGTCCAATAAAAAAAACCCTTGTTTAACCCTATACATTATTTAGCGCGATTACCTCTGAGTTACACCTACTGGCCACTTGAGTTGTCTCAAGTGTATCTAAAGGTCATCTCTTCGGTCCCATGTAAAACTAACAAGTTTCACTATTCCCATGAAAAATTAGCGCAGTTCGTTATTTTCGTCGAAGACTAATACAATTGAACTGTGACAGTGTTCAACGCAAATAACAATCTATGTATGCTAGCTTTCCACGGAATTCGAAACGTGCTAGTTTCTTTGGAAGCTACGATCTTAGAAATAAATATGTTTCAGCAGAAACATCTTCCTGTTACCAACAAGAAACCTGCAGTTCTATTGAAAAGGTAGAAGATTTCGTAGAATTTTGAGATATACTCACGTCTTTTCAAGTTTGCGTATCTCCATTAATTTATCGCCTTCAGCTATGAGATGATCGTAATTTTCTTCGATTTGCATTACTATGGTTTCCTTTGATTCATCTTCCGAGTGATCCTGCAACTTGCGTTGTAGAGTCTTAAATTGTTCCAACAGCAAATCCAATTTAAGCTGTGAAAACAATCGAAATAGAGGGTGTTGCATAAGAGACAACAAATAAATGAAGTGGCAAATCGAACTTTACCGTTTGTTTTTGAATATTCTCCTGTGTTTCCCGATGTAAATCGATTTTGTGTAATATCGAATGTATGGGTAGCACAGGGTTGGCCATAATTGTCTTCACTCTTGGGTTTTGAGCATTTTTAACACGTTTCAGCTTTGACGTTTTCGATTCATGGGCATGTTCCATAGCGACTCTCATTATACGTTCTAATATCATTGGCAATGTTTCCAGAGTATCTGATTGTATTCTACAAAAGGGAAATAGGGAATATTAACGAAACAATTTGAAAAGCACTGTAACAGATACTACTATAAATGTAATGTCACATTAGGGTGGGTCGATTTATTAACCGATATCGCGCCATCGATTTTTCGATAGAATTTGGGCTCAGGAAAAAAAGTTCCACTACGCATACCCAAAAAAATAGTTTTCGAGTTTGTTTTTTGATTTTTTTTCGATTTTAATTTTTAAGGTTTTTTTCATGACCTACTAAAAACCCAATCCCAAAACAGAAATCCTACCCATAAATATCTGCTAAAAACGTTGGCGATACCAGTTCTTTGAAAAAAAAAAAAAAAATTTTTTTTTTTTGAAGTTTTTAGCGGAAATTTTTGGGTCACAGGATTATGCATGAAAATTTTACAATCAAATGAAAATTTTTTTAGTAGGTCATGAAAAAACCTTTAAAAATCAAAGCCGAAAAAAGTAAAAAAAAACAATTAAATTTCGCAGGCTCGAAAATTTTTTTTTGGGTATGCGTAGTGGAACTTTTATTTTCCCTGAGCCCAAATCCTATCGAAAATCGATGGCGCGATATCGGTTAACTTTCGTCCATACAAATCGACTCACCCTAATGTGACATACCTCAGTCTGTTTGAGTTCTTGGCCAGAACAATAGTCACAATCTCTTCGCATTTCTCATCGCCTGGGCAAAGTAACTGTAAACCCAGCGCTTGTATTTCATTTTCCGGCATAACAAAATCGGGAAAGAATACAGACAGTTTTGGTATCAATGAACTGGACATAATATTATATGTCAGTTTGATATTTGCAGTCTTTTGTGCCTGCCTCAGCTTGAAGAACATGTTGAGTGGTAAATATGCAGATTGCTGCAAGACGCGTGGTATGCCCTGCAATAGAAAATCCACAGTTAGGTCTTCAGTTAGCTCACTGATTCGCGCACATGCCTTCATGCTAATAAATGATATCACTACATCGACACGCGCTGAATGTAAATGCAACAAATCTTCCACAAAGAAATCCAACTCCAACGTCTCTACCTGTCCCACTGCCATATCCACATATGTGATTGTATCTTGACTACAGCGTATGCCCTCAGCCATATTGAAAACTACTTGCAGTTCAGCTACCTCCTGTTTACATCTCAATTTTAGCAAACCTGAGCAAGCGGGCAATTCTTTAACGGCTACTTGCGCGGGAACATCCAACATCAGCATATCCACATCATCACTGATCACTGATTTAATTGTAAAATGTATACGCATCTCATCAGCAGCACGTTTATTGATATCTTCTACATCTGTTACATCCACAGCTGCTCTGATCTCTTCCTCTAACTGCTGTAACTCTTTGTGTGCCTGCGTGAAGCTAAGTTCTTCCATATTCACTGCGGGTACCTTAAACAAAAAAGGTTCTGAGCCCAAATATCCAATACGCAATTGTCCCGTTGAACCAAGCACGACAATGCCACCTGCTAACCCATTCAAATTTGAACGCTGAATTGCTATTGGTGCATCATCTTCGTATTGTGCAGCCCAAATAATATTTGCACTTTCGTATATGAAAAGTTTGCCCGTGTCTGAGACGATGGCAGTGATTAGACGCGCGCCAGGCTCTAAGTATTAGATATTTGTATGAGAATTTATATTTTTTCCATATGAAATGATGAAGTGATCATGTACAGTATAAATAACCAAAGAGTTCCAGATGGAATTTAGCCAACTATTTATTACAACTAGGCTTGAAGTATTTGAAGTTGTACGCCGAAGTTATCTAATCTGCGTGGGGGGGTGCTCTGCGCACCACCCCTGCGAAGGCGCTGGACACTATTTTTAATGTGTTGCCAATAGATTGAATAGCTCTGCGGCTGCGAGAGTTATCCGTACGGAGAGATAATGTGGACGGCCATGCAGCCATCCTTAAGTATCTGGATTCGCCTTCGTCGGACTATTGCGCTCCGACTGTATTTTTCAATATGAAGTACGAGGTTATTATCCCGGATAGGGATTATTTTTTCAAGGAGCCGCCAGACCGGACCGATAGGCTGCATATATATACTGACGGCTCCAAACTGGATAATAAGATGGGTAGCGGTGTCTTTGCACCTCAACTAGGGTGGAATCTATCATTTGGCCTACCCGATCATTGGTGGTTGGACTTATAACCGGCCACATAGCAATCGGGAGGCACGCACAATGGCTGGGTGCTCCCTATAATGATTACTGCAGGAGCTGCAAAGACGAAGAGGAGAAAGAAACAGTCAAACATTTTCTGTGCGATTGTCCCGCGCTTTGGCACAAGAGGAAGAAATCTCTGGGATCTCCCTTCTTTTACGATCACTGTGATCTGGCTAAGTTGGAACCTAAGAAACTCCTGATGTTTGCTGTATCGACCTGTTGGTTTGAGTAGGGGAGAGATCCACGTGGTATCACAATGGGACGTTTTTGGGCCTAAATGCACTGGTGCTCACACCGGTGACCACCTTACCTAACCTAACCTATCTGATGTTTTTCGTAAGTAGTCTGTGCGAATTATTCCATAAATATTTTCACACCGAACACTTCTCCTGTATAATCATGAACGGGAAAGACGCGTCCAGGTGGCGCGAAACATAGTGATTTTGAAATTAAGGACTGATTAATGAATGTGACGACTCAGTTCTCATTATAAATTTCCTACTTTAATTAATTATTAACTCAAAACACCTTTTTGAAGAACATGTAAGCAAAGTGAGAGGACCTAATGATTCGACTGCGTCAAAGTAGCGAACTTATGTATATCCGGCATGGCCTAACGGATAACGGTTTTTGCTGTTACTACAACCAAAAAAACAAAAATGTATCCGTCCGTATGTGAGCTCGTCATCATGAAGAAGGAACAGAGTGTGTAAAATTGTAGGTGGGTACCTGTCACGAGATGACACGGTATGCTAAAACGCACGGATCAATATCACTTGATCACTGACCCAACAAAGTTGGTACCAATTGGCTGAAGTTGGGTATTCAAGGCAACCAGCTTTGGGTGAGTTTGGGGACCTATCTATACCACGCCTTTCCATTTCTAAGCACCCGGTTGCTCCACCGCTAGTTCCGAGTTTGTCTCAATATCAGATTAAATTAATAATCAGTATGAGATATGTAACAGTGTACTAAACATCTTCATTAAATTCTATTTTCACTCCAATTTTCATTCCTATTTAAACCACAAGCCAGGGACGTGGGCAACCTTTTCACATCACATACCTTTTTAACAACATGTTTTTGCTTCAATCATATCTTCGCAAAAGCAGTTCGTCCACTGCTGTCAACCAACATACTCAGCCAAATTACTCAAGCATCTTCCGTCAATTCCCGCCATAATTATGGATGTGGGCAACCATTATTCGAAAGCATCCTTTCTAGCCAAAGGCAGCTTCAACCATCTGAAGATACAAGATGAGCGCTGGCCCACTCGTACATTTATCGATTGTTTTTAGCTGACAATACGCATCCGTTTCTCTGTTTCAGCCCCGTTTTCTCCGATTGTCACAATTATGGGATGTGGCCAACCTTTTCATCTGCCCCTCAGAGTCGGTTTTCAGTGATGAAAAACTGTATGGTCAATTCAGATGTCTTTGTCAGACTTCTATGAGTGAACTCTTTGAGATGAAACCAGCCCCGCAATTCATCCAAATCCTCAAGCCAGGAGACACGACCTGTTTGCAAGCGATACGTTATATCAGGTCACAACTGAGTTGTTCTGCTCCCCGCGGATACAGTTTTTATAGGGTTTTTTAGGGTCGCGCAAGCGATGCACATGCCCGCATTGTCCTGTTTCGAGTGAAGACATGGTATTATAATCGCCTTTTAGGATCGGTATACCCACTGCGGGCATATTCGTAACCCCTTACCCGCAGGGGACAGTACAAACAAAACAATCCTCTTGTTGTTGTTGTTGTTGTTGTAGCGATAAAGACACTCCCCGAAGGCCTTAGAAGCGTTATCGATGTTGATGGTCCTTTGCCGGATGCAGATCCGGTACATTCCTGTACCAAGCTCGACCATCTCGGAAATGATTTGTTATGACCACATGCGACCTTCTAGGCCAGACCGCCCTCCCACCCCCTGTTAATGAAACAGGATTCGCCACGGATAGGTGGAGTTGACAATTGGGTTTGGAGAAGCTATATATTGCGCTGGCAACCTGAAAGGGTTTCCCTACACAACCCCTTGAATCTAGTATTTTAGTCGCCTCTTACGACAGACATACCTACCGAGGTTATATTCCCGCTGGTGGAAAAGCAATCTGAATTGCAAACAAACCTTGGTTGGTTCGTTGTTTAATGCTTGAAAAGTGTCGATTCATTGCATGTTTAACTTTTCTATAATTGATTCCGCTAGATCAGAGGTGCATAACTCCAGCGGGGCTTTCAATAAAGATTGAGCGGGTTTTGTAGCCAGCGCAATTTATAACTTTTCCAATCTATTTTTCAACCCCTCCAAACCGAAAAGATTCTTGTTGCTATGCGCGCACGATATTTAGGAGAAGGCCGAACAGGTTTCCTATGTTCTACGAAGCTCTATTGCGCACCGTTGCACTAGGAGCCTAGCGAAGAGCAGATAACTTCCAGCAGTATCCTTGTTAAGTTGAAAACTACCGGTAGGAATTTTCATCTATGTCAGCCATGTTATATTTTGTGCCACTGAAATTTCTGAAATTTACCAGTCACCAGTCATCTATTGGGAACTGCATCCTGTAGAAGGCGTGTTGAGCTTTTCCCATCTACTTCAATGCTTCCATGTAATAGCAAAGTGAAGTTATTATTCACCAACTTAATGATGTATAGCGCATGACTAAGTTGGCGAGGGAGCATGTCTCGTCATTGCTAGATAGCGAGGGAAAAAAGGAGTCCTACAGGCCAATCGCTAATGACGGAATATATACAATCTCGCCAGTTGTCCATAGCGATACGAGAATCGACAGCGCAAAAAGATGTTGCTTGTATGCCACTATGTCTGAAGTCAAGTTCCATCCAAAGCTAATAAGGCTTTGCCAAACGACGTTGAGCTCCCTTTGAATAGGGAAGAAACTCTGCGAGCCATTTCGAGTGTCCAAATTAGACTTCAGACAAGTTGCCTTCTTACTACAATTTATTTAACATAATTCTGGAGAAGATAGTTCTTGTAGTACTGATGGTTGGCCTTAACACACTCGCCTTGAGTTCTGCTTTAAAAAAAAGGTGGTTTTGGGGTGAATGAGGACAATAGAAAGTACTTTCGGTAGGCCAAGAAAGAATATGCTCAATTGCGATCTGGGCGGCCACATCAGTGTTAACGGATATAAATTCGAAACTGTGAATGGCTTCGTCTATCCGAAATCCAGCATTAACATCGAGAACAATGTCAACTTAGAAATCAAACGAAGAATAACTCTAGCTACTTTGGACTGAGTGCGCAATTGAAAAGTAAAACCTTTTCTCGACATAAAAATAAATATGGGCTATTACCCAGTCATCATATCTGCCCTGGTATATGGCTCGGAATTGAAGAGAGAAGATGAAATGGTCCTTATAATGTTTGATAGAAATGTTCTCCAGAAGATTTATGGTCCTGCGGTGATGCCGACGGCAAGTATCGAAAGATAGGAGAATAGGAAATAATAAACGCCCAAAGGCTTCACTGGCCAAGTCATATTATTTTAACGGACGAATACGCTCCGCCTAAGAAAGTATTTCCATCAACAGGTGGAGCAAGACGTGATCTCCATCGGCTCACCCAATTTGCGTCAGTATCGAGGGATAGCTGGTCTGAATTGTTACGAAGTGGGAAGTGGTCAAAATTGCCTAACCGGCTATGTGGAAATTAATGATGATGATAAAGTGAGAATGAAATGTTGATCATCCCATGCATGCCTACTTAACTTAACCTAAAATAAACCAACAATTCTTACATTACCCCAGTAGTAGCCAATGACAAAAGAATGAAAACATCTCGGTGTATAATCCAGCTTTAATATAAAATCGACTAATCCATCATCTGTGAGGCTAATAAAGTTACGCTCGCCCAATATCATAATCGAAGATGAGCTCCTGTGTGAAAAGAAATTCTAATTCAAATGAAATGCATTCAAGTCCTGCACAAACTTACGTTTTTGTTTGTACTACGCACATGTCCACAACACCTTCACCAATGCAAACTGACCAGGAAGGCTGGAACTCCGACCGATTCAGAGACGAATGTGAAAGATCCTGGTAACTATACGAAACATGTATTACATTACATTTTACTGAAACTGAAAAAAAAATCCAGCACTTACGTAAAACACTCCAAATTCCAACCAGCGGTAAATCGTAAGAAACTATCAGTACGTTCACAATAGGCCACAGGCACTGGTAAGGCGCGATTCCCAGGTAACTGACACTCATATAATATACCATCCTGCTCATGAAAAGTCAATGTACCATCCAAATGTGTAATACAAAAGAATTCACGACCTTTGACGCGCCCAAATGAACCTTTAGTCAACGCCAACGCACCACGTTGTAGCTTGTACTCGGCTAAGGAATGCAGACGTAGTTGAGTACCATGCTCAGCAACACCACCAATACACTGCAGTTTGTAGATAGCCACTGAACGTGGGTGCAGAAGAGCAAGTTGATTGTTCTTCTCGTTAGCCAATTGACCACTGCAGTAATATAAACAAAATGTGAGACACGAAAGGTTTTTAAAAATGTAACATCCTTACTTACCCACTAAAACGCCCAGCATATATGCCCAGTATTGGTTTTTTCAAATTCACTTCCAACAACAAGTCTGTCGCTCTAAATGCATTGCCATCTTCGACACGACGTCCTTGATCCAAATGTGGATAGAAAATAGTCAAAGTACCACTGTGCGAACCCACTAACACATAATCCTTCTCATTATCTTCGAGTCCGAAGCGGACGCATAGTAAACTTGCTGAATCATAGTTCTCTTCCAAATCGGAACACTGTGTGTGCCACCAGTTGCAAACGTTAAAGAGGGACATGACGTCCGACTACACTTTGTGAACTGACACAGCTGCGTATTTAGTGTAGTCCTAACGTACAAGTTCTTTTTCTTGTTTTAGGCGTCGTCGTTTAGGGTGTTGCCATGGCGAAGTTGCGTCAGCTGTTACGGAGTAATACAAGCTCTTGTGCTATTAGGTATAAAACATCAGGAAATTATTACCCAAAAATGTTGCAATCTTGATATATCTTTAAAACATTAAGTATGAATGTATATGTCATAAGACAGTTTGTGAAGCTAAATCACAAAATTGGCCACTTGAGTGATATAATCGCCATACTAAGAGAAAGTAATTTATTCGTTCAAAGAAAGTCCGCACTATGCAGTTGTATGTTGTAGCCTCCGCAAAACCTTGCAAACCGTATCCATCCATCAGGCCTAAGCTTTTCATGGCAACTGGTCTCTAACAAGCAGGGAATGTCCTCCAATGTGAGAAGTGCTAAACTGCACGGATAAATCGGTAGGGGCTATCGGTATAAGAAAACGATACATTAGCTTCAACCGAAAATTTCAAAATGGGCATTGCAACGCTCTTCAAAAATTCTGAAACTTGTCGCTGGCGGCACTTGGAGCAAAGACAACACAGAGCTACCTGTTACTTATAGAGGAAATGTCCAGCCGTTTAAGGCGCTACGCGTCTCCGGTATGTTCGGTGAACTTATGAGAAACAAATTGGTGGCATGTCTCCTTATGCCACCTGCATATCATTTACACAATGAGGCGGAATACCGTTTCCGCAAAATAGCCAGAAACGGCTGATTGAGGCGGCTCCGCCAGGCGTTTAATCTAAAAGAGCACTATAATGCCAGGTGTGTTCGAGCCGCCAAATAATAACAGAAGTACTGCTAAAAAGCTATTGATAGAATTTTGCGTTACTCAAAGAAAATGTTCTGCAATAGCGCAGTGAAAGTTGCGTTTGATTTGCTGGATCAATAGTTCGTCAGCATTTCATTCAACGAACGCGCGAAGTGGCCACAGCTGTTCAAAATTTACCGAACGACGCGATGATCTGTCACTTCTGTCATTAGAAGTAACAAGCGATCATTAAAAAAATTGTCATCAATATCTCTAACGTAAGTCCAAGGAAACTAGCAGTTTCAATAGGGTTGGAGATGTTAGAGGCGTTTATTCCACATTGCAGTCGAAAGATGGTTGGTGTCGTATGGAAATACATTAATGCAGAGCATACATTGAGTACGTCGGGGTTGATTCTGGATAAGGAAGAGCGTAACCAATGGCAGTATCCAGCTCGAAGTTATGCCAGAGTGCCATGTGTTTCGCTGGGGAGTCTGCTTTCCTCAACTGCTAGTTTCCGGTGTTGCACTCTGAGCAGGCCCGACGAGAGGGGAGGGGGAATGGGGGGATTCCCTCCGGGTCCGGGGTTTCTCAGGGGGCCCGCGATTTAGAGCTACTAAGAAATTTGTTTTTAATTCAGTAGAGTCTTTAGTTGTTCCATGTGCAAATTTTAAGTCGAGTTTCAAAAGCAACGAATATTGATAATGATTTTTTGCCTGGGCCTTCGAACAGGGAGACAATAAAAACATCAAATGTATGTTTACATGAATCCCAAATCGTAAAGTTTTCGTGGTGACACTGATGAAGGTTCACCTTCAAAAAGTCTTCCAACAATACCACCAACTTTGTATCAAAGTCCAGATTATTTAAACGACTTTGATATCGGTACCGTGAAAAATGAGTTTTCCGATCTGAAGAAGTCAACGAAATAATTCGTCGAGGTCATCAAAAGTGTCCTGTTATTTTTCCACTTGATTGTCATGACGAGGCATTTCCTACCTCGTTATTAAACAAAATCTTTCCAAATGGAGAGAAAGTGGAGCGTGACTGGTTGTGTGGAGTGCTAGAAGCAATGTTTTTTATTGCCTACCATGTCGTCTGTTAAGCACCAATACTTTAAATCGACCTAAAATTTGTTGTCCTGGCGGATATTCGAAATTCCAGGTATGGAAGAAGCTATACGATAAACTGCCATCACACGAAAATACTCAAGATCACATTAAATGTTATATTCACAATTGATACACTTATCAATGAACAGCTAATCACTGAAACTCAAAAGTGAAAGAAATTTTATATAGAATTTTGGACACTATTTTATTTTTGGGTGAAAGAGGCCAAGTATAAATTGTGCCGAATATTAGCAACACTAAGGGATACTATCATTTCTAAGTCGATACTAAGCAGTGACTTGTATGCACATCAACAAATCAATAATTATGTCTACACATATGTCCATACAAGCAGCAGAGAGAAGCGCACAAACACATGCATATATCTTATCTGAGATGCTCACAAAAGTAGGCATTCATTTGTGCAAGTATCACTCACATATACACGCGCATATGAGAAACGTGCATCTGTAGCTATAGCTGGTAATTTTATAGCTGGTAAACGAAAAGTAAATTCTAGAAACGCCTAGAAATATGCAAACGAGGAAATCTAAGAGTATAAAAGAGCGCCAGCTGAGGCATGGCAATCAGTTTGATTTAAGCACGCTATCTGTTGAGAAGTAGAAGTGTTATTGTGAAGTACTTTAACAAAGGCCATTTTGCATTATTGAATATTTGGAGTTATTTATTCAACAGTTTAGTGATTCGAACGTTAGTAGAAGGTTGCAAGCAAATAAGCGGAATTGCACTAAATTCGTTACAATATCTTGGTTAACGAAACAATGGAAATTTTTTGGGCATCTTAGAACTCATAAGCCATTACCCTGCATGCATGCATGTATAGAGTACTCGCTGTGGACCAAGCGAGTGCTCCAAAATTAATCACAATTCATACAAAAAAAAAAGTTCCAATTAACATTGCGATGTCCTAGGATTGGACCATATATATACTCCAGCTCCGCTTTACATCATAGTTCTCCATGGAGTACCAACAGACCAATAAACATTGTGTAGTGATAACAATCGTTAAAAACGAGCAACGATCGGCTTACAATATGTTCATGTAGAAACACGAGCTGGTCCATTGCTGCATTACAGTGGAGTATAATGGTAAGTACTCTAGTATGACACAAGTGGACCACATGATCCAACGATTTTTGCAGGGTATGAACCGATACTTAGAGATCATTTGGAGAAAGTTATGATTTTCACAACGAGAGCACAAACGTTTACAAGTTCACTATCTTTCCCCAGAGATTCAGAACGAGTTTATAGAAATTTGTGCAAAGCACGTGAGGGAAACTATATTAGATCAAGGCAAGAAAGCCAAGTATTTGGCCATTATCGTTGATGCTATGCCACATTGACTACGTTCATTTTGCGCTAACTCCATTTCAATTCGAGATTCGTCACATTCTCGACAAAAACTCAAATACTGATTACTCGCCTTGTGCAACCGACAGTCTCAATTTATGTGGTGTTGATGCTGCAGAATGTTGTACGGCTGCAATTACTTTCTTCGGAGTGTCCTCAACAAGTTCGAATATATCTGCGATCGTTGATTCGGTAATCACTGGCATTACTGAACGATTTGCAGCTATGAGAAATTTGAGCGAGACGTTTTCCTTTTTGTGGCAATTTGAAGACATGGATGAAACTGCGGTTCGCTAAATGCCATTTATGTTCAAAATCTGTGTACAATTTTCCCCAACATTTGTGTTGCTTTACGTAACTTTTGTACTATACCTGTTACTGTAGCTAGTGCAGAACGGTCCTTCAGCGTCCTTTCAAGAATCAAAAACTTTCATAGATCGTGTTCATCTCAAGAGCGAGTTTCAGGACTTGCCACGCTTTGCGTTGAATCCGTTTTGGCAAGACAGTTAAAGTTATTATAAAAAATTTTGCAGCGAAAAAAGCAAGAAAAGCCACTCTTTGATATCCAAACCCTCTATACTGAATAACTAAAATTTATAATCATCATTAAATTTATCAGAAATGTATTAAAATGTTACCAAATAACTAGAAAAGATTATTTGAAACAATATGCGGCTGTTAAAAGAGAATTTCATTTCTGCGTTACAATAAAACAGTATAAATAGTAAATATTCTGTATTAATTTTATTTTCAGCTCTTAGTCCAAGAATCATTTAGTTGATGTGGGAAAAACTTTTTTTAATCCATCAATAATTATTCATGAATGAGACCTCATTAATTCAAATTAATCAAATGTATTAGTGGAGTTTTTATAGGGGGCCCGTAAATTGTTTAGTCCCGGGCCCGGATTTTCTCTCTACGGCCCTGTCTCTGAGAACAGAGTTCGCTGGGCAATTATCGGCAAATGGTTTTGCCGACTCTTTGGATTTGGGCCTGTTTATTCTCATCTGGTTCTAACGGTTGAATTTTTGTAAGCCGAATCTTGGCGGAGATGCCTCCTTATATCCCTGGGTACAGGGGCCGCACTAATCTGTTGGCTGTTAGGATGTCAAAATATCTGGCAATTCAACCGAAACTGTTCCGAATTTAATTTTTCCATTTTAGATAGATTTCTCGCTTCATTGTGAAGATGTTGTTCTGACGTTATAAGAAGACATTCCGCCTTTTTCCTCTTCTTCATTCCGTGGCAGTTTTGGGAGCGGTGTTTTCACAGGCCTGCTTCCGCCTCTCTCTTAAGCTCGTCGACCATATAGGAGATGTTTAGTACTTTCGCTTCCAACGGCAGCGGGTTCTATGTACCGGAACGACTCGGTATTTTGCTCGAACAAGGACAGTCATTGCAGTGTAACTCCTTAAACTCTAATTTGTTGCGTCCCTCCCACAAATTGTCATCCTCGAAGCTGATCTCTGCGGCGGGACTGCTCTATGCTCTCCTGCTGCGGAAAGTTCGTTCGAGGGGAGTAGAGGAGGACTCGCTTTTATCACAATGATCTGTGGTAGAGGTTTACGCCGGTCACGTAATCGGCGGCGGCGGCGTAGACCGACAAAGTGATCGGCGTAAACCTTTAATTGAATGGCTGGACTTCAAAGTATTACATTGTCCACAACTAATGAATATAGAATGTTTGACGACCTGGAACAATACCATTAACTTCGTATGAGTATCTTGGAGGCTTGTAAAGCAAAAATTAAAAAAAAAATATTTGGAAAGGTTTTGTTTATATGTATTTAAGGAAATCGACGTTTCGGCCAATTCGGAAAGATCCCCGGTTTTTGCCTCAAAATCTCGCATATCGTTCAGAAAATTTCGGGAGTAGCTCCTTGCGGAGAGAGGGAGAAAACTTAACATGGTCACACTTTTGTAGTGTAGTTTCACCGAAGGAGATGTTTTGGCCTAACTCTAATACCCGTCGCACATAGAGGTATTTGAGCAATCTGGGCGGCCAAAATTATTTTTTGCCTTTAAATAGTTTAATTATGTTACTCATGCATGGTGATTTCAGTTAAATTTAACTATTTATTTTATTTTATTATATATACAGTGGTCCAAAAAAGTTTACGGACAGCAGTTCCTTAAAAAGTTATTGTTTTTTGCTTTAAATTATTTAATTATGCTATTCATTGTGATTTCAGTTATATTTAACTATTTATTTTATTTTATTATATATACAGTGGTCTAAAAAAGTCTACGGGCATTCTAGTATAATAATGTACAACTTACAATCAGATCGCATGTTTCGCTGATTTTTGGCATTTATTTGTATATGCCTGGCATCGAGAATTCTAACATAATTTATTAAGTAATTACCAAAAAAAATGTAAGCCTGCGGAAAAATAGTGAAAAAAAGAAAACTCGTATCCCAATCCGATACACTGTTATTTGTAACAGAAGCCCAGTCGCACGGTTAGTTATCATTCTTTAGGGCTCATCATCAGAGGGTATGTCAGGCAAGTCATCATCTTGGATTTCAAACGACGTATATCTCTTTCGAGTTTCAATGGTATCTTTTTTTGAATATGGTCCGAAGCTTAGAAGGTATTTGTCTAAACTAAATTCTACAATTGCGTTTCTAAACGTGAGATTAACATCAAAACTGAGTTTCATAAAAATCAGATATATTTTAATATAACCGCCCACAAGAGTAAGGGGGCATGGCACGGTACCAATCATCACCACATTGTATATATATTCCTTTTATGCTACAACAAGATCACGCGCCGAATTTCAACAAAATTGGAGTACGTTTACTATTTTTTATTGCTCACCCTATGGAGATGGCACCACTGTGCAACGCTCAAAATTACCAATTTTTTTCAAAAAGCGGAAATAAGAGGGGCCAATCGTTCCACTATTTAAATAAACAAAAAAAATTGGAATCAATGCGGGGGAAAGCGGGGCACTAAAACAAAAACCTTCTGGAAAAAAAAAAAAGGGAAAAAATTTTGCCCCAATACATCACTTTTTAAAAATTGTATTACGAAGGCCTTAAGGACTACATAAATCTTAAAATACATAAATATTTTACAAACTTACCTGTTTCATAAGAATCCATGGCTTCTTTTTTATAAACTTCACTGAAACCCGTAAAAATATCAATTGAAAATGTATATACTCTAAGAACGCGAAAAACTGCCGCAAGATATGCACGAATGGTCCAACTTTGAGTGGATGTCCACGCAAGGCATTTGAATTATGAAAATAAATAATTATTGATTCTAATACGCTACAGTATTGGCCTACAAAAAATATTTTTTTTTTATTTGCTGCGTTTTGAAAAATTGATTTTTGGCCGCCCAGATTGCTCAAATACCTCTGTGCGTCGTCGGCACGATTTCTTTAAATAATTTGTGGCTACATGCTGGTCACGCACAAAGGCGACTTACGGTTGCTATCAATTATCTGTTAATAGTCATGGCTCTGGCTTATTGTTGATCGCGCCAAAGGGCGCCTTCAGTTTTTTCGGCTGTTTCTAAGAGCTACAATTCCAAACGCGCGAACAGTAGCAATCCCGACCACCAGTCGCTACCACGCATCCTGGCCCTTATACCATATACCAGCACAGAAGCCATAGGACTGCGACTTCGAACTGATACCTTCGTTGACGCCACTTTCCTAGAAGCTCTAGGTGTAGCTCCGCAGAATTTCTGATTGATGCTTTTATCGCGCTATGCTTCCGAGATACACCAAAAAAACACCTTGAAATGTTAGGGAGTAACTATTCGGCCAAGGATGCCGCTTTCGAAATCATAAGCGGTCAAAGTGGATGTCATTGCGTAACTCATGGTTGAAAATCGTATAATCCTTGGCGCATCTACATACATAATTTAAACTTTACAAGGACCGTGGAAAAAAATTTTAAAATGTAGACCAAAATTTGCAGGCGTTTGTGTTCGATACATTCACTTCAATAGTCTTCTTTTCCGGCCTTATAATATAACAGCTCATTATGGATGACCGCCTTCAGTGTTCAGACTAGTTCGACTACCCCCCCCCCCCCCCCCCCCGTACGTTAGGCTAGTAGAACACCCGGTCATTTGTTGGACTGGCTTGAGAAAGCTTTTGCTTCACCACTTTGAGTGTTCTTGCGAAGGCCAAATCCTAACCTGGTTAAAAAATGTGCCTACGTATTCACATTTCTAACAGGAGCCTCACGTGTAGGTCGTATTTAAACATGGTTGATAGGCTATATCCAATGTGATTCACTCCAAAGGACTAGTTGGGGATAGGGCCGCCAACTTTAGGAAATGTCAAACCGGGAGACGTGGGTGTTGAAGGATGAAGTGTGAAAATCAAAGTTAAGATTTCAGATGCTATTTTATTTTATTTATTTATAGTTCAGCAAATAAAGTGATTTTTCAAACCCTTCTCGTACGTGTTGAAGATATGTATATGCAACTTAAGTATAAGCTGTGAATCATTTCAAAGGAGAATTTAATCCATTGGAGCCTACTAAAGGATTTTGCATCACTGATTTCGCCTATTCTTTCAGCCAATCGGGATATAAAACTCGGCACTTTTCGGGTAACTTCCTTTTTTAACAACTTGAGGACAATTTGAAAATATGTTCGACTTGGGACATTTTATTTAAATACATTGTTCTTTATTAATTTTTTGAAAAAGTTATGCGAAGTGAGCATTTAAATTTATTATATAATTTTTCTTTAAGTGTTTTGTTTTAATAAAATAAATCCGTGTTAAGCCGGCATTGAAAGCGGTTGTTTTCTCAAATAACTTTTGAACGGTTAGGAAGTGTTAAATTTCGCAATTGGATTTTTATAACTGGCAGTGATGCGCATCCCTTGATAACCCTTTCGACCATATCGGACCAATTTTCGAGATGAACAATAATTGGCCTAGACAGTCTTAAGAGTAGAAAATACGGCCGAACGCCGCCGCCGCCGCGCCGATATTTTTGACATTCAGCGGCGGCGTGCGAAAAACGTCGCGGATCGGCGGCGTATATCTCTACTTGGGGGTGGGTGAGGGAGGGATGGCCTGAAGCTTTAATGTGGCCATATAAATCGTCCCGAGATGGTCGGGCTAGCACCTTAATGGTGCTGTGTTACCGGAGCGTACCGGATCTGTATCCGGCAAAGGACCATCTCATCGACCACACTCCCAAAGCCTTTGGGGAGTAACCTTATCGCTACAACAACAACAGCGCAGGCCTTGTAAACTGCGTTGACTGACATCCGAAGGAAACATAGGACATACCCATAGGTGGGTGCTGAGCGACGCACTTTCATTTACGTCGACAAAAGAAATTGGGACGAATATAAAGCAAACACAATGTTATAACCGCCTTTCCAATCCTAACTGATGTTCGTTAAAGGTACCGTGATTTTCGCACCTTAATTGAAGCCGCGCCGGCTTGCATGGCAGAATTACGGAAAAATTTTCCAGCGGAGACAACAGCTTTTGCGAGAGATCGTGACCTTGTGAGACAGCAAGATCTTGGCGACCACAAAACAGGGACATAAACGGGCGAAATGGAAACAGACGCGCACATTAGGACGGGATTGCCATGCTGATACTTAAGAACTTTGGTTTTTACGGGTTAACATACCTGGCGCTCGTCTTCAACCTATCTACGTCCACTTACCGTTATCCCTGATAAATGAAAAATTACGAGAGTGGCTTGGGAAACCTGATAGCGTAGAAGGCTCCTATCGCCAGATGTATCTCTTATCACCAACACACTTGAAGCCGTTATGCTCACTTATTTTAACGCAAACCTGAGGCGGGCAATCTTCATCATGGTTCTCAAAAATTACACAAATAAATTGCGGAGTGAACCACAACCCCCACCATAAGAACAGGGGTGGCTTTCCGTAATTCGATATCGATCAAGAACGAGTATAAAATAATCGTTTTCGCTTTCCGCAACACAAATTGTCGACGCGTCGTATCGAACGTTCGATACAAACTGTTCGATACCAAATTAGGTGTCGAATTGGCTTTTTGAAAGTTATAATTTTATGCTTTGGTGATTATTTAGGGAATGATTTCTTCAGAGATTAAGAAACAAACGCTATTTATAAAAGAAAACATTCTGCTAGTTCCAAAAAGCTTTCTAAACACTCTTTGAACTCTGCAAACGAAAGAGATCATACAAAGATACGGGAACTAAAATGGCATCATCGAGCGTTCGATATCGACTTGAAGTATCGAATCAACGAGTGTCGACTATTGAATTACGGAAAGCCACCCCAGTACTCGCAGTGCTCGACTTATTAAAAGCCTTTGACACAATAGGCCACGTCTCAAAAAGTTGTCTGCAAATTATCTTTGTGGTCGGCAGGTATAGGCCCAGTTCAGGAACGTACCATCAAAACCCAGCATAATTTAACAAGAGGAGTCGCAGTGTGGTATACTATCCCCATTTTTGTTTAATTTTTACAATCGAAGCTCCCTTCCTCACCAGAAGGAGTTACAATTGTGTCCTACGCCGATGACCGTACGATAATAGCAACACGATATGGGCTGGCTTTCCGTAATTCGATAGTACTCGCTGATTCGATACTTCAAGTCGATATCGAACGCTCGATGGTGCCATTTTAGTTCCCGTATCTCGGTATGATCTCTTTAGTTTGCAGATTTCAAAGGGTGTTTAGAAAGCTCTTTGGAGCTACCAAAATATTTTTCTTTTATAAATAGCGTTTGTTTCTTAATCTCTGAAAAAAAAATCATTCCCTAAATAATCACCAAAGCATAAAATTATAACTTTCAAAAAGGCAATTCGACACCTAATTTGGTATCGAATAGTTTGTATTGAACCTTCGATACGACGCGTCGACAATTTATGTTACGAAAAGCGAAAACGATTATTTTATACTCGTTCTTGATCGAGGGGTGGCTTTCCATAATTCGATAGTCAAAAATCGTTAGCTCGATACTTTAATTCGACATCGAACGCTCGACGACACAGTTTTGGTTTACGTATTTAAATTTGAGTACATTTTTCTCGTGTATCAAAAAGTGTTTCGAAAGTATATTGGAATCATCAAAATAATTTCAATAGGGAAAAGCGTTTGTTTGCTGACTCCTTAGCTTAAAATTATTCCTCAAATAATCGCAACAGCATTAAAAACTCTAGCTTACGAAAAGCAATTCGACACCTAAGGTTCTGTCGAACAGATTGTATCGAACGTTCGATACGACGCGACGTTACGGAACGCAAAAACGGTTATTTTTTGATACTCGTTTTTGTTCGATATCGAATTACGGAAAGCCACCCCTGGTATTTTAATTGATGAGCTTTACAGTAAAATTAAAGACTATCTCCCTGATCCTTCCAGTTTTTTCACCTAGCGAAATTTGGCACTGTCATCGACTAAAGTCTCGAAAGCCTTATTTACAACGTGGTCATGGCATATGTCGATAATGTTAGACATACACTTAGACAAACTATACTGTGATTTTTGAATCACTACTCTACCTTCGTTATCACTGCTACAACACCAACAACAACAACAACAACAACAACAACAACAACAACCTTGGTTATGGTTATTTTTAATAATAATTTCCTTAGAATTCCCCACTCTTCGGCGGTAAATGAAAAATACGAGCCACACTGCTCAATATACCGTTCAATATTCTCGGTAGCAGCTCATGCCTTACATATTTTGAGAACAATAAACAGTGGAAAGCAATATGAACAGTGGAGTTAGCAGCCTTTAAAAATCCTTTCCATTAAAAGTTTCTTACACAATTTTTACATATTTTTATTTATATTTTGATTAAATTAATTTGAGATTGATTATATTGTATGCACTGTTTGCTATATTATATATTAATTTTTTTTACACTCACTTAAAATGTAGTTTACTAATTTTAAATTATTCCCCCAATCACTATTGTCGACATAAGTGGCTTTAAACCTCTCTGCAAAGATGTTTAGTCGACTATCAGCTGGATGAGTAATTTGCATTCTAAATATATTTTAATATTAGCTGAAGTTTAAAGGCGACACAACAGAGATGTCAACATCCACTTAAGTCAATTATTAGTAATCGTAATTCTTCCCAACTTAGAAATAAGAATAATGTTAAGTGTACAGCGTTTAATCAACAAATTGTTTAATAGTAAAAAATGTATTTATTAACTATTAAAATATGGAAACGTGAGAAATTGCTACCAATAGGTTTATAATGATGTAGATAAAAGTAGATTAGCGAATATTATATTTTGCCATACATGCTACATATACAAAGCTTATTTAATATGTAATCCATTTTTAATAAATACTAGAACTATTTATTACGTAATCATACCCAATATAAATGTATAATACTTTTATGGGTCTATTATGGATGTCAGTGACAAGACAAATGAAATTAAAATTCCATTTTATTTATAGTCTTTATGATTTGAATATTTGCACGGCAACTACTACAACTCCTTAGTTACCAAAATAAGTACTGTACCAGAGTAATAATAGCTCCATAAGACCTTTTCTTAATAGGTCTCTATGTTGTGTTAAGCACTGTTAACACAACAACATATCCTATCACTGCCTTCGTACAACGGTTATTTATAGAACGATAATAATTTATTCTTTTTCACTTCGTATTTGCATGATTTTCTTTTTCACCAAAGTGCGCACTTGTTGTGGTGTGGCTTGCTGTATTTGCTGTTGTTGATTGCTGCCGCTGGCAATAGTTTGAGTTATTGTCATCACTTCACCTTGTGACGCACCGGATGAAGAGCTGACTATGCTGGAAGAAGAGGTGATATTTTGCTGTTGTCGTTGTTGTATATTTTGTTGTTGTACGACTGCTACCAGATTTCCACCGGCCGTTTGCAGCCGCACCGGACTGGCGTTTTGTCTATGTTCTGTTAAGCAATGTTAACACAACAACATATCCTATCACTGCCTTCTAACAACGGTTATTTATAGAACGATAATAATTTATTCTTTTTCACTTCGTATTTGCATGATTTTCTTTTTCACCAAAGTGCGCACTTGTTGTGGTGTGGCTTGCTGTGTTTGTTGTTGTTGATTACTGCCGCTGGCAATAGTTTGAGTTATTGTCATTACTTCACCTTGTGACGTACCGGATGAAGAGCTGACTATGCTGGAAGAAGAGCCGATATTTTGCTGTTGTTGTTGTATATTTTGTTGTTGTACGACTGCTACCAGATTTCCACCGGCCGTTTGCAGCCGCACCGGACTGGCGTTTTGTCGTTGACCCTGTTGTGCGGCTACTTGTTGTTGTATGAGATGAATGGCTTGCTGCGTTTGCGATTGATTGCCACTGCTTGTGCCCACCTTAATGGTGCCAGCAATGTTTTGACCGCTAGCAACATGAGCGCGCAGATTACCAGCAGTGAGGGCTTGTCCGGAGGCGGCAGAGACAACCTGCACAAAAAGGAAATAAGGTAAATGCATTTCCTCTGTATTTTTAAAGTTCAAATTTAACTTTAAGGAAATAATTTATTTTATTCTATTATTATTTTTTTTTTCAAATTTTTCCTTTTTTCTTTTCGGATATTTAGTTTTGTATGTTAAGTTTTTTATTAATGAAGTTTTTTAAGGATTTAGACGTTTGCTTTTTAATTTTTTTTCTTACTATCCTTTAATTTTTTTAATTCGTTTTTTTTATTTATTTTCTGTTTTTTAATTTGTTTTAGCTTTTTTTCTGCTTATATATTTTTTTTTATTTTTTTATTTATTATTTCATTTTATCTATTTTTATATTTGATTATTGTCATTTATTGATTTATTTTGACCTAATTTCTATTTTTCTTATTTTTACTTTTTTATTTTTATTTACCTATTTTTTTGTATATTTAATAATTTATTTTTATTCCTTTATTTGTATGCTCAGTTGAGCAGAGCTCACAGAGTATATTAATTTTGTTCGCATAACGGTACCCCGTAACGGCATAAACTAATCGTGATAGATATAGACTTCTATATATCAAAATGATCTGGGTGAGAAAAGAAATTCATTTAGCCATGTCCTTCCGTCCGTCCGTAAACAGACATTATTAAACATACACAGGCTGATATATCAATTATAAAACTTTCAAGTTTAAAACAAAATACTACCATAAATAACAACAATATCATAAATATAACGGGCGTTACGACAGATACAGTTTCAACATTGGGTACCATTGAAACGGAACTTTTTTATTAAAATTTTTCAATTCCATATATAGTAGATGACAAATTCAACATACTGTCAGATGGTATTTTAGACAAAGACTTTTTGAAAAAATACAATTGCATAATCGACTAGGCAAACGAGAGCATAACAATTGGCATTGGCAAAAATATTCATAAAATTTCAATTTTACATAATACAACTAATAACACCTTTGTAATTCCTCCTAGATGCGAAGTTTATCGCGTATTTAAGCTGAAAAAATCTATTTATAGACCCACAGGAAATGTAGTGGTGTGTTCACCGCAAAGTGTATCGTTGACACTAACAATACGATAATAAAAGTTTTAAACGTCACTGATGAGGTAAAATACATTAGAAATTGTAACATAGTTACAGATCATCACCAACTATAATGTGTATAAAATCAACGATATTTCAAAAGATTCGAAAAGGTCAGAGGAATTAAAGTCAATTTTAGAAAAACAAATGCCAAATTATGCCAAACCAAAACTTCTCGTTTTATGTCTAAAATATGATGATATGTTTGCACTGAAGATCGATCGTATGACGCTTAACAACTTTTATGAACAGAAACTACGATTAACAGATAAAAATCCTATTTACATAAAAAATTACCGCTTACCATATTGTCAGAGAGAGGAAATTAATAGACAAGTTGATAATTTATTACAAAATGATCTTAAAGAACACAGTTATTCTAACTATAATAGCCCATTGATACTTGTGCCAAAGAAAAATTCAAATGACAGAAATCCTACCGCATGTGTGTCGACTTTAGAGCCGTAAACAAAAAATTGATAGCAGACAAATTCCCACTTGCACGAATAGACGATATTCTGGATAATCTAGGCAGAGCCAAATATTTTTCTACATTGGATTTGTATTCAGGTTTTCATTAAATCCCATTAAATAAAGATTCTAGAGACATCACCTCATTCAGCACTGATCGTGGTGCTTTTCGATGGAACGTTTTACCATTCGGTTTAAACGTAGCTCCGAATTCATTCTCAAGAATGATGTCAATTGCCTTTTCAGGAATTTCTCCACACCAAGCCTTTTTATATGTCGATGATCTTATAGTCATTGGGTGTAGCGAAGCTCCCCATCTTAAAAATTTAGAACAAGTCTTTCAAACATGCAACAAATTTAATTTGCGTCTAAATTTCGAAAAATGCAACTTCATGCGTTCAGAAGTCACTTTCCTAGGACACAAATGCTCATCAAAAGGTCTACTTCCCGACGATTCCAAAATACTTGCAATAAAGAAATATCCGAAACCTTGTGATAAAGATGCAGTAAGACGATTCGTGGCATTCGCCAATTACTATCGAAGGTTTATACCAAATTTGCTTGAATAGCAGCACCTTTAAACAAACTTAGCAGGAAAAGAGTGGAATTTAAATGGGATGAGTCATGTGATACAGCATTTGAAAAACTTCGAAAATCTTTAATTTCTTCTCAAATTCTCCAATACCCAGACTTCAAAAAGGAATTTATAATTACTGTCGACGCCTCAAAAATTGGTTGTGGTGCCATTTTAAGTCAAAATAAAGATGGCATCGACTTACCAATTTGATTCGCGGGCAAATCATTTAATAATTCAGAACAAAAGAAATCAATAATTGAGTTAGAACTTTTAGCTATATTTTTTGCAATCAAACAATTCAGACCATACGTTTATGGTACACACTTTGCCGTCAAGTCCGATCATCGTCCATTAGTCTACTTGTTTAAAATGAAAGACCCCCCTTCAAAACTTTCACGTATTAGACTTGAACTCTCAGAATACAACTTCACTATTGAATACATAAAAGGTAAAACGAACGTAGGCGCAGATGTACTCTCTCGCATCACAATAGAAGAAATTAAAAATTCAGGAAAATCAATTTTAGCGGTACAGACTAGATCACAGGCAAAACAAGAACAATTAACGCAACAACAAATAGTCAAAGAAGAAAACGTAAAGGAAAACATAAAATTACAAGTCTGTGACAATTTTTCAAACAAATTTTCAAAGAAAATACCCAGAATAAAATCCCAAATAAATTACGATAAAAGTGGAAAAATTACAAATTTTGAGATAAATGCGCATTTAAAACACAAAAAAATTGAGTTCATTAAGGTTGCATGTGCTAACAAAATAATACATTTAGATGAATTACTTTTGAAGCTCGAAAAAGAAGCTGGCAAGCGGAATATTAATATAATTGAATTACAAAAAAATTATAATTTTTTTAAATATTTTTCGATATCAGATCTGAAAACCACTGGGAACAAAATTTTAAAACATTTAGAAATCATCCTAACCGAACCCGTAGAAACTGTGACAGATGAAGACAAAAAACAAAAACTGATAACAATTTACCATACTGACCCAATTTCAGGAGGACATTTCGTTAGCAAAAAAGTTTATGCAAAACTCAGAACCAAATATTATTGGAAAGGCATGCGCGCGATATAGCGAAATTTGTTAAAAACTGCGAAAAATTTCCTTTGAATAAGGTAAAGCCAAAAACAAAAGAAAATTTAGTCATAACCGAAACACCCTGTAAGCTATTCGACATTGTTGTTATTGACACTATAGGGCCTCTACCGCAATCCGATAATAGTAACAAGTTCGCTGTAACCATTATATGCGATCTCAGCAAATACTTAGTAACGGTTGCAATACCTGATAAAAGTGCGAAAACGGTTGCATCAGCTATTTTTGAAAGTTTCATACTAATATATGGCATTATGAAAACAATTAAAACTGATTTAGGTACCGAATCCAAAAATGAAATTTTTCAGAGTTAACAAAATTATTAAAAATAGAACATAAATTTTCCACAGCGTACCATCATGAAACGCTTGGCACAGTAGAGCGAAACCACAGAGTTTTCAATGAATATTTAAGATCTTTTCTAAATCCCAATTTTTTCCACTGGGATGTTTACTTGAAATATTACACTTTTCTTCATAATACAACAACAGACACAGTATTCGATAATAAATTCTCACCATATGAATTAGTCTTTGGCATAAAATAGACCCGATTTACAACATAGAAAACTATTCCAAAGAAGTTAAATTTCGTTTTCAAAAAACTTACGCATTAGCAAAAAAAGCTGTTACAGAGTGACCATAACATCAATCATTAAATATTAACCACATCAATTTTTGACCATACCAATCATTCACAATGAGGGTTACCTTAATAAACGTCACTTTGAATGACGCCAATTAATTCCGCGCATTCAAACTGACCGGTCGTGCCTGCACTCGTGAAAACAAAAAAAAGAAATTAATAAAATTATACATATGTGTAGTCCGCCTCTTTTGAAAAAAATAACTTTATTAAATAAACTTTTGAAACTATTGTATCACAATACGGGTGAACAGTTTGTTTTCATTAAAAATAAAAAGTTAGCGTGTGTGCAGGCCGGTGGGAGTAACTACCGAATTGGAACAGCATAATAATTGTGGCGAAGCTGCATGTCGGCAGCGCGTGCAATGGTAAGGATAAAAAATGAGATGACCACGAGGGGCATCTTACAAACGTTACCCCTATTACTATATGTGTTCTAAATAAAAATTAGCAAAATCGGATGACAAACACGCCCACTTTAAAAAAAAAAAAAATTTAAGTCAAATTTTAACAAAAAATTTAATATCTTTACAGTATATAAGTAAATTATGTCAACATTTAACTCCCGTAATGATATGGTGCAACAAAATACAAAAATTTACCAATCCTTGTGAAATTTGGTAAGGGCATAGCTTTTATTTTAGATGAGCAGAGCTCACAGAGTATATTAATTTTGTTCGCATAACGGTATTACAACCGAATCAAACCGTATAAAGAAAATACCAAGAAAAATTTTCAAATTTTGTCTCGAAGTTGCTTTGCTAAAAATACATTCTTGGCATACGGCTCATAGTTTCCACCTTATAGGAGTCATATATGAGTCTTTTATGATTATAGGTTTAGATTTTCCCGAGGCACATATTTCGGACTCTTATCGGACTCATAATTAAGAGCGCTTCGAAAACATTTCAGGGGTGATTAAAAAAATATTCAAATAAAACGAATTGATAGCTGAAGAAAGATAATAAAGGCAAGTTGATCCACTTTTTAGTATTACCGTTTGTATGTATCCATGAAAAAGACAATTTTGTCTCCTAAGCTCTCAGCTGAGTATGTAATGTTCGGTTACACCCGAACTTAGCCTTCCTCACTTGTTATTTATAATTTTTTTATCTTACTTTAAAAGCTAACAATAGTCAGAAAAATCTCATTTGATAAAAGAGTCAGACCAATATTTTTTTCTTGTTTATCGTGAGTATTTGATTTAGTGTTTTTTTTTTTCTTTCGGCTTTTGATATTTTTCTTTTGGTTATTACTGGTTGTATTACGTTATTATTGCTGGCGCTCCTATTGGCATTGCTTTAGTTGCGAAGTATTTCGGACAAATAAAAAAATTATTCGACGGAAGTAGCTATTTACATATCTAAATATTTTTTTTTTTTTTTTAATTTTTTAAGTTTGTTTTATTCTTTAAAATTTATATATTTTTTGTTTAGTTTTGTATTATTATTTTTTTTAATTTTCCTTCTTTTTTCATTTTTAAATTTTTTTGTTAAATTTGTATTTGTCTGGAATTTCAGGTTATCATACTTCCTAATATTATAAAATTTCTTTTATTAATCCTTCCAATTTCATTGTTATTTTCTTACCTGTATGGTTTGCCGTTGATTGGCTTGTGATGCTGCAACCGAAACAGGTATCACGCGCCCCACACTCGTCTTGCTCAACACTAATCCTGTAGCTGCCAAGGAGCCCTGCTGTCCCTGTCTCATCACCTGTTGGATTTGTTGCACGGTCACCGAACTAGGCAAGGATTTTGTATTCTGTATGTGCACCAATTGTGTTTGCACACCGCCTGCACCCTTAGGCTGCTGTTGTACCAGCGTCGCGCCTGAGGGTGATTGTCCCACCGAAGAAGTGGTGACCTGCTGACTACCTGCCTGTGCGGCTGTAGCTATCTGCGTCATACGATTAATTTTGCGCGGCATGTTTAAAGGCTGCATATGCAATTGGCGCATCTGTGCTTGATTCGCCATTGATGTGGTTACCTTTATTTGACCGCCTGGCTTAATGTGTGACAATGCCATATTTACGGTATTTTGCTGCTGACCACTACCGGTTGATACCGTTACACTGCCAACCCCACCTTGCTGCACGACATTTGCACCAGAAGAGGTTTTAACCAGTGTAGCAATTTGTTGTGCGGTGACTTGTTGCACTTGTTGTTGCTGTTGGGATTGCACCTGTTGTTGGCCGCCACCACCACCGCTGGATGACTGCACTTGTGATTGTTGCTGTGGCTGTAGCTGCACTGTGGTGCCCTGTGCCGTAGTAGCTGTGGTATTAAATATTTGTCCTTGCTGTAACACCTGCGCTTTAGGATGTGCACCTATCACTTGACGCTTCACCAATACCATATCATCCCCCACTTGGCGCGTGATCGTCTGTTTACCAGCCACTTGCTTTATAAACTGTGTGCGCCCTTGATGTGCCACCTGAACTGTGGCCACAGAGGTTGAGGCCCCACTTGGTGACGCAACTGCAGCCACATTAGCAGATGAGACAGTGGCGACTGCAACCTTTTGGCCTTGTACCTGCATTGTGGCCTGACCTGCACCAGTTTGCAGAAGACTGCCTTGAATAATAGTGCCAGCTGCATTCACAAGCGCTGTTTGTCCGCTTGCAGTTTGCACGAGCGTTTGGTTTCCTCCCTGTGTTGGTGTTGCTTGTAGTACCTTTAGCTGCTGACGTTGGCGATAGAGTTGTATATGTGCTGGTTGATTGCCGCCAACATTACCAGCAATCTTGCCGCTTTGTTGCAACGTGCTCACCGGTACTTTTGTCACCTGTTGCGATGTGCCTGGCAATGCCGCAAGACGTAGTTGCGCAGCTTGAAATTGGGCCGCCGCAACACTTTGGCCTAAATTAGACATGGAAACGATGGTTGGACTGGGATTTCCGCTGCGTTGCTGCAGCACAACATCCTGTAATGTACCTGTGGTTGCTGCTACAATGCGTTGCGCACGCAACGCGGATGTGTTCAATGCTGTAACTGTCGCACTTGGCTGCAAGTTGGCCGAAGTCGTTAGAACAGTGCCAACAGTGGCCAATTGCGACACAGACACTACTTGAGGTAGGCTCTGAGATGTTATCGTCTGCACTATGCTGGCGCCAATACCCTGTGACGCGCTCGACACAATAGTTTGTGGTGATATGGATACTATTTGCGCGTTAGATGACTGCACATGTTGTTGTTGCGCGGCTTGCACACTGGAGGGGTGGGATTGCACTGGTGTAGTTAACACAACTGAAACTGCAGACGACGTTCCTACGTTACCTTGTTGCTGTAGCTGAACATGTTGAGCACCGGCGGAGACAGCTGCTTGCTGCGTTAGTTGCTGCATTTGTCCAGCGGTAAGAAGTCCCGATTGCGGCGCCACAATCGCTTTCACAATTTGTGTATTACCCATGCTTGTGCGTAATATTTGTTGTTGCGTTGTGCCTGCGCCTGCTGACTGTTGTTGATGTGAGACTGGTAAGGCGCCTGCATGTTGTAGCACAATTGCGGTAGCTGTAGGCTGCTGCCCTACACCCTGAACATTGCCGCTGGGCATATGTTGAATTTGTAGTTGTTGTGTGTGGAGCGTGGGACCAGCTTGTTGTGCCGTTGTCGTTCCGACTGGAATATTTTGTTGCTGTTGCTGCACAACCATTTCTTGTATTTGTACTTGTGCGACTGCCTGTTGTTGCTGTAGCTGGTGCTGTGACTGTTGCTGCAATTGCACTGTTTGCGTAGGTGCTGGTGGTGGCGGCGGAGGGCATTGACTACGCTGCTTCTCGCGTATCTTATTTGCTTTCATTGCAGCGATGTTTAACGGCGAAATTGGTTGATCGTAATTGACGATACCAAATTCTTGTAAAACTTCCATATGTTTCGGATTCATAAGACTTGGCGTACTGAAGTGACGCTTTGGTGGTGGCGCCTTTTTCAAATAAGCTGCTTTGATACAATCAAATCGGGACCGCATTAGCTTCGTAAAAGTAGTGTTGTTGTCATTGACATACAAATGCGTTGTACGTAAATAACGTAATGGGCCTTTTAGGTATTCAGACTTCAGCATCCCTTTCATTTTCTTTTGCTTCTTTGGACTCTCCACAAATTTGCCCTCTTCACGCGGTTGTATAACCATTTCGTAGCGCCAGCGACATTGTTTTGGCGAACGATGTGTTTTTGATTGAAAGTTCACAATTTCCGATACCAGATCCCAATTTGGCGTGTGTCCTGGTGATAGCACCATTAGGTTGCATGGCAATCCTTGTAGATTCACTAATACGTGTAATATTACTATGTCTTCATATATTGTCCACTCGGCCATTCCCTCGGGCTCCACTAACTGTTTCTGAGGCGTTTGTGGCTTCAGTCCCGGTATTTGCACATTCGGTTTGAAAACGCCACGATATCGTTGGTTCTTTAGATCACGTCGTATACGCGCTATTGCCGCTGATGGACGATCGAAGAGTGAACGTGGCGCTACGTAATTATCTTCGCGTCGCATTTTTAACGGTCGTCGACTGCCATCCAGTGCGAAACCGGCATCACCACGCGATCGCTTGTAGTCTTTCTTAATGTAGATGGGTGGTAGTTCGGATTCTGGTATTGGACTCATCTCGTACATGAATGTCAATGAGTAATCAATGTAGATGTCGTTGTCATCTTGTGGCGGAGTTGGTGGGCACCACATCTATAATAAAACAAATATATTTGATTAGAAATTAGTGTTATATTTGTATTCAATCTGAGCTTATCATCTACGTATGTATGAATGTATGGACGTATTCGAGCTACAGTTTTTACAGCAGTGTAACTTTTCATGACAGGGCATCAAGTTCTTCGGCAAAGTATTAGCAGCTGTGCCAACGTAGCGCGTTCGTGAATGGAAAGTTAACATCTATTGATCATCACAAGCAAATCAAATGCAACTGTCGTTATTATACGGTGGCCCGAACACACCATATATCAAAGGTGTTTGCTGCAACGAAAATGATAACAGCGCTATGCTATTCTTTTTACAAAAAACACTTGAAAAACTTCGTAATAAGTCACAGCTTTTGGCCTGATACGTCCTAGCGTGGCTTGTGGAAAGTCATAGATGATCCTAAATAGACCTACATTTTGTTCACTTAACGGCCGTCAGAGGTATTATAAATTTCAACCGACTTTGGCAGCCCGAAAAAAATATGTCAGCCAACTGTTCTTCACGATGATGGCGAAAACAGTGTCAGTTGCAGAAATTCCAAGAGTTACTTTAGATTGGGTAAGCAATTTGGACGTGAAGTCCTCTCGCCACACAAAGAATACACTCTACGAATATCTGATTAAATTTACCCTGATATATGACTGCAAATCAAAAGACCTGTTAAAACAAGATGAGACGACTCTTGAAGTATTCGCTGCTACAACAACTCTTGAAGTATTCGACAAGAACTTCTCTCACCTTGGATATTTATATATTCTGTCGAAATGCAGAACACCACAGCTTAGCATGTACTGTGGTATTAGAAGGACGTGTTTCCAATCACCTCCTGTTTCAACTTTTGATTAGAAATTTGCTTCCGTAATTGTGCCGCGGAAATGCAAGAGGTTTCGATCAACTCAGCTCCACATATCGCACGGTTTATTGTAAATTGATTCAACTCAATATTTTGACTTCATTTAGATTTTTCGATATACCAACATAACCATTTGGGAAGATTATGCTGACATTTATAGAATACTCAGTAAGACTAGAATAGGGGATATTCAAGGTGTTGGGGGATTTAAGGAGTTGACAAGCGCAATACAAAGCTTTATAGCTTCAGAGCTTCCCCAATCTAATGGTCAACACCACCTACGCGAAGGGTATCCTGTTACAAATATGAATGTATCATACACATATTTAGCAGGCCTGGCTCTGGCGACCCCGAGTTCCTCATGGAACTAGGGGTGGGGCGGTAAGGCCTAGAAGATTTAACGTGGTCATTAGAGGTGTCCTTATTTTTAGAAACGTACTTTTTAAAGAGTGCCGGCCTGATGGTTGTTACTTTCGGTCTAAAAAACTTACATGCAAAGTTTGATGGACCCTTTTGCTCATACGGGCACGCTTTGCACATTTAAGTGGTAGGTGAGGGACGATCAAGTGCAAGTATGTGGGGCGAAGAACACAGGAAGAGAATAATATACAAACACACATAAGATTGATAAAGAGAAAATATATATAAGGCATATGGCCTTATACATATGAGGAAAATAGAGCTGCCACCGCTCTTATTATGTTCAAATTATTAAGCGTTTTAGGATAAACTAGCCTTTATTTACCGGCGGCTTCGCTCGCACTAAAGGCCAAAAATATGTAATGTCGCGTTTGTGTTTCACAACTCGAACTGAATTTTCAGATATAATTTTAAAAGTTCAAATCATAAACAAAGCAAGTTTTAAAATTAGAAAAATGGTCGACGTAAATTAAACACACATGCAACACATGTTCCAACAATTTTTGCAGTGTAGATTTAACGATATATGTATGTGAGCTGAAGAAATTTGAAAATTCCTCCATAATTTGAAATTTATAAATAAAAGCAGTTATGTTTATAACAAAACTGGTAAAATTAGTCATTGTTTATGCGATTGGTACCTTTTTTTATTTGTAAACTGATACATTTCTTTCTAGGCTCACGGCAACACTGCCAACAAGTCTGAAAGGTTTTCGTTTTCCCACGTTTGTATACGAAACGTGCATTAGTACGTTTTTCTACTACTACTTCTTCTAATGCTACTACTTTAAAAATACTTTTTTAAATATTTTATGTATATATTGCAAAATGAATCGGCTTGCATATAATTAAATGTATGTGAAGGCGAAATGAATGTCAATAATGCGCTGGTTAACATAAAGTCGACTTCAGTCTATGGTTATTCCGTTTTTCGTATTTCTTGCCAAAAAATGTATGTTTTTGTTTTCGTACTATTGCAACACAGTTTGGGAATTGGTTTTCGAGGTTGAGAGAGAATATTTTCATTTCAGTTTTTTAAGGCCGCGGTACAATCACATTTTTCATATAGATGCGTTTAACACAAGCTTATGCATTCCAATAACATCGCCACAATCAACCAAGATATTGCGTTTATAAATATGAAGGAACTTCAGACGTGACAATTGAAGTTTATTACGCCTTGCCCATTCACATACAAAATTCCGCGAAGCACTTGTATAAACATTATCCCCTTACAACAAAGATACTTGCTAACATATTTTGTGTCGTATTCGATTGTTATATTGCAGTTTTTAATTGTGAAAAATGTTAGAAAATTTACCATGCAGTGGGAAAAATAATTTCACTTGCAAAGTGTGCAAACACCCTTAGCCAAAGCAAATGTCAAATTCTTCTTCTTATGATTTGCTTGGAACAAAATTGGGTAGATGGCTACTTTGCAATATCAGATGGCGCCAGTGTCGCTCATTCTACCATTCCCCATAAAAATACGTGCAATCTACTCATAATGCAAAAGCTTGTGTTAAACTCATCTATATGAAAAACTGCTTATGTGTCGGAGCTGTTAGTGTTTCCGGAACCTTCTTGCGATGAATATCGTTTGAGACGAAGCGTACGATATTTCCAATGTATTTTTTTACTCCCCTAACACCCCAAAACACACAAACGTCTCACCTAGAACTCGCTGGAACTGAAACTGATTTAGGAGCCGAAAATAGGCCCATCCCTGCTTGAGGGTGTGTTTTTTAGGTTTTTAAACAATATTTATATATCGGATCCTATTACAAATTTAGAGCATTAATATGATGCTTGGTTAGAGTGATGCGCACTGTAGTAAAATCTACTTGTTAAGCTGCAAGTATGCACCGACATGTATCGTACGTACGGCCGTTTGTCGTACGAAACACGTTTGACCGAACCCTCAAGCCCGTAGGAATCAATCAGCCCAATTCTAAACGAAAATTCCGTGCGAGTTTTCTCCCTTCTCCCATTCCTCGTATTCTAAATAAAAATTCCTTGTGAGTTTTTTCACTTCTCCCTTTCCTCCTATTCTGAACAATGTTCGAAAAAGCGGAAACCGGTTATGGGAGAAAAGTAGGTATTATGAATGTGAGGGAGAGGGAGATTTCTCTGCCATTTCATAGGAGTTTTTTCACTTGTTAAATTAAAGGGAATGCATCAAAATAGTTAAAGGAAATTGGTTATTTTAAGAAAGAACACTTATTTGTACAAATTTGTGCTAAAAGATGTATTTATATTCTACCACAATATTCTCACTGTTAATACAACAACAACTACAACCACAATATTCTTTATTTTAAGTCGAAAAGTATATCATAAGCAACGGTAGAGCTCTTGGTATACAAATTTGATGCAGCCATCCAGAAATTGCGCAAGGATTTTTTAATAAGGCTTAAATAGATTTTGGCATATGATGAAGGACGAATTCAATTCAACTTGGCCGCCAGAAAATTGCTTTGCTGAATGAAAGCAGGCAACTCCGGCAGATTTGTGTTATGCGGCCGTCTTCTTCTTATGTTCCGCTGTTGATGTTGCTGTGGCACCAGTTCATTACTCATTTCAGTGAATACCACATGAAATGCAATAAATACTGTGCAATGTTTATATTTTATTTCTTAATTTCCAACAAATTTGCAACAATAATTAAACTTTTCAATTTTTTAAACAAAATAAGAAATGTGCAACGAAATTTCAATTGACAAAACAGCTGACTTCGAAAATTCGAAATTCCTATTCCCCAATTATTGTTCTCCCTAGGAGAACAGAATTGGAGGAATTTTTCCGCGGGAATAAAAAAATCCGCGAGAACAAAATTCCGCGAGAATATTTAGAATTGGTCTGAATGTGTGCGTCTGTGTACATGTACATAAGATATTTGTGTGTGTATTGTGTGTGTATTGCACTGTTGCCATTGTCCAGTTTGCATGCATGCTTATGGCGACCGTGACAGGATTTTATTATGCTCGGATCACACGCACTCAACTCACCTGTACCACCACCAAAGACCATCACGGTCGCCATCATCATAGCAGCAGTGAAGCAAAAAATAAGTATATGATATATCTATGTATGTATTAATACAATTTTTCCTAAGGGTTTTTTACATATATGTTTATGTCGGTGCAGTTGATACAGTAGTCAATTATATAAAGGTTCTACTGTATTTCCTTTTTTTCTACTTGCTACTGAGTATGTCTCTCTGTCTGAGTCTCTAGAACATAGTAGCTTCTGATGAAAATAGGTTTTACTCATTACTTCGTTTTTTTATGTTCTATGCTACTGGAGTTATTCTTATTAAACTTGTGAGAATGTACTTGTCATTTGATCATAGTAGTCTTTGCTTTATGTATTACTTGTTTTAATTTCATTTGGTTTCATAGTTATTGAGAGCGAGGTGAGAGTTACAAACTATACCGAGTATGGCCCTTGGATGATGTGTGTGGGTTTGTATGTATGTGTATTGAAAACGATATCGATGGAATATACGTGTTGTATATTGAAATATGACTTAGAGGGGCAATTGAAATTGGAGTGTGAAACTGAACACATCATCAAGGGGCTTACTGCGCAATTAAATTAATTAGAATGGAAGAAGTTGCACCAAATACGGCGAGACACAATAATGAGAACGATAATTCTCAGAATTTGGATGCTGATCCTACATCAGAAGCGGGACGTGCTACGCCACAAGAAAATTCGGCTGAAGTTTGGAGTAAAATTTTGGAATTGCAGAATCGAAATTTTTTTAGAAATTATCAAAGCTGTCCAAGCACCGGCTATGCAAGAAAGTAAAACAATTTTTTTCCAAAATTCAATCCTGATTGTGCTGGAGCGAATTCAATTTCTTGGTGTGCTACGGTTGACGTGATTGTAGCTGAAATTCCCTTGCAGGGCAGTGCACTCATTATAGCCCTCAGCAAATCATTGGAAGGAACTGCTTCACATTAGCTATCACAGATTTACTATGCTGGCATTACATGGCCACAATTTAAAGACTTATTTGTGCAACGCTTCGAGGGTGTGGAGACCGCGGCAGCAACTCTTCTTAATATGTTTAATGGTCGTCCGAAGGAGGCAGAATGTATTTCAGTTTATGGAAGTCGTTTGGTGACGCCGCTTATGTCCAGATGGAAGTTGATGGATATGGAGGAAATTGCGGTATCAGTGGTTCTTACACATGCAGCTCAAATGGACAACAGATTGCAGCGTTTAGTGTTTACAGCGAATATAAGGACTAGGAATGAATTGCAAAAGGAGTTAAAAGCATTTGCGTTTATTAAGAAAAGGGAACACGTCGCTCAAGAAAATGTTTGGTCAAAAAAAAAAAATAATGAAGTTGGAGTCATGTGTAAAGTGTCATTTTTGCGGAAAACAATGGCATAAGATGGTAGATTGCCGGTTGAAGAAAGACAGAGGTAAGCTTCCATCTAAACCAGTCAGCAGCACAGTAACTGCAAGGGATCGCTCATCGCTTACCTGTTTTAAATGTGGAGTGGTAGGCCATATTTCGTCAGTATGTCCAAAAATCAACAGTTCAACCACATCAAGCAATGTCAAAAAAAATGCATATGAGAAGCGAGTGGATATTTGTACAGTAGATGAAACGAAAGGTTTACTTTGTCAGTTGGGTGAGTTTATTCCATTTTGTTTCGACTCGGGTGCTGAATGTTCCCTTGTAAAAGAAGGGGTGTCAGGAAAATTATATGGGAAAAGAATAAATAATATCGTAGTTTTAAAAGGTATAGGCGGTTCGTCTACATGTTCAACATTACAGATTTTGTCGACTATTAATATAAGTGATTTTTCTTTAGAAGTTTTGTTTCACGTAGCTATAGATAATTGTTTAAAGCATGATGTAATGATCGGTCGTGAAATTCTTTCCCAGGGGTTCGGTGTTGTAATTACGCATGACAAATTTGAAATTTTTAAAGAAAAAAACGTAAATGTTTACTCGGTTGCCGATGTAAATATCGATATTACTTCTATCAGTACGGATCTCACTGGGTGTGAAAAATCTCGTCTGATAGAAATTTTAAGAGAATATTCTGATTTTTTTATAAATGGGATTCCGCGAACTCGTATTACGACTGGTCAGTTAGAGATACGGTTGGCCGATCCAAACAAAACTGTGCAAAGGCGACCTTACAGACTTAGCTCGGAAGAGAAAATTATTGTTAGGGATAGGATAAAGGATTTGATGGAATCTAATATCATTCGTCCCAGTTGTTCGCCATTTGCTAGTCCCATTTTGCTTGTTAAAAAGAAAAACGGCTCCGATCGTTTATGCGTAGATTACCGTGAGTTGAATGCAAATACCGTATCTGATAAATATCCTTTACCGCTGATAACAGATCAGATCGCTAGATTGAGAGGTGGCGAGCGGGTTCCATCAAATCCCAATACATCCCAACTCTATAGAACGTACAGCGTTTGTTACTCCGGAGGGCCAATACGAATTCTTGGCTATGCCTTTTGGTTTAAAGAACGCTCCATCTGTTTTTCAACGTGCTGTAATGAAAGCCTTAGGTGAGTTAGGTCATTCATATGTCATTGTTTATATGGATGACATTATGATAGTTGCCACAACAATAGAAGAAGCATTTGAGAGGCTAAGAAATGTGTTGAATGTCCTTACCAAAGCTGGATTTTCATTTAATATCTCAAAGTGTTCTTTTCTTAAAACGAGCGTTGAGTATCTCGGATATGAAATTAAAGCAGGAGAAGTTCGACCTAACCCACGGAAAATACAAGCCTTGACAGCTCTTCCGCCCCCCCAGTCAGTCACGCAGTTGAGGCAATTTATTGGGCTGGCATCTTATTTCCGTCAATTTGTACCTAAATTTTCTCAGCTAATGAAGGTCCTATATTTTCTCACCTCTGATAAGAGTAAATTCTAATGGAAACCTGAACACGAGAAGATACGACAGAAAATAGTGTCACTATTGACTAACAAGCCGGTATTAGTAATATTTGATCCACAATACCCAATAGAGTTGCATACCGATGCTAGTGCAGATGGCTACGGAGCGATTTTGTTGCATAAAATTAATAACAAACCCCATGTAGTGGAGTATTATAGTAAAAGAACGTCTTCTGCAGAGTCCAAGTATCATTCATACGAATTAGAGACTCTGGCTGTTTTTAATGCGATAAAACATTTTCGTCATTATTTACAAGGTCGTCAATTTATAGTGTTCACGGATTGCAATTCTTTAAAAGCTTCACGCACAAAAATTGAACTAACGCCTAGAGTACATCGCTGGTGGACGTACTTGCAGTCATTTGAATTTGCTGTGCAATACAGAGAGGGAAAGCGTATGGCACACGCAGACTTCTTTTCTAGAAATCCAGTTCCGCTAGAGGCAAAGCCCTTTACTAAAGTCGTTGAAAAACGTGTGAATTTAGCTGAGATTTCTGATAATTGGCTTCTCGCCGAGCAGCAGCGTGACCAAGAAATAACCACTGTAGTTTCGAAGTTACGTAACTATGAGCTCCCAGAAGATGTAGCAAAAACATATGAATTACGGGCGGGAACCCTTTATCGCAAAATACAAAGGAACGGAAAAACAAAGTGTTTGCCGGTGATTCCAAGATCTTTCAGGTGGTCTGTAATTAATCAGGTCCATGAATCGATTATGCATCTTGGTTGGACAAAGACTCTTGATAAGGTTTATGATTTCTACTGGTTTGAAAACATGTCGAAGTATGTTCGAAAATTTGTAGAAAATTGTATTACTTGTAGGCTTTCGAAATCACCTTCTGGTAAAGTTCAAATGGAACTTCATCCCATTCCTAAAGTTAATATCCCATGGCACACCGTTCATATTGATATAACGGGAAAATTGAGTGATAAGAATGATCTTAAGGAGTATATTATAGTTCAGATCGATGCTTTTACAAAATTTGTTTATTTGTATCACACAATGAACATTGATGCTGAAAATTGTATAAAAGCATTGAAGTGTTCAATATCGTTGTTTGGAGTTCCATCTCGTGTAATAGCTGACCAGGGTAGATGTTTCGCTAGTCAGAAATTTCGAGATTTTTCTTGTTCACAAAAAGTAAACCTGCACCTAATTGCTACCGGGGCAAGTCGTGCCAACGGGCAGGTTGAACGCGTAATGAGCACTTTGAAAAGTCTGTTAACTGCTGTAGAAACTAGCAATCGCTCTTGGCAGATGCATTAGGTGAGATTCAGTTAGCTTTAAATTTTACTACAAACCGCGTGACTAAATTTAGTCCATTGGAACTACTTATTGGTAAAGAAGCACGACCTTTAGGTTTAATACCCATTGATAATGAGGAATGCAATGTTAACATTTCAACTGTAAGATCACAAGCTTTAGATAACATAGAACAAAATGCTAAATATGATAAATCTAGATTTGATAAAAATAGAGCGAAAATTGTTAGATATAAAATTGGCGACTATGTATTGTTGAAGAATGAGGAAAGACACCAAACAAAGTTAGATCCTAAATTCAGAGGCCCATTTATAGTGACAGAAGTTTTGGATGGAGATAGGTATGTGCTAAAATCATTAACATGCAAGAGAACATCCAAGTATGCACATGAGCATTTGAGGCAAATGCCACAGGGGCAAGTTCCTAAGGGATTCGAAGAAGTTGACAAAAACACTACTAATACTGATGGTACGGAAAATGAATGTACGGAAAAGGATGTTGGTGACTTATAAGATCGCATCACTTTGACTATAATGCAAGCACAAGTGCAAGCAGAAATGTATGATCATGGCGTGTGGCGTGTTTTGTACTGTGATGCGGGTCTAAAAAAAAAAATAAATAAATAAAGCATTTAAGGTATGCGGGAACTGCTGTCTATAAATTGCTGTTAAAGAAAATATTTGTAATTGGTCTCCAAGTTTGAGCTCTGTCATATAAATGAGTTTCTGAAAGATAATAATTATGATATTAATGATAATGTCTGAAGTTGGAAATTATTTGTTCTTTTACTTTAATAAACTGTATAACCTACATATGCTATAGTAATTGCAATGTGTAAATATTTAATTTCTTTTAGACACACCCGAGGACGTATGATAGTCAGGAAGGCCGTGTCGGTGCAGTTGATACAGTAGTCAATTATATAAAGGTTCTACTGTATTTCCTTTTTTTCTACTTGCTACTGAGTATGTCTCTCTGTCTGAGTCTCTAGAACATAGTAGCTTCTGATGAAAATAGGTTTTCCTCATTACTTCGTTTTTTATGTTCTATGCTACTGGATTTATTCTTATTAAACTTGTGAGGATGTACTTGTCATTTGATCATAGTAGCCTTTGCTTTATGTATTACTTGTTTTAATTTCATTTAGTTTCATAGTTATTGAGAGCGAGGTGAGAGTTACAAACTCTACCGAGTATGGCCCTTGGATGATGTGTGTGGGTTTGTATGTATGTGTATTCAAAATGATATCGATGTAATATACGTGTTGTATATTGAAATATGGCTTAGAGGGGCAATTGAAATTGGAGTGTGAAACTGAACACATCATCGTCAAGGGACTTACTGCGCAATTAAATTAATTAGAATGGAAGAAGTTGCACCAAATACAGCGAGACACAATAATGAGAACGATAATTCTCAGAATTTGGATGCTGATCCTACATATACAAAAAATTTACAATTTTTATTAAATGCGGTGCGTTCACATTAAATATAACATTTTTTGATTACAACGGTGCGTCCGTTTATATAAAACACTTGGATTTCTTTACTAAAACAGTGCGTCTAAATCTAACTACCTCACTTTTCAACAATTTTAAAATTATCGAACCATTTTATATATTTTTTTGATATTAACGGTGGTTCCGTGAAAAGCCAATTGAGATTTTTTTTTGAACAAAGCGGCGCGTCCGTGAATATAAATGGAGTTTTGAATAGTTTACCACAATTTTAAGATTTTTACCAATTCATACTTCTGGCCCTTTTTAAAATTCAATTACTCCTTACAGATTTTTCATACAATTATATTTCAGTTGCATTAATTCTGCCAATAAATTTTTAAATATTTTGTTAGCGACAATTCACTGTAAATCAATTCCCTTTTCCCAAAAAATTTTTTTTTCTGTTTTTCCTCAACAATTCAGCTTCAAATACAAATTGGGACATCAAACAAGTGCTTCATTAATTTCATAGTTTGAACTGAATTCTTTTTGCTATTCTGATAACTTGATACGTTCAACAATATAAGAAGTAGGCAAGTGCAAAAAGCTTCAGATTCAGAATCCGATTCCGATAAATCAGCTTCAAGCTACGAAAGTTTAACTTCATCTTCGACAGAAACAGTCACAAACAATAAAAAGAAATTATCCTTGTCGACAGATTTCCCAGGCTTCGAAGATTCTTCTAGTAAAAATTTAACTTCTAATTTAGCTTCAAATCTTAACGATTCAAATAGTGCGAAATTAACTCAACTTCTTCTAACGTAAACCCAGATCTTAAAGATCCAATTAGTACAAACGTTGCCTCACCTTCTTCTAATTCAGCTTCAGGTTTTAACGATCAAATAACCGTAACGGTAACAATAATCAAAGATATCGAAATTCTAACGGAAATAGATACCAAAATAACAACAATAGCAATACACGTCCAAATTCCAATTCAAATTCAAATAGCAGTAACAATAGAAGTAACAATTCAAGATCGTCAAACGGTAGAGGTAGAAACGCAAACGTTCGCGCTTTAAACGCGAGTGCCCCTCAGGAGCGAACACTGAGGGAGGACGAACTAAGCGAGTAAGCGAACTTCCCTCACCAATAGGCATCTATTGTTTAAATTTAAATTACTCAGATTTTATAGAATTACAACTTAACGAGTCACAAAAAATTTGTTCTTTCTTAGTAGACACTCAAGCAGACATTTCATTAATAAAAATATCATGTATAGACAGTCATCATTAAATACACAGTCATTAAATACAAACGACATTATTAACATTACAGGTGTCACTTCAAATTCAGTTTCGACTTTAGGTAAAATTACCGTAAATCTAAATTTTTCCAACTTTTCTCTTAAACATACTTTACATGTAGTAGATGAAGACTTTAATATTCCGTCCGATGGCATATTAGGTAAAGATTTTCTGAAAATTACCAAATGCATTATTAATTATGAAAGAAATAGTATTTCCTTTTGGGTAGGTAATGAAAAAGTCGCGATACCAATCCTGCACGGAACAGAAAGCGACAGTTGTATCATTCCACCCAATGTGAAATATTCAGACTTTTTGATATAGGAGATTCACCCGAGCCACTTTTCGTGGATTCGCAGGAAATTGAAAAGGGTGTTTACACAGCTAGGTGCATTGTTAATTCCAGTAACCCAATAATTAAAGTCATAAACACCAAGGATGATATAAAGTATGTGAAAAGAAACAATATTCGGACAGAAAAACTTTCAAATTATAATGTTTATACAATTAACAAGACAGAGACAGAAGACAAACGTACGAAAAAACTAATTTCAATTTTAAAAAATCAAATACCTCAACATGCTCAAAGTAAATTAATTGACCTTTGCATAGATTATGCCGACATTTTCGCTCTTGAAACGGAAAAAATTACTTTAAACAACTTCTACGAGCAAAAATAAGATTGACAGACAACGAACCGGTATATGTTAAAAACTATCGGTTGCCATACTCCCAACGCGAAGAAATAAATCGCCAAGTAAATAAACTGATAGGCAACGATTTGATTGAACCCAGTTACTCCAATTACAATAGTCCTTTGATTGTAGTCCCAAAGAAGGATACTAATTGTCAAAAAGCTTATCGTATGTGCGTAGATTTTCGCGCAGTAAACAAAAAACTCATTGCTGATAAATTTCCACTAACTAGAGTTGACGATATCTTAGACAATCTTGGCAGAGCAAAGTATTTTTCGACATTAGATCTTTTTTCGGCATTTCATCAAAACCCCTTGCATCCTGACTCACGGGACACTACTTCTTTCAGCACTGACCGAGGTGCATTTAGATGGAAAATGCTTCCATTCGGTTTAAATATAGCACCTAATTCATTCTCGCGAGTGATGACAATAGCTTTTTCGGGTATACCACCCAATGTCGCATTTTTATACGTCGACGATATTATCGTCATAGGTTGTAGCGAAGCACACCATATTAAAAATCTTTCAAAAGTTTTCGATACTTGTAGGTCTTTCAATCTCAAACTTAACCCAAATAAATGCAACTTTTTACGACCAAAGGTTTGTTGCCAGACGACTCCAAAATAAACGCTATTAAAAAGTATACAAAACCGACTGATAAAGACGCGGTACGACGATTCGTCGCGTTTGCAAACTATTACAGACGGTTTATACCTAATTTTGCGTCTCTGGCAGCGCCTCTAAACCGATTAAGCAGAAAAAGAGTTGAATTTGTTTGGGATGTTGAGTGCGAAAGGGCATTTTTATCTTTGAAAGCAGCATTACTTTCACCAAAATTACTACAATATGCGTCGATGTTTCAACAACTAGATGTGGCGCTATTTTGAGTCAAGAACAGCAATGCAGTGATTTACCAATTTGCTTCGCTTCTAAAGCATTTAATAAAGCAGAGCAGAAAAAACCAATTATAGAATTAGAGCTTTTAGCTATTTACTTTGCAATAAAGCAATTTCGACCATATGTGTATGGCACCCATTTCATTGTAAAGTCAGATCATAGACCTCTAGTATACCTTTTCAATATGAAAGACCCATCTTCAAAACTTTCAAGAATAAAGCTAGAACTAGCTGAATATAATTTCACTATTGTGTATATTAAGGGTAAATCAAACGTTGGCGCTGATGCACTATCGCGCATTACAATCGATGAGATTAAGGAATCGAACAAACAAATTTTAGCAGTACAGACAAGATCAATGACAAAACGGCAAAACGATGAAAACCTTCCTAGGAAAACTGACAAAAATGACGAAAAACAACTTACTTTACATGTCTACGACATATTTTCATTTAATTTTTCAAAACAAATACCACGGATGAGATATACTTATGATAAAAATAATAAAACAACAAATTTAAAAATTTTTGCGCATATTAAACATAAAACACGAGTTACTTAGTTTTGAGTTTGTTAACGAAATCATAACTTTAGAGAAATTACTTTCGAGGCTTGAATTAGAAGCCAGCAAACGCAAAATTAAACAAATTGAATGGCCTAAAAATGATATTTTATTCAAACAAATTTCAAAGATATTGGAAACAAGATTTTAAAATCATTAGAAACTAATTTAACAGATCCAGTGGAGACAGTAGCAGACGAAGACACAAAACTAAAACTATTAAATTTTCCCATAATTATCCAATTTCAGGTGGACATTGCGGAATGAAAAAACTTTACGCAAAACTTCGAACAAAATTTTATTGGAAGAACATGACTCGTGATATAGCGAAATATATCAAAAGTTGTAATGATTGTCTTTTAAACAAGGTTAAACATAAAACGAAAGAAAACTCATTTTAACACCAACTCCTTGTAAACCATTTGATCTCCTAGTTATAGATACAAAAGGACATCTCCCTGAGTCCAAACACGTTAACAAGTTCGCAGTTACCATGATTTGCGACATGACAAAATATCTGGTAACAGTTGCTATACCAGACAAATCAGCAAAAACAATTGCTTCAGCCATTTTCGAAACATTTATTTTAACCTACGGCGTAATGAACGCCATAAAATCAGATTTAGGTACAGCATTTAAAAATGAATTTTTTGAAGAATTAACTAAACTTTTAAATATTAAACATAATTTTTCAACTGCATACCATCACGAAACTGTTGGTACAATTGAACGTAATCATAGAGTTTTTAATGAATACTTACGTGCATATTTAAAGAATAATTTCTATGATTGGGATATTTACTTAAAATACTTTACTTTCCTACACAATACAACAACTCGCACAGTTTTCGACAACAAATTATCTCCCTTCGAATTAGTATTTGGTAAAAAGTCAACTTTGCCTCATGAATTACGAAAGGAAAAAATTGATCCACTTTACAATGCCGAAAACTATGCTAAAGAGATTAAATTTAGAATGCTAAAAACACATGAAATGGCAAAAAATTTAATAATTAAAAATAAAATACAAACAATACAAAACGTTTTATGATAGAACGGCACGACCATTAGCTATTAAAATAGGCGATAAAGTTCTCGTACAAAAAGAACCACGCCACAAACATAAAAAAATATATACCAGGGTCCTTTTGTTGTAATTAAAATTAACGACCCTAATGTTACTATTTTTGATGAAACAACAAAAAAAGAAAAGACTGTACATAAAAATAGAATAAACAAAATAAATTAATAAATACAGTAATATTACATTCATATGTACATACAATTTATTTACAAGCAGCCAAGAAGGCAGAACTAAACAAATATAATTTTAAATCTCGGAAAAATACAAATATAAATGTCGAATTTAGCATGTGCATCAATGCAAAATGTAAAACACAAAAAGAAAATATTTTCCATGTATTTATATATATATCTTAATATAAAATTTAGGTAATTGAAAATTCATAATTGAATTATATACAATTTAAATTTATTATAAAAACATACAAAAAAAATATTAATGTAATTTTAAAATTTTTCAATTTATCTTACAACAAAATGTAAAATTGCTCCGGATGAACGAATTTCAAAAAGGAAGATACACCCTAATATTTTCGTTCATCCGAACCAATTAATAGAATACAAAAGAAGAATATGGCACACGTGTTTAATTAATTAATTTTCCAAATTCTTCTTTTGAAAAGGAAGGGTGATATAAGGAACATAAGCCTTACACCAAAATTTAATAAGGTATTCTATGTGGTTGGGCCTTAAGTTGTATTTGACATGCGCGTACAGTTGGCAACGCGCATGTCAACTACAACTGCGGCCCACGTCACGAATATAAAAATGAGGTACCGACAATATATTTTTGGCAGCTAAAAACGTCGGACGACTTTGGGAAAAACATTTGGTAAAATAAAAAGTATTTTTAAAAGTTCAAGAGTTCGGATTTGTATATGAATGGGTACCCGGGAGAGAACCACCACGCCGGACATCTAGTTATTGGAAAAAAGGCCACTGTATGGAGGCGGCACCCTCCAAGAAGGATATTTGGGCAGGTGAGAGCAACCTAACCTACATATGTATATGGTTAGTTTACAACATCAACTTTTGGAATTAGAATTTTTCATGGTGCAAATGGCAGAAACAAATACTGAATAAGAATTTCTGGTTCATTTATTTGTAACCTCCAATTTCATATAATAATTTTAGGATATTTCAACAAAATTTTAAACAATCTTTAGGCCTTTTTGTATAATAACTGCAAACGGTAAAAAATTAGCGCACAAAAGTTTACTAGGCAACTCTGTCTAGTGAGAGAGCGATCAGCTGAAACGTTCTTACGGAAAAAATCAAAATTGGTTTGATTTCTACGTTCAGGGCTACGGACGTACGTGCGTTGAACGTCGGTGAGCTTTCGTTTACATTGCACACTCATAAGTTAGGTCGAGTCAGCCGACACGTTTTTTTCTACGTACATACGTGGGTAACTGACGCTTTAGAAGATGTTGAAAATAGTTATAGCCAATGAAATAGAAATTGTGAAAAATATTTGAGGAATAAAAAAGATTCATTAAGTTTTGGATTTGAGTTACGAAAAGTATCAGTGCACGTCAAACTAAAGTAAATTTACTGGTTTTTATTCGTAGACTAAGCCAAGTTGACTATCAATGCAGCTAAAATATTTTGGCATCAGGCCAGACTTCCTATTCGCGAAGACCATAAATGTGTTGACAAATTGATTAAATTATACGAAAATTGGAAATCGATTCAAAAAACTCCCCAGCGGGTTAGGGGGTCAGAATATACCCGCGGTAGGTATGCCTGTAGTAAGAGGCGACTAAAATATCAGATTCAAGGGGATGTGTGGCGCAACTCCTCATGGAACTTGGGGATGGGGAAGGAGGTATAGCCTGGAGGTTTAATGTGGCCATACAAATCGTTCCCGAGATGGTCGGCTTGCACCTTAATGGTGCTGTTACCGGAGCGTACCGGATCTATATCCGGCAAAGGACCATCACATCGATAACACTCCCCAAATCCTTCGGGGAGCAACCTTTTCGCTACAAAACACTGCTCCTAATAAAAGAGGTAGTGGACAAAAGAAATTAATCGTGCAATATGTGGAAAATTTAGAAGATATGTTTGATATCGCCACAGCTAATGCCTTGGACACCATAAAAATTAACGAAGACAAAAAGTTCCTGGAAAGTCAAAGACAAAAAGGACGTCCTGGATGCATGGCTGGTGTTGATATGGCATTATATGAACGGGAAAAAAGAGCACAAGAGTGGCATGGCAAAGAACAAGAACGCAAAAGAAAACATCAACAAGAAATGTTACATCAAGCGGGTAATTTATATTTTAACTAACAGAGTAAATCATTATTATTGTTTAAACGTTGGGTCCTGTTATCATTTGCACATCTCTTATAAATTTCTTAGCCGTTTTCTCATTTTCTCAATTTTCACAATTTCTTAGCTGTTGCCAATTTGATCGATTGCAATTCATATGATGAAAATGATACATCACATGGCGATCCAGATAGCAATAAAGATGGAAGAGGTTATTGTAGAACAGAAGTGGAATCAATGGCATTTCAACCAAATGCTGGTTTTGAAATAAAACACAGCTCTACTCCTGTCACAAAAACAGGTCGGAAGCACTTTATAACTCCGCGTTTGGTAGCTGCATTGGACAATGCGAAAGTATCGGATGGCATGGCAGCTCATATACTAATTGCAACTGTTGAGGCATTGGGTCGAGTAGAAGAATATGCCATCATGCGTTCCACAATTCATCGCCTTCGTCGGGAAAATCGTTTGAGAGAGTTCAGTAAAATCTCAGCTGGTTTCTCTGATAATGTAAGTTGAACTCGTTAGTAAGCATCGTTAAAAATATTGGTTACTTTTTTTTTAAATTCATAGTTAAGTAAAGATGGAGCATTGATCGCACATTTTGACGGAAAGCTGGTGCAAGACTTAACAGGACGCAGCAAAGTTGAACGAATTGCAGTTTTGGTCAGCTACAATGGTACAAGTAAATTTCTCGGAGCACCCAAAATAAATTCTTCAACTGGTAAAAATATGTATATTGGAACGATTTTCCGTCACCCTTGTCAAATTTGGTTTTGAGACAAACCGGTTTCGGCGTTGTGCCATCATCAGTGTCGATTTTCGTTCTGATCCGTTGTTGTCGTTTTTCCTGTATTTATAGTTCGTAGGTACATGAGCAGGTATGAGCAGTTAGGGTTCTTCACATACAAGCAAAAGGCCGACGTCTCAACGTACTCGAAAACATGGAAATCTACAAACAGAAAACATTCGACGGTAGAATAATAAACGAACAGATAAACACAATTTCTGACACAATATTCGAGCCTTTAAAACTTGTTTACAAGAAACAAATGCTCCTATTACCGTTTACAACTCAACTCTGGTTGGGTTGAAATTTCGCAAATTGGTATTACAGATTACAACTCAACCTGTCAAAAAAATGTCGGTTGAGTTGTCTAGTCTAACAACTTTTTGTGGCATTACCGTTTACAACCTTGTGTTGGTGTAGTTGTCAAAGACGTCAAAATCTTACAACTGATCACTAGCAGTTGTCTCATACAATTTTGCAGTTGTTTTGAAACAATTTTACGCTTTAGAAGACGGCTCATCACCTAATTTTTAACAAAAATTTTCAAAGTTGGTATCAAAAGACACGTTTCGACTAGAGTTGTCACGAATATTCGGCAACTATTCGGTATTCGGCCTATTCGGCCACTTTTTTTGCTATTCGGTATTGGGCCGAATAGTACGTATTACCAAATCATGTAAAAAAGACACGTTATATTACTCAAAATTATGTATTTATTTCCCAATTACAACACTTTAGTATTTAAAATTCATCAGTGGTAAGTTATGACGGATAAAAACAAGCTTTTCAGCACTTTTGGGTAGCAAACGATTACGCTTTTCATCGTAGATGTTACCAACCTCAGAAAATAACCTCTCACTATACACGCTATTTCCAGGAGAAGAAAGATAAACTTTAGCAAATTTCGAAAGGTTTGGGTATTGTTTTTCGTTTACTAACCACCTTCCGCTCTAGGCGAACTGTTTTCAAATAAAAATCCAACTCGTTTGCGACAGCATTCTTCTCCACGTCCTCCTCATCATTAGCATTTCGCATATTATCTGTAGCGACTTCCTCAAAGCAGTTCCAGAAACTGTCGTGTATTTCAGTAGTCCTATCATTTTCATTCAAGTTTCTTTTCTTATGAACTGGAGAAGAATCGTCATCAGTACTATTAGATTCATCAGAACTAAGATTGATTATAACTAACTCGCCCCAACAAGTATTTCGTGCCGAATATTCGGCGCTTCGTCCGACAGCGTTGCCGAATATTCGGTATTCGGCAATTCACTATTCGTGGCATCTCTAGTTTCGACCTCCGATTTTGGAATTTGTATTTGTATTTTGTATTTAATTTCTGTCATATCATTTCGGTTCAAATTTTCATGTGGTTGTTGTATTTTGCCGGATTTTTTGTACACACTAGTGTAGAAAGGCGTTGGATCAACCCAGCGTTATTTTACAAATCGCGGCCGAAAAAACTATGGATCGGGCCTCATATTTCGGACCCTCTCGGGCCATTTTGTGGGTTTTTGTGAATATTTTTCGACAGAAATAAAATAGTTTACTTCCGCTTTGGAATCCTAAAAACGGATATCGAAACGCGTCTTTTGATACCACCTTTGATAAGAGTTAGATGGTGCACGGTCTCATAAAACGTTGCCGCATAAAAACAAAAAATTGAAAGCCGGTAGTTAAACCTTTTTAATCAAACAATAATCAACAATTTTGTACACATTTATAGAAAAAACAACGTTTAAACGAAGGATTACATGGAATAACTTTTTGACTTTATGGAGCGACATTCCGAAGTTGGATGAGGCTGGCCGCAGTCGGATGCAGCCAAAATAGGTGAAATTATGCGCCCATGAGTCCCATCGATATTACTCACTACTCCTGGGAATCCTGTTTTAGAGTAAAACACAATTTTTGCTGTTTGGGTTTTAATCCGCTTCGCACTGTTCAGTACGAACTGCTTAGTATTTGCTTATAAATGAATTTATCAATGACCCTGTATCACACTTAACATATTTTAAGTACTAAGCATCATTGTGAATAAGCATTGTCATTCTAATTTGTTTTGATTTACTCATTCTTTATTACTTACTTTCATTTTTCTCTTTTATTACATCGTATGATTTTTTCTAAAATATATAGATTTAAGCACATTCTAAAAGGCTTGAATAAACCTGTAAACTAATCTAAATTAAATAAAAAGCCTAATCTAAATTACTATTAGTGTTTGAATGCAACATTAAATTGGTGCCGAAACCCGGGAATTCGAATGCAAGTTATTTGCGTAACTATACAAATATTTGCTTTACTTTAATACAAGTAACATAATATTTCGAGGTTATTATCTTTCCCAACACTTCGCCAAATCGCCACCACGTGGAAGGCTCAATATTTAATAAATATTTCCTATAACCTGTTTTCATCTGAGTAGAATGGAAGCTGTAAGCACAGCCATTGAAGATCAACGACGGATGCAGGCGCATCTCCAGCGTATGATGGACTCATTCGAAGCAAAACATTCCGTCGGAAAGACGAGAGGTTATGTTCAAAGTTTGCTTACCGAAACTGACAACATTTACCAAAGCTTCAAGTCTGGGCACGATAAAATCTTAGAAACCCTACGTAATAACTCAATTCAAGAAAAGGACGTTCCCTATTTGTCTGAAGATGTGTTTTACTCATGCTACGATCTATATATTTCATTCAAATCAAAGTTAATTGACCGTCAGCTTGAAATTAGCAATCCAGTTTCACCAGCTATTCATGCAAGCACTTTCGCCACTGTGAATTCTAGGAACGACACTGTAACATCTGCTGCTCGGTTGCCAAAAATCGAGCTTCCTACATTTTCTGGAGATTATCTGGAATGGATTCCATTCCGTGATATGTTTCTGTCACTAGTTCACAACAACACAGCCTTAACAGATGTCCAAAAATATTTTTATTTGAAAGGTTCTTGTACAGGTACTCCAAAGGAAATGGTAGATGAATATCCAGCGGCTGACGCTAGTTATGCTCCTGCATGGTCAGCTTTAGTAAATCGATACCACAACAAAAGAAAATTAGTTGACCAAATTTTAAAGAAACTTTTTGCAGCATCACCTACCAATGGGGGCCTGCAAAGTATAAAAACTCTTCTTGATTTGACCAGAAATTGTCTAGCTTTATTAAAAACGGTTGATGTAATCACAACAGGTTGGGATCCTTTACTAATCTTCGTACTCACTCAAAAACTAGATAAACAATCACGAAAAGAATGGGAACAGTCGTTACATGGAAGCAATGAAATTCCTCAAGTGCAGAGCTTGCTGAAATTCCTTGAGAACACCTATCGTGCGCTTGAGTTTGTTGAAGGAGATAGTGAAGCGAATATAGTTGTCTCTAGTGTTCGTGATTCTAAAAATAAAGTACCAAGCAAACAGCGACGAACTTTGCATGCAAATACAGCGTCTACACCTACAACATCTGCTAGCTCCATCTGTCCCTTTTGTCAAAAGCATCATCACTTGTATAAATGTTTTAAATTTTCTGCTCTCTCTTCTTACGATAAGAAACAATTTGTAATGCTGAATAAGCTGTGTTTAAACTGTTTAGATAAGGGTCACACCTACAGTGAATGCAAAATTAATTTGCGTTGCCAGGAGTGCAAACAAGCGCATCATACTATACTTCATACAGCCTTTACAATCAGAGGCTCCAATAATGCTAACGGTGAGTTGAACGCAACTGTTTCTCTCTGTACAACCAGCAAACCAGTTAGCAATCAAGATGTAACACTTAAAACACCACCAAACGTACACTCTCTATCGAGTAATATTTCTTCTCCGGTCTTACTAGCTACCGTGCGAGTAATTGCTGCTTCATCATCTCATCGGTATAATCTCAAAGCTCTTGTAGATCAGGGAGCACAAGCTTCGTTTATAACAGAGAATGCTGCTCAATTACTCCACCTCAATAAAACCAATGTTAACGTGTCGATTAGTGGTATTGGGGGCATTCCAGGCATAACCGCGAGAAAAGTTGTGAGTCTTACATTGTACTCAAATTTGAGAAAGAGTTTTCGATTGACTGCAGATTGTTCTACCAAAAATTACTTCATATAAACCAAGTCTAGTAAAGGTAAGCAATTTACCTAATATTTCTGATTTACATCTCGCAGACCCAACTTTTGCTGCGCCAGATGATATCGACATGATAATTGGATGTGATCTATATGGTGATATTTTGCTAACCAATATGAGAAAGTATAAGCGGGGAATATTATTACAAGAAACACATTTTGGGTGGATAATTTCTGGCCCTGTTAATAACAGTATTTCTGCAGACGTAATACATTCAAATTTATGTACACATGACGACACACTTCGATTATTTTGGGAACAGGAAGAGCTGTTTGATGAAAAACCTCTTAGCCAGGAAGAAAGAGCCTGCGAAAAACTATTCCTCGAAACACATACAAGGGATGACAATGGACGATATACTGTCCATCTTCCTTTTAAGACTTTACTTACCAACGGAAAGTTGCCGTCATTTCCTTCCACTCACCTAATTGCTGTGAAAAGACTACGGCAACTGGAAAGCCGCTTTAAATCCAATAAAAAGTTTGAAATTTTATACAAAGAGTTTCTATCAGAGTACGAAGCATTGAACCACATGGAAAGGATAGGTGAGTTCCCTAGAGATTTGCAAGAAAATCAATACCTTTTGTGCCATCATGGCGTCTTAAGAGAAAGCAGCACTACAACTAAATTAAGGGTAGTATTTGATGAAGGAAACGGCAGACAGCAAATTACCCGATGGCGCTGCCATAAAATTGCATTTACAGCTGACTTGGAGAAAATGTTTCGTCAAATAATGATTTGTGATGACCACCAACATTTTCAGTGTATTCTGTGGAGAGATGATGTACGGAAGCCAATAGGTATTTATAAGTTGCGAACCGTTACCTACGGAACTACCTCAGCTCCTTATTTAGCAATACGTGTTTTACGTCAATTAGCCTTTGATGAGAAGACCGAGTTCCCTCTCGCAAGTGAAATATTTTTGAAAGACAAGTATGTTGATGACATAATGTCTGGGGTGATTCCATTGCAGAGGTAATAGAATTGCAACAGCAATTGAGTAATCTCTCTAATCGTGGTGGATTTAATTTAAGAAAATGGAACTCCAATTCTATAGAATTAATGAATTTTGTTCCGGCTGAAAAACGAGATAATGCTAACTCATTTCAATTTAGGGATGAGAGATTTGTTAAAGCTTTGGGGCTACATTGGGAAGTAAATGGAGATCACTTATGCTTCAAACTAAACTTTAGTTTCGCGTCCACAATCACCAAAGGTAGTATGCTCTCAGATGCCTCGAAGCTGTTTGATCCTCTGGGTTGGTTAGCGCCTGCTACAATTTTAGCCAAAATGATGTTTCAACGTTTGTGGAAGGAGAAATTGGATTGGGGGGATCCACTTCCACCTGATTTAAAAGAAGAATAGATACAATATCGTGACTCATTAAAAGACTTAGAAAGCATAAAAATATTAAGATGGATTGGCAGTAACAAAAATAGTAAAATAGAATTGCATGGATTTAGTGATGCATCTTCATTAGCGTATGCAGCAGTAGTCTACGCAGTTGTTTACAGCGAAAACAATACATCTTCATTCTTAATCCAGTCTAAGACTAAAGTTGCTCCGCTTAAGACTGTTACGATTACCAGACTAGAACTATGTGCAGCAACACTGTTAGTTAAAGTCATGGCAAAAGTTAAGCGTTATTTCGATCGAGAGCTGGCAAACATTTACTATTGGACCGATAGTATGGTTGTCTTAAGTTGGATACGAAGTTGTTCAACACGATGGGCCGTTTATGTAGCCAACAGAGTTGCAGAAATTCAACGTTGTACTACATCAGAGCAGTGGAGATACATACCTACAAAGGAAAACCCTGCGGACTGTTTGACAAGGGGATTAAAACCACCTGAACTTATAACGTACTCTTTGTGGTGGAACGGCCCACAATGGCTCATTCAAAACGAAAATACTTGGCCTCGTTCCAAACTTGACTGCAGTACTTCCTTAGAACAACGTAAGACTTATATAGCAACACACGCTGCTCTCCCAACTTTACACTGAACTTTTCTTCCCTATCACGACTTAAACGTGTAACAGCATACGTTTTGCGATTCTTTCATAATACTGTAGCAAGAGTACTCACTCGTAAACACCAGGAGGGACATTCTATAGAAACTGGCTATCTCAAGACATATGAACTCAATCGTGCGCTTAACACTCTTATAAAAGCGGTACAATATGTGGATTTCGCGAGTGAAATCGATTGCTTGAAAAATACTCTTGCATTGCCTAACAGCTCGAAGTTTCTAAACCTTTCTCCTTTCATTGATACTCAAGGTCTACTAAGAGTTGGAGGACGAATAAAGAATGCAAACGCACCATTCGACAAAAAATATCCCATTTTGTTAACAAAAACAAATCCACTATCTTTGCTTATTTTTAGAGACGCTCATCACAAAACTTTGCACGGAGGAGTCCAACTGATGACTTCTTATGTCATGCGGTGCTATTGGATTCTCTCCTCTCGTTCTCTAGCTCGCTCTACACTTAGTAACTGTATTGTTTGTTTCAAATATACAGCTAAAGCACACCAGCAACAAATGGCAAACTTACCGACTGTGCGCCTACAACCAACGAAAGCATTCGTCCATAGCGGACTAGACTACGCAGGACCTATAACAACTAAACAATCTACAGCGCGAAAAGCAATAACTTCAAAAGTTTATATCTGCCTTTTTGTATGTATGAGCACGCAGGCAGTTCATCTGGAAGCAGTTACAAGTCTAACATCAGATAACTTTATCGCCGCTTTTCGTCGATTTGTTAGTAGAAGAGGTCGCTGTACAGACCTATATTCCGACTGTGGAACTACATTTGTGGGAGCTGACAAGGAACTGCAAAGTTATTTTAAAAGGCAAAAGGCCGAAGCCACCGATCATTTAGGAGCAGCACTAGCAAACGCAGGAACGACATGGCACTTCATACCCCCTGCGTCTCCCCACTTCGGAGGTTTATGGGAGTCAGGTGTGAAATCGACCAAACATCACTTACGTCGCGTTATGAAAGATCGCATACTCACTTATGAAGAGCTTAGCACGCTACTTACACAAATCGAGAGTTGCCTGAACTCTAGACCTTTGTATCCTTTAACTACTCACCCTGATGATTATCAGGTACTAACACCTGCTCATTTTCTTGTAGGTGAGCCAACCACTTGCATATCAGAAGAAAATTTACTTGACACAAACATCGATCGACTCACTCGCTGGAAACTTGTAGAGCGCCTTAAGCAACATTTCTGGCAGAGATGGACTGATGAATATCTACACACTCTTCAAAAACGTACGAAGTGGACTCATCAAAAAAAAACCCTGCTGTTGGAGACGTGGTGCTATTAATTCATGAGCGCAGCACTCCTGGATATTGGCCATTAGCCATAATACAGGAGCTTCGCCCTGGAACAGATGGTTTGGTGAGGGTAGTAACTCTTTTATGCAACGGAAAATTCTTAAAACGACCTATTTCAAAAATTTGCATATTGCCAATCTCGGATTCGACTTCTGGCAACTAGAATTCCGCTGAAGACTTCGCAGAAGAACATTAAGAACATTCGTTCTTGGAGGGGGAGAATGTTCAGTACGAACTGCTTAGTATTTGCTTATAAATGAATTTATCAATGACCCTGTATCACACTTAACATATTTTAAGTACTAAGCATCATTGTGAATAAGCATTGTCATTCTAATTTGTTTTGATTTACTCATTCTTTATTACTTACTTTCATTTTGCTCTTTTATTACATCGTATGATTTTTTCTAAAATATACAGATTTAAGCACATTCTAAAAGGCTTGAATAAACCTGTAAACTAATCTAAATTGAATAAAAAGCCTAATCTAAATTACTATTAGTGTTTGAATGCAACACGCACAAATATGCTCCTCAATAATATCTAAAACCAGTCCACCACCAAACCCATTTCCACAGAATTTTTGATAGCTGCCATATCAACAAGGAATCTGAGTGTAATAATTTTAAAATAGGGATAAAGCCTTCCCTGGAACGCGTTTGCGGAAATGCTCCTTAATTGTGCTTAGTAATGAGCAAACTGCTTCCTTTCAAATCTGCAAAGTAACTTCATTTGAAGCTCATCATGTCAATTAAACATTTTCTTACTTGGTGCTAGGTATTTCAAGAGATTGGAATGGATGTTTTCCGTATTCGCGACATGTCAATCGCCAACATTTTCGCCATTATAAAATAGATTTCATATCATATAATATCTTGTAATAACAAAATCACTTTTGCAAATGCTTAAATTTCCGCCACAAATTGATCAGCTGTTCATTTATCTGTCAAATCATCACTTTCCTACATTGGCAACACCAATTCAACTTCAACTGAAATAAGTTGTAATTCGTAATACCAAATAGGAGTTGAGTTGTCTGAAAGTTGAGTTGTTTTAATTACAACCCAACTAAGTTGAGTTGTATACCGTAATAGGGGCAAAAGTAATCACACAGGTACAACAGACAAACACACAACAACAAATAAACACAAAACAATTAACACACCAAAACAACAAACCCACAAAGGCCAAACGACTAAAATTACGGATTTTTACCTACCCCAGTCGCCACACAAATCGATTAGTAAACCACCCTCGGTTCTGAATGAACACACAGCACATACACATAACTAAATATACACAAGCATCAATTTTGACAATAACTGCTCATGTCTACGAACTATAAATACAGGACAAACGACAACAACAGATCAGAACGAAGATCGACACTGATGATGGCACAACGCCGAAACCGGTTTGTCTTAAAACCAAATTTAACAAGGGATGACGGAAAATCGTTCCAATATACATCATTTATCCACCCTGTCGGAAAATCAAAAACAACAAGGTAAGTAAAAATATTGCAGAAGTGGTATAGGGTCGACTACAACAATGGAGCTGCAGTTTATTTAGAAAAAATTATAGGCCACAATTTAGTTCATTTACCTTGTAGACACCATATATACGAAATTGTACTTCGTGCCGTATTTGGAAACAAACTTGGCGCGACCTCTGCATCTGGTGTACTCATATTTGAAAGATTTGCCAAATGTTGGCCAAATTTTAACCAAGAAACATTTTCAAGTGGACTTGATGCAATTGTATTTTCACAAATTAGTTCAAATAACCGGAAAGACTTAAGACTTTTGTAGTAACGAACTTACTAAATTGCATAGTCGAGAAGATTATAAAGAAATGCTTCAATTAGCATTGATCTTTCTTGATGCTAGAAATTTCAATTTCAAAACACCCGGCGCCACCGGTCACACTCGGTGGATGTACAAAGCAATATATTGCTTAAAGATATTTATATTTCGGTCGCAATTTAACCTTACAAAAAGGGAACTCGACGGAGTACGAGATATTTGTATTTTTCTTGTAAATATTTATATAAAAGAATGGTTTCTAAGTACAAATGCTATATCAGCACCGCTTCACGATTTGAATTTCATAAAAGATGCGTTAAGATATTCTGAAATAGATACAAATATATCTGTCGTTGTTATCAAAAAAATAAGTAATCATTTATGGTATATTATTCTTCGACCCGAATGTGTCACTTGAAGAAAAACGCAATATGGTTGAAAAACTGGATTCAGAGAATCCAGAAGTCAAGTTAAAAAATGGGTGTAGCTATTCAAACTTATCCGCGTTTACTATTTATACTTTGAGTGACTTTGTCTCAGAACGAACGAAAGAATTTTTTGGAAATTTCGGTTTATCTACGAATTTCATTCATCTTGACGCCTCAGTTTGGGAATCGGCTTTCGATTGTGAAGAAGGCTGGAGCTTCTGCCGCGATCTTTTCATCGTTAACGATGCCGCTGAAAGAGGGATTCAATTTGTTCAAGATTATAATCGGTTACTTACAAACGATGAGGAAGAGCTGCAATTGGTGCTGCAGCTGGTCGAGTATAGAAAACAATATTTTCCTTTTAAAAAATCAGTATTGTGCCAATATGTTGATATGTATGAAACTAGGTGTATAGTTTTTATAAATGTAAAAGATAAGAACTATTTAATGCAATTGACTGAATTCTAGGTTAAAATTACATACAATTTTGGCATTTCTATTGTTTCGATTTTTAAAATAATGTGTTATATACATAAGTATAAAAACGATTAAAAGCAAATAAAATGTGACATACTGCATGCAATTGAATATAAAAACTTCAAATATATTTCGGGTCCATTGAATCTTATCGGATCGCCACCAAACATCGCATGTAAGTTTTTCAGACCAAAAGGAACAATAATCCGGCCGGCACTCATCAGAAAAACAGGTTTCATTTTTTTCGAACAAATAGGAACACCTCTAGTGGTCATATTAATCGTTCCCGAGATGGTCCGGCTGGTACCACAATGGTGCTTGGTACCACGCCGTACCGGATCATCAACATCGATAACACTTCCCAAAACTTTCGGAGTGTTTTTTATCGTTAATACAACAACTACAACAACAGGGGACATTTATGCATGCCTTTGAGTCTCATTTTTATAATGGAACTCTATGAAAAAATAAAACTTTGTTTGCGTTTTCGCAACTAAATTAATTTTTCTCTACAATAAAACGTGCGATATATATCCCAAAATTTCAAAATAATTTCATCTTTAAAATACCCACACCGCTACAAATATTTTAAGATTTCCTCTTGCCTTATCCCTCTCTTTACCTTAATTCTAAAATGTTTCTCTCCCGCTACTTCTCCCACTAATCTCTATAATATATGTGTTCATAAGTGTTAGATGGCATGGCCCCGCAGTTTATATTAAGAACTGTAATTACACAACACTAATTAATCTATATGAGGTATATGTATTAGGGTGGGTCGATTTGTATGGACGAAAGTTAACCGATATCGCGCCATTGATGTTTCGATAGGATTTGGGCTCAGGAAAAAAAGTTCCACTACGCATACCCAAAAAAATAATGATCGAGCCTGCGAAATCTCATTTTTTTTATACTTTTTTTCGACTTTCATTTTTAAGGTTTTTTTTATGACCTACTAAAAATATGTAATATTTTTTTTTTTTCAAAAACTGTTATCGACAACGTTTTTAGCGGACATTTTTGGGTCAGACAGGGTATACATGAAAATTTTACAATCAAATAATATTTTTTATTAGGTCATGAAAAAAAACCTTAAAAATCAGTCGAAAAAAAGTCAAAAGAATTCAATTTCGCAGGCTCAATAATTTTCGAGGGTATGCGTAGTGGAACTTTTTTTCCCTGAGCCCAAATCCTATCGAAAAATCGATGGCGCGATATCGGTTAACTTTCGTCCATACAAATCGACCCAGGTTAATATGTATATCCAAAAAAATTTTAACCTAAACATAATGGACTCGGAGTTTTAACGAATTAAAGAAAAGTTGCATCGCTCACTTCGGTCGTTAATTGAGATGAAAGGTATCCATTACGTGTTCCAGGCGTTACAGGCGCTTGCAAAATTTAATCCAAATCACTTGAATATTTTTGGAGAACACCTCGCTCATACATTATGTCAGAGGTTTTTTATATGTACAAAAATTTCCAATTTTCTTATTTTAGTTTTCGTAAACAAAATACCTTAAATTTAAAACTGAAATATCGACTTACCGGCATCAGTTCCATAGTATTATCCGATATCCAAATCTGTGGCATTTTGCACAAAACCCATAACCATACACGGCAACGATGAGCAAAGAGGAACCAAGATTTCAAAATTGTATGAAATTGTTTCAATTCAATCACGGGAAGTTATCAATTGGATGCAAGAGATGGAGGAAACGTGACGTCAGGCAATTATGCGAATATAGGCATACAGAAGAAAAGAAAAATTTATAACGATGAATAAATACTATTTTCTTTTATGCAATCTGCTTTGGTGTACTTCAAATCTTATATATTTATGAAATTTCATTAAAAGAAAAAGTCGCGAAATTTTATACTTAAATTATATGCTCTAGGTTCGAGGGTATAAACAGTCAACAAAAGGAGAGAAGTTGCGGACAATTTTTATGGAACAATTTCATTTGTGCTTTGCAATGTTTAGCTGCGCTAATTTTTTTAAACAACTTTGTTTTTTAAATAATTTTTTGTGATTTTGCGAAATTCTGAGAAAATAATTAAATAAAAATCTGTGGCCGTTTGGTGAGAGGCAATGAAGGAGAACATTGTGTGAAGTGAAAATAGACACACACACCACACACAAGCACACAAAAACGTGTTGGATTGCAACTGTTTTGGTGCCCAAGCAAATAAGCAACAAATACGTGTTCATGTTCAAAACAATACATTGCTTTTCAACATTTTTTCTAACAATCTGATTTAACTGTTCACAATTAAATAAAGAAGTATACGAATTTACTAAAATATCTTCTTTTTTTTGCCATTTACCAAACGCAACTTTACATCGATTAGCATTATCGCTTTTGCCTTTTAGTCTAAAATATTTTTTACCAAGTTAATATTTAAACGCGCTGAAAATATGTGTGGAGTTGCTTACAAAAAAATTACTTCTAAAGACACCAAAACAGATACCCAAAAAACAAAGCAAGCAAGAAAATAATATTTATACAAGTTATATATTTTCTACCACGCAAATACAGAGTTATTGCCGGCAAAATACTGGTGGAGGGCAGGGCACGCGGATGTGAGAGTGCGTCGTAATTTATTCCAAACAATTTTTACAACACGGGCCAAAGATTAATGTTATTTGTCTACTTGAAGAAGATTTTCGACAAAATCGGTTTGAAAAAAAATCAATCGCAAGGAAACAACAAACACAGCAAAAGACAAATAAAATTGCAATAAAACCACAACATTTTTTTTTATATTTTGATTATTTTTTTTTTTTTTTTGTTTCTTTTAAAAGCATATAAATAAATTTGTTTTCTTTTCTTTTGTTCTTCTTCATATTTTTTCTTTAGTTATTTTCAACGGTTAATTGCTACTTATATAATATACATACAAATATTTATGATTTTTTGTTTATGCGTTTTTTTTTCTTTTTCTTTAGCTCTACTACTTCGACATCTCTTTCTTTCTCTTTTCAAGTGCTCCCTATATTTATCTGTTATAGATACATATATGTATATGTATAACAATTGTGTTGTTTCTGGAACCAATCGAAGTTAAGAATGCAATATTCTACATATTTTTTCTTAGTTTTTATGTGTTGTTTTTAATGCGCAAACATATTTCAGTGGAAAATATTTCCTGATAAGGTAATTTGTAAACTAAACAATATTTGTAAAACTGCATAACTTAACATTAAAACTTTTTTAAATGAAATAAAATGCTATTTTTAAATTATTGTTATGAAGAAATTATATCAGCGGGGTTACGCGCACAAGCTCGAAAAATTATATGAAAAAGGCGCCCACTTGTAGTGTTTTGGATATTTGTTTTCCAAAATCAAAATTACTAATAAATGAAACCGAGACAAAAGATAATCAGCACAAAGAAATATGTCGTGATGCTGTTTCTGAGTTGATTAATAGTAACTAGAGCTTACGATTTCTCGAACATGTTCGAGAAGAAGAACAACAACAAGAGATTTCTCGCGAGTCTCGCCTTCTCGCGAGATTCTCGAATCCCGAATTACTCGTAAAGCTCGCGAGATTATCGAATTACTCATAAGGGTCGCGAGACTCGAATCCCGAATTACTCGTAAGGCTCGCGAGCTTCGCGACATTCAACTTAATCGTCATTGGCTGTTTTATATAGAGCTTACGATTTCTTCTAGAGCACAAGCCAAAATGTCCGCAAAACCACAAGTAATAAACGACGAAATGTATAGAAAATTGCCAATGCAGCGACTGAATTGAAAGGCGAGAAGATCGCGAGCATTATGAGTAATTCGAGATTCGAGCATCTCGCGAGAAGCCGTGTTCGTGATGTCTCGTTGAAAAATGATATATTGCGAACAAAATTATATTTATAACAAATATGTTTTGAGTTAAATGTCATTGGAACAATATAAACAACAAAAAAGTCACAAGTAAAAAAAACCAAGCGTATAAATACTGTCCGTACAGCGATTAAGTAAGAATTTCGAGAAGCTCGCGAGATTTACGAGTACTTCGAGACACGAGAATCTCGCGAGAAGTCGAGTTCTCGATTTCTCGGATTTCGAAAATCTCGCTTGTGTACGAGAAGAAATCATAATTTCTAATAGTAACTAATTTGGGATGGTGGGGCGAGGTTGCCTGGGTAAGCTATCTAGAATGTTATTTCAAAATACGGCAACTGAAGTCAAATTAAAAAAAGAAAAAAAATGTATGGTTTTTTATTTGGAAAAATGTCTAATTCGACTTTCTGTGCCAAAACAATCTTAGCAAAACGGAAAACAAAAAACAGATTATTTTAAGAAATTGAATTGATATCACGACATAACGTCAACAGTTTTACGGCAGAGACATTCAGCCCAATCATGCAATCCATTGTAGACTGTTTTTTCGGGATTCGTCACATTCGAATTCATAACATTGCTACGATGGATTGCGTGATTGGGCTGTTTGTTTTAAATATTTTTCTCGTTTCGTAAATTTTCTCCGTTGGTAAGAACTTGTCGTAGAAAATTTGAAATAAACGTCAACTACCACTGTACGAATTTCGAATTTACTTATTACTTTCCGAGACGCTCGGAAACACGGTCGAATTACATGATAGCAATTTCGTAACTTTCCCGAAAAAACAGTCTACGATGGATTGCGTGATAGGGCTGATTACGTTTTGAGAATAGGACGTTTTCGAAGCGGTAGCCGCTAATACTATGTTCAAACAGAAAAATAAATTGAGGCAATTTCGATTTAAATTGAGTGGTTTTCATACAACTCAATTTAGCTTGCACAATAGTAATTTCCTAGCTGGCTGGCTCACCTCTACAGCAACAACATACCTTAGTTCAGACTGTCAAAATGTGCGTGTTGGTATTAGGGGAATGGAATGAAATCTTAATATATGTCACAACACGTGTCACAACATTTTTGGGCGCGATGGACTCCTTAACCTAAATGTTACGTATACACAATGGCACTCATATTTTCAGGTGGTGCGAATATACTTCCGTGTAATTGCTTGGTGTTTAATTACACAACCTGCTTATCAATAAAAAATATTATACCGAATGATATCAAGTATAGCACATCACCAGGCCCGCCGAGAGGGTGGGGCGGGGGGTTTCTGAGGGGACCCGCGATTTAGAGGTACTATGACATTTTTTTTAATTCAGGAGTCTTTAGTTGTTCCATGTGCAATTTTTAAGCCGAATTTTAAAAGCAACGAAAATCTGCATTTCGTTTTAATATTATAGTGAAGTGAGATATAGGCCGAAACGTGGTCCCGAGTACCCCTAGAATGTGTTTATAGAATATGGATAACAAATGAAAGCTGTTGATGTATGCTTTAGTACAGAGTAATATATTATCCAGATACGGACTGTGACTGGGACTAGGACTAGGACTGGGACTGAGACTCGGAGTGGGACTGGGACTAGAATAAAATACATACCACCCTCTGGGACAGGCAATAAGGGATGCAGAAGAATGAGAAGAAATTGAGAGAAGAGAAAAGAGAGAAGGAGATTGAGAAAGAGACGAAGATGGAGATAGATAAAGCGAAAAAGACGGAGGGAGGAGTGAATAAAAGGATTAGGAAAAAGTGAAGAGGGGGGAAGGCAGAGTCAGACGGAAAAAGCTTATTAAAATGTATGCAGATAGGCCAACGTCTGCCGGGTCTTTTAGTGAAAACATAAATTTTTAAAATCATTTTTTGTGTTGTAAGAAAATGTGTTCAATGTTTTGGTTTCATTTTGAGTTTGCCATCTTCCAATGACAATCCCTATACTCCAGTGAAATGAAAAAAATAAAATTAGCTGATAAGATGAGTCAACCATATAGTTGAGCCATGCGTAACTGACGTTTAAATCTACTCAATAAACACACTTTACAAGGCTGCATTTGTGGCTTGAAACAATTTATCACGCAATTTTTTTTTTAAATTGGCAATTTATTATATGTGACCCGGTCTATGAAAAGGTGGCTTATGACTCAAAAAAGAAATTGCGAGAAACAGCTGTTAACAGCCGTTTTTTTTTTTTTTTGAGTCATCTTTTCATAGATCGGGTCACATATGATAAATTGCGCAATAAATTGCCCCGACGATATCAATTGCCAATTTGGTGTGTGTTTGTACATAGTATAAGATAACAAATCCATTAATCTTTAATAAATTTGGCGGTCAACTTCAATCAAAAAATTAAATTTACAATAAAATATACATAAATCTGTAACTAAATAATCATTTGTCAGTTAAAAAGAAATAGCAATTGTAATAACGTTAATGAGCGGAAAAAAATTTATAGTAACAACTGTAAAATTACATAACGTTTTACAGTCATATACAAATGTCGGTAAATGCTTCTCGATAACCTCATTTCAAGTAAAATAATTACACATATTTTTAAAACAAAACGTGCATTAAAATAGCTAAACAATAGCATAGAATGTATTTAAAAAAAGAAAGTTGAGCTCGATGCAAATACGTATGTGCTCTGAAGTAAACTCTTTCTCAAAAAGTGCGTCCTAACTAAATTTAGTAGTAGCGTTATAAAAACTATTTTATTTGAATCATTTTTTTATTCTTTGTATAATTTAATTTTATACTTAACAAATACAATTAAATTAATACTAAAAGCTACTAGTTGGAACTATAGAACGCACAGCGGTTGTTAATATATTAATGTTATACATGTTTTTCATTTGAGTAATGCAACACTTTTGAGTACACAGCTTTTTCTACTACAAAACAGCTCAAATGTTTCAACATATTAGACTTCACTACTACTGTTTATCTGCAAAACTATGCAGCGAACGAAGAGGGAAAAAGTTATATGAGTTTCCCAACATGTTTAAATTCAAGCAGGATCTTGAACTCGTTTAAGTCAACTTTCGAATTAGTAATGAATGAAGTCGGGATGGCGTTTATACTCGTCCGAATCCAAAAACCGGCAAGTTCGGGGGATGAAAAAAAATTGTTTCGGAGTAGTATCAGAAGGCGGTAGTACCGGAATGTACTGGTCAATCCGACAACACTCCCGAAGCCTTCGTAGGGTGTTTTTGCTTGCCCGTCTTTGCTGTTTATTTGCTGTTGTTGTTGTTGTTGTAGCGATAAGGACACTCACCGAAGGCTTTGGGGAGTGTTGTCGAGTTTATGTTCCTTTGCCGGATGCAGTTCCGGTACGTCCCGGTACCAAGCCCGACCATCTCGGGAACGATTTGTTATGACCAAATGCGACCTTCTACGCCATCCCGCCCTCTCACCCATAGATCCATGAGGAGTTCGGGGTCGCCAGAGCTACGGATAGGTGAGGTTGACAATTGGGTTTGGAGAAGCTATGTATTGCGCTGGCAACCTTAAAGGGCTGCGCTACACAAACCCCTTTAATCCAGTATTTTAGTCGCCTCTTACGACAGGCATACCTACCGCGGGTTGTGTAGCGCAACCTTTTCAGGTTGCCAGCGCAATAGATCGCACACTAACTACAAAAGAGTCACAACTTGAAGATTGTAAATGTTCAGGAGAGAAGAAAAACGGTTTATGTGAAAACGTCTTATACTGAAATCCAGTTTTACAAACAAGGAGACCTTCATTATAAAATGAATTGACGAAATTTTGTTGTAAATATTTATTTACGGACAAAATATATAGCAATTTTGAATTATGACTATTTATGACAATTATATATGATAATTATTTCATCAAAAAAGCCACATTTCACAATACAAGCAAATTTACTTACTCTTTACGTATAAAAAGACACAATTTTAATTAATACACAACAAGATAGTCAGAATTTGAAATAATACGCTCTATGCGTAAAAAAAGTTGTTCTTAAGCACATTGATACAACTAAAAATAGTACTCATTAGTTGATAAACCGCAAGCGATGCAATCAACACCAAAACTGGCATAACGGCAATTTTCCAGTTATAGAAGAAAATAATGACAACGAAATTTATGGGGCAGTTAGAGATGTGTACTGTGAATTGGTTTATGGAAAGCTTCTCCAAACCCAATTGTCAACCTCACTTATCCGTGGCGAATCCTGTTTCATTAACAGCCGAGGTTCTGGCGCCCCAAGCTCCTCCCTCATGGAACTTGGGGGTGGGGAGGGAGGGATGGCCTGAAGGTTTAATGTGGCCATACAAATCGTTCCCGAGATGGTCGGGCTAGTACCTTAATGGTGCTGTGTTACCGGAGCGTACCGGATCTGTATCCTGCAAAGGACCATCACATCGATAACACTCCCCAGAGCCTTCGGGGAGTAACCTTATCGCTACAACAACAACGATTACGGATAAATGTCAAAACGTCATATAACCGGAGGGAATTTTGTTGTTTTAGCAGTGCTTCGTTTCATCCAATAGGGACGAACACTCACAAATTGTCACCAATATCCTCCAACGGGAGTCCGAGCAAATTTGCAGGGATTTTACCAAAGAGATATTGTTGTTAGAGGCATTGGTTCCATATCTCAATTAAAAAGAAAATTAGTGTCATGTGGGAACACGCTACAAGCGAGACATACTTTAGGTATGTCGGGGTTGATTCTGGATAAATAACTGTTATACCTATTGCAGTATTCAGATCAAAGTTGAGCCAGAATGACTCGCGTCTGCTTAGTGTGATTGCTTTCCTCAACTGCGAGTGTAAAGTTATTTGTCATTGAGAACGGGGTTCACTGGGCATTTACTGCATGGTAATTTGCCGACATTTTGTGGGTCTCTCTGAGAGCTTTTTGATGTTTTTCTTTTTTTTTCAAACGGCTGAGTGCCGAATTGCTTCATAGTGTTTACGCATAAACAAATCAGCAAAGATCTCGCATTTCGGAATTGTTGTATTTGTAATCGAATTTGAAAAAAAGTTTGATGACGTAGCGCTTTTGAAGTTTTTCGATTTATTACATTTCTCTCATATTTCGTTACCAGTGTTCGGAGTATTTAAAACTGTTACCTGAGTAAACGACTACGGCGGAGTAAAAATAAAATTTTCGGAGTATATTTTTTTTTCCTTTTTGAAAGCGGGCAAACAACTAACATCAAATTGATTTGGTGACTTGGCAATCCCTTCGATTGTGTTTTCGTCATGAAAAATTTCTCAGCAAAAAAGTTATCTGCCTTATCAGATGCACATGGAGTCGGCCTAAAACGTGTAGGATTACCAAATAATGCTCCCATTAGCACACAACATTCTGGACGAAAAGTGGGCTCTATCTCCACGGATACATATCGCGAAAAATATTATTATTATTTTTGGTTTAACATACATTTTTCATACCCTTTTACTGACAGGAGGTTTCAAGACCGGGCAGATTTCTGTAGGAATGATAATGGCGACCTGGTAACTGACGTACAGAGTGTGGGGGAAGACGAACGCGATATCCCCATTGCCGATTATGAAAAACACGCTCCGGCATCCAACTTTGGCGAAGTGGGAATGGCAATATTACGGCTAAAAAATCACAAGGTGACAAATAATGATCCGCCGGGCTGTTCAAACATGGGGGCGAAGAGCTGGTATAAGATAAAGAAGCAAACAAGTGGGTCTTGCAGTAAATGTGAAGACGAAGTACTTGCTGCCATCGTGTCCTTTGTAGCCACGTCACTGTTGACGGATTCAAAATTGGAGACTGTGAAGGATTTCGTCTATTTGGGAAGCAGCATCAAAAGCAAAAATCAAACGGAGAATAAGTCTTGCCAACAAGTGCTTCTTTAAGCAATTGAAAAGTAAAGTCCTGTCTCGACGAACAAAATTCCCGCTCTATAAGTCACTCATCATAACTGTCCTGATGTATGGCTCGGAATGATGGAAAGTGTCGAGAGAAGATGAGATGGCTCTTGGAGTATTCGAGAGAAAAGTTCTCCGGAGGATTTATAGTCCTATCCGTGATGTCGACGGCGAGTATCGAAGGAGATATAATGATGAGCTATATGAGCTTTTCGCAGATATGACGATAGTGCAGCCAATAAAACAGAAAGCTTCGCTAGCTAGGTCATGTTATGCGGATGAACGAATAAAAATAAAAAAATAAATGTAAGGCGCGATAACCTCCGAAGAGATCTAAGGCCGAGCTTCTCTTCCAATTTGTGTCGTGCTCCTCTTGATTTTTCCCTACAAATTGGCCGGACGGGACCTACGTGTTTTATGCCGACTCCTAACGGCATCTGCAAGGCAGATGAGTTTTCACTGAGAGCTTTTCATGGCAGAAATACAATCGGAGCGCTTGCCAGACACTGCCGAGGGGCGACCCCGCTTAGAAAAATTTTCTTCTAATTGAAAAATCTTATTTCTAAAATTTTGATGTTGCTTTGCCCGGGAGTTGGGATGAACGAATACGCTTCGGAAATTTGTAAACATAGGAAATCGAAGACCTTCACTGAGTTTGGAAAGACAGTTGGAGGAAACTTTGACCTCGCTTGGTGCTCCCAATTGGCGACTGTTATCACAAAACAGGGTTAGCTGACCTCACTGACTCAACGTATTTCATTTTTATATAAAACTTCAAGATGAGCATTATGTTGAATTTAGGCAGGATTAACAGATCGCGTCCGAACACATTTTTTGCTTGCATTTTACTCCTTCTATTCTAACTCCATACGAAAAATATGAACAAACATGTCTTAAAACACGAACAATCATTTCGTCCAATCGTCACTTGTAAATAATCAGCTTTTCATACGTACATATGTATTGAAAACTTCAACCAAAAGATATTACGTAGTAACACTATTTAGTTTTCAGCAAAATACTCCGATTTGAATAAAGTCTGAATACTGCGTCAGCAATAAAACATGTTGTCAAAAGCGTGACGTAACGCCGAGAAATTTATTTCCCAGCCAACTATGATTTTTTTCCTCTCTCATTTTTTATTGCGGGATCTGTTTATTGGTGCATGGTGTTTACGGATTAGGGCATTCGCAGGTGACAAAATTAAAGTACTGGTGAATTTTGGTGTATCAGATACTGAGATGTAAAGTTTCCGTCGTATGAACCCTAACGTCTCTCAGACACGGCCATATTCAAAAGGAATTCTGAAACCACGATAAGTAGATAATTTTGTCTACTTGCTGAACCACATTAGTGCATATTTGCTTAGCGGTATGAATAGTATAACTTTGGAAACGTCTTCTCTAATTTAATACGAATGTTATTCGATAACTGTCAAATTACTATTGTGACGAATATTAGCAACACTAAGCCATACTATCATCTCTAAGCCGATACTAAGCAGCAGGCATGCTTAACCAACGAAACGATATCATTTCGTTACGATAATCAACGTTAATAAACGAAACGAAGTCATTTCGTTTCGTTTATTAACGTTAAGATCGTCAAATTAACGAAATGATTTCGTTTCGTTTTCTGCCATATCAAAACGAAATCAAATCGTTTATGTTGATTATTAATTTCAAACTATGCTGGCAAAGCTGATTGATGGCGGAGTCATTAAAGGTGAAAGCATTATCCAAGCTGATTGCAACTTTTCTCATGAATTTTGACAGTACGAACATTTCTCAGAGTATTTTTGACATTACCACCAACGAATTACACAAACAAATTACATAGAGTTTGTGTGTGTATATGCGCTCGTTGTTGCCACCTTACGGCTTCACCATGGCTATAGCATTGCCAGCATAATTCAAACATAAAGTATCACGTTTTCGTTAACGTTTTTAACGTTAACGAAAGCTTTTCGTTTCGGTTAAAAACGAGATACAATTTATCTTGATAATTTCTTTATCGATAATATTTCGAAGTGTTTCAACGGAAACGGTGGAAATTTTTTGATAAACGATTAGCTTAACGTTAAGGTGCATCCCTGCTAAGCAGTCACTTGTATCTACATAAACAAATCAATCATTATGTCTACACATATTTACATACAAGAAGCAGAGAGATATGCACAAACACATGCATATATCTGAGATAGTCACAAAAGTATGCAATCATCGGTGGTAGTATCACTCACATATAGACGCGCATGTTGCTATGCGAGAAGCTATAAACGTGCATCTGTAGTTTATAGTTGGTAACTAAGTAGTAAATTCTAGAAGAAGGAACTCCTAGAAGTATGCGAACGAGGAAACCGAAGAGTATAAAAGCAGCACAAGCTGAGGCATGAGCAATTCAGTTTGTTTTAAACACGCTATCAGTTGCGAAGTATAAGTGTTATTGTGAAGTGCTTTCAAAGCAGTCTAATAAAGACCATTTTGTAATACAGAACATTGGAGTGTTTTATTCAACAGTTTAGCGATACGAACGTTATCAGAAGGTGTGAAATAAGCGGAGTTTCGCTAAATTCGTTATACTATTTTATCCAAACCCGACCGATACTTTGTTCGCATGGCAATAGAGAATATACTCCTTCTTTATTTTTTTCAACATATTCACCATTATCTTACAAAACATTACCGTTTCAAAATATACGCTGGTTCTCCAAAATTATCGCACGGCGTTCTTTATCATCAAATCTGACGCACCCTCATTAGTTATAAGATATTTACTTGGCATACACACCCTGTTTTCTTAGCCATGAATTGTACAGTAACTAACTTAACTACTTAACTGTTAGCTAAACAGACATATTTACAAGAGTAAAATATTTAACTCTGTATTAATTGTAAAACTAGCAGATTTCCTTTTACAATTATGAAGACCTCTCCTTATTGAAGTATTATGCTTTTCCTCTACCATGCACTGTACATATTGCGCATGAACGCGAGCCCCAGCCAAGAGTAGTATGGACAGTAAGGACATGTAAAACTTTCAATTCGACGCATGCGCAAATATGAGAACTATTTTTTGTACGCCCTTCTTTCAAGTGAAAGTGTTATCCGCCCTCCACCTAGAGTAGTCTCAATATTATCCAAATGAAAATAACCCAACAAACGTACATCAACGCACCAGAATGCACGACAGCTCAAATGCACAAGAAACAGTGCTGATTAATATGTAATAATACTGTCACAGTATTTAAATCATAGTGAGTGAATAACTGAGTGATCTCGCGCTACTTCAGTAGCATATCTTCACTGGTTAATTATTAATGTATATCACCAATTGCGTCAGCAACCCTTCTATAGCATCATGTTGGTCCATTACTTGTCCGATTGGCTGCCATTTTCGGTAATATTACCGACTCTGTAGAGTCCATACTTGAAACTGCGCTATTGTCAGCTAAAGGATCCAAGAGATCATTTGTAGTTGTTTCATATGCATCGCCTTCAGAAGGCGCATCAGCTTTTTTCGTACATTTCGGCGTTTTCAATAGCCAACGATGAAGTGTTGTTGTACCAGAGCGTATATTTGCTGCAGGAACACTTTTCTTTGACAATCGGCCACGGCCGGTTACAGACATGTTTGCCGCATTTGCTTTTGACGCAGGCGCTTTTGCCGCGGCAGCCATCAACTTACTAGTCGCTGTGACACTACTTGCTTGGCTAGTGCTGTTACTCAATCTAGTTTTATGATTTGTGTTGGCATTCTCGGTATCGCTATCCATCAAATGCTGCGCCTCTTCGACCTCGCACTCGCCATCATTCTCCTCACCATATTCGTCTTCCTCATCAACATCGTCGTCACTCTGGTATATATGGCTTGTATTCGGCGTTGACGAATATTTCGCTGTACTCAATCTTCTACTTCGCCGCCTTGGTTGTTCTTTTTTTGCAAACCGCGAAGTACGTATATCTGGCAACACAGGACCAGTATCTAATGTCCATAGATTAATTTTCACCGCTCCACGTGAACGCGTACGCGGGCTGTTAACATCAGCAGGGTTTTGATAACCTCCAGCAGGTGATGGCGTCGTATTTGCTGCTCTCAATTTCGACGCAGATGTATTTCCACCGGCGACGCTTCCACGTTTTGTCGCTGATGACGAGGCATTCAAATGTACGAGCAGTGTCTCATTTTCTTCAGAGTCCGATTCATCCGACACATTGTAGTATGTCGAATTCGTTGTAGTTGTATCATGTATTTGCGTATGCGCATTCCATACATCTAAACTATTCGAATTTGTTGGTACATCTAAATCGTTGCGTCGTCGCCCATTTTCGAACCGCTTATGCATATGCGTAACATTCTCATCATCTTCGGTTGCACTTCCGCTATTCGCCTCATTATTGTCTACGTCCGCCTCATCGCTATCATAGTAATCATCCTGTTCGGCTATATCGAGCACAGTCACATAACTGCAGGCATCATTCTCACTTCCGCCTTCAGCAGTGCTGTTGATATCGTTTTCAGATTGTTGGTCTGGTGTCGGAGAGCAAACATTTCTGGAGCGTAAATTTTTTTTACATGGTGAGTAGGATTTTCTTGGCAACCGTTTGCGCACTTTCTTTACTTTTTCTTCCTCTTCACTCGCATCTTCATTCTCGTATTTACTTTTTTGCTCAACTTCATCCTCACTGCAATGACTTCTCACACTATTGTAATTGTTATCATTTTCGGATGATTCATTTGAGCTACCCACAGTATATGCCTCTTCTTCATCCGCGCCATCATTTTCATCTGCGATTTGCTCGCTTTCGTTTGCCGATTTCTCTTCATCTTCATCTGTAGACGCCACTTCTTCCTCCTCCTCATTCTCGTCATTACCTGTACAATGCTTCCGTGGGCTACTACGCGTCTTTTTCGGACTATTGCGTGTTTGACGTCGGTTTATTGCATTTCTACTTGTTACATTATTAATTACTTTGCCTTTTGTGGGATTTATAGCATGGGGCGTAGTACCACTTACTGTACGCTTTCTCGTATTAATCCTTGAATTCGCATTTTCCCTAAGCATTTTACGTTTCTGCATCATGCGGCGACGATTCAACAAGTTTTGATTTTTTACTCCAGTAGGATTTTTTGTTGATCTCGTTGCTACTGAAGGCTGGTTGTCGTCTTGAGAATCTGACACATCATCGTCGGTTGCATCATCGTCATCTGTATCCCCTCCTCCTGTTCCCTTGTTGGTGACCGCTGTTGCTTCTACCGCCATTGAAGTACGTGTTGTCTTTCTAGTGGATTTTGGTATTGTCATCGTCGACTCCACAGGCTCTTCTGCGGATTCTGTTGGAGAGAACGATCGTTTTGTTGCTCTCGTAGTACTACCCCTGGCGGTAGACCCCCGCCCTACGTCAATACTATTAACTCTACTTCTATTGCTCACACTATTATTTCGTCTGCTACGTACACTCTGATTAGCACTTTTATTCGGCTTAGCCTGTTTTTCCGCTATACTATTATTTCGCGATCTTACAACACGATTTAAACCTTGTCGGCTGCTGGCAGCAACGGTATCAACCGAAGTTTTGTTCACCCTACGTCTACCTAATTTACCACCGCGACCTATCTTTTGTTTAAGTACTCCTCTTCTTCTATTTGACTTAATCATAGTTTTTGTTTTAGTTGAAGTAGTTCCTTGTTTTTTATTATTAACCTGATTATTTGCATCCTTGCAATTATAAGTGAGCATTTCATCAGCTTCAGCCTCCTGTTTAAGCATTTCTTCCTCCTTTTGCAATGCTGCCAAACGATTTGCTTCCCATTCCCTTTTTTGCGCTTCAATTTCTTCTTCCGCTGCGCGTAGTTGTTCGGCAGTCCATGCAGCACCAGTTTCTTCAACAAACCGCATTGCGTAACGTTCGATTGGCGAAAGCTGCGTATTATAAATAAAAACATTTTAGTTAATAGCTTATAAGGATAAAAAATACGTAATTTTTACTTTCTAAAAGGTCAGCCTGAGAATGTAAAACGTTGAGTGATATAACCAAACGTTAAAATTCGTTTTGACTATGTCTGAACGTCTAGATTTATTTTGGCACCCGTTACCGTATTCAAACAAAACTGATACTTTGTTCAAACTGTTAGTAAACTTATGCCAGACTTAACAAAGTAGTACTTTTATATTTAAACCTAGAACAGTTATTTCTAAAGTTTGACCGAGCTACAGCAGATTATGCGGCTTCGGCTATGCTCTGTCGGTTCCTTCGGTTTCAGTTCTACTTCAAACAAACCAAAAAACCCAGCCATGTCTTCATTCACAATAATGATGAGATGATCCTGAAAACAATCCAGAAATTATCCCGAAGTAGTCCCGCAATTATTCAAGAAAAACTGCGATATTATCTTAATTACATTAAAGTACATCCCGCCTTAATCAGATGGATCGGCTGCATGTTAAATTGCAGGAAGATTACACCACAATGGGGATTGTACGAAGGCACGAAATCAGTGGACAGGGGCACGCCGCAGGGAGGGGTGCTATCACCTCTGCTGTGGAGCTGGTCATCAATCAACTGCTCAAGCGATTCGATGAGGGACCCGTAAAACTTACGGCTTACGCAGATGACGTTGCAATTGTCATATGTGGAAAGTGTCTTCCAACGATTAGTTCTTTGATGGATCGGGCGCTTCGCGATATTCATACCTGGGCATCTAATGTCGGGTTGAAAGTCAATGCGGAGAAGACGGATATGGTCTTGTTTACAAAGAGGTATAAGGTCCCAAATTGGACCAGGCCTAAGTTAGGAGGGGTGACCTTACAGGAGAAACCTTGCACAAAATATCTAGGAATCATCCTAGACAGTAAGCTGTTTTGGAAGCTCAACGTGGAGGACTCAACGGCACTCTATGCATGTAAAAGAATGCTGGGGTGTACGTGGGGCTTATCGCCCTCTCTTTCTCATTGGGATTTTACAGCGATTGTAAACCCTATTCTATACTATGGAGTTCTTGTTTGGTAGAAAGCCACACAAAAAACGACATACCTCAAAAAATTGGAGGGGGTATGCAGCCTATCGATGCTTAGCATTACGGGAGCCCTGAAAACAACCCCAACGGCTGCACTGTATGCCATTCTGCACATTCCACCTGTAGACCTGGTAGCAAAGAAAATAGCATTAACAACTGCAACCAGGCTCGGTGCCTCGGGGCAGAGAAGGCGAGAGGTGCACATGATCGACCAAGCGGGAAAGGCATGGGTTCAAGCGCGGGGCTGTAAAGTGTTGAAGATTATGTGTAGGTCTTACAACCTTAGACTAACAATGTTAAAAAAAAAAAAGAGGACTGTAGACTCATGACGGGTATTCTGACTGGACACTGCCTTCTGGCGTCACATGCCTTTAAATTAGGCTTGGCCAGTGATAGCAGATGTAGGAAGTGCGGGTTGGAGGAGGAAACGATCTGTGCTCGTGCCCTGCACTTGCCATACTAGGACTCCAGCTATTAGGAGTGATACAGCTGTTAGATCTAGAAGCTGCAGGAAGTGCGGGTTGGAGGAGGAAACGATCTGTGCTCGTGCCCTGCACTTGCCAGACTAGGACTCCAGCTATTAGGAGTGATACAGCTGTTAGATCTAGAAGCTGCAAGTGGTTCAAGTCCTACGAAGCTTCTAGTATTTGCCAAGAGGACGGAGTTATTTTATAACATAGGTCCTGGTTTTTGATAGGGTTTTTCAGTTTGGTCGTTAAAACAAACTTCTGGTAACACTACGGACTCAATCAGTCTATGTGAGGTCCTCATGGACCGGCCAGTTCAACCTAACCTAACCTAAATGCATGTGAGACAAATCAAAATCTCAACGAACCGGTTAGTCAAGTAAGTGAATTGAAAATAATCAAAATGGAATTGAATCTTATAAAGAGAGAAAATGAGGTTCAAAAAAGGAGATTGAGTTATTGAAGAGAGAAAATGCGATAATGAAATGCAACATGGAGCATAATCAAAATGAATCTTCGTTTTTTATTTCGGGAAATGATAGTTTCTAAATGAAAGTGTTATGAAAGCGCTTATTTCAACAAAGTTAAAAGGACGTGCTTTACGCTGGTTTCATTCGCGATCGGATGCAATGTCACTTACTGTTCGAAATTTACTTGAAGAAATGCAGTTACTGTTTGAAGATCGATCTAGTCGTTTGGTGCTAATAAAATCATTTGAAGCACGAAAGTGGCAGACGAATGAAACATTTCAGCAGTATTTTAATGAAAAAATAATACTATCAAATAAAATGGCAATGAGTGAAGTGGATTTAATAGAACATATCATTGACGGTGTCCCAGATTACGATTTACGTTCGCAAGCCAAAATGCAACGATTCAAAGAAAAACAAAGTTTGATCAAAGCGTTCCAGGGTCTCAAGTTGAGAAAAGACTTTCCGTTTAAAAAAAATGATGCAGTTCAACAATCAAAATCTATAAAATGTTTTAATTGCAATCCTTTGGGCCATTTAGCAGTTGTCTGCAGCAAACCTAAACGTGAAAAAGGAACTTGTCATGCATGCGCACAGAAAGGGCACTATGCTGCTGAATGTCCGACAAGAAGTATCAATCACGTTGATGAAGAAGGCGATGGTAATGACGATGATTACGTAAGAAATATAAAATATAGTTTCATTAAAGATAGTTACATATTTCAATCAACACTAGGTACTTTAATTGACACAGGCAGCTCAATAAGTTTTATCCGCCAACAGTTCGTGCCCGATATACTTTTAGTTAGAAACATTAAACCTAAAAATACATTTTTCGGAATCAACAAATGCCAACTTAAAATAATTGATCAACTTAAATGCATTATTTCATATAATAATTGTGAAAGAGATTTATGTTTGTTTGTTGTGTCAGATGAGACTATGACTTACCCTGTAATTTTGGGTAGGGATTACTTAAATTTGGCTAAATGGAAATTTAAAAATGAAGCATATGCTTGTGATTCTTATGAAAATATGTATTGTACTTTAATGACAATAGATATAAATAAGAAGGATTCATATATTGAAAATAATGAAATAATTGGGAAACAAAACAAAAATTTGATAAAATATTTAAGTCTTTATTTGTACTACGAACGCCCCGATGAACCAGAAAAAAAATGATGAACCAGAAACTTATTGCAAAATGAAGCTTTTATTAAATAATGAAAAGCCTTTCCTTTACCCTCCGCGGAGATTAGCATATAATGAGAGAGAAAAAGTTCAGGAGATTTTAGATGAGTTATTAGAAAAGAATGTAATCAGGCCAAGCAGATCCGAATACTCTTCTCCAATAGTTTAGTACGGAAAAACACAAGAGATATACGGCTTTGTATATGATATGTATGTATTTGGCAACTCTAACACTTACGATATTACAATACCTAACATAAGTATATAATGTAAATTTAAGGTTCCTTATTGTCTTCTTCTTTTCAATAAAGTTAGTCTCTCACTAGCAGTTCCCGGTATCGTATTAATTCTGCCATATATACATATTACTGGCGACGAGGATGGGATTCGAACCCACGCGTGCAGAGCGTGTCTGAGCGGTCAGGGGAATTGTTAACAATTAATACACATATTGGTCTTTTTCAATATACCACACTAATTTTTGGGCTGAAGACCGCGCCCCAAATCTTCAATGGTATAATGTGCGAGATTTTGAAAGGGTTGGATAAAGTTCACGTATATTTTGATGATATTTTAGTATAACGTAAGAGTGAACGAAGAGAAATGCGTATTTTTTCTAAGGAACTTTGCTATTTAGGATACTCCATAAAGCAAGAGGGTATTCGACCAAGCCAAGAGAAAATCGAAGCGGTTTTAAACGCTCCTGAGCCGCTAAACAAAGCTCAATTGGCTTCTTATTTAGGCATGGTAAATTTTTACCAAATTTATCTAGAGAACTCTCGTGCTTGTATACGCTGAATAGCAAACATGTTGACTTCAAATGGACAGCGGAGCATAGTGCTTGCTTTGAAAAGAGTAAAAAAGCTCATTCTCAACATTGATGTTCTTACTCACTATGATCCATCGAAGCCAATTGTTGTTGCGTGCGATGCTAGTCCGTACGGAGTGGGAGCGGTGTTATCACACATTATTGATGGCGAGGAGAAACCGGTTATGTTTGCATCAAGCACACTATCCAAGGCGGAAAAAAATTACTCTCAGCTGCATAGAGAGGCATTGGCTATTGTTTTTGCAATAAAAAAGTTTCACAAATATATTTATGGGTTGAAATTTACTATACAAACAGACCATCAGCCGCAGGGATTCAAGGGGTTGTGTAGCGCAATACATAGCTTCTCCAACCCAATTGTCAACCTCACCTTCGAGCGGCGAATCCCGTTTCACTAACAGACGAGGCTCTGGCGACCCCAAGCTCCTCATGGAACTTGGGGGTGGGGAGGGAGGGATGGCCTGAAGGTTTAATGTGGCCATATAAATCGTTCCTGAGATGGTCTGGTCAGCACCTTAATGGTGCTGTGTTACCGGAGCGTATCGGATCTGTATCCGACAAAGGACCATCACATCGATAACACTCCCCAAAGCCTTCGGGGAGTAACTAATCGCTACAACAACAACAACAACAACAACACCATCAGCCGCTACGAGCGATTTTTGGAAGAAAAAAAGAGATGTCAGTTGTAGCAGCTGATCGTTTACAAAGGTGGGCGATTTTCTTATCGATGTATGACTTCGAAATCCGCTACAGAAAAGGCTCAGATATGCAGCACGCTGATGGGCTATCGAGACTTCCACTAGATAAACCATTAGAAGAAGAAATAGTATCAATAATGTGGCCATCAATAATTTTCCACTTAAAATTGATGAAGTCAGGCAAGAAACAGGAAAGAACAAAATCTTAAAGAGATTATTATTATTATTATTTTCATCATAGTTTACAAATAAATTTTTATAAACTATTTTTGATTAGGGTACCTGGTTACTGAGACCATATGGTTCCCTGCAATTAAGACATATTGGCAAAGATCCCTGTTAATAACACTGAGTCAAAAAACTAAACGAAAAATCTGCTTTAGATATACTTTACCAAAATGTTAGAGGCTTAAACACCAAGTTAACAGAACTGTTTTTAAAATCATTTAACTCAAGCTACGATATAATTGCTTTAACCGAAACCTGGCTGAAACCTCATGTTTTTAACTCAGAGATCCTCTGTAATGACTACCAGATATATCGAAATGACCGCCTGAACAGGGTTGGAGGTGGGGTTCTGCTTGCTGTACACTCTTCAATACCATCTGAAGAGATTTGCGTAACCGCCACCGATACAACTGAGTTCTTGTGCATACGCACACAAATAGCAAATATCCACATTTATTTGGCCATCTGTTATATCCCGCCATCTTCTGAACTGTCCGTTTATATGAATCACATTTCCTTGCTAAGAACTGTTAATTCGATGCTAAAGCCTTCCGATTCCATTATTGTCTTGGGTGACTTCAATATGCCACACATATCATGGTGCATCTCTGACTTTAATATCGTACCAGTTTCGTCAAAGTCTTCCAACAATGAATTTCTAGACGGAATGTCTGAGCTGTGCCTTCAACAAATCAACATCCAATCGAATAAATTCGGAAGAGTGTTGGATTTAGCCTTTGTGGATGATGAATCTAAATATTCCATTAGTCGATGCGAACCCATTATTGAACCTGAAGATGCTTACCACCCTTCCCTCAAAATAGTTTACGAAGTTGTAAATTATGCTTGTAACAGCGGAAATAAACGATACGACTCCAGTTATCGCTTCGACTTTGCGAAGGCCAATTTTAAAAAATTAAATCGTGATCTATCTCGAATAGTGTGGCCAACATTTAATGCTGATGTGGAGCAAAGCGTTTCTCACTTTTACAATACCATTTACTGTCTTTTTGAAAAATACGTACCTAAGCGGATTTGTGTACATTCCGATACAAGCCAAGTATGGTTCACTAAAGAGCTGAAAATTTTAAAGAATAAAAAGTCTCGATCTTTCAAGTTGTTCAAAAAGACGGGTTTACATAACCATTACTTACAGTACTCGATTCTACGCTGCAAGTATTTTCAATTGAACAAAAAGTGTTACAAAGCTTATCTTTGTAAAATGAAAAGAAATATAATTTGCAACCCGAAGGCATTTTACGGATTCGTAAAATCTAAACGCAGGGTGAAAGGGTTTCCATCATCCATGAAATTCCAAGATAATATTTCCAGCGATGATCAAGAGATCGCCGACTTCTTTGCGGAATTTTTCAAATCAAATTACTCTATTGAGACCAACGTTTCACCTAATGAATACCCATACCATATTGATTCATGTTATTCAATCAGAGCTCCATTTATATCTTCAGAAGATGTATTATCTTATTTAAAAACTTTAAAAGTATCATATTCATACGGCCCCGACAGGATCCCGACACACTTTCTTAAAAAATGTGCCGCAAACATCTATCAGCCGCTAACAGATTTATTTAATTTATCTTTAATTTACGGCGTTTTCCCAACAATATGGAAGGAATCTTTTCTTATTCCGCTTCATAAAAATGGAAGCAGGTCTTCAATAGAAAACTACCGGGGCATAGCAAAGTTATCCGCTATCCCACAGTTATTTGAGGCTATTGTTACCCACCACCTAACATTCCCTATTTCCCCCATAATTGCAAGCTCGCAGCATGGGTTCTGTAAGGGCAAATCACCTATCACCAATTTACTAGAATTTACCACCCATGTTTCTAATGGATTTAGAAAAGGCCTTCACACTGATGTAATTTACACCGATTTCAGTAAAGCTTTCGACAAAGTATCACACCCATTACTTATTCATAAGCTCAGTCAACTCGGTTTTCAACCCCGTCTTATATGTTGGATTTCTTCGTATCTTGGTTATCGTACGCAAAAAGTAATCTTTAAAAATACACTTTCTGGGGTCATCAATGTTTCTTCTGGTGTTCCTCAGGGCAGCCATCTTGGTCCGATTCTGTTCTTGTTGTTCATAAACGATATATCTGGTACAATTAAATACTCAAAAATCTTGATGTACGCAGACGATGTAAAACTTTTCAAATCATGTGCCTCGGTTGAGGAACATTCCTTGCTTCAAATGGATTTAAATCACTTGGTTACCTGGTGCAATGTAAATTATATGCCGCTCAATCTCAAAAAATGTAAATTCATGTGTTTTTCTCGGAGAGTTTCGCCACCAGCTTCATATACAATTAACAACTATAATCTAGAAACTGTAAATAATTTTATTGACTTGGGAGTCATGATGGATTCCAAACTTAGTTTCAATCTTCATATTAATGCTACAGTGAATAAAGGCAAAGGTGTTTTTGCATTTGTTAAACGGTGGTCAAAAGAATTTAACGACCCTTACATAACTAAAGCACTTTTTACAACATTAGTTAGGCCAATATTAGAATACGGCTCGATAATTTGGAATCCGCGTTATCAAGTCCATGCAGACAGTCTCGAATCAATACAAAAACAATTTTTACTATTTGCCTTAAGAAATTTCCAATGGGACTCTTTAACTAATCTTCCACCTTATACTAATCGATTAAAGCTTATCAATCTTCCAACTCTTGCTAGTCGAAGGGAAATGCTTGGTGTGATATTTATGACAAAAATTTTAAATGGATCAATTTCGAGCCCATTCCTTCTGAATGAAGTGAACTTTTGCGTTCCCTCTCGGACATCGAGACACTTCAAACCTCTTCTGCTGAAACAATGTAGAACGAATTTCGAACAAAATGAACCTTTTCGGCGTTTATGCCAAGATTATAACTCTCACTCAAACACATTTGATAGCTCGGACTCCCTTTTTTCTATAAAAAAGATTGTTCTCACCTCTCTAAATTAATGTATAATACGTTTGCTTCTGTTCTCTTTAAGTATTACGCTTGGCTGATGAAATTTCTTCTGTAGCTGAGCAGTCTCAGATCGTGACGCTTGACAAACCGCTGCCCATCAAAGACTCGGCAAAATAAAAAATAAAAAAAAAGTTATTATATATATATATAAATCGATCGCGTGAACAGTGAACAGGATTAGCCTGGTTTCATTGGGCCACTTGAGGGCAGCGCGCTGCCACAACGTCCATTATAAAAAAAAAAAAAAAAAAAAAAGCTAAGTGTATATTGTCTTAACTTAAAGGGTATTTATTTTTCGTTGCTGTGTTAAGTAGTGTGGTAGACGTTGTGGGTTTTCAAGGCGTTATTGACAGTGTTAATTGTTTCCGTTTTACTGCAATCTAGTGCAACATCCATGGGGGTTGATACTTTCGTCAACGGACAAATTTGCATCATGTGTTCGGGAGTCAATGCAGTGGAGCATGTCGAACATTGAATCGGGCCATTATCATTGTAATGATGAGATATGTTGAACAACGTGGTTCCAACTCTCATTCTTGCAATCTTTATACTTTCATCGCTGGTAAAGTTTATATTGTAGTTTGGCCTCTTTGTACCCGGGTTGTGTGTTCGAAGAAATATATTTGAACTTTTCCATTTTTCTTGTTCTTCAACATCTTGACAACTATAACAATGGTTTCTTATAATACTGCTATAGCAAGGTACTTCCACAGTTAATGGTAACCGGAGCGCTGCTTTTGCTATGTGATCAGCTTCTTCATTTGTGGCCTGGAACCCAAAGGATTTTTATTAATTGAACATCTCTAGGTCTTTGGATTTCCGGTCCATTATATGCAGTAGAGCCAATGTATTTGACTACACTTTGGCTGTCGGAACATATCAACGTTTTTGCTTTTCTTTCAGCAGCGTATATAATTGCCTGTTTAACAGCTGCAAGTTCTGCATCGAAGATTCCTGCAAGTAGCGGTAATAGACTTTGCTTCAGAGTTTTAAAGGAGTCAACTGAAGTTTGTTCTACTAAAGCATAGGTTGAGGTGTCGCACTGCCTAGAGTCGTCAGTGAACAAGATAAGTTCTGGGTTGAATTCATTTTTTATTTTTGCGTAGAAGGTTTTAAAGATGTTAGCATTTGTGTTTTCTTTTTTGAATTCGCTGAGTGTCATATCCGTATGGAATTTTATTTTAGGTGATTTCCTTAGTGGTTGTGCTGGTATGGATGTTTTTTTAATGTTAAGGTAGCGTATAATATTTTCCAGAGCGCTAGCGTTTCTGCCGCCTACTTTTCTTCTATTGGCTGATTGTAGCTCCCACATATGCTCGTGTAATGGGTGATCTGGCAGTGTCAAAGCTTTCGCTGCGAGCTGACCTTCTTTGTAGTTGCCAATCGATTACGTGGTACCGCGCTTCTAGTCTGAGGGCGGCTATTGGGGTGGCCATGAGCAACCCTGCAGTCGTTCGAAAGCATCTATTCATACATGCATTGATTTTGTTTTTATTCTTTTCGGATGTCCACCCATAAACCGTGAGTCCGTGTTGAATTATTCCTTCACATATAGCTCGACTGATTTATATGGCAATGTCTATGTGTGGTCCTTTGTTCCTCGTACAGAATATCTTTAGTAGGTTATTAACCTTGATTAGTTTTTCGCAAATTTTGTTGATATGCTCAGTCCATAGTGCATTTCTGGAGAAAGTGATGCCAAGGATTGAGATATGGGGTTTGAACCTAACATCTTGGTTGCCTATTTTCAATGCGGATATATCAAATTTGTGTTTTTTGCATACATGCATAGCTTCTGCCTTATTAATTGGTACTACTGCACCAGTTGCTTCTGCCCACCTTTGTACTTTGGTGTTTACTTCACCAAGGCTGTTATTTATTTGTTCTGCTGAGCCTGAAGATACAACAAAGATGTTGTCAGCGTATACACCAATAAAGTCCACCCCATTTATGTTTCTAATATTTTTAATAAGCGTATTACAATATGCTGCAAATAATATGACTGACAGTGGAGATCCTTGGGGGAGGCCATTGTCTAGATTGAGAAACTTCGATACAAAACCATCTACTCGAACTATAATTCTACGATGCGACATAAAGGAATGTATAGTTTTCAGCACTAGTGCCGGAACACCCCAGGAAGAAAGTTCTTTTATTACAACAAATGAAATAACTCTATCAAAGGCCTTTTCTATGTCTTCTGAAAATATAACATTTGTGTTTATTTGCTTTAAGATTGTCTTTTATTTTTGCTTTAAATGCGTGACACAATGTATGTACTCCACGCTGTGGGAGGAAGGCCTGTTGCTCTGGGAGAAAGTGCGATTTGTAGTGTTCTCTAATTTTCCTCGCAAGAATTTTGTCAAATACTTTAGCTAGGACCGATATTAGCGAAATGGGTCTGTATCCTTCCACCAGATTTGCGTTTTTATTTGGTTTGGGAATTGGAGCAAGAACTGCTACCTTCCAGTAGTGCGGATAAGTTCCAGTTTCGAGTATTCCCGTGTATAACTTGCATATTCTCTTCTTCAGCGAGATGTCCGAATGTTGTATCATGCAGTATGTTATTTTATCAATTCCCGGTGTTGTGCCTTTTGAATTTTTTATTGCTACATTGAGGTCATCGATTGTTATATTGGAAAAATATTTATGAAGACTGAGTGCTTCCCCGGATGGGGAGTCAATTTTATAGTTTTGTTTAGCCAGTATAACTTGTGTAGCAAACGAATTGTCGGAGCCTATTAAACTCCATGTTTCTGCAAATTTATCTGCTATCTGTTGGGGATGAGTAAGGCACTCGTTTTCTGAAAAAAATTGGGAAAACTTATATATTGTGGCGATTTGACTTTTTTAATTTTGTTCCATATTGTCCTTGTATCCATAGTAGGGTTAAGGGAGTTGATAAAGTTTTGCCATGTATCCCTCTTGGCTTGTTTACATGCACGCTTTACCTGTGCGCAGAGTTGTTTGTATTTTATTATATTAGCAAGATTTCGTTTCACTTTATAGACCTTCCACGCGAAGTTCTTTAATCCAATTAATTTGGCTATCTCGGCATTAAACCATACGGGGGTTTTGCGTGGCTTTGTATTCTTTTTTACTGGCATGACAGCCTTCCTGATAATTTTCTTTATGTTGGCTGCCTCTTGGTTAATGTTGGTCGTTACTTTAAATTCTCGACTTACTTTTACGGTCTTTTTTGAAAAAATCTCCCAATTTGCTTTAGCATCTACAAAACCCGGTTTAAATTTTTTTGGAAATTTTGTTGGAAATCAAAATTGGGAAGTGGTCATTTCCTTCTGGATAGCAGTTCCAAGTTAGGATACCTGCCAGTTCTGCACTAGCCATAGTTACATCTACAGTCGTCAGAGTGTTTTTTGTGTTGAGCAGCGTTGGCGAACCATCATTCAAGAAGACTAAGTTTCTACAGTTTGCGAATTCTTCCCATATTTTCCCGGTACGGTTCGTGGTTTATGATCCCCATAGTGTGTTGTGTGAGTTCAAATCACCAAGCAGTAGATGATGCCCACAGCTGTATAGTGGAATGCTGTCAAGCAGTTGTGAAGTAAGATATACATCTACTTCTTTATATATATTAGTTATGTGGAGATCCGTCAATCCATGTACGGTAAGTGATTGATGAAGGAGGTTATTCCTAGATACCACATGATTTGATACGTTTAAAGTACTTTTTATTAAGAAGATAATGCCAGATTTGGCGTATTGAAAATCTTTATTATGTTTAAAAGTTCTATAATTAGGTAAATGTAGTAGATGCAGATTCTTTTGCACTATGTGTGTTTCTTGTAATATAATGATATCGGGATTATGTTTTTTAACTAGTAATTCAAGGGCATATTTATTATTGATATATCCTTGAATGTTCCATTGGAGGATTGAAAAATTAAGTCCGATATCCATATTTTTAAACGTTTAAATTGTTTTATTTATTCAAAGTCAGAGATGTCGCTGTCAAATTGTTTTGTTTGGACGAAGTAGTTATTGCTTTCTATTAGGTCTTGTGTTAAATTAGTTATAGGTGATTGGTATATTTGCGGTTGGGTGTAGTCGCTAGAGTTGTTGTGAGTTTTGTTATTAATTGAGTGTATTGGAGTTGAGTGGTAATTATTATTGTTTGTTGTTGTGCAAGGTGACATTTCTATGTCTCCACTTTCTGCGTTTGTATTATTAGCTAGTGCGTTTGTTGTTGTATTTTGTTTAGCTTTTTCTGTTATCTTTGTAATCAATGTATCAATATTGGAGTTTGAACTTGTCTTTTGAATGTTATTTTGAGGTGGTTTTGTACTGATTTTGTGTTTGGTTTGTGTTTTCTTGGTTTTGAATGTTATTTGAAGGTTGTGGATCTGGTGCGGTGACCTGTTTGATATTTTCTTTTAGCGGTCGTTCGATGTTATTATTTTTTGTAATTTGTGCATACGAAGCCTTGTTTGTATGCTTGCTTCTGGGTTCTATTTGGAAAGCAGTGGGGTTACTGTTGTACAATTTCCAAGTTTCTCTTACAGTACACCGACGTTCAATTTTTATTTTGTTGATGGATTTATGCTTGAGGAAGCTAGGACGGGCGGGGTCTTCAGAAGTATGTGTGTCAATATTGCAATTTACACAGAAGATTCTCGAGCAAGTATCATGAGGTGGAGGTGTCGCACATTGCTTGCACAGCTGATTACCTTTGCAATTATTTTTTGTATGCCCCAACTTCAAGCAATTTCTGCATTTCATAGGGTTAGGAATGTATTCTTGAACTGCGACTTTTTCCCAGCCCAAGCTAATTTTTTCTGGTCTCCGGATTAGATTAAATATTAGAATTGCTGCTCCTGTTGGTGCTGGTGTATCGTTAGTTACCTTCATGACTTTCCTAACTTCGATTACTTTTTGGTCTGCTAAGCCTTCCAATAACTCTTTTTCAGTAAGGTGGATAATGTTTTTCGAAAATATTCTACCCTGTGTTGAATTGAGGTTTTTGTGAAATGATATTTTAACTGGTACAACATCAATATAGGTTGCTTTGATGAATTTTTCTGCTGCGTTAAGGTTATTTGCCTTTATCAGCAGGTCACCAGATTTAAGCTCTGTTACTTCAGAGTATTCGGAACTTATGTGTTTAAGCCCTTTTTCTATTTGGAAAACGTTATAGGATGCTAATGGTCGGGTTTCAGTGTTGTTTTGGGCGATGGCGGTGACTATGATGTATCGTGGTATATGGTTATCATTTTGTGCTATTGGCGGTATAGGTACAAAATCCTCTTCCCTTGGTCTTTTAGATTTGGTTGTAGGAAGAGATATATTCTCGTCCGGATCTAGGTGTTTAAACCTATTTCTATGAGGGGGGTTAGCCCCTTTCATTTTGTTTGATTTCAGCTACCAAATATGTAGTTTTTAACACAACCACTTAGAAATAATATATACACTAACGGTCGCGTAGAAGAAAAATACAATACAAGCTTGTTTAACACACTATAGTGTCTATAGACTTAGTTGCGCTGCGAGAAAAACACGTCTGCGTAAGGCGGCTGCCCGAATAAGACTGTTAAAGAGATGATATAAGATAATTAAATCGAAAGATTGGCCGAATACTGTGAAAACAGAGCTAAAAGCTTATTTTTCTAAGCGTGTCACTGGCAATAGAAGATGGTTGCATTTCTTATGGCGATCGATTGTATTTTATTTGTATTTGTATTTATTAGGCAATTCATCCCAGCACAACAATTTGACAAAAATTATTTTACAGTGCTAGTCGGTAAAAGGCATAAAATAGGAACAATCTAATCTTGAAACTTAAAGCTAATGACTATGGCTAAGAAAAGGTTACAACAAATAATATATTTAATAAATAGTAAATAGATAAATAAAGGAATGATAGAGTACATTTGCTTAAAAGGAATCAGTATTTTAATTGTCTAGGTTATTATAGAAACTTGTTAATTCTTTATTGAAGAGCAGAGCATTGCTTATAAGCCTAAGTCTAGAAGGGAGCGAGTTCCAAAGACGTATGGAATTAATGAAGAACTGGCGATCAGATATTAGCATACGATGTCTGACGTGGGTAAGGAGAACAGATCTAGACGACTGGAGAAAATTTAGCCTCCGATACAGATAGTCAGGTTCCTTCATATATATTAATTTATGTAGCGTAGTGAGCGTTTTAAGTTTAATAAGGTTATCGAAAGAAATGTTTAGCAACCTGTAAGCATGTTGAGAGACGTGGTCAAGTCTTTTCAACCCATAGACGTATCTAGCAATGTTGTTATACACAACATTAAGTTTCCTATTACATACATAGTCACAATTGGAGTAAACCTCACAACCATAAAGGAGCGTAGGTATTAAGTACGCTTTTGCTATTAGTAGACGAATATGTAACGGAGTAAAATATTGTGTAAGCCAGAGTGTACGAAGCATCCCATACACTTTTCCCACTGTGCGGAAGATGTGATCTTTCCATGTCAGGGTTTTGTTAAAAACTATACCTAGATTTTTTGCCGTGTCAACGTATTCTATAATAGTGTTGTCTAAAATTAAATTTTCCATTCCACTTTTATCTAGTGACCTTCTATGAATGACTATACATTTCGACTTCTTAGGGTTAAGACATAAGCCGTTCATAGAAGCCCACGTACCAATTTGACACAAATCGTAATTTAAGTTATTAATACATGAACTGGTACGATCACTAGGATAGCACAAATACAATTGTACGTCGTCAGCATAAATGTGAATTGCTGATTCCAAAATCGTTAGTTAGGGCAGTATTAGAACTCTTGCATGATAGTCACTTAGGTATAGTGAGAATGAGGTCAATCGCGCGCTCATATGAATGGTGGCCGAACATCGATAGAGACATAGAGAACTGGGTCACGCAATGTAAATCTTGCAGTGTTTTTAAAAATAATCCACCTCCTAGTTTGACTAAATGGGAGTCAGCGCAGTTTCCGTTCTAAAGAATTCATATCGACTTTTGTAAAATTTCAAACATAACGATTTTGGTGTTATTTGATGTGTACTCTAATTGGATAGAGGCTGTAGAAATGAAACGTACAGACGGTAAGTCTTTGCGATGTTTTGAGAAAGATATTTGCGATTTTCGGCTTACCACAGAAAATAGTGAGCGATAATGGGCCTCCCTTCAATTCAAATGCATACTTAGCCTTTTGTAACTCCAATGGTATAGAGGTATTGAAATCTCCCTCTTACCATCCTCAGTCGAATGGAAGTGCAGAAAGAGCAGTACAGACGGTGAAGCAGGCATTAAAGAATAGTCTAGTTGACCCGAAAATGGAAAATGGGAGTTAAAATTACAAAATTGTTTGCTTATATACCGCAACATCCCCTCGACGGCTACCAACGAAAGGCCAGCAAGCCGAATGTTTACATATATGCCTCGAACGTTATTAGATGTGTTAGCGAACACAGAAGGTAGGAAGAGAGAGAACAAAATTCAGAAACAGGTTACAACTACTCAGGAAGGGGAAAAGAGAAAAATAAAAAGGAGTTTTAAAGTAAATGAAAATATATTGTATAGAAATATATTTGGAAACGAAGTCAAATGGATATCTCGACGTATAATAAAGAAATTGAGTAATATAAGATTTGTTATTGTTGTAAATGTTTATCAAAAACATGTCCACATAGATCAAAAAAGAAAAGCAAATACAACATATGTTAGAAGTTGTCCCATTACTTTTCAAAGTGAAGATAGTCGAAAAAGGTCGAGATCACCGGAATCAAATATAATCGTAACACGAAGTCGAAGCAAGAAAATTAGAGGTGAATTAGGTACAGAAAAATAATAATAAGCATAAATAAAGAAATATGTAAATAAAGCAAAGAGCTGCCATGTAATGAAATTAAATCTATAGTAAACATATCAATAATGTACATACTTGCACATTTAATAAAATGGTAAGAAGATGATATGTATGTATTTGGCAACTCTAACACTTACGATATTACAATACCTAACATAAGTATATAACGTAAATTTAAGGTTCCTTATTGTTGTTACGGTCTGCTGCTACGGTCTACGGTTACGGTCCACTTGGGAGCGTGTCAGCGCGAACACACTTATTGATGGGGCGAAAGTTGCGATAAAAAGTATCGAAAAAAAAACAAGGAAAAAGACAGACGGGCGATCACTAGCGAAAATTGCCATGAGTTTCCGGCAAGAAAAAAAAGAGGAAGGGTGGAAAATTGCGTGAGCTAAATTTTGGCGGCCCTACAATTATACAAATGGGAATATATAACATCTAGGGGCATAACTTCAGCAGCAAAGGCGTCAAGCTCCGCTAATACGCTGCTTTAGTAACCTCATTGCTCACTTCGCATCCCCAACGATATTCAACTATACTGCTTTGGTAACCGCAGTGAGCAGCGCATCCCCAGCGATACTCAACTAATCACAAAACATCCTCGCCGGCTGAGCGCGTAAGCAGGTAATTGTCCAGAAACTAGGAAAGAGTCGATAGCGCAAAGCACCGAAACCGTTCTTTCCGACAAATCTCGTTTCTACGCGTCTATTTTGGGTGGTAATAAACCTTGCACCAGTTGTTTTGGGTGGACACAAGATCCAGTTGGAGTAGGTCGGCTTTCGCAGTCACACCTAGTGAGATAAACCCCTTCCTCTACGTTTACGAAGAACACTACCACCTGCGGAAAAGCGTCCGACACCACCTCTGCCTCCAGGGCTAGCAGTACGCTGCCGCGTAATACAATCAACGTCAAAATAGCCAAGTCATCCGGCTCGTGAAGGGTAACACGAAGCTTTATCGCCACCCGGTTCACTCGGTTACCTCGACCCAAAGCGCCAACCACCACCAACGGCGCCTACTATTATCACGGGCATCACCATCGGTAGTACCTCCCCCAACCTCTTCATTAATTATTAATATACAAACATATTCAAATTCAAGGCTATCACCCTAGTATAGAATCCTAACACGTAATACATACATACATGCATATACCTAAGTTAAGGAGAGCAAGCTGCATCCACTTGTAGTAAAGTTAACTTATTATACCATACAAAAAAAAAAGGAGACGTTACGTAAAGTTAAGTAAAGAGGTTTAATTAACTTAGAAGCAAAAAAAAAAAAACAAAACATATCTTAATGGTCATAGGTAGGCAATTTGTACTGCCTGTGAAACGAAAAAAAGTTTCAGGTATTAAAATTTGCTTTGCGTTACAGTAAAATTTTACTATTACTTTTTAATTAATGCAATTGTTGCGGATATGTTTTTGGAATGAGCAAAATGTATTGATATTGTTTCTTTAAGGAATAAAGTTTTATTGGTAATTCAAATTCAATTGCATTATCAGTTAAAACGCATTAAATTTATATTAAGGGATACAATTAACGAGTAATGCAAATTAATTTACATTATCAACAAAAAATATACTATTTTCTATAATCTTTATCAGTACACTGTTAAATTTAGTGATAATGTAAATTAAAGTACATGCAAATTTTTATTGCTTACTGCCATCTTACTAACTGCAGCATGCCCGTGTAAATTGTGAATAATTAATATGGCATCTACTTTATTGCTTTTTTCATTATCAACCTCAACTCAAGAAGTGAATGCATTGTCGAGCTTAACTTACAAATCATAAAATTTGCAGTGGAACTTAAATTGCTTCATTCTACATGAATATATGTCAAAAATAAATTTATACATATTAAAGTAATATTATTATATACATACATGAAACATTTCAAATCCGAATTATTTTCTTTGTTCTTTCATTTTATTATTTTAATTTTTTTTTAGACTTAATTGAACTAAAAACAAAACAATACCAGCACTGGCTGGTAAATGCAAAACAGTTTACGTTTTACCTGAACATGTAAAACGATGTCGTTAATTTTACTACAAATTTAAAAGTTCACGTTTTACCTGAACATGTAAAACGATTTCGTTAATTTTACCATAAATTTAAAAGTTCACGTTTTACCTGAACATGTAAAACGATTTCGTTAGTTTTACCATAAATTTAAAAGTTTACGTTTTACCTGAACATGTAAAACGATGTCGTTAAATTTTCTATGAATTTAAAAGTTCACGTTTTACCTGAACATGTAAAACGATTCCGTTAATTGTCCTGTAAATTTAAAAGCTTACGTTTTACTTGAATATGTGAAACAAATTCTTCGAGGAGTATGATTTACCCCAAATTTAGTCTTAGTTGCGTTTATAACAATTTTCTTAGTACATATTATATATTAGTGTCATTATACTATGCGTTATACCGAATTGATATTTTGTTAAACTCAAAAATAAACTACAACAACATTAATTTTGTAAGGGGGCCCCAATTATCGGAATTTGTATCCAAACTTTATAGCCCTAAAATAGGTTTATGAATGAAAAGAAAAAGGGCATTTAACCAAATTTTTACTTTGTATGTAATATATCTACTATTCATAAGCACATTTATTTTAAATTTTTTTCTCACACCAAGCGCTTATAACCCTTGTCAAGAAAAAAAAAAGGGGGTGACATAAATATAGGTATAGCTTGAAATATTTCTTTTATGCATATATACGATAGTAATAATGAAATCTGAATAAACTTGTAAATAATATGGGAATGCTGGCGTCCACATTTATTTAGAAGGCACTAGGTAGGGTCTACAGGTCAGGGGCCACCGAAATTTAGGTGCGTCGGTGGCCATGGTTTTTGAGGGTGGGATATGCACCGGGCGTCGCAACAACACCCGCGGCGCCCCCAAGTTATATTCGGCCCTTTTCTTTTTTCATTTTAATTTTCAGCTTTTTTTGCAATTTTATTTTTCAGCAGTTTTTTTTTGAATTTTGATTTTAGAGTTAGTAACCGGTCATGTCCGGTTCGGTAATTTTTGTTGCGTTAGATTTTTTTTTTTGAATTTTGAGTTTAAATTTTGAATCTTTTAACGGTCTGTCCGTGACATCCGGTTCGACCGGATGTTGTTTTAGTCCATTTGAGCGTTTTGAATTAGTTCTGCGCTTTTGACAGTTGAGTTTTGATAGGCATGATAGGAATTTTTTTCTGTTTATGGCGCAGGAACAGTAAGGTTGGCAAGGACCCGCCCCAGCCGACAATGACTAGCCAATGTGCACCACCACATCATGCCGACCGCCTTCCTTACTGCTTCCATCGAAAATGCGTATTCCATAACATTGTCTTGTTCTTTTCAATAAAGTTAGTATCTCACTAGCAGTTCCCGGTGTCGTATTAATTCTGCCATATATACATATTAGTATAGATTATCGAACATTAAATAAAAACACTTTGAAGGATAATTATCCAATACCATTAATTGATGACCTTTTAGACAGATTAGTTGATAAAACTATATTTTCGCTTTTGGGCTTAAAAAGTGCTTTCTATCATGTGCGAATGGATGAAGATTCTATTAAGTACACATCTTTTGTAACCCCTTTAGGGCAATATGAGTTTTGCAAAATGCCATTTGGGCTTAAGAATACTCCATCTTCGTTTCAGCGTTTCGTTAATTATGTTTTTGATTATTTAATGCGTGCAGATAACGTTGCCATTTATTTAGATGACATAATGGTTGCAACTAAAAGCGAAGATGAGCATTTGGAAATTTTGAAGGATGTTTTTTGATAGACTAGTTAAAAATAAGTTGTTATTTTGTAGTGCACAAAAAGGAGATGTGTCAGATTTTTTGAAAGAAAAATTGGAAGAGTTTTGCTTGCATGAAGAGGAGCGAGATATGGACAAGGCACGTTCAAAGCAGCGGAGATCATTAAAAAATGTCAAAAATACAATAAAAATCAAAAAGATCGCAATAGAGTTTCGAAGATTTATAGAGGAGATTTCGTGGTTGTTAAAAATTTCGTTAGTAATTCGGGGGCTTGTAAGAAAATAATTCCTAAATATAAAGGGCCGTATCGAGTATCCAAAGTTTTGCCCAATGACCGATATTTGGTAACTGATGTTGAAGGGTTCCAGGTTAGTCAGATACCGTACGAGGGTGTGTGGGAAGCGGCGAATATGAAATCATGGTTGGTAAATAAAGACTTGGAATCAATCGGGGCGATTGCAAATCAGGATGGCCGAACTGTGGCACTGTAACTTTAACTCTTCACACGTTATATAAATAAATTGTGTATTCATAGAGAGACTTCAAATAAAGAAAAAATATATTGAGTCGGAAAATAAAGAGTTCGAGTAGAAACATATAAAAAAAAAAATTAAAGCCGGTAGTTAAAAATTTTTCAATCAAACAATAATCAACAATTGTACACATTTTTAGAAAAAACAACGTTTAAACGAAGGATTACATTGCATAACTTTTTGACTTTATGGAGCGCCACTCCGAAGTTGGACGGGGCTGGCCGCAGTTCGGATGCAGCCAAAATAGGTGAAATTATGCGTACGTGAGTCCCATTGATACTAATCACTACTCGTCGGAATCCTGTTTTAGAGTAACATACAATTTTTGCTGTTTGGGTTTTAATCCACTTCGCACAAATATGCTCCCCAAAAATATCTAAAACCAGTCCAACACCAAAATCATTTCCACAGCATATTTATAGCTGCCGTCAGCAAGAAATCAGAGTGTGGCGCATAATTTTAAAATACCAACGCGTATGTGGAAATGGTCCTTAATTTTGCTTAGTAATGAGCACAATGCTTCCTCTCAAATTTGCAAAATAACTTCGAAAGAAGCACATCATTTGTCACATGAAGATTTTCTTACTTGGTGCTTGGTAGTTCCAAGGGATTGCAATGATCACGCGAATGTTTCCCGTATTCGCGAAATGTCAATCACCAACATTTTCGCCATTATAAAATAGATTTCATACAATATCCGTTTTGCTTTTAATAACAAAATCACTTGCAAATTCTTAAATTTCCGCCACAAATTGATCAGCTGTTGATTTATCTGTCAAATCATGAACTTCAACTGAAATAAGTTGTAATTCGTAATACCAAAGAGGAGTTCAGTTGTTTTAATTACAACCAACTAAGTTGAGTTGTAAACGGCAATAGGGTAGAAGTAATTCAAAGAAGTTCTTTGGCGTTTACTTTAGAACTACATATTGCCCTTAAGTAACTCAGTCGCTAGAGGGTCCAATAACATTTCATATTTTATACTAATTCAAACAAAAACTGTGCTACATAAAATTTCGCAGATATTAACGGGATCTATGTATTATATGGCCTTAGTGTTTTTGCCCTGGGATCGATATAAATTATATTACATATTATTTTACGCACCTGCTTCACAAGATTTTGCATTTCCAAATCGGCTTTACTCATTTCTGTGGTTGATGCAGCAGCACCATCTGCTGCTGTTGTTTCATCAATGGGTATGGATTCATCGAATTCTGCCAAATCAGCAGCAGCTTCCGCTTTAGCCGTCTTTGTAGCCAGCACATCTTGCTCATCCTCAGCAGCTGCTAATGCGCTTTCAAAAGCACGCAAAGATTGTTTCTCCGTTTCAATTTCACTCCCCAAGTCGCTAACTAACGCTGCTGCAGCACTCGTTGATGGCGTTGGGTTATCCATACGACCAACAGCACTGCTATTTACAACATTAGCCCCAATCGCAGACGCGTCACCATCTTGTTCAGGTTGTTCCAAATTAAAGAGATCTTTGATGGTGGAACTCTTGAAATATGTTGTTGTAAAATTGCCACCTTCAATTGCCATATCACTAAGCATTCGCTTTTGATTTGCCTTCTTGAGTATATTTACTTCGATTGTCTTTTCCGACACTAAACGATAGATATGTACATCACGCGTTTGTCCTATGCGATGACAACGATCTTGTGCTTGAGCATCCATGGTTGGATTCCAATCGGAATCATAAAATATCACAGTATCCGCACCGGTTAAATTTATACCAACACCACCGGAACGTGTTGATAAGATGAAAACGAATATACGTTTGTCACCATTGAAACGTTCCATCAGTACTTGACGTTGTTCGACGCGCGTTGAACCATCCAAACGTAAATAGATGTGGCCATGATAATTTAGGAATGCCTCTAACACATCCAACATTTTTGTCATTTGTGTAAATATGAGTACACGATGCTGTTCCGTTTTCAACTGACGCAATAACAAATCAAGTGTTTGTAATTTACCGCAATCGTATTGAATAAGACGTGGGTCAGGAAATTGTGTTGTCATCGCCGAAATGACGGGGTGCAATAACGCCAACTTCGGTGAAACATATTGTGTGACCGTGCGCTCAATTACGCGCTCACGTTGCAAGCGTCCGGATGTTAGATGTTGCACATAAAAACGTATGCGTGGCGCCATTGCAGGTGGTACATAAATCACGTAATTATTAAATGTTTGACGTAATTCGTCAACACGTTTCTCATACGATTTCAATATTTTACTAAGTGTCCAGCTATCTCGCCGTATCATAGCTGTACAACAATTAGTATGACTACGTGTTTGCCAATTGGAATATTCTAATGTGCGACTTGGTCTAACACTTTTTGCTAAGGCATCGCGGCAGTCCTCACCATAAATTGGCACAGCCTCTATACGTCGTTTATTTATAGCGGCCATTAATTTAAGACGCGCCATACGCTGTTCTTTACGCTTCTCCAATATCTCCTGCATATTGTAAATTGGATCATTTTCGGATGTTTCAGTTGGTGTAGTTTCTTGCTCATCGACGTCCATTGCTGTGCTTGCTGCGTCGTCATTTGCTGTTTCTGCGCTGTTGCTTTTCACTTGTAGCGCAATGGTTGTTAATAATTGAGTGTTCTCTATTTTCGGCTTTATAGTTATATTGCCTTTTCCACCTATACTAGCGCTACACGACGGTGAATTTGCAGCATTGGTGGTGGTACTTGTTTTGCATACCAATGTTACCCGGTTACCAGCCATTGTATTACTTGCAGTTAACGTGTCACTTAACGCACTGCTGCCAGCAGAAGATGTAACCAGAAAGTATGGTTTACCATTGCTATGTTGCATCAACTTAGCGAATTTAGCAGCCGGTGGCGTCAAATTGCCACCTGTTTGTGGTGCAACTTGTACGCGCGTCAATTGTATTCCAGAGGAAGTGCGTATATTACCAATGCCACTATTAAGGGATATGCCTGCTGATGCGGAAGTTGAAGGCGCCGTGGACAATGTGGGCAATTTGGAAACGTTAATGGGATTTATATTGCTTAAACGCATTGTTAGTCGCATATTAGCCGTATTGGTTTCACGCAGAGGTACGATTTTATTACCATCTGTACGCATGGCAGGGCTAGCGCCAACCCTCACAGACGTGGTATTGTGTTGGCTCAGATTTTGTTGAACTTGTTGATCGCGAACGCGTATATAGAATTTAAATTTTCCACGAGGGCAGGGCGGCGGAAGCTCTGGCGCGCTATCGATTTCTTCAATCAGTTTGCGAGACGGTTCGAGTACACGTGACTTGTGCGATACATAAGCGGTGAGTGTATGTTCCAAATTAATCAAAAGTAAATTAAGCATTTGCATGTCGATTTGCTGAAAATAAAATTATTGAAGTATTATTAAATCGGGTACTTCAACTTGCATCCTTCGTACATATTGTATAAGCTTTTATTGTGGTGCATTATATTTTAACAATTATTTGTGGGGCATTCCACGTGAAAGGAAAAATTACTAAAATTTAAAAATTCCTCGAATAAATTTCGAATAAGTTCTAATTCATTATTAAAAGTCTATATTTCACTGATTTCAAAACTTTTTATTAATCATCTAACTAATTCTAGCAAGTGAGTCATTAGGAGTATTCTATCTAAAATAAAATAATAAAAAAAATTTTTTAAAGTTAAACTGTTTTATTGAAAATAATACTTACATGAAGTAATAATAATACTAAAAGCTAGAAAATAATTATGTAGGTCCTAGGTACTAGTCATCACACTCCTCATCAATCTAGGGCGTTGATCAGACAATTGAATAAAAGCGTTGTACGCGTCAAATTTTTATTGATAGTCATAGGTAAAACCAACTGAACCTTACCCAGGTTATGCCACGCCTCACATTTTTAGAAATTTTAAGCGCCCAACGCTTTTATTTGTCTGATCATCGCCCTAAATTGATGAGGAGTGTGATGACTAGTACCTAGGACCTACCTAATTATTTTCTAGCTTTTAGTATTACGAGCCAGACCCGTGCGCATCTTGCGGAACCAATATTTAAAGGATCTTATCAAATATCAACAAAAATCAGCTGTTCTATCAATCAATTAAAACTTACAGCTGGCGCTGCCATCTGGTGTATGGTAGCAACTGCCGGTAATGCAGTGCAAATATTCACAATAGTGTCATAGTACAAATAGATTGTGTACTCACAATCGTTTATTTTTAACAAATTATTTTAATAAAATATAGCTAAACAAAAGCTCTACGACCAAAATTGCCCAAAGCTCGCTAATAGCCCGAATCTCCATCTTTACAACCAAAGCTTTTTATAGATTTGGATTCCAAATAAGAGCGAAAAAGGGAAATAAAAAATAAATGTAAGGCGCGATAACCTCCGAAGAGATCTAAGGCCGAGCTTCTCTTCCAATTTGCGTCGTGCTCTTCTTGATTTTCCCTACAAATTGGCCGGACGGGACCTACATGTTTTATGCCGACTCCGAACGGCATCTGCAAGGCAGATGAGTTTTCACTGAGAGCTTTTCATGGCAGAAATACACCCGGAGCGCTTGCCAAACACTGCCGAGGGGCGACCCCGCTTAGAAAAATTTTCTTCTAATTGAAAAATCTTATTTCTAAAATTTTGATGTTGCTTTGCCCGGGGTGCGAACCCAGCGCATACGGTGTGATAGGCGGAGCACGCTACCATCACACCACGGTCAGCGCCATAAAAACAGCAACTAGAAATAATCAGACCAATTCTAAACATTTTGAATTTTGTTCTCACGGATTTTTTTATTCCCGCGGAAAAATTCCTCCAATTCTTTTCTCCTAGGGAGAAGAATAATTGGGGAATAGGAATTTCGAATTTTCAAGTCAGCTGTTTTGTCAATTGAAATTTCGTTGCGCATTTCTTATTTTGTTTAAAAAATTGTAAAGTTTAATTATTGTTGCCAATTTGTTTGTGTTATGTATGAAACGAAGTGGTAACGCCACACACTGAATTAATTTACTATCATTTTGGCAACTCTGTTTTGCTTATTCTTTTTCGTTCTTTTTTTATTCTTTAGTATTAACTCAACACATTTTATATTGAAATGTTCATATCCACTCATATTAAATAAACTGAGTAAATATACATATACAAAAGTGGTGTCAAAAGTGGGATTAAAAAGATGAGCCTCACACCGGAAGATTTGAAGAGGGTGATGGATGCATTGGCAGGGGCAATTCGCGAGGCTGTAGAGGGGGCGTCCCACAGTGCTGGGGCAAATGCAAATCAGCGGGCAGCAACCAAACCGCCACCGTTTAGTATTGCAGAATACAAGTCAGAAGACAAATCCTCAGTGCAGGATTTTTTCACACACGTAGATCGGGCCTTACAGCTGAGCAAAGTTCCAGAAGAGGAAAAACACAAATTCGTACTCGTGCATATGGGGGCAGAGCTGAACGCCGCACTAAAAATACTTGTTAGCCCAAAGACGCCTGACTCGCTGAAATACAATGAAATAAAAACAGTGTTAATTCGCCATTTTGATGGATAGCTCACGGAACAAGTATGCTGAAAGTATCAAATTTAGACAAAGTAAGCAAGAAAAAGGCGAATCGATTGCCGAGTACGCACTTCGTTTAAAAAAGGGCGCTGCATATTGTGAATATGGCGACTTTTTGGATAGGATGTTAACAGAGCAGTTACTGTATGGCGTGGAGTCACGCTATATTTGCAATGAGGTTATAAGTAAAAAACCAAACAATTTTACTGAGGCATACTAAATTGCGCACACAATCGAACTAACACAAAGTGCAACAACAGATCTGAAGTGTACAGAGTGGGAACAACCAAGTGAACCAACGTTTAAACTGGGATACGAACCAGTCAAAACAAAAATAAATGCAAATGCTGAAAAGTTGACCAAGAAGCCAAAAGAAAAATCCGCAAATTGTTACGGATGTGGGGGCCAACACAGCAGAAAAGACTGCAAATTCAGTAGCTCCAAATTTTTTTCGTGTGGAAAATTGGGACACATTGCAAAAGTGTGCAAGGCTAAACTAGATCAGATTTCAGAGGATGAGCTCGAACCAGGGGTGGCTTTCCGTAATTCGATAGTCGACACTCGTTGATTCGATACTTCAAGTCGATATCGAACGCTCGATGATGCCATTTTAGTTCCTGTATCTTGGTATGTTTAGAAAGTTTTTGGAGCTATCAAAATATTTTCTTTTATAAATAGCGTTTGTTTCTTAATCTCTGAAGAAAAAATCATTCCCTAAATAATCACCAAAGCATAAAATTATAACTTTCAAAAAGGCAATTCGACACCTAATTTGGTATCGAACAGTTTGTATCGAACGTTCGATACGACGAGTCGACAATTTGTGTTACGGAAAGCGAAAACGATTATTTTATAGTCGTTCTTGATCGATATCGAATTACGGAAAGCCACCCCAGTTCAGCAGCTGAACAGCATTAATGTATGTAAAGCAGTAGACAGAAAAATGCTACACGTAAATATCGATGGAAAGCAAATACAGCTGGAGCTTGATACGGGTGCCCCATGCGCCATTATTAATTATAAAACTCTTCGCACTATAAAACCGAATTTTAGATTATTAAAAACAGATAGACGATTTACAAGCTACACGGGGCATAGAGTGAACTGCATGGGTAGGGTTGTAGTAACCGCATCAATGGGGAGGACTAAGCGGCGCCTGAATCTGTATGTTGTCCAAGAAGATTTCGATACACTTTGCGGCAGAGAATGGATCTCACAATTCGCACGTGAAATTAACTTTTCGGAGCTATTTTCGTCAGCCAGGCAAATTAACTCTATAAGTTCAACCGCGCCAAAACTTTCAGAAAACCAACGAGAACGGCTGCAACATCTCCTTGCAAGTTACGAAGAAGTCTTTGACACGACAGCGGGTAAGTTGAGAGGGCCGCCTGCAAAAGTGAAGCTGAAGGCGGGAGCCACACCAGTGTTCGCACGAGCACGCGAAATATTTATTTATTATTTATTTATTTATTTATTTATTATTACGGTCTTTAAGACCTAGTTTAGGTTAAAATAAGAGATTAAACATAAATACTCATGTCACATTTAGTGACGTACAATATAAAAACAATTTTTCTTTGAACTTACTAATATTTTCACAGTCTTTCAAATCAGAAGGTAACTCATTATACATTTTATACCCTAAATATTCAAGAGACCTTTTGGCGAACTCAGTTCTTATTCTAGGCAGTCTTATATTATTGCAATTTCTTGTTCCATAATTGTGGATTTCATGATTATAATGTATTTTACTACTCAGGTAATTCGGTAACATTCCTAACCTAAGTTGGTGTATAAATTTCAATGTGAAATAACTAACTGACTGTTTAATACTAAGCCAGTTTAATCTATTGAGCATTACAATTTTTGGCGTTCTTGGAGGACATTTTAAAATAAATCGCATTGCCTTGTTTTGCTGTATTTGAAGTTTCTTAATATATATATCATTACTTAATAGCAGAATAGTAGGACAATAAATAAAGTGTGGTTCAATAATTGAACGATATACCAATATTTTATGACTTTGACTGATATGTTTACATGTTCTATACATGAAGCCTATTTTCTGTGCAATTTTCCTTTCCAGATAAGTTACATGCTCTCCAAAATTTAGATTATCATCAATCAAAACTCCTAAATACTTAATTTTGTCTACTCTTTGGATTTCCATGTTTTTTACCTTCAGCGTAATATTATTTAAACTATTGTTACTTATGATATTAGTGTTTTTACAAAATATCATGAACTTAGTTTTTTCGACATTTAATTTCAGTTTTCTAAGGCATAACCATTTGTATAGCGAGTCCAGGTCTTCTTGTACTTTCAGCATGGCACATTCTGCATATTTTTCACTTATGATAAGCAATGCATCATCCGCAAATAGACGTATTTTACAATATTTTAAGCATCTTTTGATATCATTGATATACAATGTAAACAATATTGGCGCCAAGACCGAGCCTTGTGGTAAACCAATGTTAACATCCACCACTGATGAAACCTCCTTTCCAATTATCGTTCTCTGTTTTCTGTCACCCAAATAACTCCGGAACCATTCCAAAGCCTTTCCTCTTATACCAATTTTAAACATAACGTCCAATAGCTCAGATCTATCGACAGTTTCAAAAGCCCGTTTTAAATCCAAGAAGACAGACACCGTAAATTTTTTGTCCGCCATGTCTTCTTTCCAATCTGCAATTACCATATTCAACGCTGTTTCACAAGAATGGCTCTTCCTGAATCCCGATTGTTCTGGGATAATCACATTGTGCTTCTCTAAGTATGCCACAAGTTGATCCTTCACCACTGTCTCCATAATTTTTTCATCTGTAGGTAACGTGTTAATTGGACGTAGTTCCTCGGGTTTCATTGTATTTTTTACTTTTTCAACAGGTATTATTGTTGAAATTTTCCAGTAACTAGGTACAATACCGCTGTTTAAGGATTCGTTAATTATGTCTTTGTAGAAATTAGCAGTATATGTCATGGCATCTTTAACGACACCCTCCGATAAAAGCTTGTCGCCGCCATATTTGTTTTTAAGTGATTTTGTGATAATAATAATATCGTCCACTACAATGTCAGTAAATTTAAATGTTTCAAATGGATTACTATGATTTGCGCTTATTTCATCCCCATTTACAATTTCTTCGATGCTATCATTAATTTCAACAATACTTTGTATAAAAAAGTTTTTAGGGCATTAGCTATGTATATCATATTCATTTTCCATTACCAATGGCATTGAGAGAGGCGTATGCCAAGGAAATAGATCGCAAAATCCAGTCTGGCTTTTACGTGAGAGTAGAGCATTCGGAATAGGCTTCAGCAACACATGTAGTCGCGAAAAAAAATGGAGATATTCGCACTACTGATTACAAGCCAACGGTTAATCCAAGAATGATTATTGACGAACATCCGATTCCTAAAGCGCAAGACTTGATCAATAAAATGAAAAAAGCGGCGATATTTTGTCACTTGGATATAACCGACGCATATACACACCTTACGATCGACGATGATTTCGCACATGTTTTAACATTAAACACAGCTACACACGGACTAGTACGACCGACTCGTGCGGTATATGGGGCAGAAAATATTCCAGCTATTTGGCAAAGAAAAATGGACCCGCTCTTGCAAGGAGTGCCAAACGTTTTAAATTTCTTTGATGACATCTTGGTGTTCGCGGAAAATTTTGAAGAGCTGCTGAGGGTTTTGGCGACAACGCTAAATCGCATAAATGCAATGGCCTACGCTTAAATAAGTCAAAGTGTGTTTTTGCTACTCCATCGGTGGAGTTTTTAGGCCATCGCATCGACGCAGAGGGGGTGCATAAATCTGACAAACACATTGAAGCTGTACTGAATAGCCCCAAACCAACGAATGTGGAGGAGCTACAGCTGTTTTTAGGAAAAGCTACTTACTATAGTGCATTTATCCCAGACCTGGCGACGAGAGCGCGACCATTGCGCGATATGCTGAAAAGCGAAAAATTTCACTGGTCCAAAGAGGCAAATTCAGCCTTTGAGTATCTAAAACAGGCGCTGGTTTCTCCACAAGTCTTGATACCCTACAACCCGGCACTACCGGTTCTACTAGCGACGGACGCGAGTCAAACAGGGTTGGGAGCGGTGCTATCACATCGCTTAGAGAACGGAACTGAACGACCCATTGCATACGCAAGTCGAACACTGAATACTGCAGAACAGCGATACCCACAGATGGACAAAGAGGCACTGGCAATAGTATGGGCAGTTCAGAAATTTTTCAAATATTTATACGCGCGTCATTTCACGCTAATCACAGATCATAAACCGTTGTCACAAATTTTACAACCAGACAAGTCTCTACCAGTACTTTGCATTAGCAGAATGGCTAATTACGCAGACTTTCTGAGTAGATTTTATTTCGAAGTGGTGTATAAAAATTCAAAGGCAAACGCTAACGCTATCTTTCACGAGCCGACCCTCTACGACAGCAACCATTACAGGTGGGACAGATGCGGCAGGCATATACGGATAATCCAGACGAATACGACGAGTTCGACAACTTTGTGATTCGCCAAATCAACCAATTACCATTAATATCCGACAAAATTGCAAACGAATCCAGAAAAGACGAGCGACTGGGTAAAATAATTAAACTGCTGGAAACAGGTCAATGCTTGAAGAGGACAGGATACAAGTCCCCAGAAGTGAGTTACAAGCTATCGTCAGGATTTATTTAATAATTTGGGAAAAATTTAAACAACGTGGCATCAGGACGGACAAGGCGACAGCTGTTTCGATTATACCTTGTAAATCTCTTCAAAGCCTTTTCTCCCGGGAGTGGGAGTCGAACTCGCACTCCTACGATAGTTGAAATGGTTATAAACGCATTCAGCTACGTCATGCCTTAGTTGTTGTAAATTTTTTCCCAATTGCCTTCTGTTTGCATATTTTAATCTTTTACACATTGCATACTTCGTATGCAATTATGTGTTAAAGCTATGCTTGGTACGGTGGTTTCAAAGAAACTTTGGTTTTGTTGCTGTTTTTGTTCTATTTATAGAACTACAACGAATTAACCAATTTTGTCTGTTTGTATGATTTTAATAATCGGGGATTGCCCATATTGCTTTTTTTTAAATGTATGAAAACATTTATTTGAAGCAATTTTTTAATTTTTTATAATTTATTTAATAATTTGGGAAAAATTTAAACAACGTAAACAACGTTAAACAACGTTGTTTAAATTTTTCCCAAATTATTTAATAAATTATAAAAAATTAAAAAATTGCTTCAAATAAATGTTTTCATACATTTAAAAAAAAAGCAATATGGGCAATCCCCGATTATTAAAATCATATCGTCAGGATGTTTGATGTTCGAGCATCGCGTCGTCATTCCACCAAAGTACAGAGCCAAACTGCTTGACAATTTACACACATCACACCTAGGGATTGTCAAGATGAAAGGAATCGCCCGCTCATTCATATACTGGCCGGGCATTGACAATGATATCGAGAACATGGCGAACAAATGCGAATCATGTGCAAAACAGGCAAACAAACCCGGGAAAAGTGGCGATCATCATTGGGAGTATCCCAAGGGACCGTGGGAACGCATTCATATTGACTATGCGGGGCCGTTCAAAGGAGCAATGCTACTGATAATCTCGGATGCGTATAGCAAGTGGTTAGAGGTGAAAATCACTAAATCAATTACGGCGGCCGCGACAATTACTTTGCTGGACGACGTATTTGCGGCTTATGGCGTTCCTCAAACGGTTGTATCTGATAATGGAACAAATTTCACGTCCGAGGAATTTAACAACTTCCTGACTACAGTCGGTGTTAAATATCACAAATACTCAGCACCGTATCACCCGGCAACTAATGGACAAGCAGAGCGAAGCGTACAGATGGTCAAGAACGCATTGAAGGCGATGGGTACCACCCACGAATAGTTCTTTGCAGGAAAACATAAACGAATTCTTGAGACAGTACAAAAATGCACCACATTCGACAACAGGCACCTCGCCAGCACTATTGTTTATGGGGCGGCAGCTACGAACACGATTGGACTTGATTCGACCAGAGGAAATCTCGAGGAAAGTAGAGGAAAAACAATACATGCATCTCAAGAAAAAGGGAAGAGAGTTCAAGGTAAATCAAAACGTATACTTCCTGTCGGGTAACCCGCGAATTTCTAAGTGGCGCAAAGGAACAATACACGCCCGTCTAGGGGATCTTCACTATCAAATACAATTCAATGGGAAAATGATAAAAAGACATGTAGACCAAATACGGAAGTCACACGCGGGGCCCGATAAAGCAACACCGGAAGTGAATCATCATGAAACGAGAGTTGCAGCCAAAGAGAACGGCACAGCTGCATCGGGTATAGTAGAAAACCACGAAGAAGTCGAAGCACCCATAGAATCACCACAAAATATATCATTGGGATCAGTAGAAGATTTGGAAAGGTTCTCTACTCCCAACACTACAATAATACAGGACGATACACCGCCATCGCATTCAACACCAGCACGGCAGGCGACACCGGAAAGAGATCCGGAACTAAGCGAGACGCCGGCAGCCCCTCGGCGGTCGACCAGACAAAGGAAACCGAGAGTTCCATTCTCACCTTAACTCCTGCAGAGGAAGGAAAAATGTTATGTATGAAACGAAGTGGTAACTCCACACACTGAATTAATTTACTATCATTTTTGCAACTCTGTTTTGCTTATTCTTTTTCGTTCTTTTTTTATTCTTTAGTATTAACTCCACATTTTATATTGAAATGTTCATATCCACTCATATTAAATAAACTGAGTAAATATAAATATACAAAAGTTTGAAATTAAGAAATAAGGTATGAACAATGCACATTATTGCATTTCATGTGGTGAAATGAGTAATGAATTGGTGCCACAGCAACATCAACAGAGGAGCATAAGAAGAAGACCGGCGGGATAACACAAATCCGCCGGAGTTGCCTGCATTCATTCTGCAAAGCAATTTTCTGGCGGCCAAGTAGAGTTGAGTTTGCCTTTCGCCATATGCCAAAATCTATTTAAGCCTTCTTAAAAAATCGTTGCGCCATTTCTGGATGGCTGCATCAAATATGCGAAGAGCTTTTCCGTTGCTTATATTTTTCGACTTAAAATAAAGAATATTGTAGTTGTTGTTGTATTAACAGTGAGAATATTGTGGTAGAATGTAAATACATATTTTCGCACAAATTTGTACAAATAAGTGTTCTTTCTTAAAAGAACCAATTTCCTTTAACTATTTTGATGCATTCCCTTTAATTTAACTAGTGAAAAAACTCCTATGAAATGGCAGAGAAATCTCCCTCTCCCTCACATTCATAATACCTACTTTTCTCTCATAACCGGTTTCCGCTTTTTCGAACATTGTTCAGAATAGGAGGAAAGGGAGAAGTGAAAAAACTTACAAGGAATTTTTATTTAGAATACGAGGAATGGGAGAAGGGAAAAAAACTCGCACGGAATTTTCGTTTAGAATTGGGCTGAACATATATGATTATTACTTAATGTATTATTTTCAATAAAACCATTTAACTTAAACAATTTTTTTAATTATTTTATTTTCAAGTTTTTAGTCTTTATTTAATTGTCTAATATTTCTTATTCTATTTAGTTCATTTAGTGACTCATTATTACAAGGATTCTTTCCTGACAATTTGTTACAATCTAACTCCTCCAACTCCAAAGTATTATGATGTCACTTCTACCGGACTGTATGTAATATTTTTTCCAAATATTAGCCAAATCGGACCACAAATACGATTTTTTTTTTCAAATATTTGGATCCTTGAGCCACCTACCTGCGATTATTTTTAATAAATTGGAGTTCTTTTTGCTTCTAACCATGGTGAACGAGTAATTGATGGTATAGGAGCAATAACAAAAAGAACTCTTTGGTCTGATATTATGACAAGAAAAGCAGTAAAGTAATTAGAAATGGCAGACTGGTATAGGTACTTTGCGTTAAAAGGTATCAAAGGAATGCATATTTTATATGTTGATGCAGATGATATTGAAAAAAATCAGACCAAACTTGACAAAAGAAAGCAAAGCATTAAAATGATTTACTGCTAAAGGATATAATAAATGTGTTATCCGCTAGAGGCATCTCTTCTGAATACCAAAACGTTTCAATAATCCAAGAAGAAAAGTTAAACTATTCTAAAGTATATAACTCCAGCGACAGTAAATAGAAACTGGGGATAAATCTAAAAAAAAAGATTGCCCTTAACATATTTACTATAATAGTTTATTTTATTTTTGTTATGAACAAACTAAGTTAATCAAGATTATCTTATCAGCATGATAAATTCCTTATTTGTGTTCTTTTTATTATGAGCTTATGATTGGTAAGATTCCAGGATCACATGTCCCACTAATGACTGTGGATTGCCCTTATATGTATCAACAGCTCCAATAATTTGGAGGGGTGGCTTGGGGTCACTTCCTCTTCCTGATAAACACACATTAGCTTCTTGAAATCACGTTCATTCCGACAGCCTTAGGGAGTGTTATCGATGTTGATGGTCGTTTGCGGATGCAGATCCGGTATGTTTCGGTAAGAAGCAATATTAAGGTACTAGCTGGACCATTTCGGGAAGGATTTGTGAGAGTGTAAGGAAAAAAATGTGATAAGAGTGTCCCCAGATAATACAGGTAAACCAGTTGTCTGGCAGAACAGTCCGCATCTAAGTCATAGAGGTAGTTTGCTGGCCTAACAAGCCAAATGTTTCAAGACATGGGACAATTAGCATCAAAATACGTTTAGAGCATATGGCATTAAACTTTATTATTATTATTAGTAAATCAAAAACTTGTTCTACAAGTATCTTAAAATTATCAATCAATTGATAATCATAAATATATAAATAAATAAAAAATAAATTAATGAGGATGGTAGCCGTTTTACTTGTTACATTCTTTTTTTTAATTTTATTTATTTATTTATTACCATCCTCGGTGATAGAGGATATTCGAGAACAAGTTGACAAAAATTTTACTGCTTTCCTGACTCTTCTCGACCATTCAAAAGCGTTTGACTCGGTCGACCACACCGTTCTCTGCAAGAAGCTGGACAACCTATTTAATTTCTCCAACTGTGCAACAGCCCTAATCAGATCGTATTTGGCCGACCGAACTCAGGCAGTAAGTGTTGGTAGCAGAAAGTCTGACTTCGTCAGTGTTTTAAGAGGAGTCCCACAAGGCTCAATCCTTGGTCCCCTGTTATTTGTTTTGTATATAAACGATTTGCCTGGTGTTCTCAAGTATTGTAATATTCACATTTATGCTGACGACGTACAATTGTATATGTGCTGTCCTAGTGATCGTACCAGTTCATGTATTAATAACTTAAATTACGATTTGTGTCAAATTGGTACGTGGGCTTCTATGAACGGCTTATGTCTTAACCCTAAGAAGTCGAAATGTATAGTCATTCATAGAAGGTCACTAGATAAAAGTGGAATGGAAAATTTAATTTTAGACAACACTATTATAGAATACGTTGACACGGCAAAAAATCTAGGTATAGTTTTTAACAAAACCCTGACATGGAAAGATCACATCTTCCGCACAGTGGGAAAAGTGTATGGGTTGCTTCGTACACTCTGGCTTACACAATATTTTACTCCGTTACATATTCGTCTACTAATAGCAAAAGCGTACTTAATACCTACGCTCCTTTATGGTTGTGAGGTTTACTCCAATTGTGACTATGTATGTAAGAGGAAACTTAATGTTGTGTATAACAACATTGCTAGATACGTCTATGGGTTGAAAAGACTTGACCACGTCTCTCAACATGCTTACAGGTTGCTAAACATTTCTTTCGATAACCTTATTAAACTTAAAACGCTCACTACGCTACATAAATTAATATATATGAAGGAACCTGACTATTCTGTATCGGAGGCTAAATTTTCTCCAGTCGTCTAGATCTGTTCTCCTTACCCACTTCAGACATCGTATGCTAATATCTGATCGCCAGTTCTTCATTAATTCCATACGTCTTTGGAACTCGCTCCCTTCTAGACTTAGGCTTATAAGCAATGCTCTGCTCTTCAATAAAGAATTAACAAGTTTCTATAATAACCTAGACAATTAAAATACTGATTCCTTCTAAGCAAATGTACTCTATCATTCCTTTATTTATCTACTAGCCTTTACCCGCGGCCCCGTCCGCAAAGAGAAAATTAAATATATGGGATATTCACGTTAGCCTGCTTATCAAGTTATCTGTTTAAAAAGATGTTTCTGTCCAATACATTTTATTTTTGTAATTGAGTAAAAAAAGAACTAAATGAGCTGATAACCTGACAGGATCCCCAAATGATCCCGAAGTTATCCAGAAAAATCCACGAAATGACCCCGACGCTATCGCGGACAGATCCCGAAAACCATTTAGAAATGCCACGCAAGGGTCTCCAAATTCTAGACTTATCCAGAGAACCACAAAGAAATGATGCCTGAAGGGTACCAAAATGATCCCGAAATAGTCCCGAAAAAGTTCCGAAATGACCCTGACGGGCTCCCGGACGGTTCTCAAAAACCATCCAGAAAATATCCAGGAAGGGTCCTTAGGGGATCCACGACGGATCGCGAAAACCATACAGAAATGATTCCGGAAGGGTCCCAAAATGATCCCATATTAGTCCCGAAAAAGTCCTGAAATGACCCCAACGGGATCCCAGACGGATTCCGAAAACTATTCAGAAATGATGCCGGAAAGGTCCTCAAATGATCCCCTAATAGTCCCGAAATGACCCTGACGGGATCTCGAACGGACTCCTAAATGACCCTGACGGGATCCCGGACAGATCTCGAAATCCATCCAGAAATGATCTTGGAAACCCAAAATAATCCCGAAACAATATCTGAAAAGTCCAGAAATTACCCCGACGGGATCCCTCACGGATCCCAAAAACTATCCAGAAATGATGCCGGAATGTCCTCAAAAGATCCCCTAATAGTCCCGAAATGACCGAAAACCATCCAGAAATTATGCCGGATGGGACCCCAAATGATCCCGAATACCATACAGAAATGATGCCGGAAAATACCCCAAATGATCCCCAAATAGTCCCAAAAAAGTTCCGAAATGACCCGGAAGGGATCCCGGACGGATCCCGAAAACCATCCAGAAATTATGCCGAAAGGGTCCCCTAATGATCCGATACCAGTCGATAAAAAGTCCCGAAATAACCCCGACGGGATGCCGGACGGATCCTCAAAATCATATAGAAATGATGCCGGAAGGTACCCCAAATGATCCCGAAATAGTCCCGAAATGACCCTGGCAGGATCCCGTACGGATCCCGAAATCCATCCAGAAATGATGCCGAAAGGCTCCCCTAATTATCCCGTATTAGTCCCGAAAAAGTCCCGAAATGACCCCGACGGGATTCCTGACGGATCCCGAAAAGCATCCAGAAATAATGCCGAAAAGGTCCCCAAATCATCCCGTATTAGTCAAGAAAAAGTCCTGAATTGACCCCGTCGGGATCCCGGATGGATCCCGAAAACTATCCACTAATGATGCCGGAAGGTATCCCGAAATAGTCCCGAAATGACCCTGACGGGATCCCTAAAACCATCTAGAAATGGTGCCGGAAGGTACCTCAAATGATCCCGAAATAGTACCGAAATGACCCCGACGGGATCCCGGACGGATCCCGAAAACCATCTAGAAATGATGCCGGAAGGTACCCCAAATGATCCCGAAATAGTCCCGAAATGACCCCGACGGGATACCGGACGGATCCCGAAAATCATCCAGAAATGATGCCGAAAGCGTCCCAAATGATCCCGTATTCGTCGAGAAAAATTCCCGAAATGACCCCGACGGAATCCCGGACGGATCCTCAAAACCATATAGAAATGATGCCGGAAGGTACCCCAAAGGATCCCGAAATAGTTCCGTAATGAACCTGACGGGATCCCGGACGGATCCCGAAAACCATCTAGAAATGATGCCGGAAGGTACCCCAAATGATCCCGAAATAGTCCCGAAATGACCCCGACGGGATCCCGGACGGATCCCGAAAACCATACAGAAATGATGCCGAAAGCGTCCCCAAATGATCCCGTATTAGTCGAGAAAAAGTCCCGAAATGAACCCGACTGGTTCCCGGACGGATCCCGAAAAGCATCCAGATATGATGCCGAAAGGGTCCCCAAATGATCCCGTATAAGTCGAGAAAAAGTCCCGAAATGACCAAGACGGGATCCCGGACGGATCCCGAAAACCATCCAGAAATGATGCCGAAAGCGTCCCCAAATGATCCCGTATTAATCGAGAAAAAGTCCCGAAATGACCCCAACGGGTTCGCGGACGGATCCCGAAAAGCATCCAGATATGATGCCGAAAGGGTCGCCAAATGATCCCGTATTAGTCGAGAAAAAGTCCCGAAATAACCCCGACGGGATCCCGGACGGATCCTCAAAATCATATAGAAATGGTGCCGGAAGGTAACCCAAATGATCCCAAAATAGTCCCGAAATGACCCTGATTGGATCCTGGACGGATCCCGAAAACCATCTAGCAATGATGCCGGAAGGTACCTCAAATGAACCCGTATTAGTGGAGAAAAAGTCCCAAAATTACCCTGAAGGGATCCCGAACGGATCCCGAAAACCATACAGAAATGATGCCGAAAAGGTCCCCAAATGATCCCGTATAAGTCGAGAAAAAGTCCCGAAATGACCAAGACGGGATCCCGGACGGATCCCGAAAACCATCCAGAAATGATGCCGAAAGCGTCCCCAAATGATCCCGTATTAGTCGAGAAAAAGTCCCGAAATGAACCCGACGGGATCCCGGACGAATCCCGAAAACCATCTAGAAATGATGCCGGAAGGTACCCCAAATGATCCCGAAATAGTCCCGAAATGACCCCGTCGGGATCCCGGACGGATCCCGAAAACCATCCAGAAATGATGCCGAAAGCGTCCCCAAATGATCCCGTATTAGTCGAGAAAAAGTCCCGAAATGACCCCGACGGGTTCCGGACGGATCCCGAAAACCATCGAGAAATGATGCCGAAAGGGTCCCCAAATGATCCCGTATAAGTCGAGAAAAAGTCCCGAAATGACCAAGACGGGATCCCGGACGGATCCCTAAAACCATCTAGCAATGATGCCGGAAGCTACCCCAAATGATCCCGTATTAGTCGAGAAAAAGTCCAGAAATGACCCCGACGGGATCCCTGATGGATCCCGAAAACCATCTAGAAATGATGCCGCAAGGTACCTCAAAGGAACCCGTATTAGTCGAGAAAAAGTCCCAAAATGACCCTGAAGGGATCCCGAACGGATCCCGAAAACCACACAGAAATGATGCCGAAAAGGTCCCCAAATGATCCCGTATTAGTCGAGAAAAAGTCCCGAAATGACCCCGACGGGATCCCGGACGGATCCCGAAAACCATTTAGAAATGATGCCGAAAGGGTCCCCAAATGATCCCGTATTAGTCGAGAAAGGGCCCCGAAATGACCCTGACGGGATCCGGACGGAACCCGAAAACCATCCAGAAATGATGCCGAAAGGGTCCTCAAATGATCCCGTATAAGTCGAGAAAAAGTCCAGAAATGACCCCGACGGGACCCGGACGGATCCCGAAAACCATCCAGAAATGATGCCGAAAGGCTCCCCAAATGATCCCGTCTTAGTCGAGAAAAAGTTCCGAAATGACCCCGACGGGATCCCGGACGGATCCCGAAAACCGTCCAGAAATGATGCCGGAAGGGTCCCCAAATGATCGCGAAATAGTCCCGAAATGATCCCGGAATAGTCCCGAAAATGTCTCAAAATAATCCCGACGGAATCCCGGACGGATCCCGAAAACTATACACAAATGATCCCGGAAGGGTTCCAAAATAATCCCGGAATAGTCCCGAAAAAGTCCAGAAATGACCCCGGCGGGATCGCGGACGGATCCCGAAAACCATCCAGAAATGATCCCTGAAGGGTCTCGAGATGACCCAAACGGGATTACAAATATGGTGAAGATAATTATAAAACCATGTTAATAAGGCAACAGGCGCGTTGGAGCGAATGAAGAGTTACAAAGAAACATACAGGTAAAGCTAATAAAAGCGTGCTAATAAAAGCAATTGATGGAGGGCGGATGGCGGGAGGAGGAGAGTACCACTGATCGTTTTGCCAAAATTGTTTAGATCTCGATCTGTATGAGACAGATACCAAAAATTATTGATTTTAGGACAAAATTTACATTGAGTTATAACAATTTATAGATTTTGCCCGAGAGGGGAAAGGGGGGGGGGGGGGGGGGGGGGGGCGGGGGTGTATCACTGCTCACTTTGTAAGCCCTCGACTTATTTCACCCATTGAGTTTGTAATATTGGCGAAGGTCAGTATACGTAAAGTTATAATGTGTAAAAATTGTTAAAAAGTAATTATTCGAAGGGGTTGTGGGACCCCATTCCCCCTTTCCATGTTCGAAAAAAATTTCGCCAGTAGCCTATTATCTCTGTCCCAAATTTCATCAAAATCCGTGAAGCCGTTCGGGCGTGATTCAGTCGCAAAGACAAAAATATATAATAATTAAATTATAACTGTTCCTAGGGGGCGGAGACCACGCCCCTTTTGAAAAATATATAGCTAGTAGATCCTTCTAGACTATTGGCTATATGCATGCCAAATTTCATACAAATCCGTCCAGCCGTTCTTGCGTGATTGAGTCACAAAGACAAACGTCTGGACAAACATCCAAACATCCAAACATCCAAACATCTTCACATCCAAACTTTGCCATTTATAATATATATTAGATTTACTATTTATTAAATATATTATTTGTTGTAACCTTTTCTTAGCCATAGTCATTAGCTTTAAGTTTCAAGATTAGATTGTTCCTATTTTATTTATGCCTTTTACCGACTAGCACTGTAAAATAATTTTTGTCAAATTGTTGTGCTGGGATGAATTGCCTAATAAATACAAATACAAAAAATAAAAAAAAAATAAAATTGACTATTTATTGACCCTCTTATTAATTTAACAATAAATAAGACACCAAGCATCTCCCTGCGGCTCTGCAATGTGGGCAGCTGTATTAGTTTTAACCGGCTGCAATAGGGGGGGAAGATTTTTGGAAGGATCCCATGGTAAGTGTTTTAAAGCGAAACGCAAAAATTGTTTCTGGACCGATTCCAGCTTGTCAGAATGAACCTGATAACGCGGATTCCAAATTATTAAAGCATATTCCAAAGTAGATTTGACCAATGATGTAAAAAGACTTTTTGTAACGTATGGGTCATTAAATTCTTTAGACCAACGTTTAACGAAAGCCAAAGTACCTTTAGCGCTATTCACGCAAGATTCAATATGAAGTTTAAAATCGAGTTTTGGGTCCATTGTAACGCCAAAATCAATAAAATTAGTGACTTACTTGATTTCATAGTCGCCAATAACATAATCATGGGATTGGAAGGACTTCTTTGTAAAACACATGAACTTACATTTAGGTAGGTTTAGTGACATGGCGTTTACATTACACCAGTCACCAAGACTATTCAGATCAGCCTGAAGACATGCCCTATCCACGGGTGAGCGGATAGGCATTACAACTTTGACATCATCAGCGTACATCAACGGCTTGCAGCTCTTCAAAACACTAGGAAGGTCATTAATGAACAACAGGAACAAAACCGGCCAAGATGGCTGCCTTGAGGAACACCAGAAGTTACGTTTATGAACCGAGACCAACAAGTATTAAATATAACTGTTTGTTTTCTTTCCTTCACATAAGAAGACACCCAAGATAGAAGCAAAGGAGGAAATCCCAACCGATCAAGTTTGAATAAAAGTATAGAATGAGAAACTTTATCAAATGCCTTACTAAAATCAGTATAAATAACATTAACTTCACAATTAGTCTTAAAACTGTTGGTTACAAAGGTTGTAAACTCGAGCAAGTTGGATACCGTTGATTTACTCTTGCAAAAGCCATGTTGTCGAAAGTCAATTAATGAAGATACTCTAAAAGCAATCTGTTTTGTGATAATAAATTCAAATAGCTTAGGAATAGTGTTGAGTTTGGCTATTCCTCTATAATGTATAACACACGTTCTTCTTCCATTTTTATGCAGTGGTATAATGAATGATTCTTTCCAATTCTTGGGGAATACCCCTTGCTTCAGGGACGCATTAAACAAACAGGCTAGAGGTCGATATAAGTATCGAGCACAAGATTTCAGCACTACCGACGGAATTTGATCCGGACCACTAGAGTAAGAAATTTTTAGATTTTCCAGATGAGTTAAAACATCATCAGTATATATATATGGGACTGCCTGGGAATCCAGGCGAGACAATCTGAAAGGATAATTCGATGGCGGGTAATCATAGGTGTTTGAATAAGTAGATTCTAGAAATCCGCAAACATGTTAGCAATTTATGCTATCAAATATTTCGTAATATATACTGTACCACAATCTCATAATTCAGACAAATGCCTCGCAAATGCGAACATCCTTTTTATCTCGATCCGCTCAATAATAGATTGGATCAAAATGTCAGTGACAATTTATCATCAGTTTAAACTATAAAATTTTCGCAAGACATGCTCAATGCATTTCAATATATTCTGCAATAATAAAATTTTTGATTTTTATCTCAATGCATTCAACATATCCAACAAAGCTTTAACACGCACATAAGTTATAACATACCGTAAACGGATCATATTCCAACAAATCATAAGTAAGCCGTGGCGCATCATATGTTATGCCTTCCATTTGAAATGGCGATATTGTTGGACGTACTTCAAACATATTTGGATGATTACAAACTTTACGCAATTGCATCAGCACGTTGATGACACTCAAAAGATTTCCTGCTGATAGTGTTTCTTTTGTTCTAAACAAGTAAAAATAACGGGGAAAACAATTTTGTTTAATTTATACAATTTCATAAATCAACAGCAACTAGGTTTACACACTCACTTTGACCGGCTCATAAAATCTTCGTACAAATATCGCTGCCGATTAGACAAACGACACATTATAACGTGCTCATATTTTTTGGGCATTTGCTTTTCGACTTCTTTTTTTAAACGCCGCAACAAGAATGGACGTATGACCTGAGATTAAAAAGGAATAATTGAGTGTAAATACACAGACGTTTTCTGAAGAAAACTAAACCTTATGCAAACGACTTATGAGCGTCTCATTATACTCCATGTTGCCTTCAATCATACCAGTCATCGGATTTGAAAACCATTCTTTGAACTCACGATGTGAAGAAAACACATATGGCATAAGAAAATGCATGAGTGACCATAATTCCATTAAATCATTTTGAAGCGGAGTGCCAGTGAGTAAAAGACGTCTAGGAAGAGAGTAACGAATTATATAAGTACGAATTATTATTATAAAACATACTATTTGGTCTTAAATAATTTTTATTTAATTTTTACTTTATATTTTTAATTCTTATTTTTTTTTTTTAATTTGTTTTTTTTTTAATTTTTTATTTATATTTTCGTTTACTATTAATCTTATTACTTTTCTTTCTATTATTTTTAAATATAAATATTTTTTGATATTTTAAGACGGGTAACATTTTTACTTTTTATTATATTTAAGATATCAATACCCCTGGGAGCATACCCGAGCACTTTTCAAGCGAAAGTATTCGCCATAAGCCGGTGCGCTGACCTGAACCTTGAGCGCAAATACTCCAATGAAACAATTGCCATACGCATTGACAGTCAGGCCGCCCTCAAGGGAATCTCGGGTTTGAAATAAAATCAGGACTGGTCCCTGAGTGTGTAGAAAAGCTAAATCATCTAGGAGCACACAACGAACTACTGTTGGCCTGGGTTCCAGCCACAGGGGAGTTGAGGGTAATGAGCAGGCGGACAGCCTGACCAGAGAGGCAGCAACGACACGACCTATTGGTCCCGAGCCGTCCCTGCCAGTAGGCCCACAGGAAATTAGGGGGCATCTATTAGTAGAAGAAAGGGAAAAGAGGGAAGAACACTGGCGAAATATGCCAGGCCTGAGACAATCTAAGTTAATATTAGGGCGTTACAGCACAACTCGATATAGGGCATTAATAGGCCTCTCGACTAACAGCTATTCTTACAGGACACTGTAGGCTGAACAGTCACATGCAAAAGCTGGGTATAATATCGAACAACACATGCCGATTTTGTGATCGATCAGCAGAGACGGCGGACCATATCCTCCTGGAGTGTGACGAAAGCTCAAGACGTAGGGCTAAGTTTATGGGCTCACCATGGCAAGAGCATTCTCACATCAAATCCATCAAGCCAGGTGAACTGCTAGGGTTCATCGGGGATGTCGGCTTGGATGAGGTGCTGTGAAGCAGCTGAGGGCACAATAGACCAATGGTCGCAGTGCGATCCTCAATTAATTATCTATCTATATTTTTTAACTTTTTTTATCATTTACCATTTTTTTACAATTTCTTAAGTTATTATAATAGTTTTTCTTATTTAATGTCCTCAGAACGAATTTTAAAAGCCAATGAAAATATTTTACAAAGTCTCTCGTATAATAACTCTTCTGGATTATTTTAAGCACCCAAGCGTAGTTCTTATTCTAATAAACAATTCGAATAAGCACTGATTATGGTGCTAAACCTAAGCTTCCAAGTAAAGTAAATTCGACTCAACTCACCTTTCAGTTGAGAAATTCAATAGTAATTGCCAACGTTGTGACTTGAAATTTTTGATATTTTGTGCTTCATCCAATATAAGATATTTCCATTTCTTGCGACGAAAACTCTGTTGATCTTGTACCACCAATTTGTATGATGTTATACAAACATGAAACGCATTCGGTTTCGTCCATCCTACACGTTTCATTTTGCGCTCTTTCTGTGTACCATAATAGGTGAGTATTTTGAATGCCGGACACCACTTTTTGAACTCCATTTCCCAATTAAGCATCACCGATGATGGCACAACAATTAAATGCGGACCCCAGTTGCCTTTGACGCATGCCAGATGCGCTAGCAGAGCTATTGTTTGTATGGTTTTACCCAAACCCATTTCATCAGCAAGTATACCGTTCAATTTGCGCTCATTCATAGTAACTAACCAATCCAAACCTATATGTTGATATTCACGTAATGTATGTTTAAGAAGAAATGGTACAGGCGTCACCACATTTGTCGAAGATAGTGTATTGCCTTTGGGTTGTATACTTTCGGCAAGAGCAGCAGCATCTTTAATCATATCATCTTTACTGTTGCCATCAGTCTGTAAGAGTGCATTAGTGTCAAAAAAAGAGATGAAAGAAGTTCTGGTATATATTATTTACTTACATCCTCCAACAGACTTTTGAGACCATCTTCCTGTTCATTTTCCTCACTCTCATCAGTGGAATTCACATCGTCATAGTCTTCAACTTCGTCTGAATCGCTTTCGGTTTCCACTGCAGTATCTTCACTGCTGGTATCAGCTTGATCGTCATCGTCCGAATCTACACTCTCCATTTTAGCGCGCTTATTTGCTGGTGGTGCTGAACCTTTCCTGCGCGTTGATATTGCTTTTATTGGTTCATCGATTTTACCTGATTTATACTTTTCTAATAATTGTTCAACTGTCAAATCATTATCGGCTTCTAATTCGTCGATTTCCTTTTTATGATCAATATCCATTTCTTCTTCCTCTTGCTTACTTATTGTATTTTCATCATCGCAGCTATCTTCATTCGCTTCGAATTCGGCATCATCTGCATCATCTTCCTGGCTGCTTGTCGCCATTTTGGAATTTTCCTCTTCAAGTAAAATTTTATCGCGATTCTCCAAATAACCTTTGGGAAGGTCTTTGAGGAAATCATCAAGATCCATTTGAGATTCTTTTTCCAAAGCTGCTACCTCTTCTTTAACATCCGCTGCTTCCTCTTCCGCTTTGGCAATTGTTTCCTCATCATCCTCTGAGCCAGATTCTGGACGGAATTCGTCTAAAAAAAGCGCAAAAATTTAGAAGTCAATTTACAATAACCGATTTAGATAAGCAATGCACACTCACCATCGGATCCGTTATCGCCCGCCGTTTGACGCTTAGGCGAGGATATTCTGCTCGAATCCATGCTTGCGGCTCCGCTAGCACCTGCCGCCGCTGCTGTATCCACTAAACTCTTATTCATCCCTTCAGCAAGTTGCTGAGAGAATTTCTCCGTTTGATCAACGATGAAGCTTAAATGCTGATCAAGCGCTTTCTTTCGCTTCTCTTCCAGCTTTGTGTGGTGTTTATATTCAACCAATTTCTCCACATTTGACCAAAACATTTTTACCTCCTTTGAAATAAATGAGGCTATTCGCTTCAAATGTAACTCTTGCGCTTTCTCAGCCTTTTGCGCCGCATTTGCTTTATCCTGAAAGAATTTCTGTACCATTTTGGCACATTTCTTTGCAGCATTCTTTTTCCATTTGCGTTCTTGTGCAAAATCTGCTGCCAACCAAACCATTTCCTCCAACAAATAGTCCCAGTGTGCTTTCGGACGACTGGGTTCTTGCAATTTTGGCAATCTTTTTTCAGTCCATAATCCCTCTCGTTGTAGTTCGGATACGCGCTGCAGCACATAAACCTCTTGCTTAGCTTTGAATGAAAATTCGAGCGAGTTGTTCGCGGCAGCACTGCCATTGCCGCTATTCGTTGATGTGTTTGTGCCGGTCAAAGCTATTGTATCTACACTACTGCTAGCTGCAGCGGCATTACTGCTATTCACCGATGCTGGCACCAATGTGGCATTGGGTGTGGGCGAATAGAGCGGTGGAGGCGGATTTGTATGCAAATTGCTGTTAACAGCGGGTACAAGCGGTGTGCCACCTAAGAGGATATCGATGTGAAAATGCAAAGAGAAAATTTAATATATTTCACGAATTATGATTGCTTTAACATTCAATTATACAACGGTACATGCGTTAGAGGGATGCACAAATTATACAAAAAAAAACAAAAAAATCAACAAGCAATGGACGGCGTTACAGATAAAGCCAATCGAATTTATTTTTAGAAAACCAATTAATATTAATTAAGGAATAGTGCTTTAACTACAAAGGCAATAAGGATAATGGATGGATCTCAATAAGAAAAATGTGATGCTATTTTATTTGACCCAAAAAAAAAGGAAAACATTGCTGATAATTCGGATGCTCATTTGCAAAATTTGCGATTATATTTCTTATTTATTACGTTGGAACTTTAAGTCGGACTTGCACTACACATAAATCTTAGTAAAAATAGGCTTAAATTCTTTAATATTCCATTTTTTAAATTTATTTCCTTTTATGTTTTTGTTGTTATTATTTCTTCGTTCGTTTTTTTTTACAATTAATTTAAAGAATCATGGGCTCGCATTTTTTCGCTTATTTTTTCCTTTGTTGTTTTTGTTTATTTTTTCTTCCTTTTTTGTTATTTTTTCCCCTTTTTATACTCAGCGTGTTTTGCACACAGAGTATATTAACTTTTATTGGATAACGGTTGGTTGTACAGGTACAAAGGCATCGAGATAGATATAGACATTCATATATCAAACTCATCAGTGAGTAAATATTGAGATATCTTCACCAAATTTGGTACACGAGCTTATCTGAATAGATTTGTATTGAAAATGAGCGAAATCAGATGATAACCACGCCCACTTTTTATATATATAGCATTTTGGTAAAAACACAAAAAACTAATTATTTAGTAAATAATAATGTTGAAATTTGACGTGTGGACTGATATTGACTCTTGATAAAAATAAAAAAATAAAAAATTTGTAATGGGCGTGGCGCCGCCCACTTGTGATAAAATCAATTTTACAAATATTATTAATCATAAATCAAAAATCGTTAAACCTATCGTAACAAAATTCGGCAGACAGGTTGCCTTTACTATAAGGAATGCTTTGAAGAAAAATTAACGAAATCGGTTAAGGACCACGCCCACTTTTATATAAAAGATGTTTAAAAGGGTCGTGGACGAATAAAATAAACTGGGCAAATATAGGCTGACACATCGGAGAATCAAAATCTTTTCCAACTCCTTGGCCCACCGAACGGTGTGCTTCCTTCATTTATTACACCGAGCACGTAGGTAAACGCAGCCTTGTTTAGGCGGAGTTTTTATAACACTAAATTTTTTAAAACCTTTATTATAAGTTCATTAAAACACTCCTTTCATTTACATAACCTCTTCTACTCCAAGACTTTCCTCGCAATTTTTAAATCATGTCTTTCTTGCTCATTTTCTTCTCAAAAAACTGCAAATGATAAGGAATCCATTTTAAGCTCTAAACTTTTTGTTTTTTAATGATATAATGCAATTTTAAACTAAAATTTAAGTTGACATTTTTATTTACAATCGCTCAGCTGACTTCGAATAACCAAAATTTGACATTTTATGTTGGCAGCACTTTTTACGGTTTCACATGAGTTCAGTGATAGCAAATTGTTCGTATGCAAATGATACGGAATCCATTTTAAGCACTAAACTTTTTTTTTTTAATGATATAATGCAATTTTAAACTAAAACTTATGTTGACATTTTGATTTACAATCGCTCAGCTGACTTCGAATAACCAAAATTTGACGTTTTATGTTAGCAGCACTTTTTACGGTTTCACATGAGTTCAGTGATAGCAAATTGTTCGTATTCGTAGCGGAGGGTTGTATTCGCAGATTTTCTACGATGGATTCAAGAATAGAGCTGATTATATCAAAATTATCATCTGTATTTAAATCGCTTTAAGCAAAACTAGGTGAGAACTGCGAAGTCTTTATGCCGTTACGTTTTTCATTTTTATATTTGGTTTCTATTTTTTTTATATCTCTATTTTTAGGGCTATGCCATTTTAATGTAATTTTTTTAGGTTTTTCCATATTTTTTGGTTATGTTTTAATTTTTTAATTACCATCAATTTTGTTTTTACTTAAAACGCTTGTTTTAATTTCTTCCCAATTTTTTAATTTTAAATTCCTATTTACATATTTTCTTTTTTTTTATCCATATCCTTTTTTCCTATCCATTTTATTTTATCCTGTTTTTTTTTTGCCTTTTATAGTTAGTTATTTTATTTATTATATTACAACAAAGAATTATAAAAGTAGAAATTGTAAAACTATACTTTAAAATAATAAATAATGGATCTTAGACAATAACATTAATTGTTGCGTGTCTACATAGCACATATAGTTAAAAACAATAGTTTAAGCAAATTCTGTTACAATAAGTTCCCTATATTTAACGCAACTACTTATATAAGAGCGTAGCGAGTGATAGTTACCACCACTAAGAATAGTTAAAACCTTTTGCAGGTCCAAAACTTTCTCACCAAAACATTGAAACCGGATATCTTTGTAAATAGGACATATCCCAATAAAATGAAAGGTGTCTCCAGCAGTACATAAGTTGCAAACCGAGCAGTTTACAGAAGTGACATTTTTAAAAGCTCTTGCATTGAGGTTTAGCAAGCCACCCCTAGCGCGAAAGATCAGACTTATGGCGTAGGCCGAAAACTCATTGGAGAAGTAAGTGACCTAGATTGCAGTGCACTCTCGGTGTAGCTAGCAAACTCTTTTTGCAGCAATCTCTCTAGTACTACAGGAATTCGCAGTTTTAGCGCTGCAGACGAGAAATCACGCTGAGGGTCCATATCAACACTTACATAAACATTTTCCCAGCTTTTCACCCAGTACGAGCCTTGACGCACTGTCGCCTCAGCTACAATGCGGGTCAGTCTATTTGGTGATAAACTAAAACAGCGCGCGATATAATACATGTGCGTGCTCGAAGTATGGTAGAATAGCGAACATACACCTGATTCGACGTGCAACATATAGTTTGGAGTGTTAGATGGGAGAAATATTAGCTTTTTTATAAAGAACCGCAGGTGTTTCTCTACGGACTCAAACCTATTAATAACCCATAGTTGCGAGCCATAAAACATGATAGACCTGGACGCCGCTTCGAAAATTTTCATCTTTTGCGAGATGGGAATTCTGGCGTTATTTATATATTTGAGCCATGTAGCAACTATAGCAGTTTTAGCTTCTGGCAGTTTCGCATCTAAGTGCTTTATGAAAGAAAGTATATAATTTAAAAGCACGCCTAAGTATTTGTACTCATTTACAATCCCAATAGTGTCATTACCATAATTCCAGCAATACCCCGCGGGCATCCTGCTAGCTTCCCTAAAAACTAATATTTTGGATTTAGAGAGATTAACTGTTGTTGTTGTTGTTGTTGTTGTAGCAGTGCTTCGCCCCACCTAACAGACGCGACCGATCACAAATTGTCATCAATATCCTCTAACGGGAGTCCAAGGAAACTTGCTGTTTCAACAGGGGTGGACCATAAGGAAAGGGGTGTTAAGAGGCGTTGGTTCCACATTACAATTAAAGAGATGGTTGGTGTCATGTGGGGACACATTGCAAGCGGGGCATACATTTTGTATGTCGGGGTTGATTCTGGATAGGTAAGAGTTTAACCAGTTACAGTATCCAGAGAGATTAACTGTCAAACCCCACTGCTTACTGTAAAGGTAAAGCGCATCTATCATTTTCTGTAAATCTGTTGCAGAGTCTGCCAGAAGCACAATATCGTCAGCGTACAAAAGAACTTTAACTACAGCGTCAGCAACCTTTACACCATAGGAGAGAATGTCACTTAAGTCATTAATATATAAAGAGAACTGGACTTAGCATGCACCCTTGCCGTACACCCTGTTTAACAGAAAATGGTTCCGAAAGCACTCCATCCATTCAAACCTGACTAGTTGTATCTTCAATAATTAAGCGAAGTACCTCAATAATGTGGCTAGATAGACCGAGCTGGGCAAGCTTGTAGAAAAGCAAATTCCGTGGAACTGTGTCAAACACATGAAAAATCGAAAAGAAGGCGAAAGTTTTCTTTTTCACACTAAAGTTCAAGTGTACAATACTGGTCAGGTTGAACATATTGTCAATTGTTGAAAAGTTTTTGCGGAAGCCCGCCTGAAACTCGGTAATAACATTATTGCAATCGAGCCAAGTGTTAATGCGACACAGAAGCAAAGCAGCGAAAATCTTATATATGGTGTCAAGCAGTGATAGTCCCCTGTAGTTGGAAGGAAGGTCAGGGCCGCCTTTTTTGAAGAGGGCGATAACAATTTTGCCTTTTATATATTTTAACGAATTTGCTGCAAATCCTCTTATTTGCAATCCTCTGCTAAGTTCGAATCACTAAACTGTTGAATAAATAACTCCAATTTGTAATAATGCAAAATGGCCTTTATTAAAGTACTTCACAATAACACTCAAACTGTGCAACGAATAGCTTGCTTAATAACCACACTGATTGATAGCTCAATGAAACTCTACTATTCAAAATAATACTGCTATTGCTAGATATCGTCTTAATCGCAACTGCTTACTAGTTAGTTTCGGCTACAAAATCGCCAGCCACAACTACGTGCACAAATTATTGCTCTCTCTTGTAACAACTCAGATAAGATATATGCATGTGTTTGTGCATTGCCGCTCCGCTGCTCGTATACGTACATATGTGTAGACGCAATTATTTATTTGTTTATGTAGATACATAATGATTGATATATTGATGTGAATGTTTGTAGTTTACAGTCTCTCGCGCATACATAGCCGTATAAGTAAATGCATCTGTGTGTGACATCTTTCGGCTGCCTTATATATGTGTATACATGATTTGATTATTGACGTAAATACTGCTTATCGTGGCCTTGGCATCGCCTTAGTGATGGTATAACTTAGTGATGTTAATATCCGTGACACTGCCCTCCACCTAAGTCTGATCGTCCCGATCAGACAAATCTCCCGATCTAAACTTTGCCAGCCTTTCCAAATGGACCACTTTCATTTTGGTTCGTAGATTACCGATGGTTTGTATGCGGTACACTACATCGTTGATCCGTTTTACAACTTTGTATGGGCCTTCCCAATTACACTGCAATTTCGGGGACAAACCTTTTTTTCGTTGCGGGTTGTATAACAGCACCAAATCTCCTTCCTGAAAACCTTCTGAATTAATTGCTTTATCATATCTGGCTTTCATCTTGTCACTCATAATCTTTGTTCGTTGCCTTATCAGATCATGTATTTCTCTTAGCTCTTCTTCCAAATCACTAGTGGATTTCATGACATTTCTCTCCGCATTGGCATCTATCCCAAACTTCAAATCAGCTGGCAGTCTAAGGTCATTGCCAAAAATTACTTTTGCAGGGGTTTGGCCCGTTGTCTCATGCATTGCTGATCGGTAAGCCATCAAGAATAATGGTATGCGGGTATCCCATTCTTTATGGTACTTGTCCACTACTTTCCTTAAGTGCTCCTCCAATGTTCTATTGAATCGTTCTACCATACCATCGGATTGAGGATGCAATGTAGTTGTCCGTGTTTTTCGAATGCCCAATGACTTACACATTTCCTGGAACACAGCTGATTCGAAATTCCTGCCTTGGTCAGAATGTAACTCCATTGGTACACCATACCTTGCAACCCAATTGTTTATAAACACTTCTGCTACCGTTTCCGCTTCTTGATTTGGGATTGGGTATACCTCTGGCCATTTGCTGAAATAATCCATAACTACCAGTACATATTTGTTTCCGCCGTTGCTAGTAGGAAATGGACCGGCGACATCCATAGCGATCCTTTCAAATGGCGCACCTGAGTTATATTGCTTCATCTGGCCATGACTTCGTGTTCTGGGCCCTTTCGCTCTGCTGCAAACCTCGCAGTTCGCAATCCACTCAGTGACCGACTGACGGCAACCAACCCAATAGAATCTCTGTTTAATCTTCTCGAGCGTCTTCGTGATTCCAAGATGACCTCCGCTTGGACCATTATGCAGCTCGCTGAGCACATCAGGAATCCTCTTTCTGGGAACAACTATCAGTTTATTCTTGTATTTACCATCCTCACTCTCCCATACTCGATGAAGGCAACCGGATATCAATTCTAAACTGTTCCACTGTGCCCAATATGACTTCGCAATGGGACTCTCTGCTGACATCTCTTCTCTGTTTGGTCTTTCATTTCGTTCGAGCCCTTGCATAACACGTGACAGATCTGCATCTTCTAGCTGGCACTTTCTTAGCTGTTCCTTGTCCCATTCATCTGTACATGTTATAGTCATTAGCCGGACATCTATAATGTCTTCTTTAGCCTCGGCTTTTGAATAGTGCTTGCATTCCAAACTACATGGTCTTCGTGACATTCCATCGGCATTTCCATGGATACTACCTTTTCGATGCTCAATGGAAAAGTCATAGCTTTATAGTCGCTCGATCCACCGTGCCAATTGTCCTTCCGGATTACGGAACTGCAGTAGCCATTTTAAAGCTGCGTGATCTGTCCTGACACGGAATCGCTGGCCGTAGAGGTATTTGTGAAAATGTTTAACGCACTCTACCAATGCCAACAGCTCTCTCCGCGTAACGCAGTAGTTCCTCTCTGGTTTTCCAATCGAACGGCTGTAATAGGCAACTACCTTCTCCTGTCCATCGACCAGTTGTGATAAAACGCCTCCTATAGCATATCCACTCGCATCTGTATCTAGAATAAATGTTGCTCCTGGAATCGGATATGCTAACATTGGGGCAGTGCACAAATGTGCACATTCAATGTTTGGAAAGCCACTTCTTGCTCCTTCTTCCATTCAAAAGCTTTATTTTTTCTTGTAAGCTCATGGAGGCTATGGGCTACGCTGGAAAAATTTTGTACAAATCGGCGGTAATATGTGCACAGCCCAAGGAAACTTCTTAATTCGTGTAGGTTCTGTGGTCTTGGCCAATCCTTTACAGCCTCTATCTTTTCGTTCGCAGTGCAGATGCCCTCTGTCGTTACCTCGTGACCCAAATAATTTACTTCCTTTTTAAACAGCGCACACTTTTTGGGACTTAACTTCAGACCAGCGCCAGCTATTCTTTGGAAAACTTCCTCCAAGTTCTTAAGATGTTCATCGAAATTCTTGCCCAATACGATGATGTCGTCCAGGTACACCAAGCATGTTTTCCAATGTAGTCCTTTCAATACCTGATCCATGAGTCTCTCGAAAGTAGCTGGTGCATTACATAGTCCAAAGGGCATTACTGTAAATTGCCAAAGACCATCTCCGACGCTGAAGGCTGTTTTCTCTTTGTTTTCCTCCTTTACCTCCACTTGCCAGTAGCCGCTTTTCAAGTCCAGTGTGGAAAACCATTTGGTACCAGAGAGCGAGTCCAGAGTGTCGTCAATTCTTGGCAATGGGTAGCTATCCTTTTTCTTAACGTCATTCAACTTCCGGTAGTCCACGCAAAACCTCATTTTTCCATCCTTCTTCTTTACAAGTACTACCGGTGAGCTCCAGGGACTAGCTGATGGTTCGATGACGCCGCTGTCGCTCATTTCTTGTATAATTTGACTCACAACTTCCCGCTTCGCCAGTGGAACACTACGTGGAGCTTGACGGATCGGCCTCGCATCTCCAGTGTCAATTTGATGTTTCACAACGTTGGTGCGCCTGGTTTAGAACCATCCTGGTCAAATATGTTCGCGTACTTTAGGAGCAGTTGTTTTGCCTTACTCTGATATGCTTCCTCTAGCCCCTGCGTCCATGCCGTGATGTCATTTGAAAGATTAGTATTACTAGCTGAAACGTGTTCCTGGAGCTGTTCACAGTTAATAACTACTTCAGCCTCTTGGCATCTTCCCAAAATAGCTCCTTTAGTCAGTTTGAGTGGTGAATTGAACTCATTGAGTACTCTTACCGGAATACGTCCATCTTGTTTTGTCATAGCCAGGGTTTTTCCTACAAGTATGTTCAGTGCTGATTTTTTTGCTGCTTCGACAACCCACAATTTGTTTGTCCCACAATCTCCATCAATCTCCAGCACTCGTTTACTGCTGTAGCCTCTCTCGTAGCCGAAATTAAGTGGTACATCCATGTTCTTATATCGCATCGTCTTGCTTTGCATGTCGATCTTGATGCCCTGGTCGATTAAGAAGTCCACTCCAATTATGATTTCATCAGCAATCTCTGCCACTATAAAATTGTGTACTACCGTGACGTTCCCAATTGCGACTTCACATGATACTTCTCCTAGAACCGTGCTGTCTTCTCCAGTGGCTGTACGCAATCTTGCTCCATGCAATGGTGTTATCTTCTTGTTGACTAAATCCGCTCGAATGATGAAATGAGATGCACCCGTATCTACAGTCAGTAAACGTTCCTTTCCATCCACATGTCCTCCGACAGTAAGATTGTTTGACCTTCCAATTTGTGAGATAGAGATTATGGGGCATTCAATTGAGGGAGCCAGCTGTCGCCCCTTGCGGCTGACTCGCTTTAGTTTAACGATTGAGTGGACTTGGAGATTTGCTCATCTCCTTCAGCTCTGCGTTTATGACCACCCACATTGTTGGAGCTATTGGGACCGGTGCTGCAATGTCGTGCAATATGAACTGGGTTGCCGCACTTGAAACATTTAATAACTCCGGCATTTTTCTGTTGTGATCCCTTCAGTGCTTCCAAAATTGTGTCTACCCATTCTGGCCTTTCTACTTCTACACGATGAGCCTTATATGCTGGTTTACTCAATAGGGAGGCAGTTTCCTGAGTCAATGCATGTGATACCGTTTCAGCAAATGTCAGTTTTGGGTTCGCGTATGTAGCTCGCTTCGTTTCCACGTCCCGTATGCCATTTATGAAACTTTGGATTTTTACCCTTTCAGTGTATTCCACGGGTGCGTCCGCATTTGCAAGATGAGCCAATCTTTCAATATCTGAAGCAAACTCCTGCAATGTCTCATTTGCTTTTTGGTAGCGGTTTTGCAACTCAATTTGGAATATCTGTTTTCTATGCTCGCTTCCATAACGTCGTTCTACAGCAGCCATCAATGCTTCATAATTGTTCCGCTCTCCTTCGGGAATCGTCTGTAGGATTTCCGCTGCTGGCCCCTTCAATGCCACAAACAGTGCAGCAACTTTATCTTCCGCATTCCAGTTGTTCACTGCTGCGGTCTTCTCAAACTGTAGCTTGAAGACCTGGAAAGGAACAGAACCGTCAAATGATGGTGTTTTTACCTTTGGATTGTTTGCTAAAACAGCTGGGCGGTTTAGTTGTAACTGCTCCATACGGCCTTTTAGCGCTTCTATTTCGGCATCAATTTTATCCTCGAGTTGTACAATTTTTGCATCCTGCTCTTCCAGTTTCACAAAGAGCTGCGATGATACCTGTTCCGAAATTTGTGCCGACATTTCAGATATACGTGCCTCTTCCGCTTCCAGTTGAGATGCCAAATATGTCTTCTGTTCTTCCAATTGTGATGTTATACGGGTTTCCTGCGATTCCAGTTGGGATACCATATACGTCTTCTGTTCTTCCAGTTGTGAAGAAATTTGTGTTTCCTGTGCTTCAATCTTCGATGTTATTCGTGTCTCTTGGGATTCCATCTGTGATGACATATACGTTTTCTGTTCTTCTAGTTGAGATGACATATACGTTTTCTGTTCTTCTAGTTGAGATGCCAGTTGAGATGTTATATCTGTCTTTTGCGATTCCAGTTGAGAAGCCACTGTCGATGTTTGAGCAGATATTGCAGCCAAAATCATGTTCAAGTCTGTGTTCGCCATTGTCTGCGGTGTTTCTTCCATTTTTGTTATTTCCTCGCCATCAAGATGAAAGTCATACTCTTCCACATCAATTCCTTCGCTTCCATTGCCTCTCGTAGCCGTGCCTGAAGTTCAAGTTTAACGACGCTTGTATTCAATCCACGGCTCCCCAACTCCTTCTTTAGTTGCTGGATCTTCAATTCACTGAACTTTGCCATGTCCTGGTTGTCCTCTGGAATTTATTCAACAATTCCTCTTCTGACACCAATTGTAACGAATTTGCTGCAAATCCCCTTATTTGCAATCCTCTGCTAAGTTCGAATCACTAAACTGTTGAATAAATAACTCCAATTTGTAATAATGCAAAATGGCCTTTATTAAAGTACTTCACAATAACACTCAAACTGTGCAACGAATAGCTTGCATAATAACCACACTGATTGATAGCTCAATGAAACTCTATTATTCAAAATAATACTGCTATTGCTAGATATCGTCTTAATCGCAACTGCTTGACAACTCAAATCAAACTGAATTACTTCTTGCTCGCCTGCCCCGCTTTTATAGTTTACGCTGCATACTTCTAGGCTCTTCGATTTCCAGAAGTTACTAGTTAATTTCGGCTACAAAATCGCCAGCCACAACTACGTGCACAAATTATTGCTCTCTCTTGTGACAACTCAGATAAGATATATGCATGTGTTTGTGCATTGCCGCTCCGCTGCTCGTATACGTACATATGTGTAGACGCAATTATTTATTCGTTTATGTAGATACATAATGATTGATATATTGATGTGAATGTTTGTAGTTTACAGTCTCTCGCGCATACATAGGCGTATAAGTAAATGCATCTGTGTGTGACATCTTTCGGCTGCCTTATATATGTGTATACATGATTTGATTATTGACGTAAATACTGCTTATCGTGGCCTTGGCATCGCCTTAGTGATGGTATAACTTAGTGATGTTAATATCCGTGACAATATATTACTGTTTTATTAGGATTTTTTATCTTTTTACCTAAACTATTAACAGCATTAATTTTAAGCTGGAAAATAACAGTTTATGTAATCATTTAATGTCTATCAAAATTTCTAGCTTTTAGTCATTTGTTTTTAATAAATACAATAATTAAAAAAAATTTAAGTTAACGGTTTTATTGAAAACAATTCTTACATTAAGTAATAATAATACTAAAAGCTAGAAAATAATTAGGTAGGTCCTAGATACTAGTCATCATACTCCTCATCAATCTAGGGCGTTCATCAGATAATTAAATAAAAGCGTTGGACGCGTCAAATTTCTATTGATAGTCATAAGTAAGACCAACTGAACCTTAATAAGGTTATGTCACGCCTCACATTTTTAGAAATTTCACGCGCCTAACGCTTTTATTTGTCTGAGCAACGCCCTAGATTGATGAGGAGTATGATGACTAGTACCTAGGACCTACCTAATTATTTTCTAGCTTTTAGTATTATTATTACTTCATGTAAGTATTGTTTTCAATAAAACCGTTTAAATAAAAATTTTTTTTTATTATTTTATTTTCAAGTTTTTAGTCTTAATTGCCTATTATTTCTCATTCTATTTAGTTCATTTAGTGACTCATTATTACAACGACTCTTTCCAGACAATTTGTTACAGTCTAAGTTGAACTCTAAAGTATTTTGATGTTACTTCTACCGGACTGTATGTAATATTTGTTCCAAATATGAGCCAAATCGGACCACAGATACGAGTATTTTTAAATATATCGATCCTTGCGCCACCTGGCGGTGATTTTTTCATATGTCGCTTTCTATTCATTAATGTAATATGTGTTCCAAATATGAGCCAAATCGGACCACTAATACGATTTTTTGAAATATTTCGATGCATGCTCCACCTATCGGAGTTTTGTTTATCTTATTATTGCATTGTTATTGGGTTCTGAACTATAATTCCAAGTTTCAAGCTTGTAGCTTATCGGGAAGTTACTTAAATTTTAATTACAAATGTTGTGCCGGCCGGCCTTGTCAGCTCAAGCTAAATAAAACCGTTTAAAAATAACAAATTTCCAAGAAAATCTTCTTGGAAAATTCTAAGATAATAGTTTCCAATAACATTTTAAATTCAGGCGATCATTTGTGGGAGGTTTTTGGAAGTTCATACTAATTGTCAGCAACTTTAAACGATTGTTTGCGATAATCTAGAATGATTTAGCTTCTGAATTGTAAGCAATCAATTGGCAGTCTCGCAATTAATATATTTTTATAGCACTTTTTTTCAAAATCCTGTAATAGTTTCTATTATACACGATTTGGATCAGTGCAATCATACGCTCGAATAATGCTCCATCACAAAAATAAGATAATAATATAAAATATGAGTTTAAAACAAACTTGATTTTTTTGTCAGCGATAATCTAGAGTGATTAAGCTTCTGGATTGTAAGCAATCAATTGGCAGTATCGCACTAATAAAATTTTATCTTGCACTTGTATTAATTATCTTGAAAAATTAGCTTTCATGCATTAGACAAGATTTCTAGAAGTGCCGAATATAAAAGTTCATCTGAATAGATGTTGAATACTGGGAATGCAATTTTATATTTTGTCCTGTAATACATTCATTTTTTTCTGGCGTCTGCAAAATTTCAGTTGCCTTGAAAAGGTAGTTTTACTCCCAAAATTATGATCAAATTTTAAAATTTTTATAAGTATTAAAAATTTTATATACATAAATTTAAAAAAAAAATCAAAATATAATTTATAAAAAAAAGTTGTTTGGGAACATTTTTCGAGCACAAAATATTAAGGGAGTTTAAGAGTTGTATGCATTTGTATAGGAAACGTATCGCATAGCAAAGAGAATCTGCGGATAGTTAGCAATTTTAAATTATTAAGTTTTTTCTTTTCACATTTTGTTTCGTATTGATAGTTACAAATTTGTTTTTCAATGTTGAAAAAATAAACAATGAATTTTGGTGTTGCGTATTTGCAATGACGTAGCAAATGCATGGCAGTGTGTTTTGTTGGTGTATTGTAGAAAATATACTACAACACTTTGCAATGCAATGATGCTAGACCATTTGCACAAAATCGTGAAATCCGTTATTATATATTAAAGACGCATGGCCTCAGTTTTTGAAAGCTATCTATGAAAAGATAATAATTTACTAGGGCTCTGAACTGCATCCGGATTTTGCAACTATCCGGATAAACCGGATATTCGAATAACCGGATAAACTAAGCAAAAAATCCAGTTATCCGGATTCACAAATGGGTAATCCTGATATCCGCTGTTCGGCTATACGGATACGTAAACGGAAAATACGGATATCCGTATGTCCGGATACTGGAATATAAAAGTTGAATATCTGCATATCAGAATTGAACGAAGCAAACATCGAAAAATTATTCCCAAAATATGTTTATAGGTTATTAAATTAACATCAAAAACTAAAAAGCTACAATTTTACAACAAGTGAAAATAAGAACAGTGCCATTTGTTTATATTGTGAAAAAGCGCTGTTAATTGATTTAAATGCGCCACGATTTTATTGTTATTAATGTTAAATAAACATATATGGTACATCAATTTGGTGCTTTCACTGGATATCCAAAAATACGGTTAACCGGATCTTCATAAATCCGGATAGTTTCACAAACGAATATTAAACGGATATCCATCCCATCCGGATTTTATCCGTGTTAACGGATATCCGGATATTTGAATATGCGGATAGTCCCAGCCCTATTATTTACACACACCTGAAGATATGTTACCTTAATTTTAACCAAAGGTGACGAGCGTTTCCCCCCAAAATCAAAAACAATCTGATTTTTAACAAAAAAAAAACGTGATTGCCGTTGCTTACTTAATATTATAAAAGCCCAAACTTTATAAATGTAAAATGTAAATCTTCTGCAACTCGCACGTAAACGTTTTAAATGCCTATTACAAAAATAATTTACATTTATTAATATGAAAAAAGAAATTTATTACAAAAAAAAAACAAATTTTTTTAGCAAAATAAAATCTAATGGAATTAATAGGCATAATCAAATGATATTTAAAAATCTTACTTTTGATACAAGAAGCATAAAAAAGCATAAGAATAGTATTTTATAGAAAATGAAAATAATTTTTATGTTTATATTGATTGCATATTAAATGCACACTTAACTACTCTCAACAAACAATAAAAAAAACCAAATAAATCAAAATATAAAAGTTACACATACACTCTGTGGTACTTTGAGAAGAACACACCTTGATCCTTGACAGACTTTCTTTTGTTTATTAAATATTCAGCATTTGCATTTATCAATAAATTGCATTCATTAATAACTTATCATAAAGTTTTGCGCTCAAACTCGAAAGATGCGCCAGGTACCTTCCCAGTATATGACGGCATACAATGTGTGTTTTTTGTGCAGTTCGCATTATTTTTTAGCATAAAAGTTTGCAGGTTTCCTGTGTTGCGTTCTATTAAACACATTGTATTAAATAGACAACAAGAAAAACTGTCCATACTGCGGTTCAAATGTGGTCCAATTCAAGTCACACAGAGGTAAACAAATATGTAATCTCGTAGAAAAATTGTCTATGTATGTAATATTATAATACGCAATTCAAAAACTATTTACTTTCATGTTTAATAAAAAAATTGCATATTCTAAACAAAAAAAAACTTTAAGCACCTGGCACCAAAGGTAAGGTAGAGTTTCCTACAGCTGGTGGAGCGGGTATTTGACCAAATACCATCCCGTGCCGACCTCCTAAAGGCCTACCGGGTATGTGACCTATGTAGTATATATAATGGATCATACAATATTAACATGATACACAACAGAATATAATAAAAAGTGAGTGTGGCAGTATTTTTTATGGTCGAAATTAATGCGACACAACTTAACTAAAATTAAATGGCCAAAAATGTCTAAATTTTTTAATTTATGTGCGTGTACAATAGGCTTAGGCTTAGTTAATAAAATAAAATTAAAATAAATAAAACACGTATTAAAAATAATAATAACAAAAGTTTTTCATAGAGACAGAAAAGGTTTCATGTGTATGTGCATGGTGATCGGGGAAGCAAAGAGGAAGTTGCAATTTAGTCTTTTTTTTTGTGTTAAATTTTAAGCCTTTTTATGTCTTGGGATTTCAGTGAAATGTTGAAAACGAAGAAACTGAATTATTTAATTAATTATATATCCTACGGCACACATACCTTGTTGAGTGAGTTGTACAACAGATGCTGGTAGCTTTGTAGATACCGCCACAGGCGTTGCACCAACAGCTGGTATTTTAATTTCAGCACCCTGTGGCAGCACGTCGCCACTTGCATTGGCGGACCCACTAACACTGCCACTATTAGGCGTTGATATTGTCGTTGTAGCAGTACGTAAATTGCTAGCGTTTTGTGTGGCTCTGATAGAAGCCCCACTACTGCTACTATTGCTATTACTACCAGTAGCTATGTCTGTAGATATTTGAGATTGCGAACTCTGCAAAGAAGGAATGTTTTATACAATAAACATAATTAATCAGTATATATGTATATAGGATACAATTGTGATTTTATTCATATGCATGTATACAAATAATGGAAGTTAGTAGTATGAATCAGACAAATGCCTCGCAAATGCGAACATCCTTTGAAAGTAGGCTTTCTCAAAAATAGAGTTAGCTAACTTGTTCAGTGACATTTTATCATCATTTTGAACGAACACCGCTAAATTTGAAATTACACAGAAAAAGGTTAGCACACGACAACATAGTTATTTGCATTTTTTTAAATTCGAGTTCGAGATGATACTTAAGCTGAAAAGGAAATTTTGCGTGCGAGTTTTACTTTGACAGTTCAAGCATATGAATTTAATGATGGCAACCAGAATGAATGCATCTACGAAAAGTGTGACAACTTTTTGACTTTTGACGACTTTGTTTATAATATTCCATTTCTCTTGTATTTGCTTTTTTCCAAGTTTAAGAACCAAAAGAATCAGTGGGTTAAGGGGTCATAATATACCCGCCGTAGGTATGCCTGTCGTAAGAGGCGACTAAAATACCCCGGCAAATCCTGTTTCATTGACAGCCGAGGCTCTGGCGACCACAAGTTCCTCATGAAACTAGGGGGTGGGGAGGGAGGGATGGCCTGAAGGTTTAATGTGGCCATATAAATCGTTGCCGAGATGGTCGGGCTAGCACCTTAATGGTGCTGTGTTACCGGAGCGTACCGGATCTGTATCCGGCAAAGGACCATCATATCGATAACACTCCCCAAAGCCTTCGGAGAGCAACCTTATCGCTACAACAACAACAACATCAAGTTATTTCGTGACATGAATATATAACCTTTCCCCAGAAATACCCGCGGTACGTATGTCTGTCGTAAGAGGCGACTAAAATACCAGATTCAAGGTGCTGGGCTTCCCAAGGCAGTCGGTTCTATGTACCGGAGCGACTCGGGTTTTTTCCCGACCAAGGACTGTCATTTCAGTGTGACCCCATTTAATTTGTTTCGTCCCTCCCACAAATTGTCATCCTCCCAGCAGCTCCTTGCAGCAGGGCTGCTACATATTCTCTTACTCCGGGAAGGTATCGAACCCAATCCGGGTCCGTCTCCTGACCCCGGTCATGAGAAATGGTTTTGCTGCATTTGCCAGAAAAGAATCTTTTTAGGACGGTCATACTCTGTTCAGTGTGTCTCGTGCAAGGGATGGTTGCATCGGACAGGGTGTTGGGCTTGATCCCAAAACCCGACGTCCACGTAACTTTTATAAATCTTTTGTGGCTCCTTGCTGCTCACGCCCAAGGGCGTCCCGTAGTCTACGCCTAAGCGTATCCCCACTACCTTCCAGCAGCTTCGCTGCTCAGCAAGCCACAACAAGTACCCGCTGCTGCTCGCGCCCCCCGGCGCCAACAGCTCAAACAGCTGATACCACTCATAACTACTACCTTCGTAGTAGAGCTGGTAGCAATGCTGAGCATCAGCCCCTGCCCCCGTCTTCTTCTCCCCCCCTCTTTTCTGGCAGCAATCGTGCAGTTCAGGGAAACAGACTCTTAGTCCCTGCCTCCGTTTGCACCGTCTGCCAGCACAGAATATATAGGTTTGCGACATCCGCTCAATGCAGCTCCTGCCTTCGGTGGTGCACCTTCCTAGATGTTCTGGTCTCCGCGACGGCAACCCCCCGACGGGTTTCATCGCGCCATGTTGCCAGGTCGCAAACCCAAATCATCCGGGTACCCCAATGCTTGCCCAAGGGCGCCCAGTCCCAATGCCACAACAGCAATTGCGTCCTGGCCTTCCACAACCTAGGCGTAGTCACCCCTCACTTACCCCTAGAGTGGCGGCGTCACCCCTCATGCACTTCAGAATTCTGCAGTTCAACTGTAATGGACTAACTGGGAAGATTACGGAGATAGGTGATTTCATGAAGCGGCACAACATCCGCATTGCTGCGATTCAAGAGACTAAACTCACGGCAAGATCTGCATTGCAGACCTGCTCTGGTTATAATGTCCACAGGAAAGACCGCGAGAGCGGAAATGGAGGCGGCCTCGCGTTTATTATACACCACTCTGTGCAATATCATATATTTGATCGTGGCATCGACCGCAGTGACAATGTCTTAGAACGTCAAGGCCTATCTGTCCGGTCAGGCGATGCAAATCTAGAAATCATCACCATCTACATCCCTCCTGTCACCTGTTGCCCCAGTGGATACCGCCCTAATATCGAGGCCTTACTCACTGGCAACAATCGCATTATCTTAGGCGATTTCAATGCCCATCACGACCTATGGCATTCAAACTTGCGGGCGGACAGTAGGGGTGAGATGTTGGCGGATCAAATAGACGAAACGACGTTCTGCACAATAAACGGAGACGCCCCCACACGTATGGTAGGAAGCTGTCATAGCTCGCCAGATATCTCAATCGTGAGCGCAGAACTCGTAAACTGCGTCAACTGGCAGCCGATGGTAACATTGGCATCCGACCACCTGCCCATACTTATTTCGTTCGAGCGTACCGCCGACTTCATCGTCACCGAAAAACGCACTTTCATAAACTTCAAAAAAGGAAAGTGGGAAGAATATAAATCTGCAACAGACAGCAGCTTTGCTGCCCTCCCTATCCCGACTGATGCCCGCCAAGGGGAGCGTGCCTTCCGTAAGGTCATTGAATCCACCTCGGCACATTTCATTCCCGCCGGGAGAATTCCCGAAATCCGGCCCCACTTCCCGGCGGAGGCCGCGAGCTTAGCGAGGGAACGCGACCTTATAAGACAGCTTGATCCAGGCGACCCCCAAATAAGGGATATAAACCAACGCATCAGATTGCTTGTGGACGAACACAAGCGGGCGAAATGGGAAGAGCACCTAAGAGGTTGTAACCTCTCTACCGGTGTAGGTAAACTTTGGTCCACCGTAAATTCCTATCGAATCCGACTAAGCACAAAGACAAAGTTTCCATCGCCTTTGGCGATAAGGTGCTGTCGGATGCGAAAAAATGCGCGAGCGCTTTCTGCCGACAATATATAATGCATCCTACGGTCGACAAAGATAGACGGAGAGCCAATAGACACGCACATAAACACAAACTCAGCGCGTCACCAATTACCATCACCGCTAGAGAGGTTGAGGACGCCATTGGTCGCGCTAAACCATCCAAAGCAGTGGGCCCAGACGGCATAGCCATGCCGATGCTTAAAAACCTAGGGAAAGAGGGTTTCAAATACTTAGCGCATGTCTTCAACCTGTCTCTTTCCACCTTTGTCATACCCGAGAAATGGAAAATGGCCAAGGTGGTCCCGCTACTAAAGCCTGGGAAACCAGTTAACGTAGGTGAGTCATATCGTCCGATATCTCTCCTATCGCCAGTGGCAAAGACGCTTGAAGCCATTTTGCTCCCTTATTTCCAAGCACATTTGCAGCTAGCCCCTCATCAGCATGGCTTCAGAAAACTCCATAGCACTACCTCCGCGCTAAATGTCATTAGCACCCAGATAAATTGCGGTTTGAATCAATATCCCCACCATAGAACAGTACTCGTAGCGTTAGACCTATCAAAAGCTTTTGATACGGTCAACCATGGCTCGTTACTGCAAGACCTGGAAGGGTCCACCCTTCCCCCATGTCTTAAAAGGTGGACCGCAAATTATCTGGGTGGTCGGCAGGCATCGGTGCAATTCAGAAACAAAACATCAAAACAAAGGAGAATTAAACAAGGGGTGCCACAGGGTGGTGTCCTATCCCCGCTTTTGTTTAATTTCTACATATCTAAGCTACCTTCACCACCGGAAGGAGTCACAATCGTTTCCTACGCCGATGACTGCACAATAATGGCCACAGGCCCAGGCCCAAAGATCGATGAGCTATGCAATAAAATAAACGGCTATCTCCCTGATCTCTCCAGTTTTTTCGCCTCGCGAAACCTGGAATTGTCACCGACTAAATCTTCCGCGACTATTTACAACATGGACGCCCCAAATGTCGACCATATTGAACATCCACGTCGATGGCACTACGCTACCGACTGTCCTACACCCCAAAATCTTGGGTGTGACGTTTGATCAGGATCTACATTTTGGTGCGCACGCAACCGCAATTGTTCCAAGAATACAGAGCCGTAATAAAATCCTCAAATCCCTTGCTGGCAGTACCTGGGGAAAAGATAAAGAAACGCTCTTGACCACATACAAAGCAATTAGCCAGCCGATTACGTGCTACGCGTCACCCATATGGTCGCCAAGCCTAAAAACCACCCACTGGAAGAAACTACAGGCCTGCCAAAATACTGCCCTCAGAATCGCCACGGGCTGTCTTCTTATGTCCCCAGAACACCATCTGCATAATGAGGCAAGAATACTCCCCATCAGGGAGAGAAATGAGATACTGACCAAACAGTTTCTGTTGAATACCCAGAAACCTGGGCATCCCAACAGACATCTGATTGACGAACCAGCACCGCCTAGGGGCCTAAGGAGTCATCTCCGTAAGCATTTTGAGGAAATACGGCACCTGAGAACCCAGCCGTATGAAGCGGAAAAACACAAGCAGGTCCTTGGTGAACTCCATAGACAGGCGTCGGACCTTTATGTCGGGAATTGCCGGGTGAATCCAGTACTTGAAGAAAAATATCCAGAACTCGCAGAAGAGGAACGCATACTCCCCAGGGAAACGCGTGTCACTCTTGCTCAACTTCGTTCTGGATACTGTAACAGGTTAAACTCTTACCTATCCAGAATCAACCCCGACATACAAAATGTATGCCCTGCCTGCAATGTGTCCCCACATGACACCAACCATCTCTTTAATTGTAATGTGGAACCAACGCCTCTAACACCCCTTTCCTTATGGTCCACCCCTGTTGAAACGGCAAGTTTCCTTGGACTCCCGTTAGAGGATATTGATGACAATTTGTGATCGGTCGCGGCTATTAGGTGGGGCGAGCATTGCTACAACAACAACAACAACATTCAAGGTGCTGTGTAGCGCAACCCTCTAGGTTGCCAGCGCAATATATAGCTACTCCAATCCCAATTGTCAACTTCACATATCCGCGGCGAATCCTGTTTCACTAACAGACGAGGCTCTGGCGACCCCAAGCTCCACATAGAATTTGGGGGTGGGGAGGGAGGGATGGTCTGAAGGTTTAATGTGGCCATATAAATCTTTCCCTAGATGGTCGGGCTAGCACCTTAATGGTGTTGTGTCACCGGAGCGCACCGGATCTGTATCCGGCAAAGGACCATCACATCGATAACACTCCCCAAAGCCTTCGGTGAGCAACCTTATCGCTACAACAACAACATGAGATGTTGACGGTGTTTTTAAACTTGGTGACCGACCAAACTTCTGGTAGCACTAAGCAGTCTATATTACGCCCTAAACAATCGAAATGTGGGTATGCAGCTCCGTAATCTGCCATCAAATATGTTTGCGTGTACCAAAATTGTTTTGTGTAATATTGGCATTATCACAGTATTAATTAATTACAAACCGTTTTATCTGTTATTGCAGTCAAATAATCTTGTGTTTCTTTTTGCGTTTTGAATTGTTGTTGCTGCTGTTGACTCAGTTGATTGCCACTGGCAACGCCTATTATTGTTGCTATGTTATCTGTATTTTTTTCTTGTTGTTGCTGCTGCTGCTGAACTAAAGCAGCAGCTCTGTCCTCGCTAACCAACTGATCTAGACGATAAGCATTGCTAAAGGTGACAAATTGCGGGGTTGGTGGTTTCTTACGCCACGTTGGGTAGTCCATCATGTTGCCACCACTTTGCAAATAGAATAATTCGGCGACATTTTCTGTGTGTCTACAAAAAATAAACAAATTATACATTTGTATTCATGACAATCAATTAAAATTATATTTTCCACTCACCTTTCTTTAAGACTTCGCAAATGGAGATATTTTTGTTCCAAAATGCGCTTCTTAAGCGCATTTATATCCTGTGGTGCTGACACTGCCGTATTGCCACTATCCTGCGTACTCCCACTAGCTGGCAACAACGAAGCAGTCAAGCTACCACTCACACACCCCCCAAGTTTTGGACGCTTGGGCAGCGGTGAACCGCTGTATGTATCCTGTTCTCGGTGCTCTGCTTCTACAATTAAATCACTTGTATTTGAAGGAGTTGAAAAAGTAGTTATAAGGCTTCCGGACGAATCCGTCCTCAAAATACGTTGTTGTGAGATTTGAGCACAAAATTTGTTATCGATTTCCGAACTGAAATCTGTTGTTGATGTATTTGTTATTCCTGTTATTCGTGATGATGCTTGCGGCATAGGCAATTGATGCGCCTGCGCCACTTGATGTTGAAATTTCTGTGTTATTGCTTTATTTTCAGGAATTTGTAAATTAGTACTCGTTGATAATAGTGTTGTACCAATTTGTTGTTGGTTTTGCAAATGTTGCTGCCTGAATGCTTGTTGAAAGTTGCGAGTCGCTGGTGTATCGGATGTATCTCCAAATGTACTTGATACGGCTTGATACGATTCTGTATTGCCTGAAGGCAAAGTTGTCGGATTGGTTATACCACTGCTATTGGTGGTCGCTGCCACCACCAATGTTGTTGGATTTTTTGACGATAAAACTGATCTATGGTCGGATACAGCAGGAGGGGCTGGGCTAGCCCGTTGATGCCCCCCTCCTGCTGACTCACCTTCATTCATGTTTGATGCATCTGAAAATGAATAGTAGAAAAATTTAAATAATTTACTGATTTAAAAGTATGTATTTAGGTGACAAACTATTTTTTCAGAAAAATTCGATTATAGCAAAACTTGATCACTCCTGAATCCATAGTAAAGTTTCAGAAGCATAAAGCTAGTTTCGCGTTATTATTGCAAGGTTACAAATTGTTTTATCAAGGAATAATATGATAACACAGAGTGCCCTTGCGAACTAAATACAAAAAGAATAAAACTCCATAAAAATATATCAACATATATGAATATCATACCAAGGATTAATAAAATAGTCAAGTAGGTATTCTAAATTATAGCCCTTATAGAACCCAATATTCCATCCGAAACGCAAATTAATATATTTAAATGCCTAAGGCTCACTTTTTAACTCAGAGATAACCTGACACAAGGAGTTAAACTTATACATTTTTTAAATTAGCTCTGAGCTAAAAAAATAACCTGCCTTTCTGCAAGTGGGCCTACAGCCATCGTTTTGTTTCTGACTGTAATTTTAATGGGTTCACCATGCTAAGTAAGATATACGTGGATTAATATTGGCAGCAGTTTGTCACTGTTTTCTTTTTTTTTATCACTGTATTTTGCCAGTAGTTACTATGACAATTTAGTTGATAAGATCAAACAATAGCCATTAGTCGGGTAAATCCATCTCACGACACATAGGCTCGACTGTCGTGGGATGTTGTTGTTGTTGTAGCGATAGGGACACACACGAAGGTTTTGGGGAGTGTTATCGATGTTGATGGTCCTTTGCCAAATGCAGATCCGGTACGTTCCGGTAACAGGCACCAGCCCGACCATCTCGGGAACGATTTGGTATGACCACATGAAACTTTCTAGGCCATTCCGCCCTTCCACCCCCTAGGCTCATGAGGAGTTAGGGGTCGCCAGAGCCTCGGCTGTTAAAGAAACGGGATGCGTTACGGGTAGGTGAGGTTCACAATTGGGCTGGAAAAGCTATATATTACGCTGGCCCCCTTGAGGGTTTGGTATTTTCAATTTGGTATTTTAGTCGATTCTTACGACAGGCATACCTACAGCGCCTGTATTAGTTATTCACAAGTGATATTAGCGTTTATATCGCAAATTATTTTTATCACACGGGTAAATCATACGACAGAGCGCCCTAGTAAGCGCACGATTTTCATCTCGGATCACCGAAACATTGTGATATACCCAATGGTTTTACTTTTCTTGATGTGGCACTAGAAATTTATATTTGGCAAACTGAAAGAAAATAGATATGAACTTACGAGATGCGACAGAAAGCATTCGCTTGAAATACAAAAATAAATTTAAGATTTGTAGCATTTTGTTTATCACTTAAAAATATTAAATTGATTTATAAGTGTAATGATAAATGCTTTAATTTTGCAAGGTTACAAATTGTTTTATCACGTTGATTAAATGATAACACAGAGTGCCCTTGCTAGGTCTTGAATAAAAAATAATATGCATACCAATGATGGCAAAAAGTTTTTTGCCTGTCCTACTGTACTTGAAAAAATAAAAATTATTGGAAATGCATTTCCTTCTCAACTTTTCAAATCTGATACTTTCGATGTTTTAAACTTTAGAAATTGTGTTAACTAGAAATGAAAACATAGTATGAAATTTGTATTTTATATCAAGCATGGTAAATTACCAGCCTACCTAAGTGAAAAACTTGGTTATGTGAATGAAACCCACTCTTACATAATCAGGGAAAATAATAATTTTAGATTACCCCTTTTCAAAACATAAATGGACAAGCAAAATATATTTTACAAAGGCCTGAAATGTTTTAATGAACTACCTAATCATGTTAAAAATTGTGAAAACTTAAACACCTTCAAAAAAAGTTTATTAGAATATTGCAAAACCCTTCCAATAAGATAAAATATTTTGTATCTGTATTTCATGTTACTGATCCTTGAGCGTACGTGGCAATCCAAATAGACACAGAGGAACTTTATGCATCAAAATACCAGATTCAAGGGGTGTGTAGCGCAACCCTTCAGGTTGCCAGCGCAATATATAGCTTCTCCAAACCCAATTGTCAACCTCACCTATCCGCGGCGAATCCTGTTTCACTAACAGGGGGTGGGAGGGCGGTTGGCCTAGAAGATCGCATGTGGTCATAACAAATCATTTCCGAGATGTTCGGGCTTGGTACCGGAATGTACCGGATCTGCATCCGGCAAAGGACCATTAACATCGATAACGCTCCCCAAGGCCTTCGGGGAGTGTCTTTATCGCTACAACAACAAGAGGATTATTTTGTTTGTACTGTCCCCTTCAGGTAAGGGGTTACGAATATGCCCGCAGTGGGTATACCGATCCTAAAAGGCGATTATAATACCATGTCTTGACACGAAACAGGGCAATGCGGGCATGTGCGCTTCCGCGACCCTAAAAAAACCCTATAAAAACTGTATCCGCGGGGAGCAGAACAAGTCAGTTGTGACCTGATATAACGTATCGCTTGCCAACAGGTCGTGTCTCCTAGCTTGAGGATTTGGATGAATTGCGGGGCTGGTTTCATCTCAAAGAGTTCACTCATAGAAGTCTGACAGAGACATCTGAATTGACCATAAAGTTTTTCATCACTGAAAACCGACTCTGAGGGGCAGATGAAAAGGTTGGCCACATTCCATAATTGTGACAATCGGAGAAAACGGGGCTGAAACAGAGAAACGGATGCGTATTGTCAGCTAAAACAATCGATAAATGTACGAGTGAGCCAGCGCTCATCTTGTATCTTCAGATGGTTGAAGCTGCCTTTGGCTAGAAAGGATGCAAAAACATGTTGTTAAACAGGTATGTGATGTGAAAAAGTTGCCCACATCCCTGGATTGTGGTTTAAATAGGAATGAAAATTGGAGTGAAAATAGAGCTTAATGAAGATGTTTAGTACACTGTTACATATCTCATACTGATTATTAATTTAATCTGATATTGAGACAAACTCGGAACTCGCGGTGGAGCAACCGGGTGCTTAGAAATGGAAAGGCGTGGTATAGATAGGTCTCCGAACTCACCAAAGCTGGTTGCCTTGAACACCCAACTTCAGCCAATTGGTACCAACTTTGTTGGGTCAGTGATCAAGTGATATTGATCCGTGCGTTTTAGCATACCGTGTCATCTCGTGACAGGTACCCACCTGAAATTTTACACTCTGTTCCTTCTTCATGATGACGAGCTCACATACGGACGGATACATTGCTCTTTTTTTGGTTGCAGTAACAGCAAAAACCGTTATCCGTTAGGCAATGCCGGATATACATAAGTTCGCTACTTTGACGCAGTCGAATCATTAGGTCCTCTCACTTTGCTTACATGTTCTTCAAAAAGGTGTTTTGAGTTAATAACTAATTATACGCATATTGTCACTTGCGAAGCGAATGAAAATTTTGTCGAATTTCGCGGTCTCGAATTGCGAGATGCGAATCGCTAGCGAATTCGCAAAAAAAAGTCGAATGAGTGACGAAGATGAATTTGTCGAATTGCCACAAGCGAAAAAATCATATTCGCTTCGCCAAATCTGTCAAAATTTGTCGAATGCTTATTTTGTTCGCGCTTGAAAATAGAAAAGGACGCATTGGCATTTATTTGAATGTGTTCAATTGAAAAAAGTAAATAAATTGAATAAATAAATAAAAGTGAGTAATTCATTAAATTAAATTGAGTTATTTATTGGTTTGAATAAATGAAGTTTTCAGAATGAGAAGAACAACGCCGCAGCAATTCCAAAAGCTGGTCGAGCTGATGGAAAATAATCCAGACGTCGCCAGAGGCATGGGGAATTTTGGAGAGACCAGGAGGAGCATGGCAGAATTGTGGGACCATTTCGCCACGGATCTTAACTCCATATGTCCTCCAATACGTAATGGGCGCGAGTGGAACAAGGTAAGAAGAATATACCTGCACGAATAATACAAAAGTATACATCGCAGAATCGTGGCATCGTAGCATCGTACGGTTACTGACTGGAGTTACTTTTGATACTTAAGGCTGTTTTACACGAGTCGAATTACTGATGGTTTTTTTGACTCCCAACTCAATTCAACCATCATATACAAGTAGGCACTTTGTTTGAGAAAATTTACCAGGAAATCGACTCGAGTAAAGCAGCTTTACCTGCTAATGTATCTACTCGGGTATGTTACTGGCATTTTGAAGGGTGCAGAGATGGGCCCTAGGTTTGGTTAGATCCTAGCTCCGAGCCACCGCCTACTATTTTTCTGATAATACCCGATAAGATACTTAACCAGTTAGTTTCAAAAGTAACCGTACGATATCACGATGCAAGTTTCCAAAGTAACCGACAACGTGATAATTGTCAGAAGCGTTACTTAGTTATATACCCGAACCATCGTATCCGTGCAGGCCTCTAGTAGTAACTGAATTGTATTCTGTGTGTCAGTTCATACTTACCAACATATTTGCCCTAGGTTTGGTTAGATTATAAGTTGAAGCTTAAAAAAAAGGTTACTACAAACCGCAGCGAGACCGTAGCCACTGGAGGAGGACCGTACGCCCATCGAAGTTTATCTGCGCTAGAGAGATCCGTGGATGAGCTACTGAACCTCCAAGAAGCCGCCAACCCGACAGGACAGTCCTTTGGAACCAATAATCCGGGTGATAACGGGCGTGGAACCAATATTCCGGGTAATAACGGAAAAAGGATCAACGTTATAAAACATTTTTAACTTTATTTATTACTATTTAATAAACTTGTTTTTTACATTTCTGTTTGAGCACAAATAAATAATAAAAACAGATGACAGAAACGTCAAATTCGGATGAACTAATTAAATTTGTTTGAATGGCAATGACACATTGCAGTCGAATAAGTTCATTCGCCACTCACAATGCAAATTTGATGTGAATTCGCCAATACGTTCGACTCGCCAAATATATTCGCTTCGCAAGTGACAATATGCGTATTAAAGTAGGAAATTTAACGTCCCTTATTTTAGCGGCGATAGGTTGGCGGAATAAGTTGAAAATTTTACATAATTAGTAGCTAATTAAATGCAAATTAAGTGCGAGAAAAAAAATTTATAGCTTTACAATTTTTTTTTTTTTGTGACATTCTGCGCTAAAATAAGACTGAAGTTAGCGAAACCAATCGGCGAAAGGTTGGCGGAATAAATTGAAAATTTTACATAATGAGTACCTAATTTATTGCAAATTAACTGCGAGAAAAAAAATTTATAGCTTTACAAAATTTTTTTTTATGACATTCTGCGCTAAAATAAGACTGAAGTTAGCGAAACCAATCGGCGAAAGGTTGGCGGAATAAGTTGAAAATTTTACATAATGAGTACCTAATTTATTGCAAATTAACTGCGAGAAAAAAAATGTATAGCTTTACAAAATTTTTTTTTATGACATTCTGCGCTAAAATAAGACTGAAGTTAGCGAAACCAATCGGCGAAAAGTTGGCGGAAGAAGTTGAAAATTTTATATAATGAGTACCTAATTTATTGCAAATTAACAGCGAGAAAAAATATTTATAGCTTTACAAAAATTTTTTTTATGACATTCTGCGCTAAAATAAGACTGAAGTTAGCGAAACCAATCGGCGAAGGGTTGGCGGAATAAGTTGAAAACTTTACATAATGAGTACCTAATTTATTGCAAATTAACTGCGAGAAAAAAAATTTATAGCTTTACAAAAATTTTTTTTATGACATTCTGCGCTAAAATAAGACTGAAGTTAGCGAAACCAATCGGCGAAGGGTTGGCGGAATAAGTTGAAAATTTTACATAATGAGTACCTAATTTATTGCAAATTAACAGCGAGAAAAAATATTTATAGCTTTACAAAATTTTTTTATGACATTCTGCGCTAAAATAAGACTGAAGTTAGCGAAACCAATCGGCGAAAAGTTGGCGGAAGAAGTTGAAAATTTTACATAATGAGTACCTAATTTATTGCAAATTAACAGCGAGAAGAAAAATTTATAGCTTTACAAAATTTTTTTTTATGACATTCTGCGCTAAAATAAGACTGAAGTTAGCGAAACCAATCGGCGAAAAGTTGGCGGAAGAAGTTGAAAATTTTACATAATGAGTACCTAATTTATTGCAAATTAACGAGAAAAAAAATGTATAGCTTTACAAAATTTTTTTTATGACATTCTGCGCTAAAATAAGACTGAAGTTAGCGAAACCAATCGGCGTAGGGTTGGCGGAATAAGTTGAAAACTTTACATAATGAGTACCTAATTTATTGCAAATTAACGAGAAAAAAAATTTATAGCTTTACAAAATTTTTTTTTATGACATTCTGCGCTAAAATAAGACTGAAGTAAGCGAAACCAATCGGCGAAAGGTTGGCGAAAGAAGTTGAAAATTTGATATAATTAATAGCTAAGTAAGTGCAAATTAATCGGGGACAATTTTGTCTCTGATGTAACGTGGGTTACCATGGAAGTGCCCATATGTATGTTCCAAGGCGCCGTCCGTGGAATTGATTGATTTAGATCTATGTATATGTTATAAACATACATATGTCAGGGCGCCGCAGCGCAAGTGACCAATTTCTTATGAATTACTGTGTGACATCCCAGTAAGCCGCTGAAGCTGCCAAGTATCAATACTTTCAACCTAACATTTCACCTGTGAGGCTATACAACTTCAAGGACTTTTCTCCATGACTAACGCACGGCGATGGCCGCCTACTCGTACCAAAGAGGATAAATATAATAATAGCCGCCACTCGTTATTTTTTAGGCATTTACTCGATGTAAACTGTGAGGTAGTCGCTACTTTTGTTTTATGAGGAACATTTTTGAATTTCCTTCCATTTATCCATGCGGTGTTGTCACTTTATGCAAACGTGTTTTTTGGAAAGAGAATTAAATAATTAATTAAATACAGTCGAAAAAATAAACACAAATACCCCATGAAAATGTGTAGAAGACATTTATAAACATCTCGCCCAAAAAAAAGTAGCGACTACCTCACAGTTTACATAGAGTAAATGCCTCAAAAATAACGAGTGGCGGCTCTTATTATATTTATCCTCTTTGGTACGAGTAGGCGGCCATCGCCGTGCGTTAGTCATGGAGAAAAGTCGTTGAAGTTGTATAGCCTCACAGGTGAAATGTTAGGTTGAAAGTATTGATACTTGGCAGCTTCAGCGGCTTACTGGGATGTCACACAGTAATTCATAAGAAATTGGTCATTTGCGCTGCGGCGCCATGACATATGTATGTTTATACCATATACATAGATCTAAATCAATCAATTCCACCGACGGCGCCTTTGAACATACATATGGGCACTTCCATGGTAACTCACGTTACATCAGAGACAAAATTGTCCCCGATTAATTTGCACTTACTTAGCTATTAATTATATCAAATTTTCAACTTCTTCCGCCAACCTTTCGCCGATTGGTTTCGCTAACTTCAGTCTTATTTTAGCGCAGAATGTCATAAAAAAAAATTTTGTAAAGCTATAAATTTTTTTTCTCGCTGTTAATTTGCAATAAATTAGGTACTCATTATGTAAAATTTTCAACTTATTCCGCCAACCCTTCGCCGATTGGTTTCGCTAACTTCAGTCTTATTTTAGCGCAGAATGTCATAAAAAAAAAATTTTGTAAAGCTATACATTTTTTTTTCTTGTTAATTTGCAATAAATTAGGTACTCATTATGTAAAATTTTCAACTTATTCCGCCAACCCTACGCCGATTGGTTTCGCTAACTTCAGTCTTATTTTAGCGCAGAATGTCATAAAAAAAATTTTTTAAAGCTATACATTTTTTTTCTCGTTAATTTGCAATAAATTAGGTACTCATTATGTAAAATTTTCAACTTCTTCCGCCAACTTTTCGCCGATTGGTTTCGCTAACTTCAGTCTTATTTTAGCGCAGAATGTCATAAAAAAAAATTTTGTAAAGCTATACATTTTTTTTCTCGTTAATTTGCAATAAATTAGGTACTCATTATGTAAAATTTTCAACTTCTTCCGCCAACTTTTCGCCGATTGGTTTCGCTAACTTCAGTCTTATTTTAGCGCAGAATGTCATAAAAAAAAATTTTGTAAAGCTATAAATTTTTTTTCTCGCTGTTAATTTGCACTAAATTAGGGACTCATTATGTAAAATTTTCAACTTCTTCCGCCAACTTTTCGCCGATTGGTTTCGCTAACTTCAGTCTTATTTTAGCGCAGAATGTCATAAAAAAAAATTTTGTAAAGCTATAAATTTTTTTTCTCGCTGTTAATTTGAAATAAATTAGGTACTCATTATGTAAAATTTTCAACTTCTTCCGCCAACTTTTCGCCGATTGGTTTCGCTAACTTCAGTCTTATTTTAGCGCAGAATGTCATAAAAAAAAATTTTATAAAGCTATAAATTTTTTTTCTCGCTGCTAATTTGCCCTAAATTAGGTACTCATTATGTAAAATTTTGAAATTCTTCCGCCAACTTTTCGCCGATTGGTTTCGCTAACTTCAGTCTTATTTTAGCGCAGAATGTCATAAAAAAAAATTTTATAAGGCTATAAATTTTTTTTCTCGCTGCTAATTTGCAATAAATTAGGTACTCATTATGTAAAATTTTCAACTTCTTCCGCCAACTTTTCGCCGATTGGTTTCGCTAACTTCAGTCTTATTTTAGCGCAGAATGTCATAAAAAAAAATTTTGTAAAGCTATAAATTTTTTTTCTCGCACTTAATTTGGAATAAATTAGGTACTCATTATGTAAAATTTTCAACTTATTCCGCCAACCTTTCGCCGATTGGTTTCGCTAACTTCAGTCTTATTTTAGCGCAGAATGTCATAAAAAAAAATTTTGTAAAGCTATAAATTTTTTTTTCTCGCAGTTAATTTGCAATAAATTAGGTACTCATTATGTACAATTTTCAATTTATTCCGCCAACCTTTCCCCGATTGGTTTCGCTAACTTCAGTCTTATTTTAGCGCAGAATGTCATAAAAAAAAATTTGTAAAGCTATAAATTTTTTTTTTCGCACTTAATTTACATTTAATTAGCTACTAATTATGTAAAATTTTCAACTTATTCCGCCAACCTATCGCCGCTAAAATAAGGGACGTGGAAATTTATAATGAGAACTGAGTCGTTACATTCGTTAATCAGTCCTTAATTTCAAAATCACTATGTTTCGCGCCATCTGGACCGGTTATAAGTCCAACCACCAGAGATATGCCACCCCCCCCCCCCCCCCCCTTCCAAGAAGAAGGAGACTTTTTATGCGTCTCGCGCCCCACGAGCTTAGAGTGGTAGCACGATTCAAGATTGCTCCATCTCACACCAGCTTCCCTAAGGAAAATCCCTTTCAAATGAGCTTACAAGCAGCGAGGGGAATACTAAATCCCTTCCAGTACGACGAAAGCGGAACGAATGTGCCCCCTCTTACAAGTTCGTCAGCCATCTCATTGCCCGGTATATCCGAGTGTACATGCACCCACACCAGAATAAAGGAAGTTTGCTCAGCGATCTCGTTAAGATATTTGCGACACTTCTCTACTGTCCTGGACTTACATCTGACCGATCAAAGTGCTTTTAGTGCAGCCTGGCTGTCAGAGCAAATACAAATTTGGTTACAGCCGTGAGCAGCCTTCCCCAGATGATCAGCGGCGTCCTTTATAGCATCCACCTCCGCCTGAAAGACGCTGCAATGATCGGGTAGGCTAAATGATGGATTCCACCCTAGTTGAGGTGCAAAGACACCGCTACCCATCTTATTATCCAGTTTAGAGCCGTGAATATATATATGCAGCCTATCGGTCCGGTCCGGCGGCTCCTTCAAAAAATAATCCCTATCCGGGGTAATAACCTCGTACTTCATATTGAAAAATACAGTCGGAGCGCAATAGTCCGACAAAGGCGAATCCAGATACTTACGGATGGCTGCATGGCCGTCCACATTATCTCTCCATCCGGATAACTCTCGCAGCCGCAGAGCCATTCAATCTATTGGCAACACATTAAAAATAGTGTCCAGCTCCTTCGCAGGGGTGGTGCGCAGAGCACCCCCCACGCAGATTAGATAACTTCGGCGTACAACTTCAAATACTTCAAGCCTAGTTGTAATAAGTAGTTGGCTAAATTCCATCTGGAACTCTTTGGTTATTTATACTGTACATGATCACTTCATCATTTCATATGGAAAAAATATAAATTCTCATACAAATATCTAATACTTAGAGCCTGGCGCGCGTCTAATCACTACCATCGTCTCAGACACGGGCAACTTTTCATATACGAAAGTGCAAATATTATTTGGGCTGCACAATACGAAGATGATGATCCAATAGCAATTCAGCGTTCAAATTTGAATGGGTTAGCAGGTGGCATTGTCGTGCTTGGTTCAACGGGACAATTGCGTATTGGATATTTGGGCGCAGAACCTTTTTTGTTTAAGGTACCCGCAGTGAATATGGAAGAACTTAGCTTCAGGCAGGCACACAAAGAGTTACAGCAGTTAGAGGAAGAGATCAGAGCAGCTGTGGATGTAACAGATGTAGAAGATATCAATAAACGTGCTGCTGATGAGATGCGTATACATTTTACAATTAAATGAGTGATCAGTGATGATGTGGATATGCTGATGCTGGATGTTCCCGCACAAGTAGCCGTTAAAGAATTGCCCGCTTGCTCAGGTTTGCTGAAATTGAGATGTAAACTGGAGGTAGCTGAACTGTAGTCAAGATACAATCACATATTTGGATATGCAGTGGGACAGGTAGAGACGTTGGAGTTGGATAGGTCTCTGAAGCTAGCCCAACCTTTACAGCCCAATCAGAAAACGAGACCGTACTAAATTGCACAACATTTATTACTAATTTACTACCGGTTAATTAAATTTATTACCCTTGTATTTTAAAAAATATCGAGGGTTGGGCTAGCTTAAGTTTAAGCCAGCCCAACCCATATGCACAATCAAAAAACGAGACCGTACTAAACTGCCTAACATTTATTACTAATTTAGTACCGGTTAGTTAAATTTATTACCCTTGTATTTTAAAAAATATCGAGGGTTGGGCTAGCTTAAGTTTAATTATTATTAAAATGTATTTATAATTTGTAATAATCTAAGTTTTAGGCTTAAAACGCCGAAATAATAAATAAATAATAATAATAATAATGACAAGGCAGATTAAGTAACCTGCACAATATCTTGCCAATTGTTTGGGGTCATCACCTATCAAATTCGGTTGCCCGTAGTTCATATAATGTTCTTGACTGCAGCGTTTTAAACAATTCATAAATGATATTGGTTCCTGCTTCAAAAACTCCAATTTTCTGCTATTTGTTGATGATCTTAAATTTTTCCGTAGAATTAATGCCCCTTCGGATTCCTGCCTTCTGCAAAGTGACCTTAATAATGTGGATGATTGGTGTCGCGCCAATAATCTTTTCTTAAATGTTAAAAAATGCTTTAGTATGTCTTTCACAAAATCCATGAGTTACTATTCTTCGTTGTACTCTATTTCAGGCATCCAGTTGGCGTCAATTAACGAACATGTTGATCTAGGCGTTGTCTTTGACTCAAAATTCACAAAAAAATTAAAATTAAATATGTTATGTGCTCCCAGTGGCCTACAGGAACCTTGTTTTCTTCGCAGATATGCAAGGGACTTTAAAGATCCGTATACTAAGAAAGCCCTATATATATCGTTAGTACGCTCCAAAATTGAATATGCTTCCAATATCTGGAACCCCATCTACAGTAATCATTCGGCCAGAATAGAAAGAGTTCAAAGAAAGTTTGTCCGTTTTGCTTTGAACTCCATACATTTTGATAACCCGCTGCTTTCTTATTCTTCTCGTTGTCAACTGATCAATCTGCAATCACTTGAAGCAAGGAGAACGGTGCACTTGGTTATGTTTGTGTATGACTTAATTGTGGGCTCTTTGGACTGTGCGACTCTTCTTGAGAAAATATCGTTTAATGTGCCGCAAAAAAATTTGCGCGCATTCCTGCCTTTTTACTTGAGTTCTTGTAGAGCAAATTACTTTTATTTTGGCCCAATTTTCCGCGCCCTTACTGAATTAAATAAAATCTCTACTAGACTAAATAATGATTTTTCTGCGTCCAGAGATACATTCAAGGCTTCCTTTGTCTTACTCTTTACATAATGTTGTACCTAATGTATATGTTTAATACCTATATTTATTTTATTTTTAATATGTTATTGTATCTAGTCTGTAAGATGGTCCTATTAAGGTGGCAGACACACTATAGCAAACAACAATATTATATATTAAATAATTTATACCTCATTTATTGGCAATTTAATACCGCAAAAAAAAATTTAAAGCTGCGTCCGGTTCCGAGAAACGGGAGTGTCTGCTAGCTTAAGACTCAAGCCAGCAGACACTTCGTGAAAACACGACCTACGACTTCCGAACGACTTGGATAATTGATATTACATTTATTGGCAATTTAGTACCGCAAACAAAAATTTAAAGCTGCGTCCGGTTCCGAGAAACGGGAGTGTCTGCTAGCTTAAGACTCAAGCCAGCAGACACTTCGTGAAAACACTACCTACGACTTCCGAATGACTTGGATAATTGATATTACATTTATTGGCAATTTAGTACCGCAAAAAAAAATTTAAAGCTGCGTCCGGTTCCGAGAAACGGGAGTGTCTGCTAGCTTAAGACTCAAGCCAGCAGACACTTCGTGAAAACACGACCTACGACTTCCGAACGACTTGGATAATGGATATTACATTTATTAGCAATTTAGTACCGCAAAAAAAAATTTAAAGCTGCGTCCGGTTCCGAGAAACGGGAGTGTCTGCTAGCTTAAGACTCAAGCCAGCAGACACTTCGTGAAAACACGACCTACGACTTCCGAACGACTTGGATAATTGATATTACATTTATTGGCAATTTAGTACCGCAAAAAAAATTTAAAGCTGCGTCCGGTTCCGAGAAACGGGAGTGTCTGCTAGCTTAAGACTGAAGCCAGCAGACACTTCGTGAAAACACGACCTACGACTTCCGAACGACTTGGATAATTGATATTACATTTATTGGCAATTTAGTACCGCAAAAAAAAATTTAAAGCTGCGTCCGGTTCCGAGAAACGGGAGTGTCTGCTAGCTTAAGACTCAAAGCCAGCAGACACTTCGTGAAAACACGACCTACGTCTTCCGAACGACTTGGATAATTGATATTACATTTATTGGCAATTTAATACCACAAAAAAAAATTTAAAGCTGCGTCCGGTTCCGAGAAACGGGAGTGTCTGCTAGCTTAAGACTCAAGCCAGCAGACACTTCGTGAAAACACGACCTACGACTTCCGAACGACTTGGATAATTGATATTACATTTATTGGCAATTTAGTACCGCAAAAAAAAATTTAAAGCTGCGTCCGGTTCCGAGAAACGGGAGTGTCTGCTAGCTTAAGACTCAAGCCAGCAGACACTTCGTGAAAACACGACCTACGACTTCCGAACGACTTGGATAATTGATATTACATTTATTGGCAATTTAGTACCGCAAAAAAAAATTTAAAGCTGCGTCCGGTTCCGAGAAACGGGAGTGTCTGCTAGCTTAAGACTCAAAGCCAGCAGACACTTCGTGAAAACACGACCTACGTCTTCCGAACGACTTGGATAATTTATAGTACATTTATTGGCAATTTAATACCGCAAAAAAAAATTTAAAGCTGCGTCCGGTTCCGAGAAACGGGAGTGTCTGCTAGCTTAAGACTCAAGCCAGCAGACACTTCGTGAGAACACGACCTACGATTCCGAACGACTTGGATAATTGTTTTTACATTTATTGGCAATTTAATACCGCAAACAAAAATTTAAAGCTGCGTCCGGTTCCGAGAAACGGGAGTGTCTGCTAGCTTAAGACTCAAGCCAGCAGACACTTCGTGAAAACACGACCTACGACTTCCGAACGACTTGGATAATTGATATTACATTTATTGGCAATTTAGTACCGCAAAAAAAAATTTAAAGCTGCGTCCGGTTCCGAGAAACGGGAGTGTCTGCTAGCTTAAGACTCAAGCCAGCAGACACTTTGTGAAAACACGACCTACGACTTCCGAACGACTTGGATAATTGATATTACATTTATTGGCAATTTAGTACCGCAAAACAAAATTTAAAGCTGCGTCCGGTTCCGAGAAACGGGAGTGTCTGCTAGCTTAAGACTCAAGCCAGCAGACACTTCGTGAAAACACGACCTACGTCTTCCGAACGACTTGGATAATTGATATTACATTTATTGGCAATTTAATACCGCAAAAAAAAATTTAAAGCTGCGTACGGTTCCGAGAAACGGGAGTGTCTGCTAGCTTAAGACTCAAGCCAGCAGACACTTCGTGAAAACACGACCTACGACTTCCGAACGACTTGAATAATTGATATTACATTTATTGGCAATTTATTACCGCAAAAAAAATTTAAAGCTGCGTCCGGTTCCGAGAAACGGAAGTGTCTGCTAGCTTAAGACTCAAGCCAGCAGACCCTTCTTGACAACACGACGTACAGCTCCCTAACGACTACAATAATTTATACCTTATTGATTGCCTAAATGTTTCGTTGTCCTGAAAAATATTTTCACTATACCAAAAGGAAAAATGAAATTTTATATTTTGCCGACCCTAATAAATATAAATTATAATTTTCGAAAATCAGTGAGTTGCATGTTACTGATTACTCAAAACTTAGCAACACTTAACACTTAACTTGACTGTTGAATTTTGATTTTCTATGTAAGTTCTAAGTGACGTTTACATTTTGAGATGCCATTTATTTGTTTCCATTTCATTTTGACATACAGATTGACACTTATTGATTATGATGCCAGAGTGTATGCGCTAAGTGGAGTATAATCGGTACTAAATTGCCAAGTTTACGCCAAGTCAAGTCAAGTCTATGCTAAGTATCAGTAATGGGCCCTTAAGTCTGAAGCCAGCAGACGCTTCGCGAAAACACGTATGAACATACATGCATACATACATATGTGCACATGTACAATGTACATGTTACCGCGCATACAATGATTTAAGTAATGCGTAAATTTAGTTGCATCAATATGTTGATTGTTTTTGTGTTGATGATGTTCGCAACTATAACGGTTTATGAAATACATGTCGGTCTTCTTTCTTTCGAAAATCAGAGAAAAGTTTGTGCATATTTCGTATTTGTATTTTCCCGCTTGCGCGCAGGATTTCTGATAACGGGTACATATGTATGTATGTACATATGTGCTTTAGGGTGTGCCGAGAAAAACAACTTTTCAATTTCCATCCTCTCAAATGTTTCTATTTTATTAAAAACAAAAAACCCTCACCAAAGATGGGTCCTATAACTCCACTCTACAGGGTACGATATTTTTATTTTATTTTCCCATTTCGTTAACATGGGAACAACTATTTTTTGTCCAAACTTGAATTTACTCAACTTTTTACGAAAATCTTTTATGTGCCGTTTTGCCTAGTTTTGAGGTCTTGTACAGGTTACAAAAAGTTTTTATGATTTTTTTCTAATCATATCATTTGAAAACACTCTTAATGTATTGCGACCTTAATTACGAATTTATGTTATTATTATATTGTTTTAGTTATGGCTATGTGAATTTATGCTTTATCATTTCAATACACTTTTTAAGTGTGAAATAACTGTTTACACAATTTCGTCAAAGAACACAACTTCAAATGACCACGACTTTTGGACAAAAATCGTAATTAAGATCTCAATATATTAAAGAGTGTTTATAAATGATATGATTAGAGAAAAAAATCATACAATTGTTTGAAGCCTGTACAAGACCTTAAAACCCGGCGGGAAATCCGTTTTTCGGGTACCACTTAGGGTGGAGTAATAGGACCAAACTTTGGTGAGGGTTGTATTTTTATATGAAATTGAAACATTTCAGAGGATAGAATTTGGACAAAATTTTTTTTCGAACCACCCTAATATGAACTTTTTCATATGTACCCATTAGCGCAGAAATCCTGCGCGCATGCCATTTGAAACATATCGAAATACAAACTTTTCTGTGATTTTCGAAAAATAGTAGAGCGAGATGTATTTTAGAAACCGTTATAGTAGCAAACATATCAGTTTGTGCTACCACATACACAATCAACATATTCATGCAACTAAATTTACTCATTACTCAAATCATTTGTAGTAAGTATGCTCGCTACCTTGAATGTATGTTCCAGCGTTGCCACTCGCTACCTTGAATGTATGTTCCAGCGTTGCCACTCGCGCAATTTTTTTTGTTCCTAAAGTGTATCATTCCTGAAAAAATTTATCAATTCGTTTTAATAGATTGATACATAGTTTTTGAGTCATTTCGTCTGAATTTTATATAATGTGTGAAACAAAATTCTGAAATTAATAATATTTAAAACAAAACATCACCGCACTATTTTGGCTAAACGGATCACACAACTGAATTTTATAAAATTTTACCAACGCTCAGTTTTAAATAAATGTCGCTGTTATAAAGGTTTTTCTATTTAACATATCGAAACGCGTTTATTTAAACGGAATTATTGTTTATACGTTTTTTAACAAACACTACTTATTTTAAACAAAACTAATACCAACAAAATAATTATGTGGAAGAAATACGGTTTATCTATATATATAATATAGGTATAAAGGAAAAAATAAATATCATTCTAAAATTTGATTTACTATAAAACTGCATATTCAAAAATTTTTTAGAAATCTTACTGAAAATTTGTAGTTCCCATGACAGGGACAGAGCTTCAATCTTCCAAAATAAAATGTATACATTTTAGATTTTTTGTATATTTGTATCCACTCATTAAAAATGTATTCAAATGTATACAATTGTATCCAAATGGCAACCCTGGCATGCACATTGTACATATCTGTTTTCATATGTACGCACTAGGGTAGATCTCCTGCGATCTCATGCTATTAGAAAATATTGTTTAGGACAACGAAAAATTTAGCCTGTTAAAATTGCATGGGGAAACTAGGTTATTTTATATTATTGCCACTTACCTAATTCATGGCCAAGCATACCGAGAGATATTGAGAGTTTGTAAAGGACAACGTGCCAAACAAAAGTAACACCTTAAAAATTTTTGACAAAAAAATTCTATGCAAAAATTTTGAAAGCAATAGTTCTTGTTTGGAACATCGATATTTAAATATTTCTAACCCAGCTCAATGAGTTCAAAGGGCGGAACAAAGTATCAAATATACAACCATACCAAAAGTTTTAAATTTCAAATTTGTTTTCTTTATTTTGTATATATTTATAGAAGCGTAGGGTATATTTGAAAAACTGGTGTTATTTGAAAAACAAAAGGTGTGGTACCAATTTTGTGTTTTCCTTGAGCGTTTTTCGAGTGCATTTTATGTCATCGAATTCATGCCAAGTATTACCACGTTTTACTGCCGCAACATAGTGACCCATTAATGCTGCAGTCCTGCGCAACATTGTAGCATCATCGTAATTGGCTGCCAGAGTTATTTCCTGAAATGAATTTCTGCTACTTCCCCTATACGCGATAATGCCAACAAGTTGCAGGTGTTTGGATTTATCCATTGGGTTGTTCATTGTAGATGGCAATTACTTAATAGGAATTTGTTTATTGTCATCTAGGGAATTGAACATGTCAATGACAAACAGTGGGCCTGAAATATGATTAGTGTTAAAGAAACATTTCGCATTATAAATCAATCACACAAAATTGGGTCAGAAAAATGAATGTGGTATTCATGTTTCCCGATGACAACAAAGTAATGCTGTTCCTGTTTGTATGACACATTCGTTGATATGGCTCAACAATTTTTGAAATTAAGGTAAGAACAGCACACATTCATTCATTAATTTTTACTAATAATTTTAATTATTTTAAATATTTAATTATTTCTATAATAATTAAAAAATGGGATTCGGCACAACGCTATCCGAAAAAAGGGTAATTTACCAGTTGGGCCAATTCTTATAGCGTATTCGGACTCAGCGCATCAAAATTCATAGAAAACATGAGCCGCATTACCTGATCCGACTACATTTTTTAATTTTTTTGTATAGCTGTGTTAAAAAAAATTAAATCAGTTTTTAAAACTTTTGTTGTGCCAGAAAAATTAATGGGCTAAATCTCGGAGAATAAAAGGGATGCGAGCAGAACTGTTATTTCAGTTGAAAGAGCATATTGTGAGTATAATATATATGTAGATACGTTTTTACATTAGAAACTAATTCTTCGAAATTTGAGAGAGCAATAAAGTTTGAAACTCGATTTCCCAGCAATTTAATTTTGGCACATTCATGCTTCTGCTAAGCGGGCGACGATATAACACGCGCTACACGTTCATCAAAAAATCCTTTTTTTTATTTCAAAGTGGAATGTTAGTTCAAAAAATATTAAATCATTTATGACGTGACGCCGAGCAGCTTGCCTACATTTACTTGGAGCAGGCAATTTGTTTCACTAATTGTATGCAGCTAACGCGTGCCTTTGTATGAATGCATGGTCGAGTTACCCTGCAAAAATTCGTGCGATTAATACATAAAGAGATTAGACTCCGCTTGATCTCTTTTGTCTACATTTGAGCATAATTGCTCCCCTTTAGTCCCTTTCGGTTGCAGTTGCGATTAGTTTGAAATCTATGTAGCCCATTTTAAAAAATATTTAATATAAAACGCCCTAAATTTGTGGATAATATTTGTTATTCCTTTTTGAAAAACGGGGAAAACAACTTTCAACAAATAGATTTGGTGGCTTGGCATACCCTTCGATAGTGTTTCTGCCACGAAAATGCAACTGCTGCCTATTTGAGACCTTGTTGAACCGATAGGGACTAGTCTTCATATGTTCGCATAAAGGTACAAAAGGGACTGGTTATATCGATCCCTTTCGGTATAAATGGGTAAAATTAGTCTTCATAGGACATGCTCAAACAAAAGGGAACAGTTGAACTCATACAAAGAGATCAAAACAGGCATTGGTCACATACTCCATTGCGACTCAACCCGGATTCATCATAGACTAATCGCATTTTTTGCAGGGTAACTACATATACATACATATGTACATATGCAATCGTAAATAAACGTACTAATCACTTGGTAAGTAGCTAGTATTTGTGTTTTACCAAACCATTATTGTAAGACAATAGGATACAAAAGAAAAAAATTATTTCTATTCTTTTATAAATTTTATTTTCACACTTCGTTGCTCATTTTCCACTTATAACAATAAAATAACAAAATTTAATAATAACTTGTAAAATATTAATTTTACAAAAGTAATTAATATAAATTATAATTTATTATTAGAAATTATTAAATTCTATTTTCGAAAAGGAAATTTTTTATATTATTACATGAGGTATCTAAACGTGTACACTATACTGGGTCGATTTATTAACCGATAGCGCGACATCGTTTTTTCGATAGGATTTGGGCTCAGGAAAAGAAAGTTCCACTACACATGCCCAAAAAAAAATAATTTTCGAGCCTGTGAGAATTATAATTTTTTTTTACTTTTTTTCGACTTTGATTTTTAAGTTTTTTTTCATGACCTACTAAAAAATCTTCATTTGATTGTAAAATTTTCATGTATACCCTGTCCGACCAAAAAATGTCCGCTAAAAAAAATATTCTTTTTTTTTTCAAAAACTGTTATCGACAACGTTTATCGGATATTTTTGGGTAGGACAGGGTATACATATGAAAATTTTTTTAGTAGGTCATGAAAAAACCTTAAAAATCAAAATCGAAAAAAGTCAAAAAAATGACATTTCGCGGGCTCGAAAATTATTTCTTTGGGTATGCGTAGTGGAACTTTTTTTCTTGAGCCCAAATACTATCGAAAAATCGATGGCCCGATATCGGTTAACTTTCGTCCATACAAATCGACCCACCCTAGTGTACACATATATTTTCTTACGAAGGTTTTGAAATGTGCGTTGTGAATGCAAATAAAATTTATAAAATAACTAAAGGAGTAGAAATTATTTTTTTATTTGTATCCTATTGTCCTTTGTACTACAATAATGATTGCATATGTATATTATATATATATATATATATATATATGTTGTTGTCGTTAAGTTGGCCATGCATACATACGTACATATGTATATACATACATACATATGTAGGCACGCGTTAGCTGTATACAATTAATGCCACCTATTGCTTGCTGTAAGTAAATGTAGGCAAGCTGGTCGTAGTAACGTGAGAAATTAGTTAATATTTTTTGAACTAACAAAATAAAATAAAAAGGGGAATAGAGTATGTAATATTTGTTTAAAAAGTATAACTTTTATTTACTATTTCGATTTTATAAAATAATAATTTTATTATTTATTTACTATTTCGATTTTATAAAATAAAATCTTTCTTTAACGCAGTTATAAAGTAAATGTCGTTACCTTCAAAATAAAACAAAAACGACGAGTGGAACCAAATATATAGAATTTGGAATGTGGGCAAGTTTGCTTAACCATGGAATCTGAACACATGCAGATTTTTGAAATAAACTTTTTTTGAAGGAAGTCTTGATATACATATGTATTTAGGTATTGACTTAAATTGTGAAATGATTCCAGGAAATCTGGTATCTTTAACCTTCCTATACCCGCGCGTTGGTCTGTGAGACCAACAAAACGCTTTTACGTAAATACTCTTTTTTCCAGCAACCCTAGAAATTTGAATTTTCTGTTAGCTGCCGCTTTTTTTACAGGCTTTGTTTTAGTGTTTGTGCGAGACGGGCACACTGGTGTCTGGTGTATTTGATAATAATTGGTCTGTGAGACCGGCACGGGTATATGTGTAACTTTTTGTGCAGGTAAAATTTTTTTTGTGTTTTTTCTTCATTGCTGTGCATTTTAAGCTATTGCATAGATTTTATCGCGGGCTTGGCGACTAAATCAAAAAAAACCGTAACGGATATTTGTCAAAAAAGGTTCGAAAAGGTTCGAAAAGTTTCGAAAAAGTTTCGGTGTTAGCAAAAAGATGATTACATAAAATTGGATCTATTTATGCGAATATTGGTTGTTGTCTTTGGTGTACATTTATCTTCACTACTGCGCCGTAGATGGCACTGGTAACCGCCAGATGCCAGATGACCTGCACGCTAGATTTAATCAATAAAAGTAAAAAATTTGTTTTCTTATCGGTCACCACGCTTAAAAAGTGTAACTTGAATTAATATCAAAGACAAAACTTGAATTAATATCAAAGAAAACAAAATGTTGCATAAATATTATAATTGCATAAGTGATAATATGCAATAGCTTTACCGTGGCAGTCCCCGAGTGCCACACGTCCTTTTTTATTATTTTGAAGGTACCTGTAATTATCAAAATGAATCAAGAGCAAATCAAACTACTTTTGGAGGAAGAAATTTCGAGTTCTGAATATAAGGATGAAAATGACAGCCAGGTTGAAGATTTGTTTGGAACATGCTATTATGGTATGTTCTAACTGTTACTGTAGGGTGAAGAAGCTTTTTTCTTACCGCGGAAAAAATTCGAAACAGGGACTGAGCTGTGCTCTAAATTAAAAGAAAAATAGCACGATAAAACTACGCCTCTTGGTGGTTCACTGTAGACTAGTTTATTCAATATAAAGAGAAATGTAGTTTAGTTCTAGTTATATAACAATAGCTGTGTTTTTTTTACTTCTATATACGTTTACGCTTAAACTTTATATGGACTGCTAAGCGACAAACTTTAAATACACCTCTGAAATTGATGCGCATAAAATTTGTCCTACTAAATTTCAATACGCATTATACTCAAATGTAACTGAAATATTTGTCTTTATTTCACCCTCTACACTAATTCTATGTATTCTATGTGTGTCCACAATTCATCGCAACCGATTCAGCTATATGTTATACCCTATGTCCATCAGAGGGTTGTGACTCCGCTTTTCGGTACACCCTGTGATGTTATGTTAGTTATTTAACCACTGCCGCTAGATGGGTCTCCTAAGCATTATCCAAGAAAAGATAGGCGTTTTTTCACGCGCAAACGAAACGTATACGCGAGTATAAAAAAACACGGCTATTGTTTCAGTGTAGCTGCATATGTAGGTATACATACATGCGTTTGTTAGAATTAGTCTAGAGCGTTACATAGAATTAGTCTAGAGGGTGAAACAAAAACACATATTTCAGTTACATCTGAGTATAATGCGTATTGAAATTTAATAGGACAAATTTTATGCGCAGCAATTTCGCGTAAACGTACATACATATATAGAACTAAAAAAAACACAGCTATTAATTATGTGGGTACACACATGTCTGTTTGTATTATGAGTTCATGCTCTAATATTGAAATGTCAGTGCGACAGTTATGTACATTATTAAATGGTAAGGTAATGATTGAATTTAAAGTAAATGCATTTGCAAGTGCTCCTGCCTACGACAACATGCAGCGTGTGAAAAATTCCTAGTTATACATCAAGCAAGGAATATGTATGTAAGTGGAAGGAAGATAATAATCTTTTTCATAGTTTTCAATCAATTTTTGTAAAATTGGAAATTATTACCACTACCACCCAACTTAAAATGTTGATGAAAACAAAAGTTTAGTGCATTGTGCTCTAATTAAATGTTGCGATATGAATTAAAAAAATACTTACTTCTTGATACACTTTTTCACGCTCGCGATTTAAAGAAATGTCGACTAACGCCCCGATTCTAGTGTGGTAACAACATTCTTCACCACGGTAAAGAAATCATGTGGAAACTTTTACACCCTTTTGGTATTCTATCCGTGAAAGTAGCCGGATAATTTTTTACCCACAAAAGTAGGTGGTTACATCGAAATAAGCACACAACAGCTGTTGTTTAGAAAAAGGCAAAACTGAAAAATAAAGAATTGTAAGCGCAAATAAGTAAAGATAATAGTAAAAAAGTGTTGCCTCTTGCTATATATTATATATTTGTTTACATTATGTTCTTTCACAGAATAAATTACAATATAACTATGTAAAATCTTATGCATGTATGTACACATATACACATCGTCTCGTTTCTTCGTTAACCTCGTATCTACGAGTGACACATTTTCGGTAAAGCCATGGCGGAACCATACAAGGTGGCAGCATGGTGACATACCTACAAACATAAATAAAAATTGCATGTACTTTGTTTTTGTAAATTCGATGTACGAATGTCAAAATCGTACTGCGCCGGAAGTTGATGTATCAAATCAAATAAAAAAGCTTATATTCAGCTGTCGCATGCTGCCACTTTGTATCGTTCCGCCATGGATACAGCGAAGAAAACCAACGTTTAAATTTCACCACAGACATTGGTGAGTTCTTTGGTGATGACAGCGTTTCCACTTTGGCCAGAATCGCGAATAAAAGAACTGGTAACGATTTTCGGTTACATAATGTTCTGGGTACTATTTTACCGGTAACGCTCAGAATCGGCCCGTAAATTCGTATAAAAATAACACAAAATTCACTCTATTAATAAATAATATTTTATCACATTTATTTAGAACGCACAACTTTTTGAATCTATTTCTTATTTGCAACTGAAGAAATTCCTCAGAGCAACCTCTTTAGTTAACAAATCGCGAAACAATAAAACATCGAATTCGGCAGCAAAGAAGTTGAAACCATCAAAAATTGTACTAAATGATAATTACATACAAAAATATGCATACCCCACGCGTACCCGTTAGCGCAGGAGTCCTGCGCGCATGCCATTTGAAGCTTATCGAAATACAAACTTTTCTCTGATTTTCGAAAGAAAGAAGAGCGAGATGCATTTTATAAACCGTTATAGTAGCAAACGTTTCCTTTTTTGTTAACATAGGTATATACAATCAACATATTTATGCCACATCATGTTTTCATTTGGGACCAAAATTCATCGAAAAAAGGACCAAATCTCAAAAAAGGGCCAAATTTTTCTTTTAGTTTATTGTTATACAAACAATTCGGCAATTTACTAGAGTGTCGTTTCGTTGTGAAATATAAAAAATTTTGCATTTTTCCTTGGTTTCCTACAAAAAATAGATACCATCAGCTGAGTTTAAATTAATAAATAGAAAATAAATATTAAAAGTATACAAAAACTACGTTAATTATTTAGGTATAACATTTCCACATTTCTAGGATAAGCCTATGTCTTTCACCAAATTTAATGACAATGTGCTTGCCCAAGGATCCAACACATCTCTTTTTAATGCCTCGCCTAAATTATCTCGTTGGTGAAATGTCATTGTTCTGTTACATTTTGTTGACTGAGCAATTTTTATATTAAGAATTACATTGAAGTAAATTGAAAATTATATGTGAGTTAACGAGCGTGTGGCAAATTTTGTGAGCAGTATTTTGAATTTTTCCCTCAGTGAAAAGGAAAGGAAAGTACCAAAATCGTGGCTACTTTCTAAAAAGGACCAAAATTTAAAAAAGGAACCAACGGACCAAATTGGCAACAGTAGTGTAGCAAGTATGCGCGCTAACATGTATGTGTGTACAGTTGTGAACACGAAAATAGCAGTGAAATTCTAAATGGTATGATTTTCACATTATAGCTGTGTTTTTATACATACATATGCACTCAAACATTATATGGACTGCTTAAGGTGTAATTTTATCTATTATGAAATTTTTGCGCCTAAAATTAGTACTGCTAAATTGCGGTATGCATTATACTCAGTTGCAACTGAAATGTGTCTCTTCGTTTTATCTCTGCGTCATTCTCCACTTCTATGACCGAAAAAGGGTGTGTGTCCACTATTAATTGTAACCGATTCAGCTATAGGTTATACACTATGACCAACAGAGGTGCGTGCCTCCGCTATTCAGAACAACCCGTTTTGTAGCAAGTTATTTACCACTGCTGCGAGTCTTCAATAATTGCCGCTAGATGGACCTCCTAAACATTATCTAAGCGTTTTTTTAACCACAAATGTAGATGTATATGAAGAGTAAAGAAGAGCAAGATGTATTTCATAATTTATGTTCTTTAGGATGGGCCAGATATAAAAAGTAAAATTTTGTCTTTTGGTATAGTAAAAATGTTGTTGAGAACAACGAAAAAGATGGTCCTTAAAAATTGCAGCTTTTAATTTTTATGTTAAGAAGTGCCTCATCGCGATTTTAGTTTCTCCATACAAAATTATATGGGAAGGTTTTGATTTTTTTATTTGAAGTGTACCTGCGCTGGGTCTTAAATGATGAGCAATACCCATTCGTATAAAAAAGTGTGAGTTTCAAGCAGCTGAGAAGCCTTGTTTATTTAATTAACTTACGCACTTTTGCCATATATTCCAGGAGAATAATAGAGTTTTCTTTTCTGAAATAAAAGTTTTCCTAAGTAAATGGTAAAGCCTTAATAGAGTTACTCCTACCCCAGAAAATTTTCAACATTTATAGTGCATGCAAAGAACATAAATGGCTACCCCGTGTATTAGCTGATTTTCAAAAACACACACAGAATTATTTCCTTCATTTAAATTTTCGTCGCTAAAAATTTGTGAAGTTATGAAAATAAATTGCCACGATCAGGTGGTTTAGCAGGGTTGTTCTGCCACACCGCCATTTTTTGCAGGGTAAAAGTGTAACGCTTTTGCGTTACCTGCTTTTTAGAACAGAACAAAATATATTTACAACTCTTGCGCCGCGTACAAAAATCATAACACTTTTGCCAGAAAAGAAAACGCTATAAGACCGGATCATTAAGTAAACGTCATTAAAGCGTAGGTACACATCGAATAAAAATTCCCCATGTAATTTGTAAGAGAAAACTAGATTCGCATGATGCACCTCTTAACATTAAAATTAAAACCTGCAATTTTGACGGGCTAAATTTTTCGTTGTCCTAAACAATATTTTCTAATAGCATGAGATCGCAGGAGATCTACCCTAGTGCGTACATATGAAAACAGATATGTACAATGTGCATGCCAGGGTTGCCATTTGGATACAATTGTATACATTTGAATACATTTTTAATGAGTGGATACAAATATACAAAAAATCTAAAATGTATACATTTTATTTTGGAAGATTGAAGCTCTGTCCCTGTCATGGGAACTACAAATTTTCAGTAAGATTTCTAAAAAATGTTTGAATATGCAGTTTTATAGTAAATCAAATTTTAGAATGATATTTATTTTTTCCTTTATATCTATATTATATATATAGATAAACCGTATTTCTTCTACATAATTATTTTGTTGGTATTAGTTTTGTTTAAAATAAGTAGTGTTTGTTAAAAAACGTATAAACAATAATTCCGTTTAAATAAACGCGTTTCGATATGTTAAATAGAAAAACCTTTATAACAGCGACATTTATTTAAAACTCAGCGTTGGTAAAATTTTATAAAATTCAGTTGTGTGATCCGTTTAGCCAAAATAGTGCGGTGATGTTTTGTTTTAAATATTATTAATTTCAGAATTTTGTTTCACACATTATATAAAATTCAGACGAAATGACTCAAAAACTATGTATCAATCTATTAAAACGAATTGATACATTTTTTCAGGAATGATACACTTTAGGAACAAAAAAAATTGCGCGAGTGGCAACGCTGGAACATACATTCAAGGTAGCGAGTGGCAACGCTGGAACATACATTCAAGGTAGCGAGCATACTTACTACAAATGATTTGAGTAATGAGTAAATTTAGTTGCATGAATATGTTGATTGTGTATGTGTTAGCACAAACTGATATGTTTGCTACTATAACGGTTTCTAAAATACATCTCGCTCTACTATTTTTCGAAAATCACAGAAAAGTTTGTATTTCGATATGTTTCAAATGGCATGCGCGCAGGATTTCTGCACTAATGGGTACATATGAAAAAGTTCATATTAGGGTGGTTCGAAAAAAAATTTTGTCCAAATTCTATCCTCTGAAATGTTTCAATTTGATGTAAAAAGTGGTACCCGAAAAACGGATTTCCCGCCGGGTTTTAAGGTCTTGTACAGGCTTCAAACAATTTGTATGATTTTTTTCTCTAATCATATCATTTATAAACACTCTTTAATATATTGAGATCTTAATTACGATTTTTGTCCAAAAGTCGTGGCCATTTGAAGTTGTGTTCTTTGACGAAATTGTGTAAACAGTTATTTCACACTTAAAAAGTGTATTGAAATGATAAAGCATAAATTCACATAGCCATAACTAAAACAATATAATAATAACATAAATTCGTAATTAAGGTCGCAATACATTAAGAGTGTTTTCAAATGATATGATTAGAAAAAAATCATAAAAACTTTTTGTAACCTGTACAAGACCTCAAAACTAGGCAAAACGGCACATAAAAGATTTTCGTAAAAAGTTGAGTAAATTCAAGTTTGGACAAAAAATAGTTGTTCCCATGTTAACGAAATGGGAAAATAAAATAAAAATATCGTACCCTGTAGAGTGGAGTTATAGGACCCATCTTTGGTGAGGGTTTTTTGTTTTTAATAAAATAGAAACATTTGAGAGGATGGAAATTGAAAAGTTGTTTTTCTCGGCACACCCTAAAGCACATGTGTACATACATACATATGTACCCGTTATCAGAAATCCTGCGCGCAAGCGGGAAAATACAAATACGAAATATGCACAAACTTTTCTCTGATTTTCGAAAGAAAGAAGACCGACATGTATTTCATAAACCGTTATAGTTGCGAACATCATCAACACAAAAACAATCAACATATTGATGCAACTAAATTTACGCATTACTTAAATCATTGTATGCGCGGTAACATGTACATTGTACATGTGCACATATGTATGTATGCATGTATGTTCATACGTGTTTTCGCGAAGCGTCTGCTGGCTTCAGACTTAAGGGCCCATTACTGATACTTAGCATAGACTTGACTTGACTTGCCGTAAACTTGGCAATTTAGTACCGATTATACTCCACTTAGCGCATACGCTCTGGCATCATAATCAATAAGTGTCAATCTGTATGTCAAAATGAAATGGAAACAAATAAATGGCATCTCAAAATGTAAACGTCACTTAGAACTTACATAGAAAATCAAAATTCAACAGACTTCTAAGTCAAGTTAAGTGTTGCTAAGTTTTGAGTAATCAGTAACATGCAACTCACTGATTTTCGAAAATTATAATTTATATTTATTAGGGTCGGCAAAATATAAAATTTAATTTTTCCTTTTGGTATAGTGAAAATATTTTTCAGGACAACGAAACATTTAGGCAATCAATAAGGTATAAATTATTGTAGTCGTTAGGGAGCTGTACGTCGTGTTGTCAAGAAGTGTCTGCTGGCTTGAGTCTTAAGCTAGCAGACACTCCCGTTTCTCGGAACCGGACGCAGCTTTAAATTTTTTTTTGCGGTAATAAATTGCCAATAAATGTAATATCAATTATCCAAGTCGTTCGGAAGTCGTAGGTCGTGTTTTCACGAAGTGTCTGCTGGCTTGAGTCTTAAGCTAGCAGACACTCCCGTTTCTCGGAACCGTACGCAGCTTTAAATTTTTTTTTGCGGTATTAAATTGCCAATAAATGTAATATCAATTATCCAAGTCGTTCGGAAGACGTAGGTCGTGTTTTCACGAAGTGTCTGCTGGCTTGAGTCTTAAGCTAGCAGACACTCCCGTTTCTCGGAACCGGACGCAGCTTTAAATTTTGTTTTGCGGTACTAAATTGCCAATAAATGTAATATCAATTATCCAAGTCGTTCGGAAGTCGTAGGTCGTGTTTTCACGAAGTGTCTGCTGGCTTGAGTCTTAAGCTAGCAGACACTCCCGTTTCTCGGAACCGTACGCAGCTTTAAATTTTTGTTTGCGGTATTAAATGGCCAATAAATGTAATATCAATGATCCAAGTCGTTCGGAAGACGTAGGTCGTGTTTTCACGAAGTGTCTGCTGGCTTGAGTCTTAAGCTAGCAGACACGCCCGTTTCTCGGAACCGGACGCAGCTTTAAATTTTTTTTTGCGGTATTAAATTGCCAATAAATGTAATATCAATTATCCAAGTCGTTCGGAAGTCGTAGGTCGTGTTTTCACGAAGTGTCTGCTGGCTTGAGTCGTAAGCTAGCAGACACTCCCGTTTCTCGGAACCGGACGCAGCTTTAAATTTTTTTTTGCGGTACTAAATTGCCAATAAATGTAATATCAATTATCCAAGTCGTTCGGAAGTCGTAGGTCGTGTTTTCACGAAGTGTCTGCTGGCTTGAGTCTTAAGCTAGCAGACACTCCCGTTTCTCGGAACCGGACGCAGCTTTAAATTTTTGTTTGCGGTATTAAATTGCCAATAAATGTAAAAACAATTATCCAAGTCGTTCGGAAGTCGTAGGTCGTGTTTTCACGAAGTGTCTGCTGGCTTGAGTCTTAAGCTAGCAGACACTCCCGTTTCTCGGAACCGGACGCAGCTTTAAATTTTTGTTTGCGGTATTAAATTGCCAATAAATGTAATATCAATTATCCAAGTCGTTCTGAAGTCGTAGGTCGTGTTTTCACGAAGTGTCTGCTGGCTTGAGTCTTAAGCCAGCAGACACTCCCGTTTCTCGGAACCGGACGCAGCTTTTAATTTTTGTTTGCGGTATTAAATTGCCAATAAATGTAATATCAATTATCCAAGTCGTTCGGAAGTCGTAGGTCGTGTTTTCACGAAGTGTCTGCTGGCTTGAGTCTTAAGCTAGCAGACACTCCCGTTTCTCGGAACCGGACGCAGCTTTAAATTTTTTTTTGCGGTACTAAATTGCCAATAAATGTAATATCAATTATCCACGTCGTTCGGAAGTCGTAGGTCGTGTTTTCACGAAGTGTCTGCTGGCTTGAGTCTTAAGCTAGCAGACACTCCCGTTTCTCGGAACCGGACGCAGCTTTAAATTTTTTTTTTGCGGTACTAAATTGCCAATAAATGTAATATCAATTATCCAAGTCGTTCGGAAGTCGTAGGTCGTGTTTTCACGAAGTGTCTGCTGGCTTTGAGTCTTAAGCTAGCAGACACTCCCGTTTCTCGGAACCGGACGCAGCTTTAAATTTTTTTTTGCGGTACTAGGTAGGTAGGTAGGTAGGTTGAACTGGCCGGTCCATGAGGACCTCACATAGACTGATTGAGTCCGTAGTGTTACCAGAAGTTTGTTTTAACGACCAAACTGAAAAACCCTATCAAAAACCAGGACCTATGTTATAAAATAACTCCGTCCTCTTGGCAAATACTAGAAGCTTCCTAGGACTTAAGCCACTTGCTGCTTCTAGATCTGACAGCTGTATCACTCCTAATAGCTGGAGTCTTAGCCTGGCAAGTGCAGGGCACGAGCACAGAACGTGCTCGATCGTTTCCTCCTCCAACCCGCACTTCCTACACCTGCTATCACTGACCAAGCCTAATTTAAAGGCATGTGACGCCAGAAGGCAGTGTCCAGTCAGAATACCCGTCATGAGTCTACAGTCCTCTCTTTTTAATGATAGAAGCAACTGTGTTAGTCTAAGGTTGTAAGACCTACACATAATCTTCGACACTTTACAGCCCCGCGCTTGAACCCACGCCTTTTCTGCTTGGTCGATCATGTGCACCTCTCGCCTTCGCTTAATCTCGCCCAATCTTATTGGGACGTCTACGGAGCAAGCTTCAAGGGATGCGCCCTTTTTAGCTAATTCGTCCGCTTTTTCATTCCCATCTATTCCCATATGCCCTGGGACCCAATATAGATGTATGCTTCTCCCTGTCCCGATTCTCTCCAGAGACTGCTTACACTCTAACACGCATTTAGATGCTGTGCTATGCGAGATTATTGCCTTAATTGCTGCTTGACTGTCAATATAAAAGTTAACACGGTTGCAGCTTAAGCTATTCTCTTCCAGGGTTTCTACTGCTTTGGTTACGGCTAATATTTCCGCTTGGAAAACGCTACAGTAATCCGGCAGCCTGTAGGATCTGCTTAATTCCGGATCAGCGCAGTATACCGCAGACCCTACTCCTTCCACTATTTTGGAACCATCGGTGTACACATGTATCGCCTCGTCCGCCATTTGCGCACCCTTGCGCCAACCGTCCACCTCTATTGTGGCCTTAAGATCTCCCTCAAAGTGCAGGTAGGGAATCATGTAGTCTGTTCGTCTTGTGACTGAGGACGCTATACTACTATGGCCATATGGTCGGCGCTCAAGCTGCCCCGAAGCACCGAGCCTGGTTGCGGTCGTTAATGCTTTGTTCTTTGCTACCAGGTCTACAGGTGGAATGTGCAGAATGGCATACAGTGCAGCCGTCGGGGTTGTTTTCAGGGCTCCCGTAATGCAAAGCATCGATAGTCTGCATACCCCCTCTAATTTTTTGAGGTATGTTGTTTTTTGTGTGGCTTTCCACCAAACAAGAACTCCATAGTATAGAATAGGGCTTACAATCGCTGTAAAAACCCAATGAGAAAGAGAGGGCGATAGGCCCCACGTACACCCCAGCATTCTTTTACATGCATAGAGTGCCGTTGAGGCCTTCTTGACCCTCTCCTCCACGTTGAGCTTCCATGACAGCTTACTGTCTAGGATGATTCCTAGATATTTTGTGCAAGGTTTCTCCTGTAAGGTCACCGCTCCTAACTTAGGCCTGGTCCAATTTGGGACCTTGTACCTCTTTATAAACAAGACCATATCCGTCTTCTCCGCATTGACTTTCAGCCCGACATTAGATGCCCAGGTATGAATATCCCGAAGCGCCCGATCCATCAAAGAACTAATCGTTGGAAGGCATTTTCCACTTATGACAATTGCAACGTCATCTGCGTAAGCCGTAAGTTTTACGGGTCCCTCATCGAATTGCCTGAGCAGTTGGTTGATGACCAGTGTCCACAGCAGAGGTGATAGCACCCCTCCCTGCGGCGTGCCCCTGTCCACTGATTTCGTGGCCTCGTACAATCCCCATTGTGATGTAATCTTTCTGCAATTTAACATGCAGCCGATCCATCTGATTAAGGCAGGATGTACTTTAATGTAATTAAGACCATCCATAATCGCCCATTTTGCAACATTATTGAAAGCCCCGGCAATGTCCAAGAATACTCCTAGAGCATACTCCTTATATTCCAGGGATTTCTCTATGCTTATTACCACCCTATGCAATGCGGTGTCTACCGACTTGCCTTTGGTGTACGCATGCTGTGTTGTGGAGAGCAGCTTTCCATCCACGTTGGACTTTATGTACACATCTATCAGCCTCTCAAAGGTTTTGAGCAGAAATGATGTTAAGCTAATGGGTCTATAGTCTTTGGGATACTAAATGCGGTACTAAATTGCCAATAAATGTAATATCAATTATCCAAGTCGTTCGGAAGTCGTAGGTCCTGTTTTCACGAAGTGTCTGCTGGCTTGAGTCTTAAGCTAGCAGACACTCCCGTTTCTCGGAACCGGACGCAGCTTTAAATTTTTTTTTGCGGTACTAAATTGCCAATAAATGTAATATCAATTATCCAAGTCGTTCGGAAGTCGTAGGTCGTGTTTTCACGAAGTGTCTGCTGGCTTGAGTCTTAAGCTAGCAGACACTCCCGTTTCTCGGAACCGGACGCAGCTTTAAATTTTTTTGCGGTACTAAATTGCCAATAAATGTAATATCAATTATCCAAGTCGTTCGGAAGTCGTAGGTCGTGTTTTCACGAAGTGTCTGCTGGCTTGAGTCTTAAGCTAGCAGACACTCCCGTTTCTCGGAACCGGACGCAGCTTTAAATTTTTTTTTGCGGTACTAAATTGCCAATAAATGTAATATCAATTATCCAAGTCGTTCGGAAGTCGTAGGTCGTGTTTTCGCGAAGTGTCTGCTGGCTTGAGTCTTAAGCTAGCAGACACTCCCGTTTCTCGGAACCGGACGCAGCTTTAAATTTTTTTTTGCGGTATTAAATTGCCAATAAATGAGGTATAAATTATTTAATATATAATATTGTTGTTTGCTATAGTGTGTCTGCCACCTTAATAGGACCCTGTAAGATTCTTGATCATAGACTGAATTAATAAACTATACTAATTGCATTGGGCCCTTACCTCTCTGAAGTTGGCAAGACAACTTTTACGTGGAAAAAAATTACCTATTGGGAAAATTGCCGTGAATTTGCCGTAATTTATCCGCGAAACAAAAAAATTTGCCGTGGCCATATTTTAGAAAATACAGGGTGGCACGCCAACTTCGCGTGAAGTTAGCGTGCCTCTTTTCGAAAACCACCTTAGACACCAGTTAGGAAAATAAGTCTTGCACGTGAATTTGCCGTGAATTATCCGTGAAACAAAAAAATGTGTCGCGGCCACGTTTTAGAAAATACAGGGTGGTACGCCAACTTCACGTGAAGTTAGCGTGCCACTTTTCGAAAACCACCTTAGACACCAGTTAGGAAAATAATTCTTGCACGTGAATTTACCGTAAATTTGCCGTGAATTATGCATGAAACAAAAAAATTTGTCGCGGCCACGTTTTAGAAAATACAGGGTGGCACGCCAACTTCACGTGAAGTTAGCGTGCCACTTTTCGAAAACCACCTTAGATACCAGTTAGGAAAATAATTCTTGCACGTGAATTTGCCGTGATTTATCCGTGAAACAAAAAAATTTGCCGCGGCCACGTTTTAGAAAATACAGGGTGACACGCCAACTTCACGTGAAGTTAGCGTGCCACTTTTCGAAAACCACCTTAGACACCAGTTAGGAAACTAATTCTTGCACGTGAATTTGCCGTGAATTATCCGTGAAACAAAACAATTTGACGCGGCCACGTTTTAGAAAATACAGGGTGGCACGCCAACTTCACGTGAAGTTAGCGTGCCACTTTTCGAAAACCACCTTAGACACCAGTTAGAAAAATAATTCTTGCACGTGCATTTGCCGTGAATTATCCAAGAAACAAAAAAATTTGCCGCGGCCACGTTGTAGAAAATACAGGGTGGCACGCCAACTTCACGTGAAGTTAGCGTGCCACTTTTTGAAAACCACCTTAGACACCAGTTAGGAAAATAATTCTTGCACGTGAATTTGCCGTGAATTATCCGTGAAACAAAAAAATTTGCCGCGGCCACGTTTTAGAAAATACAGGGTGACACGCCAACTTCACGTGAAGTTAGCGTGCCTCTTTTCGAAAACCACCTTAGACACCAGTTAGGAAAATAATTCTTGCACGTGAATTTGCCGTGAAACAAAAAAATGTATCGCGGCCACGTTTTAGAAAATACAGGGTAGCACGCCAACTTCACGTGAAGTTAGCGTGCCACTTTTCGAAAACCACCTTAGACACCAGTTAGGAAAATAATTCTTGCACGTGAAACAAAAAAATTTGCCGCGGCCACGTTTTAGAAAATACAGGGTGGCACGCCAACTTCACGTGAAGTTAGTGTGCCACTTTTCGAAAACCACCTTAGACACCAGTTAGAAAAATAATTCTTGCACGTGAATTTGCCGTGAATGATCCGTGAAACAAAAAAATTTGCCGCGGCCACGTTTTAGAAAATACAGGGTGGCACGCCAACTTCACGTGAAGTTAACGTGCCACTTTTCGAAAACCACCTTAGACACCAGTTAGGAAAATAATTCTTGCACGTGAATTTGCCGTGAATTATCCGTGAAAGAAAAAAATTTGCAGTGGCCATATTTTAGAAAATACCGGGTGGCACGCCAACTTCACGTGAAGTTAGCGTGCCACCCTCAGAAAACCACCTTAGAGGCCAGCTAGGAAAATAATTCTTGCACACGAATTTGCCGTAAATTTGCCGTAGATAAGTGGCATATTTTATAAATTTGTGTGCAAGAATTATTTTCCTAGCTGGACTCTAAGGTGGTTTTCTGAGGGTGGCACGCTCACTTCACGTGAAGTTGGCGTGCCACCCTGTATTTTCTAAAATATGGCCACGGCAAATTTTTTTGTTTCACGGATAAATTACGGCAAATTCACGGCAATTTTCCCAATAGGTAATTTTTTTCCACGTAAAAGTTGTCTTGCCAACTTCAGAGAGGCTGGGCCCTTGGTATCATAGGATATGCCATACATGTTTCATAGAAAATTTTCTTGAATTCCCTTAGTGTTATTTCATTTGACATCTTTGATTAGCCACACATTTTGTTGTTGTATTTATGTAACGATAAAGACACCCTTATTTATATTTATTGTACGGACTTATGGAAAATTGTACCCCATATTCCATTCGAATGAGTGGCGTGGAAGGGATTACAAAGAAAGGCTTGTCAACCTCACCACAACGAGAGGAATCCTGTTATAAATATAAATGAATCATACAAATATTTTGCATGAGAGGCTCTGGCCAGGACCAGGAGATGGTGGGCGCTATGGCCTAGAAGGTTTAATGTGGTCATATTTTTATTTCATTTCAGCAACAACATCGATAACACTATCCAAAATTTTCGGGGTGCGTTTATCGCTACAACCCACCCAGGGTAATTTTATAACCGCAGCCGAAAGCTCTGTGAAGTTGGCACCTACTTGGTCGAATAATTAAAAAACCATATCTCATTCGTTTGTCCACCGTTTGTCCATGTTTGTCCAGGAAAAATTTTCGTTTGTCCACCTTTTGTCAAAGAGTATATATTTGTTAAGAGGCGTCACTCGATACTTTGTTGTTGCCAAAGCAACCCTGTCATGTCGAATGTGATTCTCAAGGAAGTTTTGTTTAGTTTTTTTTAATTGAATCCTATATAGTTATGCGGTAAAGTGACTTTGCATAATTACGATTTTTCGAAAGAGAATTAATTAATTAATTTAATACAATCAATAAAATAAACACAAATACCCCACGAAAATGTATAGGCGTTTTTATAAATACATCTGATAAAAAAAACCAACGACTACCTTGAGAAAACATCGAGTAATTTGCTTTGGCAACAACAAAAGTATCGAGTGACGCCTCTTGACAAATATATACTCTTTGCTTTTGTTAAAAAGTTATTTCAAAAAAAAAAAATCGTGTGTGAAGTTGGCACCTCCATTTGCGAGTATTTAAAAAAACTAAATGCCATTCGTTTGTCCATCGTTTGTCCACGTTTGTCCAGGAAAAATTTTCGTTTGTCCACCTTTTGTTAAAAAGTTATTTCAAAAAAACAAAAATCGTGTGTGAAGTTGGCACCTCCATTTACGAGTAATTAAAAAAACTAAATGCCATTCGTTTGTCCATCGTTTGTCCAGGAAAAATTTTCGTTTGTCCACCTTTTGTTAAAAAGTTTAGCACAATAAAGCGAACAAAAATTTTTTTGGGTTTTTTCGAAAAAAAATGTTTTTGTTATAACTTTTTAACAAAAGGTGGACAAACGTAAATTTTTCCTGGACAAACGTGGAGAAACGATGGACAAAGGAATGGCATTTGGTTTTTTTAATTTCTCGTAAATGGAGGTGCCAACTTCACACACGATTTTTGTTTTTTTGAAATAACTTTTTAACAAAAGGTGGACAAACGAAAATTTCTCCTGAACAAACATGGACAAACGATGGCAAACGACGGACATACGATTTAGCACAATAAAGCGAAACAAAATTTTTTTTGGGTTTTTTCGAAAAAAATGTTTTTGTTATAACTTTTTAACAAAAGGTGGACAAACGAAAATGTTTCCTGGACAAACGTGGACAAACGAATGGCATTTGGTTTTTTTAATTACTCGTAAATGGAGGTGCCAACTTCACACACGATTTTTGTTTTTTTTTTTGAAATAAACGAAAATTTTTCCTGGACAAACGTGGACAAACGATGGACAAACGAATGGCATTTAGTTTTTTTAATTACTCGTAAATGGAGGTGCCAACTTCACACACGATTTTTGTTTTTTGAAATAACTTTTTAACAAAAGGTGGACAAACGAAAATTTTTCCTGGACAAACGTGGACAAACGAATGGCATTTAGTTTTTTTAAATACTCGCAAATGGAGGTGCCAACTTCACACACGATTTTTTTTTTTTTTTTTTTTTGAAATAACTTTTTAACAAAAGGTGGACAAACGAAAATTTTTCCTGGACAAACATGGACAAACGGTGGACAAACGAATGAGATATGGTTTTTTTTAATTATTCGACCAAGTAGGTGCCAACTTCACAGAGCTTACGGATACAGCGATACGACATACGGCACCAATGACTCCGGCTTAAGGCTCCATTACTGATACTTAGCATAGACTTGACTTGACTTGAGAACTGTCACAGTTCTGTTAAATGAACAGTGCATGTTACTGATTACTCAAAACTTGGCAACACTTAACTTGACTTAGAAGTCTGTTGAATTTTGATTTTCTATGTAAGTACTAAGTGACGTTTACATTTCGAGATGTCATTTCTTGGTTTCCATTTCATTTTGACATTTTGTCATCCAAACTGACATTTATTGATTATGATGCCAGATTGTATGCGCTAAGTGGAGTATAATCGTGGCTAAGTTGCCAAGTTTACGCCAAGTCAAGCCTATGCTAAGTATCAGTAATGGGCCCCTTAAGGCTTATTTTATATAAGCACGGCCGAAGGGCGCCTGAGCGGAAAGGTGATCTAATGATTAGATTAGATTATTTATTTATTACGGCCAGAAGCCTAATTCGTAAATTAGATAATATTACAGTTTTTTATCTTATAGCTAAGGTTTTACAATATTCATATAATTTTGTTTTAAATACTGTTATTTGGTTGCAACTTTTTATATCCATAGGCAGATCATTGTAACTTTTCAGACCCTTGTAGAAAATGTTCTGTTGCCAATTTCAGTGGCTTAAGTGCAGTATACGGACAATTCCAAAATCAACAAGTAAGGAAGGTTAAGTTCGGGCGTAACCGAACATTATATACTCAGTTGAGAGCTATGGTGACAACATAAGGGAAAATAACCATGTAGGAAAATGAACCGAGGAAAACCCTGGAATGTGTTTGTATGACATGTGTATCAAATGAAATGCATTAAAGAGTATTTTATGAGGGAGTGGGCCATAGTTCTATAGGTGGACGCCATTTCGGGATATAGCCATAAGGTGGATCAGGGTTGACTCTAAAATGCGTTTGTACGATATGGGTATCAAATGAAAGGTGTTAATGAGTATTTTAAAAGGGAGTAATCCTTAGTTCCATAGGTGGACGCCGTTTCGAGATATCGCCACAAAGGTGGACCAGGGGTGACCCTAGAATTTGTTTGTACAATATGGGCATCAAACGAATGGTGTTAATGAGTATTTTAAAAGGGAGTGGGCCTTAGTACTATAGGTGGATGCCGTTTCGAAATATCGCCAGTAAAGGTGGACCAGGGGTGACCCTAGAATTTGTTTGTACAATATGGGTATCAAAAGAAAGGTGTTAATGAGTATTTTAAAAGGGCGTGGGGCTTAGTTATATAGGTGGACGCCTTTTCGAGATATCGCCATAAAGGTGGACCAGGGGTGACTCTAGAATGAGTTTGTACGATATGGGTATCAAATTAAAGGTATTAATGAGAGTTTTAAAAGGGAGTGGTGGTAGTTGTATATGTGAAGGCGTTTTCCAGATATCGACCAAAATGTGGACCAGGGTGACCCAGAACATCATCTGTTGGATACCGCTAATTTATTTATATATGTAATACCTGCCAAGATTTTAAGGGTTTTTTATTTCGCCCTGCAGAACTTTTTCATTTTCTTACACTTAATATGGTAGGTGTCACAACTATTTTATAAAGTTTTTTCTAAAGTTATATTTCGCGTCAATAAAACAATCCAATTACCTTACCATGTTTCATCCCCTTTTTCGTATTTTTTATAGAATTATGGCATTTTTTTCATTTTTCGCAATTTTCGATATCAAAAAAGTGGGCGTGGCCATAGTCGGATTTCGTTCATTTTTCATACCAAGATAAAATGAGTTCAAGTAAGCACGTGAACTAAGTTCATTAAAGATATGTCGATTTTTGCTCCAGTTATCGTGTTAACGGCCATGCGGAAGGACAGACGGACGACTGTGTATAAAAACTGGGCGTGGCATCAACCGATTTCGCCCATTTTCACAGAAAACAGTTATCGTCATAAAATCTATGCCCCTACCAAATTTCAAAAGGATTGGTTAATTTTTGTTCGACTTATGGCGTTAAAAGTATCCTAGACAAATTAAATGAAAAAGGGCGGAGCCACGCCCATTTTGAAATTTTCTTTTATTTTTGTATTTTGTTGCACCATATCATTACTGGAGTTGAATGTTGACATAATTTACTTATATACTGTAAAGATATTAAATTTTTTGTTAAAATTTTACTTTAAAAAAATTTTTTTTTTAAAAGTGGGCGTGGTCCTTCTCCGATTTTGCTAATTTTTATTAAGCGTACATATAGTAATAGTAGTAACGTTCCTGCCAAATTTCATCATGATATCTTGAACGACTGACAAATTACAGCTTGCAAAAGTTTTAAATTACCTTCTTTTAAAAGTGGGCGGTGCCACGCCCATTGTCCAAAATTTTACTAATTTTCTATTCTGCGTCATAAGTTCAACTCATCTACCAAGTTTCGTCGCTTTATCTCTCTTTTGTAATGAATTATCGCACTTTTTCTGTTTTTCGAAATTTTCGATATCGAAAAAGTGGGCGTGGTTATAGTCCGATATCGTTCATTTTAAATAGCGATCTGATATGAGTGCTCAGGAACCTACATACCAAATTTCATCAAGATACCTCAAAATTTACTCAAGTTATCGTGTTAACGGACGGACGGACGGACATGGCTCAATCAAATTTTTTTTCGATCCTGATTATTTTGATATATGGAAGTCTATATCTATCTCGATTCCTTTATATATGTACAACCAACCGTTATCCAATCAAACTTAATATACTCTGTGAGCTCTGCTCAACTGAGTATAAAAAATGAAGTATAAGGATTGATAGACATGGTCAATGTGAGTATAACTTCACAATTTTGTTTGTGGGCAAATGCCAATAAGAGGAGTTATTAAGGGCTAAAGTTCATATGAAGCATTTTTTTAAATCCAAATTTCTCTTTAAGTATCGAACCGATTTTCAAAATTTTGTTTTCATTGTATAGGTAGTAAAATTGCCATATCAAATAATGCTGTTTGTATTCCTATCCCGTAAAATACTTAAAAACCGATGTTTAAAAGTGCTATATTTACTAAGTAAATTACGCATATTTATTTGTACATATGTATGTGTGTATGTATATTGAAATAAAGCCAGTATGACCTTATTGCCATTTTCAAAACACTGTTGTTGTAATTTTATTAGGCTGTACCTAAAAACGCGCAAAAGAGTGCGTACCGTGGCATGTTGCCACGGTTCAGGCAACCACCCGGACTTGGCATGGCGTAGCCCAGGGTTATTTAAATAAGCGCGGCCGAATGCCGCCAACTCGGAAAGGTGTTCTGCACATAAAGGAAACAAATACCAGGTGTTCTGCGCAGAATTACTGTTAATTTGCACAAAATTAAGTTTTGGTATACCAGGAACACGACAGTTGGTATTGCATTGATGGGACTAAGGATATTATATATAATTTTAAATGAAAGCTTAAATTATTTCCCATCTACCAAATTATATTTTTATATATTTAATACAGCAATTAAATTAAAAAAAATTAAGTTTTTAAAAATTTTGATGTTTTTTTAAAAAATTATATTATTTCAGAAAATTCTTTGCAGTTATATACTTAAGATATACATACATACATCAAATGAAAGGTATTGGAAATACATATCCAACGACGTCAAAATTTTGAAAATCGGTTCAATACTTTAGAAGTAATTTAGATTAAAAAAAAGCTTATTATTAACTTTGACATTTAATAACTTTTGTTGTTGTTGTTTGCCCAACAAAAAAAATATACCGTTATGTTTCTTTTATTAATACCTATCGATCTCAATTTTTCGTTTTTATACTCAGTTGAGCAGAGCTCACAGAGTATATTAAGTTTGATTGGATAACGGTTGGTTGTACATATATAAAGGAATCGAGATAGATATAGACTTCCATATATCAAAATAATCAGGATCGAAAAAAAATTTGATTGAGCCATGTCCGTCCGTCCGTCCGTCCGTCCGTCCGTCCGTCCGTCCGTCCGTCCGTCCGTCCGTCCGTTAACACGATAACTTGAGTAAATTTTGAGATATCTTGATGAAATTTGGTATGTAGGTTCCTGAGCACTTATCTCAGATCGCTATTTAAAATGAACGATATCGGACTATAACCACGCCCACTTTTTCGATATCGAAAATTTCGAAAAACCGAAAAAGTGCGATAACTCATTACAAAAGACAGATAAAGCGACGAAACTTGGTAGATGGGTTGACGTTATGACGCAGAATAGAAAATTAGTAAGATTTTGGACAATGGGCGTGGCCCCGCCCACTTTTACAAGAAGGTAATTTAAAAGTTTTGCAAGCTGTAATTTGGCAGTCGTTGAAGATATCATGATGAAATTTGGCAGGAACGTTACTACTATTACTCTATATGTGCTAAATAAAAATTAGCAAAATTGGATTAAGAACACGCCCACTTTTTAAAAAAAAATTTTTTTAAATTCAAATTTTAACAAAAAATTTAATATCTTTACTGTATATAAGTAAATTAAGTCAAAATTCAACTCCAGTAATGATATGATGCAACAAAATACAAAAATAAAAGAAAATTTCAAAATGGGCGTGGCTCCGCCCATTTTCATTTAGTTTGTCTAGAATACTTTTATTGCCATAAGTCGAACAAAAATTTACCAATCCTTCTCAAATTTGGTAGGAGCATAGATTCTATGACGGTAACTGTTCTCTGTGAAAATGGGCGAAATCGGTGGAAGCCACGCCCAGTTTTTATACACAGTCCACCGTCTGTCCTTCCGCTCGGCCATTAACACAATAACTTGAGCACAATCCGATATATCTTTACTAAACTTAGCCCACGTACTTACCTGAGCTCACTTTTTCTTGGTATAAAAAATGGGCGAAATCTGACCATAACCACGCCCACTTTATCGATATCGAAAATTACGAAAATTGAAAAAAATGCCATAATTCTATACCAAATACGAAAAAAGGAATGAAACATGGTAACTGGATTGGTTTGTTGACGCAAAATATAACTTTGGAAAAATCTTTGTAAAATGGGTGTGACACCTACCATATTAAGTAGAAGAAAATGAAAAAGTTCTACAAGGCGAAATCAACAGCCCTTGGAATCTTGGCAGGAATACTGTTAGTGGTATTGCATATATAAATAAATTAGCAGTACCCGACAGATGATTTTCTGGATCACCTGGTCCACATTTTGGTGGATATCACGAGAACGCCTTCACATATACATCTAAGGGCCACTTGCTTTTAAAACCCTCATTAATACCTTTAATTTGATATCCATATCGTACAAAAACATACCAGAGTCACCCCTGTCCCACCCTAATGGCGATATCTCGAAAAGGCGTCCACCTATAGAACTAATGCCCCCTCTCTCTTAAAATGCTCAGTAACACCTTTCGTTTGATACCCATATCGTACAAACATTCTAGAGTAACCCCTGGCCCACCCTAATGGCGATATCTCGAAAAGGCGTCCACCTATAGACCTAGTGTCCACTCCCTCTTAAAATGCTCAGTAACAGCTTTCGTTTGATACCCATATCGTACAAACATTCTAGAGTCACCCCTGGCCCACCCTAATGGCAATATCTCGAAAAGGCGTCCACCTATAGACCTAATGCCCACTCCCTCTTAAAATGCTCAGTAACACCTTTCGTTTGATACCCATATCGTACAAACATTCTAGAGTCACACCTGGCCCACCCTAATGGCAATATCTCGAAAAGGCGTCCACCTATAGACCTAATGCCCACTCCCTCTTAAAATGCTCAGTAACAGCTTTCGTTTGATACCCATATCGTACAAACATTCTAGAGTCACACCTGGCCCACCCTAATGGCGATATTTCGAAAAGGCGTCCACCTATAGAACTAAGGATTACTCCCTTTTAAAATACTCATTACCACCTTTCATTTGATACCCATATCGTACAAACACATTCTAGAGTCACCCTGGCCCACCCTAATGGCGATATCTCGAAAAGGCGTCCACCTATAGACCTAATGTCCACTCCCTCTTAAAATGCTCAGTAACACCTTTCGTTTGATACCCATATCGTACAAACATTCTAGAGTCACCCCTGGCCCACCCTAATGGCGATATCTCGAAAAGGCGTCCACCTATAGACCTAATGTACACTCCCTCTTAAAATGCTCAGTAACACCTTTCGTTTGATACCCATATCATACAAACATTCTAGAGTCACCCCTGTACCCCAGCGGGTTAGGGGATCAGAATATACCCGCGGTAGGTATGCCTGTCGTAAGAGGCGACTAAAATACCAGATTCAAAGGGCTGTGTAGCGCAACCTTTTAGGTTGCCAGCGCAATATATAGCTTCTCCAAACCCAATTGTCAACCTCACCTGTCCGCGGCGAATCCTGTTTCACTAACAAACGAGGCTCTGGCGACCCCAAGCTCCTCATGGAACTTGGGGGTAGGGAGGGAGGGAATGGCCTGAAGGTTTAATGTGGCCACATAAATCGTTCCCGAGATGGTCGGGCTAGCACCTTAATGGTGCTGTGGTACCGGAGCGTACCGGATTTGTATCCGGCAAAGGACCATCACATCGATAACACTCCCCAAAGCCTTCGGGGAGCAACCTTATCGCTACAACAACAACAACAACAGTCACCCCTGTCCCACCCTAATGGCGATATATCGAAAAGGCGTCCACCTATAGACCTAATGCCCACTCGCTCTTAAAATGCTCAGTAACACCTTTCGTTTGATACCCATATCGTACAAACATTCTAGAGTCACACCTGGCCCACCCTAATGGCGATATCTCGAAAAGGCGTCCACCTATAGAACTAAGGATTACTCCCTTTTAAAATACTCATTACCACCTTTCATTTGATACTCATATCGTACAAACACATTCTAGAGTCACCCTGGCCCACCCTAATGGCGATATCTCGAAAAGGCGTCCACCTATAGACCTAATGCCCACTCCCTCTTAAAATGCTTAGTAACACCTTTCGTTTGATACCCATACCGTACAAACATTCTAGAGTCACCCTTGGTCCAGCTTTATGGCGATATCTCGAAAAGGCGTCCACCTATAGAACTAAGGATTACTCCCTTTTAAAATACTCATTACCACCTTTCATTTGATACCCATATCGTACAAACACATTCTAGAGTCACCCTGGCCCACCCTAATGGCGATATCTCGAAAAGGCGTCCACCTATAGACCTAATGCCCACTCCCTCTTAAAATGCTCAGTAACACCTTTCGTTTGATACCCATATCGTACAAACATTCTAGAGTCACCCTTGGTCCACCTTTATGGCGATATCTCGAAAAGGCGTCCACCTATAGAACTAAGGATTACTCCCTTTTAAAATACTCCTTACCACCTTTCATTTGATACCCATATCGTACAAACACATTCTAGAGTCACCCCTGGCCCACCCTAATGGCGATATCTCGAAAAGGCGTCCACCTATAGACCTAATGCCCACTCCCTCTTAAAATGCTCAGTAACACCTTTCGTTTGATACCCATATCGTACAAACATTCTAGAGTCACCCCTGGCCCACCCTAATGGCGATATCTCGAAAGGGCGTCCGCCTATAGACCTAATGCCCACTCCCTCTTAAAATGCTCAGTAACACCTTTCGTTTGATGCACATATCGTACAAACACATTCTAGAGTCACCCCTGGCCCACCCTAATGACGATATCTCGAAAAGGCGTCCACCTATAGACCTCATGCCCACTCCCTCTTAAAATGCTCAGTAACACCTTTCGTTTGATACCCATACCGTACAAACATTCTAGAGTCACCCCTGGCCCACCCTAATGGCGATATCTCGAAAAGGCGTCCACCTATAGACCTAATGCCCACTCCCTCTTAAAATGCTCAGTAACACCTTTCATTTGATTCCCATATCGTACAAACACATTCTAGAGACACCCCTGGTCCACCTTTATGGCGATATCTCGAAACGGCGTCCACCTATGGAACTAAGGATCACTCCTTTTCAAAATACTCATTAACAGCTTTCATTTGATACCCATATCGTACAAACACATTATAGAATCACCCCTGGTCCACCTTAATGGGGACATCTCGAAAAGGCGTCCACCGATAGACCTAAGGCCCACTCCCTCTTAAAATGCTCAGTAACACCTTTCATTTGATACCCATATCGTACAAACAAATTCTAGAGTCAGCCCTGGTCTACCTTTATGGCGATATCCCTAAATGGCGTTCATCCATAGAACTATGGCCTATTCTCTCTTAAAATACTCTTTAATACCTTTCATTTGATACACATGTTATACAACCACATTCCAGGGTTACCCCAGATTGATTTTCCTTATTTTGTCTCCATAGCTCTCAACTGAGTATGTTATGTTCGGTTACACCCGAACTTAGCCTTCCTTACTTGTTTTATATCAGCATTGTCCGTATACTGCACTTGTTCCCCCTTTCGTTTGCATATTTATCTGGCATTACTTGAGCTACAACTGTGCTTCCGCATTTAGAAAGTACAGATTCACCGTGTTTAGGCCAAAGTAGAAATGCAGCCCCCGGAGATTGAGCCAATATTGTGGCAGAGTATTGTTGTCCAGAGCTTTGTGATGAGCGATCAGCGCTAAATGCCTTTGAACGAGATAACGTTGGTGTACGCATTTTGTTGCGAGAGGTATGAGTATTCATAACAGCGGAGGAGCTTGTACTAGGTTTTACAGCTGAAACTCGTACTAAATCATGGTTAACTGAGCGTCTGCGACGTGGGCGTCTGGCTCGAGCTGAGCTTAGCGGTCCTGGAGTATGACCACGTTGAGTGTGCGTTTGTTTTATACTTGACTGCCTGTATGCATATATAATTGACGTAGAAACGCCAATTCCACTCCCGCCTTTTGAGCTATCCTCTGTAAGGTAACCTTCATCTTTTGGGTTGAATTGTCTGCTTGAAGTAGGTTTAAGTCCACCACTGTTGTTGACAGCTATTACCTTAAGTATTTATAACTTTTTAAGCCCTTTTGGATAATTGACTTTCGAACAAAATTAGATCATGTTCTACGAAATAAAGTCAGAATAATTTCATTTTAAATTAAATCCACTACAACGTCAGCTGTAAGAGGTTAAACTCTTACTTACCTATCCAGGATCAACCCCGACATACAAAATGTATATCCTGCTTGCAATGTGTCCCCACATGACACCAACCATCTCTTCAATTGCAATGTGGAACCAACTCCTCTAACACACCTCTCACTATGGTCCACCCTTTTTGGAACTGCAAGTTCCAAGGAATCTCCACATAGAGGACATTGATGACAATTTGTGATTGGTCGCACCTACTGAATGGGGCTAAGTACTGCCACAACAAATTTGCAACCTTTAACAAGTTTAAACTATAAGTTTGCGCACTTTAAGTTATACATATTTGTGATCAGAAAAGTCGCCTCTTTCACCCTAAAAGACACCATTTTTTATATGAAGGTGGTGCTATTCTAAAATTTTCCCATTTTTATTTATAAAAGTACATGAATGGAGCGCTATTTAAATAACAATATACTACAAATTTATTGTAAAACAAAGTCAACACTGCACAGTGAAATGAAATGAAACGAAACATCGCGCAAAATTTTTGAAACGACTTCCCTTGTTTTCTGCGGCCGCCATATTGGTACTACATTTGCCGATCTATATTCGAAGACTGTCAAATACAAATTCTGCAGCACAACGTTTCAAACAGTACCAATGAAACGAATAAAAGAACGCCACAATCCATTATAAAGTATGCACAGCTTTTGTAGTAGCCACACCTTTTCAAATTATTTGCAATATATTATATTTTTTTTTTACAAACTTTTTTAATTTTTAAATTCCTCAAAACACATCGCGCACTAAAAATACAACACTGCATATACCAATCGAATTTTCTCTATCCCGAACAGACGGATGAAACTGGCAGCCATTATCACTTACCTCAGACAGCTTTTTTCAATCACGAAATTTCTAGTTTTCCCATGAGCATCTGTCCACAAAACAATGACAATTTTAATATTAGAGCTCAGCTCTAGATGGCAGCGTAATAATTTTTTAAATTATCGTTATATTTCCCACAATTAAATACTTATTTAAAATGCTTTGTATTTTACAAGAAAAATTTCTGCGCTTCACCGGAATTGAGCTTATATTGTACTCTTCACTCTCACACGATACCGTATGTTCCGTCTCATTTATTTTCACAAAATTTCACTTCACCAACCACTTTAAAATAACATCTGAACGCGTTGAGAACATTACGGAAACTGAAACGGCGAGCAGAAAATTTTGTGAACGAACCGACCATTTTGGATTGAATCATGCTAGCTCGTCAGCCATTTTACACAGAGTTGCATATTAAATGTAAATGATGAGCTTCAATATTATTGCACAATAGTTTTGATTTCGATTTTCTGAGTTGTTCACACTCGTACAGTTTGAAAATTTGGTGCGTAAAAACACAACTAAAATCAACCTTAAGGTAAGGCCACATTAGGCTGCATTACGCAGCACTGCACTGCACTACAAAATATAATTTGTATGTATTCTTATGAGGCAATTCACACCTAGCGTCAGCAGCACTGCGCGACCCGGCACAGCGCGGCAAATTTGATCAACTAGGCAAAAAATCCGCGTTGGGAAGTGTCGCGCAGTGCTGCTGCCGCTAGGTGTGAATTTTTAATTTAATTTATTTATTATTACGGCTGTTTACTAAGTACAATTCATTATTATATCATTTATTACTATTGAATATGCTATTGGAATTGCCTCATAAGAATACAAGCAAAGAATTTTGCACCATCTTTTTTCAATCGGGCAAAAGAGTGTGGAATTCCATTTCCTCATATAGATTTATTATATGCAAACGCTGATATACTGTCTTGTGTAAATCTTGAAGACCACAGAATATCCGATCACGAAACTATTTCATTTGCTATAAAAGTAAGTAATTCAAACCCGTTACGAAGAGTCATTTCATCAACATCCTGGGAGAATTATTCGGCCGATAACTTGACGACTCTACTGAGAAATTGCGATCTCAGTTTAATAAGAAGCATGAATGTCAACGACATGGTCAACTATATAAATACTTGTTTACTAGATTGTATGGGAAGAAGGCGTAATTAAAGATTCGGTATCGTACATGGGTTTCTTCTATGCAACCGCTATAAACAAATCCATGACTACTGGAATAGTGCCAGACATGTGGAAAATTTCGAAAATAGTACCAATTAGGAAAGTAAAAGATTCAATAATGGCAGAAGAACTAAGACCGATAAATACACTGCCGAACATAGAAAAAATTCTGGAAATTGTAATAAAAAATCAACTGCTTAATTACTTAGAAAATAATAAAATCCTTATAAAGGAACAATCCGGTTTCCGACAAAGGCACTCTTGCGAGACGGCGTTAAATTACGTCATATCTAGCTGGAAGGAAGAGCTGAGCCTAAAAAAACATATAGTAGCAGTTTTCATTGACCTGAGAAGAGCGTTCGAAACAATTGATAGGAATATAATGCTCGATAAACTACAAAAAATTGGTATTAGGGAAAATGAATTGCAGGGGTTTAGTAGCTTCTTATCAGACCGGAAACAAAGAACAACCATCGAGTCAGTAGTTTCATCCGAGGCACAAGTGGACATAGGTTTACCACAAGGGTCGGTATTAGCACCAATCCTGTTCAACATTTACATAAACGACATATCATCAGCACTGAAATATAGTAAAGTCAGGTTGTTTGCAGATGATGCGCTACTTGAAGTAAATGAAACGGACATTTCAATAGCAAGGAGCAAATTTCAAGAAGATTTGGACTCATTGTATAGATGGCTTTGCACTAAAGCTTAACGTTAACAAAACTAAGTTCATGGTTTTATCTAGGACGACCAATAGAGAATCACTTAATTTTGATCTAAAAATAATGAATACGAGCATTGAGGATGTCAAAATATTTAAGTACTTAGGGATCCTGATTGACAATAAACTGAGGTTTGCAGATCATATTGATTATATTGTAGCCAAAATGGGAAAAAAAATTGGATTTTGGAAGAGATCGTGTAAACTTATTAGTAAGAAATATATGTTGATAGTTTATAGATCCATCATAGAACCGCACTTCTTATATTGCCCTACAATATTCTTTATTGCCAATGAAACACAAGTAGACAGGTTACAAATTATGCAAAACAAAGCTATGAGATTTAGATTGAAAGTGAGGTACGACACTTCCATAAAGAGTATGCTTGATGCACTAAACTGGCTGAGCGTAAGACAGTTGATTTTTTACCATAGTATGAAATTTGTAGTTTATATCAAGCATGGTAAAATACCAGCCTACCTAAGTGAAAAACTTGTTTATGTGAATGAAACCCATTCTTACATAATCAGGGAAAATAATAATTTTAGATTGCCTCTTCTCAAAACAGAAATGGACAAGCAAAATATATTTTACAAAGGCCTGAAATGTTTTAATGAACTACCTAATCATGTTAAAAATTGTGAAAACTTAAACACCTTCAAAAAAAGTTTATTAGAATATTGCAAAACCCTTCCAATAAGATAAAATATTTTGTATCTGTATTTCATGTTACTGATCCTTGAGCGTACACGGCAATCCAAATAGACACAGAGGAACCTTATGCATCAGGTCAAATACATATATTGCTCGCAATCAAATTAGGAAAGAATTCCTGAAAATATCGTCCCAGACAAATAGTTGGAGTGTTCATGTGAATCACGTGTATTCCTACAACAATGGTATATTATAATTAATTATGTTTACATAAAATCTGGTACAGGGAGGATTGGAAACACGTCCTTTCAAACCGTCCGATAAGAGTGGCTTATTCTGCTGAGCTGCTACCTTTTGGGTTGACCGGAATCAAATGCATTCCGACAGCATAAATAATAAAACTGGGTAATCATACGTCTTGGAGTAGGGCAGGATTGAGAACACGTCCTTCCAACCTCCCAATGATATGACTCCAAGACTCGCCCATTGGGACCACCAGTTCCCGTGCTGTCGGAATCTCATGCATTCCGACACCCCAAACGCTAGAATCCTATTATTATTAAAATGTATTTAAAAACTTGTATTAATCCAAGTTTTAGGCTTAAAACGCCGTAATAATAAATAAATAATAATAATAATAATATCTTGAGGATGAGATGTCTTGGACCCATAGCCACGACCTTTTTCTTTTCCTTTCCTCTTCTTCGCACAAAAATGAAATAATTACACCTTCAAAAACTGTGTCGTCCATTTTGCAAACAAAAATAAACACAAACTTTTGCCGCAATGTGTCGCTCGATTGCCGCTTAATGTGAATTGCCAAAATATGTCGCTCTGTGAGGCGCCGCTGCCGCTACGTGTCGCGCAGCATAATGTGCGCGTACCTTAAGGCAAGGTGCACACGAGGCTACGCGTCTTAAGGGCGAATTAAAGCTGGAGTCATTGGTGCCGTATGTCGTATCGCTGTATCCGTATCCCTAACGTAATCAGCTGTTTATCGTTACGACGGTAAACCAAAACCCAATTGGTTGGCTACGATACGGTTACGACTTTAGCGGCACCAATAATCGATTGCATTGATTCTCATAAGGTTGGTCGAATCAGCTGTTAAAAGGTTACCGATACGGTTACCGATAAAGCACCAATGTATCCAGCTTAATGGTGACCTATAACCATAAAGCCATAACCAGATAAAACAGCTGATCGAACCTACCTTATCGAAATCAATGTAGTCGCTTAATGGTGCCATACCATAACGCTAACTCGATTACATTGATTTCCATCAGGTAGGTGTGATCAGCTGTTTTATCTGGTTATGGCTTTATGGTTATAAGTCACAATTAATTCGCCCTTTAGACGCGTAGAAGATATTTCATATAGCTACAATCATTCGGCTAGAATAGAAAGAGTTCAAAGAAGGATTGTCCGTTTTGCTTTGAACTCCATACATTTTGATAACCCGCTGCCTTCTTATTCTTCTCGTTGTCAACTGTTTGTGTATGACTTAATTGTGGGCTCTTTGGACTGTGCGACTCTTCTTGAGGAAATATCGTTTAATGTGCCGCAAAAAAATTTGCGCGCATTCCTGCCTTTTTACTTGAGTTCTTGTAGAGCAAATTACTTTTATTTTAGCCCAATTTTCCGCGCCCTTACTGAATTAAATAAAATCTCTACTAGACTAAATATTGATTTTTCTGCGTCCAGAGATACACTCAAGGCTTCCTTTGTCTTACTCTTTACATAATGTTGTACCTAATGTATATGTTTAATACCTATATTTGTTTTATTATACCTTTCATGAAAATGAAATGGTATATTAATTTCGTCACGAAACCGAAAATTGTAAGTCCTTAAAGGAAGATAGATAGACCCACCATTAAGTATACCGAAATAATCAGGTTGAAGAGCTGAGTTGATTTAGCCATGTCCGTCTGTCCCTCAATTTTTGAGATATCTTGATAAAATTTGGTGAGCGGGTGTATTTGGGTGTCCGATTAGACATTTGTCGGAACCGACCGGATCGGACCACTATAGCATATATCCTCCATACAACCGATTTTTCAGAAAAAGAGGATTTTTGTAATATCTTACCCAACTTAACAGATTGAAGCTTCCAACTTCATCATATACTTTCGTATATTCCACATATTGTTGCCTGAAAAAATTGATGAGATCGGTCGTATATATAGTACATATCCCCCACAACCGATTGTTCAGATAAGGAACTTTTCGTAATTACTGCCCTATTTTAAGAGCTAGAGGCTTCAAATTTCAACGAATGCTTACGTATATAGCATATATTGTTGTCTGAAAAAATCATAAAGATCGGTGGTATATATAGTATATATATGGTGGTATATATAGTATATTCGCAAATTTTAGCCCCATTTTAACAGCTAGAAGCTTCAAATTTCACCGAATACTTACGTATATAGCATATATTGTTGTCTGAAAAAATCATAGAGATCGGTTGTATATATAGTATATATCTCATACAACCGATTGTTCAGATAAGAAACTTTTCGCAATTTCTACCCCATTTTAACAGCTATAAGCTTCAAATTTCACCGATTGCTTACGTATATAGCATATATTGTTGTCTGAAAAAATCATAGAGATCGGTTGTATATATAGTATATATCTCATACAACCGATTGTTCAGATAAGAAGCTTTTCACAATTTCTACCCCATTTTAACAGCTGTAAGCTTCAAATTTCACCGATTGCTTAGGTATATAGCATATATTGTTGTCTGAAAAAATCATAGAGATCGGTTGTATATATAGTATATATCTCATACAACCGATTGTTCAGATAAGAAACTTTTCGCAATTTCTCCCCCTTTTTAACAGCTATAAGCTTCAAATTTCACCGATTGCTTACGTATATAGCATATATTGTTGTCTGAAAAAATCATAGAGATCGGTTGTATACATAGTATATATCTCATACAACCGATTGTTCAGATAAGAAACTTTTCGCAATTTCTACCCCATTTTAACAGCTATAAGCTTCAAATTTCACCGATTGCTTGCGTATATAGTATGTATTGTTGTGTCAAAAAATCATAGAGATCGGTGATATATATAATATATATATAATGGTATATATAGTATATATATTTTTTTTTTGCGATTTCGGCCCCATTTTAACAGATAGAAGCTTCAAATTTCACCAAATGCTTACGTGTATAGCATATATTGATGTCTGAAAAAATCATTGAGATCGGTGGTATACATAGTATATATCTCATACAACCGATTGTTCAGATAAGAAACTTTGCGCAATTTCTGCCACGGTTTAACAGCTAGAAGCTTCAAATTTCACAAAATGCTTACGTATATAGCATATATTGTTGTCTGAAAAAATCGTAGAGATCGGTGGTATATATATTATATACTTCATATAAACTGTCATTTTTGCCCCTTTTTTACGGCTAGAAGCTTCAAAATTCATCAAATTTCATCAAATAGTTACGTTTACGTCATATATTTTTAAAAAACGTGATTCGTAGTCATAGTTTTTACATGCAGACCACAAAAAACGTGAAGCTTTGCATCCTCACATAGATTACCTACCTATTTTTATACCTTTCATGAAAATGAAATGGTATATTAATTTCGTCACGAAACCGAAAATTGTAAGTCCTTAAAGGAAGATATATAGAACCACCATTAAGTATACCGAAATAATCAGGTTGAAGAGCTGAGTTGATTTAGCCATGTCCGTCTGTCCGTCTGTCTGTTTGTATGCAAATTAGTCCCTCAATTTTTGAGATATCTTGATAAAATTTGGTGAGCGGGTGTATTTGGGTGTCCGATTAGACATTTGTCGGAACCGACCGGAGCGGACCACTATAGCATATATCCTCCATACAACCGATTTTTCAGAAAAAGAGGATTTTTGTAATATCTTACCCAATTTAACAGATTGAAGCTTCAAACTTCACCATATACTTTCGTATATTGCACGTATTGTTGCCTGAAAAAATTGATGAGATCGGTCGTATATATAGTATATATCCCCCACAACCGATTGTTCAGATAAGGAACTTTTCGTAATTACTGCCCTATTTTAAGAGCTAGAGGCTTCAAATTGCAACGAATGCTTACGTATATAGCATATATTGTTGTATGAAAAAATCATAAAGATCGGTGGTATATATAGTATATATATGGTGGTATATATAGTATGTATATATATATATATATTTTCGCAAATTTTAGCCCCATTTTAACAGCTAGAAGCTTCAAATTTCACCGAATACTTACGTATATAGCATATATTGTTGTCTGAAAAAATCATAGAGATCGGTTGTATATATAGTATATATCTCATACAACCGATTGTTCAGATAAGAAACTTTTCGCAATTTCTACCCCATTTTAACAGCTATAAGCTTCAAATTTCACCGATTGCTTACGTACATATATAGCATATATTGTTGTCTGCAAAACTCATAGAGATCGGTTGTATATATAGTATATATCTCATACAACCGATTGTTCAGATAAGAAACTATTCGCAATTTCTACCCCATTTTAACAGCTATAAGCTTCAAATTTCACAGATTGCTTACATATATAGCATATATTGTTGTCTGAAAAAATCATAGAGATCGGTGGTATATATATTATAAACCCCATATAAACTCTAATTTTTGCCCCCTTTTTACGGCTACAAGCTTCAAAATTCATCAAATTTCATCAAATAGTTACGTTTACATCATATATTGTTGAAATACGTGATTCGTAGTCATAGTTTTTACACGCAGACCACAAAAAACCTGAAACTTTGCATCCTCACACAAAGTACCTACCGGGCCATCTCGGGAAGTATTTATGGCCTTACTGCAGTAAGGGGCGCTGCTGTGGCGGACGGTTCTTTCCCCGTATATAATACTGGACCGCTGAGCCCGCCTTGTCGGGCAGGTGGTCGTACGACCAAGATGAACAACTCATTACCTGAATGTAATAAGGAGGATGTAAAGAGGAGGACTGAGTCGCAATCCAAGGACGACAAATACGAATTAAGCGATGCGTCGGACTCGGGGAGCGAGAGTAGTGCTGATTCAATGAACTCCGTGTTGGAGAAGCACACAAATGAAAACGGAGTAGAAGAGTGGAGAAGGGTACGGAGCAGAGGAAGTAAAAGAGCTCTCTCGCAGTACCGTGCAGCACTAAGAATTGTACAACGCTTGGGAGCAGTGGTCGACCCAACAGAAGTGGAGATCGAGCGCTTGGAATGGGCCCATGAAGCGGTAGAAGTAGGTCGAAGGCAGTTCAAAAGCTTTGCTGCGAGAAACCCTCGGTTCTGCAACCGGTACGAGGAGGAAGAAGCGTCGAATGGCAGAATGAAGAGGCAACGTTCGGCAGAAGGCGACAAGCCTGCTTTCAAGAGGCAGAAAGGACCCAGTCCTAGAGCCGCGAGGCAGGGCAGTCGCATAGACAAGACAAGTAGGCCCAAAGCTGTAAGACAGATGGGTTCCAATAGCGAGGTAGCAACTACCTCGAAAGCTGCCAGTCAGAGGGAAGTTCCAACTACGGAAATAGGATATAAGTCAAAGGGAGATAACGCTAAGACTCCGGCTTTCTCGGAGGCGCTAAAGGGAGTTAACGCAAAGACTCCGGTGTTCTCGGAGGTTCCAAAGGGAGATAACACTAAGACTCCTGCTTTTCCCGAGAAGATGAGTGATGTGGCAAAGCAGTCACTGACTGTGGCGCTGGTTGATCGTAGCAGTCCGTTCGGACAAATGACTACTGAAAGGTGGAGATCTGTGGAAAGGGAGCTTATTAGCTTAATGCTTAAGATGATGCGGGAACAACCAAGTAAGCCCCTTCCAACCTTTGATTCGGGGGGATGGTATAATGGTGTGAAGATGATAGCGTGCGACAACATCGCGAGCTTGCGGTGGCTGGAGGAAGTCGTTCCAAACCTCCAAAGGCAAGGCACGAACGCGCGGTTTGAGGTGGTGGATAAAGCGCAAATCCCCACGGTACCAAAAGTTAAGGTATGGATACCATGCGTGATGAAGTCGGAGGATACACTGCGACTTCTGCAGAATCAGAATCCGAACATACCGACACAGGATTGGAAGGTACTTACTGTATCTCGACCTACCGAGGATGGTCAGTTCTACATCTTCCAAATAAACAAGCAGGCGGAGGATATTTTGTACACGCAGCTTGGCAAAATGTCCTTTGGCACTGGCAAAATTTACATGCGACTCAGGAAAAGAAGTCCCGAGGATAAAAATCCTAACACGCTGGAAGTGGGCGAAGTCGAAAAGGACCTCAGAAGCCTAAGGGAAAAAAGACAGGTGGAGGTCCACGACGTCACCACGAACGTGCTAGAAGAGAACAAACCGCTAAATGGTGCTGTGACTCGCACAGAGGAACACACGGCACAACATTCACGAGGGGCTGAAGGGGGCCTCGAATACTCTAAACCAAAAGGGCAAGAGGAGGACGACGACGTCAAGACGAAGGTGCTGGAGGGGGACAAACAGCCCAATGGTGCTGCGAGTCCTACAGATAAACCTCCAACACAGTAAAGTGGCGTCGAGCGAACTCCTCCTAACCCTTGAGGAGGGTTCGTTTGACGTGGCGCTGATCCAGGAGCCGTGGCTCTCATCGGGAGGAAAGGTTTCTGGACTTAGCGCGCGCGGGTTTGGCGTTTACTACGCACAAACGGAAGGACGGGTGCGAGCTGTAGTAATTGTAAGGAAACAGCTTCATTCATATATGCTGCCTAATTACACCACCGAGGATCTCGTAGCGGTGGCCGTTGAGCAAAAGAATAAGCAGGCATTTATCCTGGCGTCTTGCTACATGGCCCATGCTGCGGAGGTTCCACCGATGGAGTGCAAAAGGCTAGTACAGGAGGAAGGGCGCAAAGGGCGGTTGGTCATAGGCGCTGATGCAAATGCGCACCACAATGCGTGGGGAGGAGCAGATACGAACGAGAGAGGCGAATCTCTATTTTGTTACATCCTGCAAACCAATTTGCAGACAGCCAACAGGGGAAATGTTCCTACATACATTGGTCCAACATCCAGCAATGTTCTGGATATTACATTGAGCTCCGAGCGTTATATATCAAGGTATGATTGGATGGTTCTCGATAGACCATCCTTCTCCGACCATGCGTATATAAGCTTCAGCATCCCACTAAAGAGGGTAGAGAAGGGAGGAACCTTTAGAAACCCTAGGGCAACGAATTGGACTAAATTCCAGAAACATGTAGAAACGAAACTGGGACAACCCAAAGAGGTTGCTAATGTAGAGGAACTGGAGGAGTCGAATGAATTCCTAACAAGGACGCTTATGACTGCGTATAACAAAGCTTGCCCTCTAAGAAGATTCAGAGGAAAAGCAAAGCCGCCATGGTGGAGCAATGAGCTGAGTCTTCTAAGAAGACAGGTAAAAGAAATGTTTAAACTCGCAAAGACCGCGGAAAGCGAAGCGTGTCGAGACGAGTACAGGGATCTACTGAGGATCTACAAGCGTGAAATTACCAGGGCGAAGAGAAACTCATGGAAAAGTTTCTGTACGGACATAGAGTGCTCCAGTGAAACAGCACGGTTGAAAAAAGTCCTAGCAAAGGGAAACATAGTCCAGGGACTAATAAAGAAAGAGAACGGGGAATGGTCACGTGATAGTGAGGAATCCCTTGAGGTGCTTCTCGATGAGACGGTTTAGAAGAACCAGCAGACATCACTCACACTTCGATCACGGAGCTAGTGGTGCCGGGCTTGGTGACCGATACCAAGATCGAGTGGGCAGTGAAGACGTTTTCTAAGTTTAAATCGCCTTGCCCAGATGGTATATTCCCGGCCATGCTACAAGTCTCAAGTAGGGCGTCGTGGAATGGCTTAAAATAACATTCGATGGGTGCATAAGACTGAATCATGTACCGCACTCTTGGAGAACTGCTCGTGTAGCTTTTCTACCAAAGGCGGGGAAGATCGGTCACGTGTATCCCAAAGACTATAGACCCATTAGCTTAACATAATTTCTGCTCAAAACCTTTGAGAAGGCTGATAGATGTGTACATAAAGTCCAACGTGGATGAAAAGCTGCTCTCCACAACACAGCATGCGTACACCAAAGGCAAGTCGGTAGTCACCGCATTGCATAGGGTGGTAATAAGCATAGAGAAATCCCTGGAATATAAGGAGTATGCTCTGGGAGTCTTCTTGGACATTGCCGGGGCTTTCAATAATGTTGCAAAATGGGCGATTATGGATGGTCTTAATTACATTAAAGTACATCCTGCCTTAATCAGATGGATCGGCTGCATGTTAAATTGCAGAAAGATTACATCACAATGGGGATTGTACGAGGCCACGAAATCAGTGGACAGGGGCACGCCGCAGGGAGGGGTGCTATCACCTCTGCTGTGGACACTGGTCATCAACCAACTGCTCAGGCAATTCGATGAGGGACCCGTAAAACTTACGGCTTACGCAGATGACGTTGCAATTGTCATAAGTGGAAAATGCCTTCCAACGATTAGTTCTTTGATGGATCGGGCGCTTCGGGATATTCATACCTGGGCATCTAATGTCGGGCTGAAAGTCAATGCGGAGAAGACGGATATGGTCTTGTTTACAAAGAGGTACAAGGTCCCAAATTGGACCAGGCCTAAGTTAGGAGCGGTGACCTTACAGGAGAAACCTTGCACAAAATATCTAGGAATCATCCTAGACAGTAAGCTGTCATGGAAGCTCAACGTGGAGGAGAGGGTCAAGAAGGCCTCAACGGCACTCTATGCATGTAAAAGAATGCTGGGGTGTACGTGGGGCCTATCGCCCTCTCTTTCTCATTGGCTTTTTACAGCGATTGTAAGCCCTATTCTATACTATGGAGTTCTTGTTTGGTGGAAAGCCACACAAAAAACAACATACCTCAAAAAATTAGAGGGGGTATGCAGACTATCGATGCTTTGCATTACGGGACCCCTGAAAACAACCCCGACGGCTGCACTGTATGCCATTCTGCACATTCCACCTGTAGACCTGGTAGCAAAGAACAAAGCGTTAACGACCGCAACCAGGCTCGATGCTTCGGGGCAGCTTGAGCGCCGACCATATGGCCATAGTAGTATAGCGTCCTCAGTCACAAGACGAACAGACTACATGATTCCCTACCTGCACTTTGAGCGATATCTTAAGGCCACAATAGAGGTGGACGGTTGGCGCAAGGGTGCGCAAATGGCGGACGAGGCGATACATGTGTACACCAATGGTTCCAAAATAGTGGAAGGAGTAGGGTCTGCGGTATACTGCGCTGATCCGGAATTAAGCAGATCCTACAGGCTGCCGGATTACTGTAGCGTTTTCCAAGCGGAAATATTAGCCGTAACCAAAGCAGTAGAAACCCTGGAAGAGAATAGCTTAAGCTGCAACCGTGTTAACTTTTATATTGACAGTCAAGCAGCAATTAAGGCAATAATCTCGCATAGCACAGCATCTAAATGCGTGTTAGAGTGTAAGCAGTCTCTGGAGAGAATCGGGACAGGGAGAAGCATACATCTATATTGGGTCCCAGGACATATGGGAATAGATGGGAATGAAAAAGCGGACGAATTAGCTAAAAAGGGCGCATCCCTTGCAGCTTGCTCCGTAGACGTCCCAATTAGATTGGGCGAGATTAAGCGAAGGCGAGAGGTGCACATTATCGACCAAGCAGAAAAGGCGTGGGTTCAAGCGCGGGGCTGTAAAGTGTCGAAGATTATGTGTAGGTCTTACAACCTTAGACTAACACAGTTGCTTCTATCATTAAAAAGAGAGGACTGTAGACTCATGACGGGTATTCTGACTGGACACTGCCTTCTGGCGTCACATGCCTTTAAATTAGGCTTGGTCAATGATAGCAGGTGTAGGAAGTGCGGGTTGGAGGAGGAAACGATCGAGCACGTTCTGTGCTCGTGCCCTGCACTTGCCAGGCTAAGACTCCAGCTATTAGGAGTGATACAGCTGTCAGATCTAGAAGCAGCAAGTGGCTTAAGTCCTAGGAAGCTTCTAGTATTTGCCAAGAGAACGGAGTTATTTTATAACATAGGTACTGGTTTTTGATAGGGTTTTTCAGTTTGGTCGTTAAAACAAACTTCTGGTAACACTACGGACTCAATCAGTCTATGTGAGATCCTCATGGACCGGCCAGTTCAACCTACCTACCTGTTTTTTATTTTATATTTATCTTAAGAATCGTTAAGGTATCTAGATCTGTTCACTATATATTTCTTATCTTATACATCCGATTATTCGGAGAATACGAACGGGATATGATTATTGTTCAGCCCCATTCATGAAAGGTATGAAGTCTTCGACACAGCCGAAGACAGTCCCGTTCTTACTTGTTTTTAATATGTTATTGTATCTAGTCTGTAAGATTCTTGATCATAGACTGAATTAATAAACTATACACAATTTCTCTACGCCTCAAGATCTGCACACGAAGCTACTTTCGAGCGTCGCTACAAAAAGCAAACAAATAATTGAAAAAAATAAAAAATTAAATTTCAGATATACCCGTGCCTTTGTAAATTATGAGAGGCAATTTTAAACCACCTCGGACTAGAGAAAAGGGTGATATCTAGTTTCAAACACTTTTTAGCCTTTTAAACGCTTCAACAATGTCTAACCAAGCTGTTGTGGCGTTTAATACTCTTTTTCGCTTTCGTAATATACCTTTTACGCACTATTATTAACTAAAGTAACATTTTTTAACTAATTACACAAATTTGCATACAAAAAAATGTAAACAAACATCTTGTTCTTCCTTATTTTTAAGCGTACGTACGCTCAGCGACCAACATTGCTGTACGCTTAGCTACACGAAAATTTCATTCCTTTGTCGCTTTCATGCAGCTGACGCCTCGTATGCAGCTCTCCATTCAAATACATGTGTTCGGCATCAAAGCGTACAAATTTCGCCTGCAGCGTCTATGACGCGTAGCCTCGTGTGCACCTTGCCTAAAGGTTCATGCACGTTAGACTAGGTCCGGGGAATATTTTGAATAAGGTGCCACGATTTTCCAACTTTTTTTTCGAGGGGCGGCAGGGTCCTAAAAATCACAAAATTATCATCCGCAACTCTAGGAAACTCTTAGTTTATGAAATATAAGCTTATTAATTTCCAAATTTAGTAAAATTTCAACTTAAGTCCTGCACTTAAAATTTGGGTTGCACATGTCGATAGCGGTGTCAAAAGACGCGTATTTGCGTCAAGATTCAGAATCCGAAAGCAGAAACTATAGTTTTTATCTCGTTTAAAAGTTATTCGCGGAAACCCCGTAGGTACTATTGTCGTTTTTTTCGTTCTTGCAATTAAACAAATGAAAACATATGAAGGTGGTGAATAGTGTTGCCAGCTCCGCAAAAATATCTTTTTATCATGATAGAACATCATAAGGTGGTGGCTGGCACGTCGACATAAATGCAAACAAACATACACTATCAATGTATTTTGGGCTTGAGTGCAGAATACATACATTTGTCAAACAAAACAAAAAAATCGGACTTTGTGCTGATTCCAACGGTATATTTATTTTTTGGTGCAAATGAAAGCTTTGGGGTAATTCCATGTCAAAAGGCGAAATTATGAATTTTTCAAATCAAAATATCTCCGAAACTAGTGGATGGATTTCAAATTTTAAAAAATCGTAAAATAACTTATAAAAACACCTTTCATCTGATGTATATATATCTTTAACTTTTCTAGTCTTTATTTACCAAAAAATTGAAAAAGCTCTTTTTTGGTGGAAATTTTTTAAATTTTAATTTTGCGTAGAACACCCTTCTGCATAGGCGGCCTTCGGCTGTGCTTATAAAAAATTACCCTGGGCTACGCCATGCCAAGTCCGGGTGTGTGGTATAACCGTGGCTACCGCCACGGTGATGTCCTTCTGCGTAGTACACCCTTCTGCGTATCTTTTGACGTGGAATTACCCCTATAGTTATTATTTGCACCAAAAAAATTATAGGGTTGAACTCACCATAAACACCACTACCGATACTCATATAAATTTTTTTTTTACAAATGTATGTATTCTACACTTAAGCCCAAAATACATTGATAATTTATGTTCGTTTGCATTTATGTGGACGTGCCACCACCTTATAATGTTCTACCATGATAAAAAGATATTGTTGCGGAGCTGGCAACACTATTCACCACCTTCATATGTTTTCGTTTGTTAATTGCAACAACGAAAAAAGCGACAATAGTATCGACGGGTTTTCCGCGAATAACTTTTAAACGAGATAAAATATATAGTTTCTGCTTTCGGATTCTGAGTCTTGACGCAGATACGCGTCTTTTGATACCGCTATCGACATGTGCGAACCGAGTTTTAAGTGCAGGACTTAAGTTGAAATTTTACTAAATTTGGAAATTAAAAAACTTATATTTCATAAACTAAGAGTTTCCTAGAGCTGCGGATTCCATTTTGGTGATTTTTAGGACCCCCTCTACCCCTACAAATCAACAAAAGTTTGAAAATCGTGGCACCTTTTATAAAATCCAACCACTAGGTCCAAAGAGGATAGGTATATCCAACCCAGCGGGTCAGGGGGTTAGAATATACCCGCGGTAGGTATGCCTGTCGTAAGAGGCGACTAAAATACCGGATTGGCCTGAAGGTTTATGTGGCCATATAAATCGTTCCCGAGATGGTCGGGCCAGCACCTTAATGATGCTGTGTTACCGGAGCGTACCGGATCTGTAAACGGCAAAGGACCATCACATCGATCACTCCCTAAACCTTCGGGGAGCAACCGTATCGCTACAACAACAACAGGATAGGTATATCTATATATATTTATCCTCTTTGTTAGTACTTTGGCATATGATCCTCTGTAGTAGCTCCATGGAGTACTACAATGAAAGTACTTTGGAAAGTACTCTCATGTATGTACTCTATGGAATACTCACAAACAAAGCGAGAGTGGGATCATCTACTCCTCTCCTAGGACATTGCAATGTTAATTGGAGCACATTTTTTGTATGAATACAGATTAGTTTTGGAGCACTCCTATGCTCCTAAAGGAGTATTCCTTACACTACCCGTGTTTTTTTTTACACTCGTATACGTCTCGTTTACGCGTGAAAAAAAACGCCTATCCTCGCTTAGATAAAGCTTAGGAGACCCATCTAGCGGGTGTGGTTAAACAACTAGCTACGGGAACAGGGTGTACCGAAAAGCGGAGACACAACGCTCTGATGGCCATAAGGTATAACATATAGCTGAATCAGTTGCGATGAATTGTGGACACACATAGAATACATAGAATTAGAGTAGAGGGTGAAATAAAAGACACATATTTCAGTTACATCTGAGTATAATCAAAGAGGATTGGTATAATGCGTATTGAAATTTAGTAGGACAAAATTTATGCGCAGCAATATCAGAGGTGTATTTAAAGTTTTTGCTTAGCAGTCCATATAAAGTTTATGCGTAAACGGATATACGCGTGTTAAAAAACCCGGCTACTATTTATGGAATACCCTGCAAAAATTTTTGGATTACGTGTTCCATTTTCTTCATGTTTGAGTACTCTAACAATACTCCTTTGCAAAGCGTTTGCGGACCACCATCAGCCGATCATAGCTCGTTTTTAACGACAGTGATCACGACACGATGACGATCGAACAGAGTTGCCAAAAGCAAAACATTGCATGCAAATAACTAATAATAAAATTTTACTTTGGCTACTCTGATAAAATGCAACAACGCACTGGTTTTATGTATACATATTATATTAGTTTCTTTATTCACGTATGCGTATGCGTATTATATTAATTTCTTTATTCACGCAAATGCTAAATAACATAAGAATATTCGTAGTATAAAATATAAAAGTTGTATTGCCCCTCTTCATTTACTTTCATTTTATATTAAATTCACTTCGATAATTCTTTCCGACACAATTCCTTTTTAGTACTTTGGCGGATCATATGCCTGTCGGTTCTCAATGGAGTACTACAGTGAAAGTACTTTGGAAAGTACTCTAACGTATGTACTCTATGGAATACTCACAAACAAAGCGAGAGTGGGATCACCTACTCCTCTCCTAGGACATCACAATGTTAATTGGAGCACATTTTTTGTATGAATGCAAATTAGATTTGGAGCAGTCCTATACTCCCAAAGGAGTATTCCTTACATTATTTATAGAGTACTCGCGTTTTTTGAAGGGTACTCGCGTTTTTTGAAGGGACATCCAGACCGTTCCAATGAGATTTGATCGTGAGCCAGCGGCCGATGACTCAATGGAACGTTCCTAATGTGAAATATTTGTAGTCGTAGTATCGTGTTATCGATTTTACAACCAGCAAGGCTTCATCTCTAAATATATCAGCTGTTCACCGCCAACCGATTTGATATGTACAATTGTATTTGATTCGAAGTCTTCCAAACATAGGAATGACGAATTTAGGACAATTCGATGGAATGGGCTTATCCACGTACCTTGTAAAGAAACTACAACAAAAGGGCTTTACAACAAAACACGAATTGCTTATCAGTAATAACTTGGAGCTAATGGAAATCACAGGCTTTTCGGATGTCGCAATTCTGGAAATGAAACAAAAATTAGCTGAAGATTATTTTCCGCGTCAACAGCATATATCGAACTCAAATATATACAAAACTGGTATAAAAAGGTAAGCTGGCAATGGTTTAGGTAATAAATTTTAAACACTCTTAAATGGTTTTTAATATTTATAGCATCGATGATCTCACTGCTAAAATACCGTTAAAAACCGGTAGTGTATGGGAAATAACCGGCAAGGCAGGAATTGGAAAAACACAGCTTTGTCAAACTATTGCAGTCAATTTTGTAGAGCGGACATGTGGCGCAGTCCTCTATGTGGATACTAAGAGCGACTTCTCAGGTACGCGCATAATGGAAATGCTGCGTAGTCGAAACATCCCCAATACAGATTGTGGACGTATTATGCAAGATATCTTAGTTGAGCGAACAAATACAGCTAATGGTGTTTGTGATGTACTTGCCAAATTAGCGAGCCAATTGTTGGCGGGAGCAGAGGCGGATGGTAGTAACATTAAGTTGGTTATAATTGATGCATTGCCAGCTGTATTTTTTACATATCGTACTGAAACCAAGCGACTAAAAGGTTAAATTATTCTGTTTTTTGATTGATTCGTATTATTTGAAGGATTGTTGTTGTTGTTGTCACTGTCATTGTTGTTGTTGTTGATCATAAATTCTTATTTAGGCAACTATTTGCTAGCAACATTAAATAACTTAATATACAAATTGGCAAAGGAATATTATATGGCTTTTGTATATATTAATTTATTAATGGACTGCGAGGAAGAACAACCTAATGCTGAAGATGCAAGTATGCTGTCATGATATAACACTTATCTCCATTAATTATGTTATTTAGTATACATTTTTGTTTATGCTTTTTGCAGATTTAGAGTGTGATGCATATTTTGAAGATATTCTTACTACGTCCAGCACTTATAGCAACAAAAGTCTGCGACCGGCCTTAGGCGAATATTGGAGTCGTGCCCCACGTTTGCGCTTAGCATTAGAATGGCCTGTAAATGCAGATTATGCAACAGATGAGCGCAGTCTAAGAATTTTGAGAAGCTGTTATTCTGCGGTTGGGGCCATATGCAGTCTACGTATAACTTCTGCTGGTATTTTATCAATTACAAATAAATAGCAGAAAGCCATATATTAAATGCGAAAACGTAAGCTTACAATTTGTTCAATATACTAATATATTTACTAAAGTACATAACTAAGCAATCTAAACATAAACTACCTGAAAACCGCACGTTCATCAATTTTAAGAAAGGAAAGTGGGATGGTTACAAATCTTATACTGACAATGACTTTGCTGCCTTTCCTATCCCGACTGATGCCCGCCAAGGGGAGCGTGCTTTCCGCAAGATCATTGAACCGCCTCGGCTTGCTTCATTCCCGAAATTCGGCCCCACTTTCCGACGTAGGCCGCAAATTTAGCGAGAGAACGTGACCTTATAAGACAGCTCGATCCGGGCGACCCCTAGATACGGGATATAAACCAACGCATCAGATTGCTTACAGATGATCACAAGCGGGCGAAATGGGAGGAGCACCTGAGCGGTTGTAACTTCTCTGCCGATGTAGGTAAACTTTGATCCACCGTAAAGGCCCTATCGGATCCATCTAAGGACAATGACCGCCTTTGGCCATAAAGTGCTGTCGGATGCGAAAAAATGCGCGAGCGCTTTCTGCCGACAATATATAATGCATTCTACGGTCGACAAAGATAGACGGAGGGCCAACAGACACGCACATAAACATAAATTCAGCGCGTATGCAATTACCATCACCGCCAAAGAGGTTGAGGACGCCATCGGTCATGCTAAAACATCCAAAGCAGTGGGCCCAGACGGCATATCCATGCCGATGCTTAAAGAGGGTTTCAAATATTTATCACATGTCTTCAACCTGTCTCTTTCCACCTTTGTCTTTCCCGAAAAAGGAAAATGGCCAAGGTGGTCCCGCTACTAAAGCCTGGGAAACCAGCTAACATAGGAGAGTCATATCGTCCTATATCTCTCCTATCGCCAGTAGCCAAGACGCTTGAAGCCATTTTGCTCCCCTACTTCAAAGCAAATTTGCAGCTAGCCTGTCATCAGCATGGCTTTAGAAAACTTCATAGCACAACCACCTCCCTAAATGCCGTTAGCACCGAGATAAATTGCGGTTCAAATCAAAACCCTCGCCATAGAACAGTACTCGTTGCCTATCAAATGCTTTTGATACGGTCAACAATGGCACCTTACTGCAAGACCTGGAGGGGTCTACCATACAAGTCTTAAAAGATGGACCGCAAATTATCTGGGTGGTCGGCAGGCATCGGTGCAATTTAGAAACGCAACATCAAAACCAAGAAGAATTAAACAAGGGATGCCACTGGGGGTGTCCTATCCCCACTTTTGTTTACCTTCTACATATCAAAGCTACCTTCGCCACCAGAAGGAGTTACTACCGTTTCCTACGCCGATGATTGCACCATAATGGTCACAGGCCCAGGCCCACAGATCGATGAGCTTTGTAACAAAATAAACAGCTATCTCCTTGATCTCCCCAGTTTCTTTGCCTCGCGAAATATGTCATGATCACCGACCAAATCATCGGCGACCTTATTTACAACATGGACGCGCCAATTGTCGACCATATTGAACATCCACGTTGATGGCACTACGCTACCGACTGTCTTACACCCCAAAATCTTGGGTGTGACGTTCGATCAGGATCTACATTTTGGAGAGCATGCAGCCGCAATTGTAGCGAAAATCCAGAGCCGTAATAAAATCCTCAAATCTCCTGCCAATACTTGGGGAAAAGATAAAGAAACGCTCATTACCACTTACAAACCAATTGACCAGCCGAATGCATACTACGCGTTCCCGATATGGTCGCCAAGCCTAAAGACTACCCACTGGAAGAAGCTACAGGCCTGCCAAAATACTGCCCTCAGAACCGCCACGGGTTGTCCCCAGAACACCATCGACATAAAGAGGCGAGAATACTCCCCATTAGGGAGAGAAATGAAATGCTAACCAAACAGTTCCTGTTGAATACCCAGAAACCTGGACATCCGAACAGACATCTGATTGATGAGCCACCACACCCCAGGGGCTTAAGGTCATCTCCGTAAGTATTATGAGGAAATATGGCACCTGAGAACACAGCTGTATGAAGCAAAAAAACAGAAGCAGGTCCTCAGTGAACTCCACAAACAGGCGTCGCACCTCTATGCCGGGAATTGCCCGGTGAATCCTGTACTCAAAGAATAATACCCAAAACTTACAGAAGAGGAATGCACACTCCCTAGGGAAACGCGAGTCACTCTAGCTCAACTTCGGTCTGGATACTGTAACAGGTTAAACTCTTACCTATCCAGAATCAACCCCGACATACAAAACATATGTCCTGCTTGTAACGTGTCCCCACATAACACCAACCATCTTTATAACTGTATTGTGGAACCAACGCCTCTAACACCCCTCTCATTATGGTCCACCCCTGTTGAAACAGCAAGTTTCCTTGGACTCCCCTTAGAGGATATTGATGACAATTTGTGATCGGTGGCGCCTAATGGAGAAACACTGCTACAACAACAACAACAACAACAACTTGGGTTAGGCTCAATACTCTCCCGGAGCAGGAGCGAATGGAGCAGTCCAACTGCATGGACCTGGAATGTAAATATGTTTGAGGGAAGCTACCCAGCCAGCATTTTTTGAAAATTTTGATAAAAAAATATTTAAATATCATACCCCCAGATGATTAAAAACGTTCAAATTTAAAAGCATTTTCTGTTCGAAAATTAACGTATCGTCGGGAGAAAAATGTACCATAAATGTGATCATTCTTGAATAATCATTTATGATTCCTATTTCGAAACGCTTTTTATTCATATTTGATATCATTGTAAAATTGAGCTTTAATAGTTTTAGAGTAGTATTTGACTGCTTTTCACCGCTTCCCAAGGCAGTCAGTTCTATGTACCGGAGCGACTCGGGATTTTTCCCGACCAAGGACTGTCATTTCAGTGTGACCCCATCTAATTTGTTTCGTCCCTCCCACAAATTGTCATCCTCCCAGCAGCTCCTTGCAGCAGGACTGCTCCATATTCTCTTACTCCGGGAAGGTATCGAATCCAATCCGGGTCCGTCTCCTGACCTCGGTCCTGAGAAATGGTTTTGCTGCATCTGCCGGAAAAGAATCTTTTTAGGACGGTCATACTCTATTCAGTGCGTCGGCAAGGGATGGTTGCATCGGACAGGTTGTTCTGGGCTTGATCCCAAAACCCGACGTCCACGTAACTTTTATAAATCTTTTGTGGCTCCTTGCTGTTCACGCTCTAGGGCGTCCCGTAGTCTACGTCTAAGCGCCCCCCCACTACCTTCCAGCAGCCCCGCTGCTCAGCAAGCCACAACAAGTACCCGCTGCTGCTCGCACCCCACGGCGCCAACAACTAAAACAGCTGCTACCACTCATAACTACAATCTTCGTAGTAGAGTCGGAAGCGATGCTGAGCAACAGCCCCTGCCCCCGTCTTCCCCCCCCCCCCCCCCTCTTTTCCGGCAGCAATCTTGTAGGTCAGGGAAACAGACTCTTAGTCCCTACCTCCGTTTGCACCGTTTGCCAGCACAGAATATATATGTTTGCGACATCCGCCCAATGCAGCTCCTGCCTTGGGTGGTGCCACTTCCCTAGATGTTCTGGTCTCCGCGACGGCAACCCCCCGACGGGTTTCATCGCGCCATGATGCCAGGTCGCAAACCCAAATCATCCGGGTACCCCAATGCTTGCCCAAGGACGCCCAGTCCTAGGGCCACAACAGCAATTGCGTCCTGGCCTTCCCCAACCCAGGCGTAGTCACCCGTCACTTACCCCCAGAGTGGCGACGTCTCCCCTAATGCACTTCAGAATTCTGCAGTTAAACTGTAATGGACTAACTGGGAAGATTACGGAGTTAGTCGATTTCATGAAGCGGCACAACATCCGCATTGCTGCGATTCAAGAGACTAAACTCACAGCAAGATCTGCATTGCAGACCTGCTCTGGGTATAACGTCCACAGGAAAGACCGCGAGAGCGGAAATGGAGGCGGTCTCGCGTTTATCATACACCACTCTGTGCAATATTTTATATTTGATCCTGGCATCGACCGCAGGGACAATGTCTTAGAACGTCAAGGCCTATCTGTCCGGTCAGGCGATGCAAACCTAGAAATCATCAACATCTACATCCCTCCTGCCACCTGTTGCCCCAGTGGATACCGCCCTAATATCAGGGCCTTACTCACTGGAACAATCGCATTATCATAGGCGATTTCAATGCCCATCATGATCTAACATCAAAACCAAGGAGAATTAAACAGGGTGTGCCACAGGGTGGTGTCCTATCCCCACTTTTGTTTAATTTCTACATATCTAAGCTACCTTCACCACCGGAAGGAGTCACAATCGTTTCCTACGCCGATGACTGCACAATAATGGCCACAGGCCCAGGCCCAAAGATCGATGCGCTATGCAATAAAATAAACGGCTACCTCCCTGATCTCTCCAGTTTTTTCGCCTCGCGAAACCTGGCATTATCACCGACTAAATCTTCCGCGACCTTATTTACAACATGGACGCCCCAAATGTCGACCATTTTGAACATCCACGTCGATGGCACTACGCTACCGTCTGTCCGATACCCCAAAATCTTGGGTGTGACGTTCGATCAGGATCTACATTTTGGTGAGCACGCAGCCGCAATTGTTCCGAGAATTCAGAGCCGTAACAAAATCCTCAAATCCCTCGCTGGCAGTACTTGGGGAAAAGATAAAGAAACGCTCATGACTACATACAAAGCAATTAGCTAGCCGATTACGTGCTACGCGTCACCCATATGGTCGCCAAGCCTAAAAATCACCCACTGGAAGAAACTACAGGCCTGCCAAAATACTGCTCTCAGAATCGCCACGGGCTGTCTTCTTATGTCCCCAGAACACCATCTGCATAATGAGGCGAGAATACTCCCCATCAGGGAGAGAAATGAGATGCTGACCAAACAGTTCCTGTTGAATACCCAGAAACCTGGGCATCCCAACAGACATCTGATTGATGAGCCACCACACCCCAGGGGCTTAACGTTATCTCCGTAAGTATTATGAGGAAATATGGCACCTGAGAACACAGCTGTATGAAGCAAAAAAACACAAGCAGGTCTTCAGTGAACTCCACAAACAGGCGTCGGACCTCTATGCCGGGAATTGCCCGGTGAATCCTGTACTCAAAGAATAATACCCAAAACTTACAGAAGAGGAATGCACACTCCCTAGGGAAACGCGAGTCACTCTAGCTCAACTTCGGTCTGGATACTGTAACAGGTTAAACTCTTACCTATCCAGAATCAACCCCGACATACAAAACATATGTCCTGCTTGTAACGTGTCCCCACATAACACCAACCATCTTTATAACTGTATTGTGGAACCAACGCCTCTAACACCCCTCTCATTATGGTCCACCCCTGTTGAAACAGCAAGTTTCCTTGGACTCCCGTTAGAGGATATTGATGACAATTTGTAATCGGCAAGGGTGACACGCGTTTCCCTGGGGAGTATGCGTTCCTCTTCCGCAAGTTTTGGATAATTTTCGTTAAGTACTGGATTCACCGGGCAATTCCCGGCATAAAGGTCCGACGCCTGTTTATGGAGTTCACCAAGGACTTGCTTGTGTTTTTTCACTTCATACGGCTGTGTTCTCAGGTGCCGTATTTCCTCAAAATGCTTACGGAGATGACTCCTTAAGCCCCTAGGCGGTGATGGTTCATCAATCAGATGTCTGTTGGGATGCCCAGGTTTCTGGGTATTCAACAGGAACTTTTTGGTATTATTGGTAGTATTGGTTTAACGTATCGTCGGGAGAAAAATGTACCATAAATGTGATCATTCTTGAATAATCATTTATGATTCCTATTTCGAAACGCTTTTTATTCATATTTGATATCATTGTAAAAATTGAGCTTTAATAGTTTTAGAGTAATATTTGACTGCTTTTCACAGTCATTTTCTGATCATATTCGTGAATATATTTCAATCGTTTTGAATGCCATTATAATGCATTTATTCTTCATATCTCATTCAAAATAGGATACTACATAATAATCTTATTTCATCAGGGGAAGAAAGCATGCGAAAGTGAGCTATTCGAACCACAGCTAACTCGCAAACAAACTTGACCGATATACACCTGCGACTACAACATCCAACATTATCTACTATGATCGTCAATATCTTAAAATACAATACGGTACGGGATGTTGAAGACATATCCAGGTACATATGTCAAGAGAGTTTCACTTACCTGGGGTTCAAATAGCTCACAACCTTTGTATTGTCCAACTATTATGTATTTTCCGGGAAGCCGAAGGCGGAGAAATGGTTGAGGAAATCTTCGGTCACGAGCATCATTTACATTATTTCTTGTCTTGAAGAATAAATAATAAAATTTTTATATATTTTTTCTGAGCTTCATGATTGAAAAAATATGTATGTGTATGTGAAAAAAATAAGATTTTCATTGAAAAGTAAAATGTTAACAAGTATAAAATTCATTATTCAGTCAACAAATATAGTCAGAAAAGGTTCAGAAAGCTGAATTAAAAATGATTATAAATTTTTGATCACCTAAAGTAAACACATTTAATTCAAATATAATTCCAAAATGTGATTGAAAAACTATATTCAGTTTTTGATCATCAAAGGTAAGCATATTTGGTTATTCCTTTTGTTGTTTTTTATGAAATATTAAAATTTAATCATCAAAGGACTTCAAAAATGATTCCAAAAAGTGATCGAAAAATGATTTTTAGTTTTTCATCATCAAAAGTATTCATATTTGATTATTTCTTTTGTTCAATTGTATGATAACTCATTATTTAGTCAGAAAGAGTAATCAAATTGTATTGATATGTAGGGAAATTCAAAACTGAATCACCTAAATGCTGAGTGGGTACAAATTAAATGGAACCTAATGGTTCAAACCAGGGGTTCAACCCCCCATGGGCTTACAACGACTGAATTTTTTTCATAAAAAGTGGTATATGGAAGAGTGTTGACTGATAGCCAATAAATATGGTAAATGTTTCTCTTTACTCCCGTTTCTATTAATTTTTTATCGCAAAACTAGTCTTGCCAGTAACAGATGCTACCTAGGAGCTTCCCGCTTCCCAAGGCAGTCGGTTCTATGTACCGGAGCGACTCGGGATTTTTCCCGACCAAGGACTGTCATTTCAGTGTAACCCCAATTAATTTGTTGCGTCTCTCCCATAAATTGTCATCCTCCCAGTAGCTGTTGTTGTTGTTGTTGTTGTTGTAGCGATTAGGTTACTCCCCGAAGGCTTTGGGGAGTGTTATCGATGTGATGGTCCTTTGTCGGATACAGATCCGATACGCTCCGGTAACACAGCACCATTAAGGTGCTGGCCCGCCTCCCAGCAGCTCCTTGCAGCGGGAATGCTCCATATACTCATTTGCTCCGGGAAAGTGTCGAACCCAATCCGGTTCCGTCTCCTGACCCCGGTCCTGAGAAATGGTTTTGCTGCATCTGCCGGAAAAGAATATTTTTAGGACGGTCATACTCTGTTCAGTGTGTCTCGTGTAAGGGATGGTTGCATCGGACAGGTTGTTCTGGACTTGATCCCAAAACTCGACGTCCACGTAATTTTTATAAATCCTTCCTGTTCACGCCCAAGGGCGTCCCGCAGTCTACGCCTTAGCGCCCCCCAACTACCTTCCAGCAGCTCCGCTGCTCAGCAAGCCACAACAAGACGCTTGACAGCTGTCAAAGAGTGAAGACGTGTTTTTTACTGCTCTTATTCTTTTATTGTTTTTGCGTTTAATTTATCGTTTTGCTTGCTATAAACAATGGATGATTTCTGTGGAAAGTGCAATAAAGGTTTCGGTAGATCTGATTCTATGATTGTCCCATGTAGTGGCTATTGCAAACAGCTCTTCCATCGCGCCTGCTGTGCAGGGCCTATCGCCGAATATGACGTGAACCTGATGAAATCTAGCCACAATATTCGGTACCTGTGCCCAGGCTGTGCTAATGGGCCTGAAAAACTCTGTAAACTATTTGAGTCTGTGATTGCTACACAAAAAAGTGGGTTAGAAGCACTGATGACTGCCTTTGAAATTAAATTCAAAGATTTGGCCGCGCAAATTGATACTCTAAAAGCTAATATGAACATAGTGCCGTTGCATTACAACAACGAAACCAATAAAAGTAATGTGACTGACAATAATGGTGCAAAAAATAGCAAAAAAACGCCAAAAAAGAGCAAAACAACACGAAAATAATATTAATACGGCTTTACTAGCCGCAGAAATAAATGCCCTAAAGACAGATGTAGTTAGCTCTCGTACTTTTAGTGCTAAAAGCAATCATAATATTAATAGTGATAGTTGTCGTTCTGCAGATGTCGATTGCTTGGTATTCTCGCCTTTGCCCAGTACCTCACGCACTCTCCCTACTGCACATCTGGCTACCACTCCTGCTAATAAACCTGTTAACACTGATCCTAAAATTAATGCTGCTACAAATACATACAATAGTAATACTGCCGCGATCAGTAGTGCGCCGTCAATTAACCATGCTACTAATACGGTTGAATCTATTTCTGCTGTTCCGTCTGCAGGGCCTGCTGCTGTTTCTACTGACGGCTGCCCTGTCTTTTCGGCTGCGTCCCGACGAATAGACTCTGCAAACATCATTGCCATAACTGCTGCTGGCATTTTGGGCCAAGATCTTAATCATTTGGCCTCCATTTCATCACAGCCTGCTGTTTTTCAGAATGTTCGAAGAGAAGTGACAGCCGTTCCGCCTCGTAAAGTGATCTTTGTATCAAGGTTGCATGCATCACTATCGGAAGAAGACATTTCTAATTATATCTGCACTAAGCTTGGAGTTGAAAATAGTGGCATCAATGTCTTCAAGTTTACTTTTAAATATGCGAGAGACATATCTTCCTTCAAAATATCGGTTCCTGATAAATATTTTGATAAGGTACTGGATACTTCCTTTTGGCCGACTCATTCTGTGGTTCATGTATACTCTAAAAAGCATGTCAATACGTCAAAAAACTAAGAGACCTGTGCTGTGAGAGCAGCACATACCTTGATAGCTGTCTACCGTCCTGTTCAAAAGGTCAGGGAGTTGATAATATTTCCATAAATGGCACCCAAAAGCAATTGAGTGTCTACTTTCAAAATGTTTCCGGAATGCGAACTAAGTCTAACGTAATGTACAATATAAATTCGCTTGTGGACTATGACGTGTTCGTTCTTATTGAAACCTGGCTAAATCCTGAGTTCCTTGATGCTGAGTTTTTTGACTCTAACCTGTACACTGTCTATCGCAAGGATCGCGCTTTTTCCAAAACTGGACTCTCTAGAGGCGGTGGAGTTTTAATTGCCATACACCGGCACATCAACTCGTCGCTTGTGGAGCTGAAGGATCAAGACTCGCTTTTGGACCAACTGTGTGTCTCAGTTCGCGGCATCTCTGAAATTTTTATCTGTGTGTCATACATTCCACCGTCTAGTCTAGACTCACTTTATAAGTCTCATGTAGATAATATTACTGATTTAGTTCGTTCTTGTGATAGTGGTAACTTTTGCATATTGGGTGACTTTAATTTACCTAATATTGAATGGTCTTATATCGATAATAACTACTCATTGGTTCCGAACAATGTAAACACCACTTCTGAGATTTACCTTATTGACAGTTTCTCAAGTGTTAGTCTTTCTCAGATCAACGGCTTCACCAATCAACTGTCGAGAATTCTTGATCTTGTCTTTCTTAATGATAATTTTAGCTGTACCGTCACCGAATGCCTGGAACCGTTGTCGTGCCCTGGTTTGCACCACATTCCGCTTATCCTCGAAGTAGAATTCTATAACTTCGAAAGTATTGGAACTCTGAATGAGGATCCTACTTTTTCATTTAGACGTGGAAATTATGACTGTTTATATCAGGAAGTTTCTTCTGTTGATTGGGAAGCCCTGTTTCGGGGATGTGATCTTGCTCGATGCTTCAGCTTATTTAAAAACGTTGTAAATCAAATCTGCATAAACAATATACCTCAGAAAATGAAGCGGTGTTACAGAATACCATGGTATACTAGAAAACTAAAGAGGCTTAAGAATCAGAGGTATAGGTTTTACAAAAAGTTCAAGGCCACTAAGCTAATGGCGTATAAAGAAAAATACCTGCGTTATTCCAAATCATTCAAAGCGTTAGGCAAGAGGCTCAATGGTAACTATGTTCGTAATTTTGAATCCGACATTAAGGAAAACCCTAGGGCATTCTGGACTTATGTAAATTCCAAAAAACGATGCTCAAGTATCCCTGCCTCAGTAATCTATAATTCTGAGCATGCTTCATCAACAGCTGAAGCGGCCAATCTTTTTGCAGCCTTCTTCTGCTCCAATTTCGTTACGTCACCGGAAGACCCGCAGGAGTTGCCCACTGTGGTTGACAGTCCCATTAACTTTGGTGCGCTGACTCTATCAATTGAAGATATGGTCGATGGAATCCAGAATATTAAATCATCTACCCATACTGATATTGACGGCTTATCGTCTTATCTTTTGAAAATTTGTTTGGCTCTGGCATTTCCCCTCCTTTTAATTTTCAACAAATCTTTAGAGTGCGGCGAATTTATTGATGCGTGGAAGATAACCTTCATCAGCCCTATTTTCAAGTGCGGTAGCAAGAACAATGTCGCGAATTATAGGCCCATTGCAAAATTATCATCTGTTTCAAAATTATTCGAGTACATTGTGAAACAAAAAATGTACTTTGCCGTTAAACCTCTAATCACTGAAAATCAGCATGGTTTTATGGCCGGTAGATCCACTGTAACAAACCTATCTATCTTCTCTGATTTTTGCATATCTTCTTTTAATGACCGTTGTCAAGTTGATACTGTGTACACCGACTTCTCAAAAGCATTTGATAAAGTTAGTCATTCTATCCTGATTTCTAAATTGACTCGCGTGGGCTTCCACTCGATGTTTTTATCATGGATTAAATCATACCTCCACCAGCGTAGCTGTGTTGTGGTTATAGACAATAACTCTTCAAACACATTCACAGCCACCTCCGGGGTGCCTCAAGGTAGCATACTTGGCCCATTACTTTTTGTAATTTTTATAAACGATATTTCCACCTGCTTCCAGCACTCTAATTTTCTATTATACGCTGATGACCTAAAGATTTTTAATACCATCGCAAACTCAGACGACGTGATTAAAATGCAATCTGATTTAGATAACGTTGCTGTTTGGTGTCGTGTCAATAACTTGCCACTAAATGTTAGCAAATGCTTTCTTGTAAGTTGTCTAAATCACGTGGCCTCATTCCCACTTCCTACTCTCTCGATGGTATCCACCTCTCAACTCTTAACGAGATAAAGGACTTGGGTGTTGTCTTCGATTCGAAATTTTCTTTCACGACTCATATAAATTCTACTATTGCTAAGGCGTATTCACTTCTGGCTTTTATTAGGCGTTCCTGCACATACTTCACGGATCCCTACACCCTCAAGTTATTGTTCACTGCACTAGTTCGTTCGAAGCTGGAATATGCCTGTTTTATTTGGAGGCCGTATCATGAATGCCATATTGTTAGGCTTGAACGTGTGCAGAAAGCGTTTGTTCGGTTCGCGCTGCGCTCGATGAACTTTTCTGAACCGATTCCATCTTATAAATCCAGGTGCTCACTTATCAAATTAGAGTCCCTGGAATGCAGAAGAACTGTCCTATCGCTCATGTTTGTTTATGACATCATTAATGGTGTAGTTGATGCACCTTGTCCCCTCAGGAGTCTCCGATTCCATATCCCTATAAGGCCTCTTCGTAATATACCTATTTTCTATACGGATTGTGTCCGAACCCTCTATGCTTCAAACGCACCTTTGCTTAGAGCTATGACCGACTTTAATCGCATCTCTGATTCTTCAGCTATTGATTTTGCTCTTTCTAAGTTTACTTTTAAAACAATACTTACTGATATCTTTTCAAACAGATAAATGTGCTTGTCAATCTCTTCATAGCATGTAAGCTTTATTGTGTCTATACTCAACTCATGTACTATACTATTAAATAATTATCTAATTTTAATTTAACATTGTTATCTAGTCTGTAAGGGCTTTAAATGCCATAGACTTAAATAAAGAAAATAAAGAAATAAAGTACCCGCTGCTGCTCGCGCCCCACGGCGCCAACAACTCAAACGGCTGCTACCACTCATAACTACTATCTCCGTAGTAGCGTCGGTAGCAATGCCGAGTATCAGCCCCTGCCCCCGTCTTCTTCCACCCTCTTTTCCGGCAGCAATCGTGTAGGTCAGGGAAATAGACTCTTAGTCCCTACCCCCGTTTGCACCGTTTGCACCGTTTGCCAGCACAGAATATACATATATGTTTGCGACATCCGGCGGTGCCACTTTCCTAGATGTTTTGGTCTCCGCGACGGGAACCCCCCGATGGGTTTCATTGCGCCATGTTGCCAGGTCGCTAACCCAATTACACCGGGTACCCCAATGCTTACCCAAGGACGTCCAGTCCCAGGGCCACAACAGCAGTTGCGTCCTAGCCTTTCACAACCCAGGCGTAGTCACCCATCGCTTACTCCTAGAGTGACGACGTCTCCCCCGTTGCACTTCAGAATTCTGCAGTTAAACTGTAATGGATTAACAGGGAAGATCGCGGAGATAGTCGACTGGCAGCCGATGGCAACATTGGCATCCGACCACCTGCCTATACTTATTTCGCTCGAGCGTACCGCCGACTTCATTGTCACAGAAAAACGCACTTTCATAAAATTTAAAAAAGGAAAGTGGGACGAATACAAATCCTTTACAGACAACCGCTGTGCTGCCCTCCCATTCCCGACTAATGGTCGCCAAGGGGAGCGTGCTTTCCGCAAGGTCATTGAATCCGCCTCGGCTCGCTTCATTCCCGCCGGTAGAATTTCCGAAATTCGGCCTCACTTTCCGGCGGAGGCCGCAAATTTAGCGAGAGAACGTGACCTTATAAGACAGCTCGATCGCAGCGACCCCCAAATAAGGGATATAAACCAACGCATCAGATTGCTTGTGGATGAACACAAGCGGGCGAAATGGGAGGAGTACCTAAGCGGTTGTAACCTCTCTGCTGGTGTAGGTAACCTTTGGTCCACCGTGAAGTCCCTATCGAATCTGTCTAAGCACAATGACAAAATTTCCATCGCCTTTGGCGATAAAGTGCTGTCGGATACGAAAAAATGCGCGAGCGCTTTCTGCCGACAATATATAATGCATTCTACGGTCGACAAAGATAGACCAAGGGCCAACAGACACGCATACAAGCACAAATTCAGCGCGTCTCCAATTACCATCACCGCCAAAGAGGTTAAGGATGCCATCGGTCATGCTAAACCATCCAAAGCAGTGGGCCCAGACAGCATAGCCATGCCGATGCTTAAAAGCCTAGGGAAAGAGGGTTTCAAATATTTAGCGTATGTCTTCAAGTTGTCTCTTTCCACCTTTGTCATTCCCGAAAAATGCAAAATGGCCAAGGTGGTCCCGCTACTAATGCCTGGGAAACCAGCTAACATAGGAGAGTCATATCGCCCGATACCTCTCCTATCGCCAGTAGCCAAGACGCTTGAAGCCATTTTGCTCCCCTACTTCAAAGCAAATTTGCAGCTAGCCTGTCATCAGCATGGCTTTAGAAAACTCCATAGCACCACCACCGCGCTAAATGCCATTAGCACCCAGATAAATTGTGGTTTAAATCAGAAGCCCCACCATAGAACAGTACTCGTAGCGCTAGACCTATCAAAAGCTTTGATACGGTCAACCATGGCACGTTACTGCAAGACTTGGAAGGGTCTACCCTTCGCCCATGTCTTAAAAGGTGGACCGCAAATTATCTGGGTGGTCGGCAGGCATCGGTGCAATTCAGAAACGAAACATCAAAGCCAAGAAGAATTAAACAAGGGGTGCCACAGGGTGGTGTCCTATCCCCACTTTTGTTTAATTTTTACATATCAAAACTACCTTCGCCACCGAAAGGAGTTACTATCGTTTCTTACGCCGATGACTGCACAATAATGGCCACAGGCCCGGGCCCACAGATCGATGAGCTTTGCAACAGAATAAACGGCTACCTCCCTGATATCTCCAGTTTTTTCGCCTCGCGAAACCTGGCATTATCATCGACTAAATCATCCGCGACCTTATTTACAACTTGGACGTCCCAAATGTCGACCATTTTGAACATCCACGTCGATGGCACTACGCTACCGACTGTCCGACACCCCAAAATCTTGGGTGTGACGTTTGATCAGGATCTACATTTTGGTGAGCACGCAGCCGCAATTGTTCCGAGAATTCAGAGCCGTAACAAAATCCTCAAATCCCTCGCTGGCAGTACTTGGGGAAAAGATAAAGAAACGCTCATGACTACATACAAAGCAATTAGCCAGCCGATTACGTGCTACGCGTCACCCATATGGTCGCCAAGCCTAAAAATCACCCACTGGAAGAAACTACAGGCCTGCCAAAATACTGATCTCAGAATCGCAACGGCCTGTCTTCTTATGTCCCCAGAGCACCATCTACATAATGAGGCGCGAATACTCCCCATCAGGGAGAGAAATGAGATGCTAACCAAACAGTTCCTGTTGAATACCCAGAAACCTTGGCATCCCAACAGGTATCTGATTGATGAGCAAACACCGCCTAGGGGCTTAAGGAGTCATCTCGAATTATGTGGAAATACGGCACCTGAGAACTCAGCCGTATGAAGCCAAAAAACACAAGCAGGTCCTCAGTGAACTCCACAAACAGGCGTCGAACCTTTATGACGGGAATTGCCCGGTGAATCCAGTACTCAAAGAACAGTACCCAAAACTTGCGGAAGGGGAACACACACTCCCCAGGGAAACACGGGTCACTCTAGCTCAACTTCGATCTGGATACTGTAACAGGTTAAACTCTTACCTATCCAGAATCAACCCCGACATACAAAATGTATGCCCCGCTTGCAATGTGTCCCCACATGACACCAACCATCTCTTTAATTGTAATGTGGAACCAACGCCTCTACCCCAGCGGGTTAGGGGGTCAGAATATTCCCGCGGTAGGTATGCCTGTCGTAAGAGGCAACTAAAATACCAGATTCAAGGGGCTGTGTAGCGCAACCCTTCAGGTTGCCAGCGCAATATATAGTTTCTCCAAACCCAATTGTCAACCTCACCTATCCGCGGCGAATCCTGTTTCACTAACAGACGAGGCTCCTCATGGAACTTGGGGTGGGGAGGGAGGGGATGGCCTGAAGGTTTAATGTGGCCACATAAATCGTTCCCGAGATGGTCGGGCTAGCACCTTAATGGTGCTGTGGTACCGGAGCGTACCGGATCTGTATCCGGCAAAGGGCCATAACATCGATAACACTCCCAAAGCCTTCGGGGAGCAACCTTATCGCTACAACAACAACAACCAACGCCTCTAACACCCCTCTCATTATGGTCCACCGCTGTTGAAACAGCAAGTTTCCTTGGACTCCCGTTAGAGGATATTGATGACAATTTGTGATCGGCGGCACCTATTGGATGGGGCGAAGCACTGCTACAACAACAACAACTATGAGCTTCCATATGTTCAAAACCCTTCTCCCCCCATAGACAAATCCTGCGCACGCTCCTGATTCAAACCATTTTAGTAAGTACGAAAAGACGCTAGTAACGGAGCGTGTCTGATTTATATCCGACAACCATCTGTACATATCCGAAATTTTTGTCGCGCTCCTTTTAATTTTTCCTATAAATTGGGGGGACTGGACCTGATGTTTTACGCCGACTCCGAACGGCATCGGCAAACAGATGAATTTTCACTGAGCATCTTTTAAAGGAAAAATACACTCGGAGTATTTGCCAAATTACTGCTGAGGGCGACCCCACTTAGAAAAACGTTTTCCTAGTTGAAAAAAGAAACCTGTTTCTAAATTTTTGAAGCTGCTTTGCCCTGGAATTGAACACAAGATCTTCGTTATTGTAGGCGGAGCACGCTACCACCACACCACGGCGGCCATGCTAATCATATTTTCATCTTTAGTCTGTATATTTTTTTCAATATTTTATTATTGTTCGCGATATATTCGAATTTGTGCACCTCCTTGTTATTATTAGTTAATCAACGAGTTTGGTGCAATAAGAATCCAACAAAACTTTGATACAAAATTTAAAGCAATTCCATTTTTGCACATATCTGCTAAATTGCATAATCTACATACCGGTTCTTTGATAACCCATTGAACTCGTCGAAACTATGCGTCACAGAACCATTAGTACGGCTTCCTTGCTCGCTTCAAATGCTTATACATATGTATCTAGTGTGGTTTCTATGAATTAGCTAGGCAATTGGAACAAATATATCTTGCTATTAAAAGCATCTAAGTATAAGCTTCGGCTCCTTTCATAAATCTCTATGATTATGAAAAAAATATTAGAATGGTCGAAATGATTTTATCATATTATTTTATTGTATGTACAGTAGGGTGTCTGTTATTGCCACTGTCTAGAGAGGTACCTACCAATTTTAATATTCCTTCTGTATGCAATTGACAAAAGGCCCTGTATTTTCTGTTCCAGCGAGATCAGGAGGCCTTTGAAAAAATGTAACTAAAATCCACAGACCCTAATGGTCGTGGTATCGAAAAAATGCCTCCGGTCAGGGCTAGTAACAACAGGTGCTGGTACCCGAGCATTTTGGAATTTAAAATTTTATATGAAATATAATTTTTTTTTGAGCAGAAGTCATGCAAATTTGTTTGATTATAGTTCTCACTAACATATTGTGACGAATATTAGCATCACTAAGCTGATACTAAATAAATAATCACGCAACATTAAAAAAAAAAACATTAAGCATCCACTCGTATATACATGAACACATCAATCATCATTTACACACATATATAAAAGGCAACTAAGAGATAACTCACACGCAGATGTAGTCATCAGCCGAAGTTGTTACTCACACATACACACGCATATAAATAAATAAATGTAAGGCGCGATAACCTCCGAAGAGATTTTAGACCGAGCTTCTCTTCCAATTTGCGCCGTGCACCTGTTTTAATTTTTTCTACAAATTGGCGGGACGGGACCTACTTGTTTTATGCCGACTCGGAACGGCATCTGCAAGGCGGATGAGTTTTCACTGAGATCTTTTCATGGCAGAAAACACTCGCAGTGCTTGCCAAACACTGTCGAGGGGCAACCCCGCTAAGAAAATTTTTCTTCTAATTGAGAAACCTTATTTCTAAAATTTTGATGTTGCTTTGCCCGGGGCGTGAACGCAAGATCTTCGGTGTGGTAGGCGGAACACGCTACCGTCACACCACACGCATATATGTAGCTCATTTGCCAAGCGGGAGATACAGCAGTTCTAGAAGGCGAAACGTCTAGACTTTGGTAGAGGTATGCGAGTCAAGCAACGGAGTGTATAAAAGCAGCGCTAGCTGAGTAGTCAGGGTTCAGTTTTGATTTAAGCACACTATTGGTTGTGAAGTGTAAGTGTTATTGTGAAATACTCTCAAAGTAGTCTAATAAAGACCATTTCGCATTATTGAATATTGGAGTTATTTATTCAACAGTTTAGCGATTCGAACGTTAGTAGCAGATTTCAAATAAGCGGAATTTCCCAAAATTCGTTACAATGTGTAACATACAATGCTGGTAATAACCCAATTTTGTCCGAAACCCACTTTGGCTGCTATTGGGCACTTTCAGCGTTAAGTGGTAATTTTCTGCACGCACCGTTAAGTATTTTTGATCCACTCAAGGGTTGGGATTTAGCGGCACGTTACTGAGCATAATTTTTTAAAGATATTATGTTATTTCATTTGACAAGGACTCAACTGACGGAAAGATGTTTGCACCTTTTCAACAAAAATAGTTGCTGTGGTGTTAACAGTGCTTCGTCCCATTCAATCGGCGCGCCCATTCACAAACTGTCATCAAAGTCCTCTAGCGGTAGTCCAAGGAAACTGGAAGTTCAACATGGAAAGGATGATTGGTGTCATGTGAGGACAAATCGCATGCAGAATATACATTATGTATGCCGGGGTTGATTCTGGATAAGTAAGAGTTTAACATGTTACAGTATCCAGAACGAAGTTGGGCCAGGGTGACTCGTGTCTCCCTTGGTAGTGTGCTTTCTTCTTCTGCAAGGGTAGGATATGGTATATTGATAACAGGATTTACCGGTATGGCCAACGAGGCAGCAAAATTCAGCACCTCAGCTCCACTAAAACTTAAATCCACACAGCATAGATCAGATATCCTACGAACCGTTAACACGGCATTAAGTACCTACAAACGGGAGATTTGGGACAATTACCAGCATGTATACAAGAATATTAACCCTAATGGAAAAGCAGCCATATACCCACGCAATATTCCCAAAAGAGACCTTCAAAAATACACTCAGATACGCTTGGGTCATACACGGCTCACCCACTCCCACATATTTTCCCGAACCTCGCCGCCGATATGCAACCTCTGCGACCAAGCACAATTAACTGTACCACATCTAATATTTGATTGCAATACAATCTCTAACACTTGTAATAACCACAACAAAACCATGGCAGAACTACTAACAATTACATCTGAAGAAAATATTAAAATATTTACAAAAATACTGAGAACTTGTCAACTATATTTTGATATTTGACTTTTATAATTGCAGGCTGAAAACCTTAGTCGTTAGTGCCTAGCTTTAAGTTTATTGTATAATTTATTATGCAAATAAATAAATAATAATAATAATAATAATATTTTTTATACTCAGCTGAGCAGAGCTCACAGAGTATATTAATTTTGTTCGCTTAACGATACCCCGTAATGGCATAAACTAATCGAGATAGGTATAGATTTCTTTATATCAAAATGATCTGGGCGAAAAAGAAATGATTTTAACCATGTCCGTCCGTCCGTCTGTCCGTGAACACGATAAAGTAAATTTTGAGTTATCTTAATGAAATTTGGTATATCAGTTCTTGGGCACTCAACTCAGATCGCTATTTAAAATGAATGAAATCGGACTATAACCACGCGCACTTTTTCGATATCGAAAATTTCGAAAAACCGAGAAAGTGCGGATAAGCGATGAAACTTGGTAGGTGGGTTGACCTTAAGACGCAGAATGGAAAATTAGTAAAATTATGAACAATGAGCGTGGCACCGCACACTTTTAAAAGAAGGTAATTTAAAAGTTTTCCAAGCTGTAAATTGGCAGTCGTTGAAGATATCATGATGAAATTTGGCAGGAACGTTACCCCTATTACTATATGTGTGCTAAATAAAAATTAGCAAAATGGGATGACGAACACGCGCACTTTTTAAAAAAACAAGTAAGGAAGTCTAAGTGCGGGTGAAACCTAACCCTGGTAAAGGCGTCTACCGATTCTGTGTGAATTTTGTTTAGGGCCTCCTTATGCTTGCCTGGATCAATCATAGTTCTTATAGAGATGCTCATTTAAACCCCGTGGAGGCGGGGCTAGATCAAGCAGTTGTTTGCTAGGGTGCCCTAGTTTGTGACAGTTAAGCAAAATCTGCTTGTTCAGCACTTCGTTGTGCTCTTTAATGTTGAGCTTTTGGCCTTGCTATGTAGGTGGTGTTCAGGGGTCATAACAAAAATAGTGTTTGCTAAAAGCACCAATTGCTTGTTGTCAGAGCTGGGTAAATGCAATTCCATTACATTTCCAATTACATTCCTCAGTAATTGGAAAAAGTAATCTATTCCTTTTCTCTACAGCAAAGGAACCAGAGCTGTAAAAATATTGCATCAATTGAATGTGCATTCTCTCAACATTCTTTTAAAAATTTGTGATTATTTGGTTGCATATTATAAATCTCCATTCCTGAATGGCTTAGAATACTTTAACTCAAAGCTAAAGTGTGTGTGTTATGAATGGTAAAATATAGTTCAATATAGAGTGTGAATGTAGAAACAATTCCCAGTCTTTATTGAATGTAAAGTTGAAATAAATGCACATTTTTTTTCCATTCAGTACTAAATACTTTTTCCCCAAGGTTATTTTTTTATATACTTTCATTGCCCTCAGATATGTAAAATCAATTTAGGAGTTGGGTGCAAAAAAGGCGTAAAACTGGTCAATAGAAATAATAGCCCCTTCTAATTATTCAAGTAGTTTATTATAAAACTAGAAAGTCTTAAATCATCTTCATGGTGTCCAAACCTAAGACATACAAGAAATACTACTTCATAGCAGATTTTGTATACATCGTAATTGGGTTGATTTTTCTTTCATTAATCGTGTAGGATCAAGAAATTTGAGGCTCTTGTGGGTTGACTGGTTTCCTTTTTAGGTATATCTCGCGGATAACTCGCTTTTATAAAAGCATAGGGATCTTGATTATGCAAAGTATTCCAAAAATGAAGATATATTCGAATTTTGCTGAAACTTCGCAAATCTATTGCTTTCTTGCTATGTGTCAAAATGTTACTATATCTCCTACTTATTTTGCTATTGTTGTAAAATGGATTATGTAAATGAACACATTGTGCATAGACCAAATAGAGTAATTGTGGTTAGTTTTTGTCGATCATATAACAAAAACAGATACTTAAGCTTAAGTAATTTAAATTTAAATACATCAAAGTACATTGGTCTATCGGCGATTTCGTTGGAGCTTCTTAATTCCGAGAATTTCGATAAAATTATGTCTATTTCCATGGCATCGTCCTACAGCGATTCAGGCTTTGTCTATCCACCTCAGTCACCTTCTCCGTTTTCATTCATCTGTGCTACAAAAATTGGTAGAAGCTCTTCATAGGTTATTAATTTCCCTCCCCACAAAGAGATTGACTTGCTCCATCGGACTACAGTTTTTTAAAGCTGATGTTTTGACAGTGTTTGACGGGATATAAATATAGGACCCGAGTGATTGAGAAGGACCATTAGTCTATCTGCCTATTTGCACGGCATTGGTAAAAGATTGAAATTGCTGAATTCTATCTTACTTGAGTATATTTGTATTCAAAGTCAATTTTCTTCGCTATCAAAAAAGCTACAACTACCTATAGAGCCTCGGTTAATTGACTGTATTGTGTTTAGAATATTTTTCTTAAGAATTGTACGTTTTTCACACAGAAACTTAATGATCTCATTTCACCTTCTAATGAAATCGTAAATTTTTTGCTTTCACACAGAAGTAACTGCTCGATTAGTATGAAGGAATGTCAAGCGAATAAAATGACAATGCTATATGACAGACAATCATGGCGGAACGATACAAGGTGGCAGCATGGTGACATACCTACATACATAAATAAGAATTCCATGTACTTTGTTTTTGTAAATTCGATGGACAAATGTCAAAATCGTACTGCGCCGGAAGTTGATGTATTAAATCAAATAAAAAAAAGGTTATAATCAGCTGTTCGATGCGGCCACCTTGTATCGTTCCGCCATGCAGACAATGACATTTACTTTGACAAATGACATTTTTAAGCACTGAACACACCAAAAACTAAGAAACTGAACGCGCCCAACAGAGTTGCATTGTGCTTTTGATTTCATTAGGCATTCGATTAGCTACTAATGAAATAATTATAGATTCGAGTTTTGTAGGGAAGATTGAGCTCAATAAGCGTCTTAATGTAGAAAACTGCCTTTATTATTCAATAAGCCGTCTGTGTGAAAACAGTATTAGAGAAACCTAGTATATTGCTATTACAATTTGCAAACCCACAAACGAGTATAGATACAGTATTAGACCAGAAGAATATATGAAGGAACTTAAGAGCTTTTTTTTATTGAATTGCCTTTTCTTCAATTGTTTAATCACCAATTGAGGACGTTCAAATGTAGGTTAGTACTTTTTCATGCAAGTACCTTTTATATGGCACATTGGCAACACTTATTTGAAACGATGACAATTTTTAAAACAGGGAATATTTTACATTTTTTTATTATTAAATTTTTAGGAAAATTTCAATAAAAATAATTTTCCAGTTAACTTCTCTGTGTTTTTTATTACTATTTAAATAACGAATAAACTGGTCATCACGGACAATAATTAAATTTTTGTGTTGATATTTTGAAGTGGTTTTAATTAAATGCAACCATGTGATATTTGAGAGGGTTTTGTGCATGTACGACATTTTTCATAATTGATTGGTACTAGAAAAGTATGTGCACACTCAGCAAAGGCCCCATTTATTTGAATGCTTATTCTGTGTATAAAAATGTTTGTGTTTCATTCAATTACTTCATTCTTTCTTCGAATTCAGGAGGGCAATCTTTTTTCCACTACTGAATGAATAATGGGTTAACTTTTAAGCCACATTCCTTCACAAGGAATGAATGAATGAAGAGCAAGCATTCTCAAATCAATGATTTAAAATTTCAAATGATTGCAGTTTTACAGCTCTGAAAGGAACTGATTACATTTCAATTCCAAAAAAAAAAAAAAAAATACCAAAAGTAATTTCGTTTCTTTTGAGGCTCTACTACAAGAAATTTTTGTTTGTAATTGAAACAATTAAAAAATACTTTGCGCAAATGTAAAATCTGCCCCAGTACTTTCGAACGAAATTGGAAATGTAATTGATTTTTTTGTTTTCAATTACATTACAAGGAATTGCAAAAGGACTTTCAATTCGCCCATTCCATTCCTCAAAGGAAATGTGACAGTAATTGAAAAACTACAAGTTAATTCGTATATAAGAACTTATTCCGATTGATACGGATGACTTTTCGGATCACACCTTTCATTATTTTATCAGATTTTTCTTGCGAGTGGGTACACAAGGCATTTGGAAACATCAAGTCATATAAAACCATTATTCTCCTAATCTTCCCAGCTAAGTAAGGGCGTCTTCTACCCTCCCATATCATAGGAAGGTTGCTATATGGATACCGCACACCAGTGATTGAAAATCCTTTTCTATTCTGGAGTTTTTCCGTTTGCTACTGCTCCGGCTCTCATCATGTATGGAGCAGAGCCATAGCATACAAATGTGATAGCATTTCTCCGGCTCTGCTATGCGCTACGTCGTGGTTTAGAGCAATAAAAAAAATGTATTGTTTATGCTCCGTTCGGCGTTCGTGGTAATTTCGGCTCAATTCGAGGTGACATTAGGATCATTTCGGGATAAATTCTGAATTTTTAAAGGATTATTGAGGATTGGTATCATGGATTATATAGGTGGCATTTTGGGATGATCTCGAGAACATTTTGGGTGATATTTCGGTCTCATTTCGGGATCATTTGGGGGTCTTTTTGGAATAATTTTGGGGAATAGGTATCTTGTGGTCCTCCTGCAGTAACTTGGTTGTCACTCGGAATGATTTTTGGAACTAATTACGTGGTCTATTTTATTTCGGGTCCCCTGTGGAGATTTTTAGATCACTAAAAGTCCGATTTAGGGCCGTTTCCGAATGATTTTGCGTACTTTATTAAGGTCCTTGCACTTCGGGATCAAATCGGGATGATTTGGGGTTATTTAGGGGTCCGTACACCTAACAGCTGGAACGCTTATTCTTATATGTTTTTTTACTTTAATATTTATTTAGTATTGAAAGCTCTTTCAAGCGGATTGAATAGCCTTTATATAGACAGTCCAAATGCCAATTTTTAAGATAATAGCTATCGAAGTTACCTGAAGTGACCTCCCAATGACCCAAAAAACCATCCGGAAGTGATGCCTAAGAGGATCAAGAGAGAATCTACAAAATCATTCCGAAATGACTCCGAAGTGGTTCTCAAATGATCTATAAATAATCCTGATATGAGCCCAAAATATCACCCAACATGATCTCGACATGACCTCGAAAATACGATAGGGTTAGGAAAAATTCTCGTGCGGTTTTATTAACCTGATGCCCACTACCTGCAGTGTGGCCACATACAATCACGCTTTGAATCGCAAAATATTTTTTATACTCAAAAAACTTGCATCATAACAACCCTTATGAATCTCTCGAAACATTCTACAAGTAAAAGTGCTCACATTACCCTCTTCCGAAAGACAGCCGAAGGCTACACCGCTGCCGGATGGCAATTCCACTACACAGACGGATCCAAAACCGCAGCAGCTACAGGGTACGCTATTGTGAACCATAACTATGATACCATACAACTTTCGTTACTCAGTCCGGACAGTTCAATTTTCACTGCTGAAACCGAAGCTATACTTGATGCTGTAAAGTGGTTAAAAACCCAAAAAGGCAAGCACGTGGTGTGCTCCGACTCACAATCCTGCATAAAAGCTGTGATGAACATATCACACTATAATGATTCCATTTGCGAAATAAGAGATATACTCATCAGCTTCCCGCAAAAAATTAAAATTATGTGGATCCCTGGGCATGCCGGGATTCATGGTAACACTATGGCCAACGAGGCAGCAAAATTCAGCACCTCAGCTCCACTAAAACTTAAATCCACACAGCATAGATCAGATATCCTACGAACCGTTAACACGGCATTAAGTACCTACAAACGGGAGATTTGGGACAATTACCAGCATGTATACAAGAATATTAACCCTAATGGAAAAGCAGCCATATACCCACGCAATATTCCCAAAAGAGACCTTCAAAAATACACTCAGATACGCTTGGGTCATACACGGCTCACCCACTCCCACATATTTTCCCGAACCTCGCCGCCGATATGCAACCTCTGCGACCAAGCACAATTAACTGTACCACATCTAATATTTGATTGCAATACAATCTCTAACACTTGTAATAACCACAACAAAACCATGGCAGAACTACTAACAATTACATCTGAAGAAAATATTAAAATATTTACAAAAATACTGAGAACTTGTCAACTATATTTTGATATTTGACTTTTATAATTGCAGGCTGAAAACCTTAGTCGTTAGTGCCTAGCTTTAAGTTTATTGTATAATTTATTATGCAAATAAATAAATAATAATAATAATAATAATATTTTTTATACTCAGCTGAGCAGAGCTCACAGAGTATATTAATTTTGTTCGCTTAACGATACCCCGTAATGGCATAAACTAATCGAGATAGGTATAGATTTCTTTATATCAAAATGATCTGGGCGAAAAAGAAATGATTTTAACCATGTCCGTCCGTCCGTCTGTCCGTGAACACGATAAAGTAAATTTTGAGTTATCTTAATGAAATTTGGTATATCAGTTCTTGGGCACTCAACTCAGATCGCTATTTAAAATGAATGAAATCGGACTATAACCACGCGCACTTTTTCGATATCGAAAATTTCGAAAAACCGAGAAAGTGCGGATAAGCGATGAAACTTGGTAGGTGGGTTGACCTTAAGACGCAGAATAGAAAATTAGTAAAATTATGAACAATGAGCGTGGCACCGCACACTTTTAAAAGAAGGTAATTTAAAAGTTTTCCAAGCTGTAAATTGGCAGTCGTTGAAGATATCATGATGAAATTTGGCAGGAACGTTACCCCTATTACTATATGTGTGCTAAATAAAAATTAGCAAAATGGGATGACGAACACGCGCACTTTTTAAAAAAACAAGTAAGGAAGTCTAAGTGCGGGTGAAACCTAACATTGCATACCCAGATGTACACTTGAAATGCTGTTGTTGTTTGTTTTGTGCGCTTAATATTGTTACAAGGCTGCGCAATAATCTATATATGTATGGTTCTATTCTGAACTAATTTTCGTTTAAAAGAAGCAAAAAGGATACAGAGGCTAACACCAATGACCTTGAGTGGGTAATAATGCAGTTTGCCTTCATATATGGGGATTTCCCTACTGTTTATTTTAAAACAAAGATATAACAGAACAATAAACATAAACACACAAGCGTCATTGTACTAAAAAGCGTCATTACAAAAGAACGACAGGGTTATAAATTTTCCAAATTTTACTAGAAATAGGTTATTACCTGCATCTACGCACTTTTACAAAATCTTGTACATAAAAGAAGGCGATTTAACCGATTTAGTCCATTTTTACTGAAAATATTTCCTGTTAAACACCAAATTTTTCGTCGAGTTATGGCTCCAGAAACGTCGGTTACACCCGAAGTTAGCCTTGCTTGTTACACTAAGAGTTTTCCAATTACTTTTCCAAGTAATTTAAGTAATAGGAATTTTCTAATTACTTTTGGGATTCCTTGTAATGTAAATGGATAATTTTCAATTATATTTTCAATTCCTTTCGAAAGTATTGCGACAGAAATTACATTTGCGTCCTCATATTATTATTATTATTTTTTTTTCATTAAAAACAAAAAATATGTTTGTACTTAAGTCCCTTTTTTTAAGGAATTGAAATGTAATCAATTCTTTTACTGTGGAGAAAGGGAATTGATTACTTTCCCCAAGCACTTGTAATGGGAATTGACGGTAATTTAATTCCTAAAGTAATTATTACTACCCAGCTCTGCTTGTTGTTATAAAATTATAAAAAAAAACACACTTTCGGAAACCTTGTACCTTCTGTTAAGTTTATTCAATTTATATACTCAGCGTGCTTTGCACACAGAGTATATTAACTTTGATTGTATAACGGTTGGTTGTACAGGTATAAAGGAATCGAGATAGATATAGACTTTCATATATCCAATTCATCAGTGTCGAAAAAAATTTAATTGAGCCATGTTCGTCCGTCCGTCCGTCCGTCCGTCCGTACGACTGTCCGTTAACACGATAACTTGAGTAAATATTGAGATATCTTCACCAAATTTGGTACACGAGCTTATCTAGACCCGGAATAGATTGGTATTGAAAATGAGCGAAATCGGATTAAAACCACGCCCACTTTTTATATATATACCATTTTGGAAAACACAAAAAACCTGATTATTTAGTAAAGAATACACCTAGAATGTTGAAATTTGACGTGTGGACTGATATTGCGACTCTTGATAAAAAATTTTAAATTTTAACCGCCCACTTGTGATAAAATCAATTTTACAAATATTATTAATCAAACATCAAAAATCGTTAAACATATCGTAACAAAATTCGGCAGAGAGGTTGCCTTTAATATAAGGAATGCTTTGAAGAAAAATTAAGGAAATCGGTTAAGGACCACGCACACTTTTATATAAAAGATGTTTAAAAGGGTCGTGGACGAATAAAATAAGCTATATCTTTGCAAATAAGGGCTTTATATCAATGGTATTTCATTTCCCAAGTGGATTTATAGCAATAAATAAGAAAAACTTCAAATTTAAAGAATTCGGCGTGGTACCGCACCTTTTATGACTAAGCAATTTTCCATGTTTCGGGAGCCGTACTAGAAAGAATGGACGAGATCGATTGAAGACCACGACAACTTAGATATAAAACAAGTTTAAAAGGGTCGTAGACTAGAATAATAAGCTATAATTTAGTAAAAAATTATTTTGAATCAATGATATTTCACTTATCAAGTTTTATTGTAAGAGGAAATGGGGAGGCATTTCTTTTAAACGGGCGGTGCCACGTGTTATGTAGAAAAGTAATTTATCTGAAATGAAATGTACAATTGAAGCTCACGCTGAGTATATAATGTTCGGTTACACCCGAACTTAAACACCTTTACTTGTTATTAATATCTTAGCTAAATTATTTATTTTTCATTTTAGTTTTTGTCCTAGTTTATCTGCTGCCAATTGGTTGAGAGTGACTATCTGTTTCTTTGATTAGTTGAAAAAATATTTGAAATTTGAAGCTGCCTCAGAAAAAACTTGGAAAATAGCAGACACCCTAATGTACAATGCTTATCAGTGTGTAAATATGATCGTGTTCGCATTTATGCGCTCAGTTTGTTTTAATTTTGTATTCATTCATTGTGGTTGCATATTCCAAAGCCTTCAGTTACTTAACGAGCAGTATCAAATCTCGCTTGGTTTCATAGCAGCGCATCAGCAGTGTAGTGCAATTCAGAAATCGTGAAATTTATAAGAGGATATTTCTTTTGGATTAGTTTGTAGCGAAAATGTCTCAAACTATAACATATTCAGAGGAAAATAGAAACGGTGTCAATTCCCGTGTACCACTGAAAGTGGCGATTGTTGGCGGCGGTTTAGTGAGTGAAAAGTACATTTTTTTTTAATTTACCTAAGAGCTGGAAACAGCAAAAAAAAACTACTTTTTATATTTAAGTGGAAGCTCAAAGTTCGCATAGTTTAAGTGGTTTTCTAATAAGAAATTGCTAGTATGATGGAGATGCTGGAGGATTCTAAGGGCGCGAATGTTATTGGAAGTGACGTTTGAGATGATAACGAAGTTAACATCTTCGTAAGCACCTAACCACTCAACCTTTGATAAGGATCTGTGAGTGCTCTCACCTACTGAATGGGGCGAAGCACGGTTAACACAACAACAACAACGAAGAGCGTGATTTTGCGTTTTACGCCTAGATTCTGAGCGTTACCGGTAAAATAGTTCCCAGAACATTATATAACCGAATATCGTTACCAGTTCTTTTATTCGCGATTCTGGCCCAAGTGGTAACGCTGTCATCTCCAAGAAACTCACCAGTGTCTGTGGAGAAATTTGAAAGGTAGTTTTCTTCGCTTTCACGGTAGCCACTTTGGTCCATTTGGACCAAAAATGGTCCCTTCCAACCCCATTTGGTCCGCTGGTCCCGTTTCTTCAATTTTGGTCCTTTTTAGGCAGTAGCCACGATTGGTACTTTTCTTTCTTTTCACTCAGGTAAAAATTCACAATATTGCCGAAATATTCGCCACACTTTCGTTAGCCCCCATATAATTTTGAATTTACTTCAATGGAACTCTCACCATAAAAAATTGCTCAGTCAGTAAAATGTACCAGAACAATAACATTTCACCTAGGATATAATTTATGCCAGGCATTAAAAAGAAAAGTGTTGGCAAACACATTGTCGTTAATTGTTGTTGAAATAACCGACTAATAAAAAAAAACTCTTGTTTTATAATAATATTAATAACGGCTAGTTATTTCGATCGGTTATACAGCACTATGTAAAATATATGAAAAAAAAATTTCTTCTCGCCTAGCATAGCTTATAGCGAGCACTTTGTAGTGACCTAACACTTTCAAAGCTTATACAAAGAAATTCGATGCATTACTTCTCGTTTGGAACTTTCATATTTAAATCTTTCTCACCCAGCTCAATGAGTTCAAGGAATTCCAGGACTATTGTGGTGTTAAGCCACGCAAGGTAATTGAAAACTAAGTATCTTCGCACAAGAAATATTTTAACTCGAAGACAGAAGGAAGCAAATGCAAAAGAGATTTGATTTCGGAAGAAATGTTTTGTATAAAATCATGCCCGTAGGTGCTAGCAGAATCCCTGAGTCATGGGATCAAAACTCACACTTACTGAATCTAGGCTCTGATATTAAGTTTAAACGCTAAGAGAAAAGGTAAGCATCTATAAAAATAGCACTAACAAAATTGCCTAGTTTCATTTATGATTTACTGAGTTTTCCACGTACATAGTTCGGCAACACCAGAACGCAAAATTTTGAACCGTTTCTTACTAAAACCTAACTGCACCATACATTTTATTTCATTGCAATCAACAACATAATGCTGGAACCAAGAGCTTTGTCACCAAAACTAGGTTCACAACGTTTGGTTGGTGGAAGACATAGACTTATCCTATGTCAAAATATAGTATCATTTTTGGTTGTATGCCCATATATTTGTTTGTTCAGCTTGAATTAAAGGAAAGTCTTCACTATGTTTAGTCAAATTTTATATAGAACCATCCTAAAATTTTGTATTTTATACTAATAAAATAAAACAAAAATTTCTTTTTTTCGATGAATTTTGGTCCCAAATGAAAATATGGTGTGGCAACCGTGTTCGCTTTACCGAAAATGTCTCAAGGGCCAATTAATGGTGACTTAGAACCATAAAACCATACCCAGATAAAACAGCTGATCGGACCTACCTTATGGAAATCAATGTAATCGATTAATGGTGCCATACCACAGCGCAAACGCCATAACCATACCATAGCCAACCAATTGGTTTTTGCTTTTTCGCCATATCCTTAACCTAAAAATATTTGAGTTGGTGAATTTATTAACTTTTTGTATATTTTATTTATTGTTTTGGATACGTTGTTTAGATACGTTTTACTAAGAGACTTATCTTTTGTGGAATATGTTTGTAATTTCTTGCGTTTTCTTCATTTATATGAAATTTTCACGATTTTTAGGTTAAGGCACCATTAATCGATCACATTGGTGATGGTTATGGATATGGGTATGGTTACAACTATGGCGTTAGGGTTAAGGAAGTTTAATTAGCCCTTCACTTGTAGATACGAGGTTAACGAATAAACGGGACGATGTGTATATGCATATTATGCATGTTAGGTTTCTACATAGGTATATTGTAATTTATTGTGTGAAAGTACATAATGTAAACAAATATGTATAGCAAGAGGCAACACTTTTTATACTCAGTTGAGCAGAGCTCACAGAGTATATTAAGTTTGATTGGATAACGGTTGGTTGTACATATATAAAGGAGTCGAGATAGATATAGACTTCCATATATCAAAATAATCAGGATCGAAAAAAAATTCGATTGAGCCATGTCCGTCCGTCCGTTAACACGATAACTTGAGTAAATTATGAGGTATCTTGATGAAATTTGGTATGTAGGTTCCTGAGCACTTATCTCAGATCGCTATTTAAAATGAACGATATCGGACTATAACCACGCCCACTTTTTCGATATCGAAAATTTCGAAAAACCGAAAAAGTGCGATAATTCATTACAAAAGACAGATAAAGCGACGAAACTTGGTAGATGAGTTGAACTTATGACGCAAAATAGAAAATTAGTAAAATTTTGGACAATGGGCGTGGCACCGCCCACTTTTAAAAGAAGGTAATTTAAACTTTTGCAAGCTGTAATTTGGCAGTCGTTGAAAATATCATGATGAAATTTGGCAGGAACGTTACCCCTATTACTATATGTACGCTTAATAAAAATTAGCAAAATCGGGGGAAGGACCACGCCCACTTTAAAAAAAAAAAAATTTTAAGTAAAATTTTAACAAAAAATTTAATATCTTTACAGTATATAAGTAAATTATGTCAACATTCAACTCCAGTAATGATATGGTGCAAAAAAATACAAAAATAAAAGAAAATTTCAAAATGGGCGTGGCTCCGCCCTTTTTCATTTAATTTGTCTAGGATACTTTTAACGCCATAAGTCGAACAAAAATTAACCAATCCTTTTGAAATTTGGTAGGGGCATAGATTTTATGACGTTAACTGTTTTCTATGAAAATGGGCGAAATCGGTTGATGCCACGTCCAGTTTTTATACACAGTCGTCCGTCTGTCCTTCCGCATGGCCGTTAACACGATAACTTGAGCAAAAAACGATATATCTTAACTAAACTTAGTTCACGTACTTATCTGAAGTCCCTTTATCTTGGTATAAAATATGGCCGAAATTCGACTATGATCACGCCCACTTTTTCAATATCGAAAATTACGAAAAATTAAAAAATGCCATAATTCTATACCAAATACGAAAAAAGGGATGAAACATGGTAAGGTTGTTTTATTGACGCGAAATATAACTTTAGAAAAAACTTTATAAAATGGTTGTGACACCTACCATATTAAGAAGAAGAAAAAGAAAAAGTTCTGCAGGGCGAAATAAAAAACCCTTAAAATCTTGGCGGGTATTACATATATAAATAAATTAGCGGTATCCAACAGATGATGTTCTGGGTCACCCTGGTCCACATTTGGTCGATATCTGGAAAACGCCTTCACATATACAACTACCACCACTCCCTTTTAAAACTCTCATTAATACCTTTAATTTGATACCCATATCGTACAAACTCATTCTAGAGTCACCCCTGGTCCACCTTTATGGCGATATCTCGAAAAGGTGTCCACCTATAGAATTAACCCTAACGCCCTTTTAAAATACTCATTAACTCCTTTCGTTTGATACCCATATTGCACAAACGAATTCTAGAGTCACCCCTGGCCCACCTTTATGGTGATATCGCGAAATGGCATCCACCTTTAGAACTAAGGATTACTCCCTTTTAAAAAACTCATTAACACCTTTCTTTTGATACCCATATTGTACAAACAAATTCTAGGGTCACCCCTGCTCCACCTTTATGGCGATATATCGAAACGGCGTCCACCTATGGAACTAAGGATTACTCCCTTTTAAAATACTCATTAACACCTTTCTTTTGATACTCATATTGTACAAACAAATTCTAGGGTCACCCCTGGTCCACCTTTATGGCGATATCTCGAAAAGGCGTCCACCTATAGAACTAAGGCCCACGCCCTTTTAAAATACTCATAAACACTTTTCATTTGATACCCATATCGTTAAAACAAATTCTAAAGTCACCCCTGGTCCACCTTTATGGCGATATTTCGAAACGGCGTCCACCTATAGAACTAAGGCCCACTCCCTTTTAAAATACTCATTAACTCCTTTCGTTTGATACCCATATTGCACAAACGAATTCTAGAGTCACCCCTGGCCCACCTTTATGGCGATATCGCGAAACGGCATCCACCTATGGAACTAAGGATTACTCCCTTTTAAAAAACTCATTAACACCTTTCTTTTGATACCCATATTGTACAAACAAAGTCTAGAGTCAACCCTGGTCCACCTTTATTGCGATACCCCGAAAAGGCGTCCACCTATTGAACTAAGGTCCACTCCCTTTTAAAATACTCATTAACTCCTTTCGTTTGATACCCATATTGCACAAACGAATTTTAGAGTCACCCCGTGGTCCACTTTTATGGCGATATCGCGAAACGGCATCCACCTATGGAACTAAGGATTACTCCCTTTTAAAAAACTCATTAATACCTTTCTTTTGATACCCATATTGTACAAACAAATTCTAGGGTCACCCCTGCTCCACCTTTATGGCGATATATCGAAACGGCGTCCACCTATGGAACTAAGGATTACTCCCTTTTAAAATACTCATTAACACCTTTCTTTTGATACTCATATTGTACAAACAAATTCTAGGGTCACCCCTGGTCCACCTTTATGGCGATATCTCGAAAAGGCGTCTACCTATAGAACTAAGGCCCACGCCCTTTTAAAATACTCATAAACACTTTTCATTTGATACCCATATCGTTAAAACAAATTCTAAAGTCACCCCTGGTCCACCTTTATGGCGATATTTCGAAACGGCGTCCACCTATAGAACTAAGGCCCACTCCCTTTTAAAATACTCATTAACACCTTTCGTTTGATGCCCATATTGTACAAACAAATTCTAGGGTCACCCCTGGTCCACCTTTATGGCGATATCTCGAAACGGCGTCCACCTATGGAACTAAGGATTACTCCCTTTTAAAACACTTATTAACACCTTTCTTTTGATACCCATATTGTACAAACAAATTCTAGGGTCACCCCTGGTCCACCTTTATGGCGATATCTCGAAACGTCGTCCACCTATGGAACTAAGGATTACCCCCTTTTAAAATACTCATTAACACCTTTCATTTGATACCCATATCGTACAAACGCATTCTAGAGTCACCCCTGGTCCACCTTTATGGCGATATCTCGAAAGGGCGATCACCTATACAACAACCACCACTCCCTTTTAAAACCCTCATTAATACCTTTAATTTGATACCCATATCGTACAAACACATTCTAGAGTCACCCCTGGTCCACCTTTATGGCGATATTTCGAAACGGCATCCACCTATAGAACTAAGGCCCACTCCCTTTTAAAATACTCATTAACACCATTCGTTTGATGCCCATATTGTACAAACAAATTCTAGGGTCACCCCTGGTCCACCTTTGTGGCGATATCTCGAAACGGCGCCCACCTATGGAACTAAGGATTACTCCCTTTTAAAATACTCATTAACACCTTTCATTTGATATCCATATCGTACAAACGCATTCTAGAGTCAACCCTGATCCACCTTTATGGCTATATCCCTAAATGGCGTCCACCTATAGAACTATGGCCCACTCCCTCATAAAATACTCTTTAATGCCTTTCATTTGATACACATGTCATACAAACACATTCCAGGGTTTCCCTCGGTTCATTCTCCTACATGGTTATTTTCCCTTATGTTGTCACCATAGCTCTCAACTGAGTATGTAATGTTCGGTTACACCCGAACTTAACCTTCCTTACTTGTTTACTATTATCTTTACTTATTTGCGCTTACAATTCTTTATTTTTCTGTTTTGCCCTTTTCTGAACAACAGCTGTTGTGTGGTTATTTCGATGTAACCACCTACTTTTGTGGGTAAAAAAATTATTCAGCTACTTTCGCAGGTAGAATCAAAAGGGTGTAAAAGTTGCCACATGATTTCGTTACCGTGGTGAAGAATGTTGTTACCACACTAGAATCGGGGCGTTAGTGACAAGTGGAAAGGAAAGAGGAAAATTTTTTTGAAATTCACTGGACAACTTCTAAGAGTTGGATACTCAAAAATATAAAAAATCGATAAAATTTAAAGGGTAACGTAACTAGTGTAATTTAAAAAGAAAAAAACAAAAGAACAGTTCATAAGCAAACATCTGGATTTCTAATAAAAAAGCTAATAAGCAGAATCAATAGGACGTAGAACCGCTATATGATCGCCAAAAACAAACGGCTTATTCTAGTATTTGATGACTTTAAAATAAGAATTTGGAATCTAATTCCACTGAAATATCAGTTACTTACTTGGGATTCAAGTTTTAAAGGAATCTCACTAAGTGATTTCTATTTGAAAGCAATTAAGAAGGAGTTATATTCTTGTATTGCTCGTTTTCATTTTTCTCCTTGTTGTTGTTGTTGTAGCGATAAGGACACTCCCCGAAGGCCTTTGCCGGATGCAGATCCGATACGTTCCGGTTCCAAGCCCGACCATCTCGGGAACGATTTGGTTTGACCACAGCCGACCCTCTAGGCCATAACGCCCTCCCACCGACTAGATCCAGAGCCTCGACTGTTAATAAACAGGATTCGCCACGGATAGATGAGGTTGACAATTGGGTTGGAGAAGCTATATATTGCGCTGGCAACCACTTAAAAGGGTTACGCTACACAACCACTTGAACATATTTGGTATTTTAGTCGCATCTTACGAAAGGCATACCTACCGCGGGTATATTCTAACTCCTAACCCGCTGGGGTAGTCTTTTTTCTTATTTTTTTTCTTTTCGCCGTTTTGTGCCATAATTTTCTTGTGTTGTAAGACCATTGCAACAACTATTAAAGAAGAATGCAAACTTTAACTTTGAGGACCAGTGCATTAATGTATTTGAGGATTTGAAAACTAAATTAACTGAAAGTCTCCGCTTCCTATTTATAATCCTTTAGAAGAAACAAAATTACATTGTGATGCCAGTTCTCTTCAACCTAATTCTGATATAGGGCGTTTTTGTGACAAATCCTGAAATGGGAAATTTTTGAAAAGTATTTTTAGATAGGATGATTTTGAATTGGCAGCCGGCATGGGGTGATAATGAACTGACAAAAAAAAAAATTCAAGAAAGTGGCTTATTCTCATAGAACTTTATATTCCGGCCTTGACTTGGTAGAAGAGTTAAGCTTTTGTGCGGTCCTGCTACACAGGGAGTATTTAAATTTTTAATATGAAATTTCCATTTAAGTATTCATGGAAGTGTTCTGGATAAACCGTTAATTTAGAATATTCGGAACACGTTCGTTTGATACTACCTCACGAGATTCGAATATTCCAAATAAGTATATACATAATATTTCAAACGACTCCATATTCTTAAATGCAGAAATGTCCGGAACATACGGAATGAATAAGTTAGCATGCTGAGTACAATTCGTTATGGCATCTCCATTATTTACTAATGACATTTCTACGTAAATCCATTTACTCGTCGAGTTTTTGACGTGGAACGATGAATTTTAAATTGGTTTAGATTTCGTATGTTCATAGGTTTATGAGAGTGCACGATTTCTTGGTTGTCCTCTCTTTTCATAAAATTACATATGTCCAGCCAAACTAATAGATCATGGCACGGTTAATAAATTAATAATAAAATTAAAAAAATTGTTCCAAGGAATTATGTATTTCTGTACTTATCGGATATTTGTAAGCTGATTGCTTCCTATTTCTACTACTAATATTTTTCGAAAAACCGCAAAGAAACAACACAGTTAACGGATGTCAATGCGATTTGGGAGCAAAATGGCTGCAATTGTCAAAAAATTTGTCAGGCGAGCAAACCTCTTGTGATTGAATCATGCGCTATATGTACCTCGGGAAATGAAAGATAATATAATAAGTTTAATACATGAAAAAATTGGACATCAATCTGCTATTGGTTTCCAAAAATGAAGCAAAAAGTTGAAAAATGTTTACGAAACTGCATTTAATGTATTATGTATGCATATCCAGTACGAGTAAATGAACGAAATTTATATAAATATCTAAAAGTCCCTTGCCATTTGATAGAATTCATGTTGTCCACTTTGGTCTCTGCCTTCAATACTATCCAAGCGGAAAATTTTGTTAGTTGTGACTGACGCCTTTACAAAATTTTTTAACTTTGAGCAAATGCTTCTGAGGCAATCAAGAAAAAACAAGAATATAATTTTAATTACTTCTATAAAAATAGTGTGACGGCGAAAGAATACAAATTTGGATATTTTGTAGTTATAAGAAATGTAGGCACGGTTGTGAGAACAAATAAAAAATTGTTACCAAGTTTTAAAGGGGCCAATATAGTATATAAGGTATTGGGAAATGATAGATACTATCAGCCCAATTCTAAACGAAAATTCCGTGCGAGTTTTTTTCCCTTCTCCCATTCCTCGTTTTCTAAATAAAAATTCCTTGTGAGTTTTTTCACTTCTCCCTTTCCTCCTATTCTGAACAATGTTCGAAAAAGAGGAAACCGGTTATGGGAGAAAAGTAGGTATTATGAATGTGAGGGAGAGGGAGATGTCTTTGCCATTTCATAGGAGTTTTTTCACTAGTTAAATTAAAGGGAATGCATCGAAATAGTTAAAGGAAATTCGTTCTTTTAAGAAAGAACACTTATTTGTACAAATTTGTGCGAAAATATGTATTTACATTCTACCACAATATTCTCACTGTTAATACAACAACAACCACAATATTCTTTATTTTAAGTCGAAAAATATAAGCAACGGAAAAGCTCTTCGCGTATTTGATGCAGCCATCCAGAAATGGCGCAAGGATTTTTTAAGAAGGCTTAAATAGATTTTGGCATATGGCGAAAGGCAAACTCAACTCGACTTGGCCGCCAGAAAATTGCTTTGCAGAATGAATGCAGGCAACTCCGGCGGATTTGTGTTATCCCGCCGGTCTTCTTCTTATGCTCCTCTGTTGATGTTGCTGTGGCACCAATTCATTACTCATTTCACCACATGAAATGCAATAATGTGCATTGTTTATACCTTATTTCTTAATTTCAAACAAATTCGCAACAATAATTAAACTTTTAAATTTTTTAAACAAAATAAGAAATGCGCAACGAAATTTCAATTGACAAAGCAGCTGACTTCGAAAATTCGAAATTCCTATTCCCCAATTTTTCATCTCCCTAGGAGAAAGGAATTGGAGGAATTTTTCCGCGGGAATAAAAAAATCCGCGAGAACAAAATTCCGCGAGAATATTTAGAATTGGTCTGTATATAGTGCGTGATATAGAAAACTGCCAACAAACTCAATTACCCTATGATGGAGTTATTAAAGCTAACCAAATGAGAAAATAGCTTGCCAATAATTTTAGTGAGGGAGATATGATGTTACATAATAGCGTAGATTAAAAAAAAAAAAATTATTTCACATATACGTTATAAACCAAAAGAATCAATATTAATTGTTATGAAAACTAACTTTAACCCTTTCGCCCCTACTGGGACAATGCGTCCCAGCAAACTTCAAATATGTGTACAACTTTTAATTTTTATCCAATTACGCATTGAAATGTGCCCAATAAAACCTTGAAGCCTTCCTTGATGATCAGTAACCGCCTTCCGTCATTATTGACATCAAATTTCCTCTTACGCAATATTTTGCACTGACATGTCGCAAAATTTCATCAGTAACGCGTTGTATTTCAGTGTGAAACGTCTATCTGGTACCGTTTTTATTCGTAATATACCGCTTGCTGTAAAGTTTAGGTGTGAATAAATATTATTCGTTCGAAATTGGAAAGAAATTATAACGAAAAAAGTAAGTTTTTTATATTTATAACTGCATTGGGACATATAATCCCAATAATGCATTTGTATGGGATAATAACATCCCAATATTTGTTTATACCTTTAGATGTGTACACATTTTTGGCCCTTTTGGTATTATTAGGACTTATTCGTCCCACCTATAAATGTTAATAAATGTTATTCGGATTATATATCCCAGGATAACGGTAAGGATTCAGGTATGCCAAACATTTCATATTATAGTCATATTACAGGATTAGCTGTCGTAATGATGAAAACACCGCCTGATTTCGAAAAAAACCTCAGGGGTGAAAGGGTTAAATTATATGACCGAGGTCGGTCTTAATTGGCCGAGTTGTAAACAGCATTGTACAAGAAAAACCCATGATGCAATTACTAGAGGTTTGTTCTCTAATAATGACAGAGCTTTGACACTCCCAAATTTGAAAATCTGGACGGGTTGCATTTACGAAGCAAGGAAAACGTGAATTAATTCAATCCTCTTCAGCGAAAATTGTAGTAGAAAAGTACCTTTAGAAGTATATTTCTGTGATAAGAAATTTGTAAATGCCAACAGGGTTTAGGTGAAATAATTCATTTTCTACTAAATATTTCGTGAATTTAATTTTTTTATTCAAAAATGCACTATCTCAAAATTTGTTTCAAAACTCCCTAACTGAGCATAAGTTCAATGCATTTTGACATAAGAGGGAGTTAATGAAAAGCATTTTGAGATAAGGGGTTCTTCAACCTAATTCTGATATAGGGCGCTTGCGACAAATCCTGAAGTGGGAAGTTTTTGCAAAGTATTTTGAGACAGAACGATTTCGAACTGGCAGACGTCATGGGGTGATGCTCTACTCCGCAGCTGCAATGAACTGACAAAAAAAAACAAATGAAAATGATTTATTGTCTTAGAACTTTATGTTCCGGCCTTGACTTTGACAGAAGAGTTAAGCTTTTGTGCGGTCCTGCAACTAGGGAGTATTTAACTATTTATTATGAAATTTCGGAAAGCTCTTTTCCGTTTAAGTATTCATGGAAGTTTTCCGGATAAACCGCTAATTTAGAATATTCGGAACACGTTTGTTTGATACTACCTCACGAGATCCGAATATTTCAAATAAATATATACATAATATTCCAAATATAAACTGAGTCCACAAATTATTAAATGGAGACGAATGTTGCGAACATACGGAATGAATAAGTTAACATGCTCAATGTATACATTTCGTTATGGCATCTCCATTATTTAGCTACTAATGAAATTTTTACGTGAATCGATTTACTACTTGAACTTTTGACGTTAAATTGGTTTGGGTTTCGTATGTTCATAGGTTTACGAAAGTGCACGATTCCTTGGTACCTGTACTTTAACTAAAATTACTTATGTTCAGCCACACTAATAGATCATGACATAGTTAATAAATTCATCATAAAATTAAAAAAATTGTTCTAAGGAATTATGCAGTTCAGGGCCTGTATTCAGTAAGTGTGAGTTTTTAAACATACATTTTTCTTTCATATAAATTACATGAAGAACAAGTAAGGAAGGCTAAGTTCGGGTGTAACCGAACATTACATACCAGCTGAGGTCTATGGAGACAAAATAAGGAAAAATCACCATGTAGGAAAATGAACCTAGGGTAACCCTGGAATGTGTTTGTATGACATGGGTATCAAATGGAAGGTATTAAAGAGTATTTTAAGAGGAAGTAGGCCATAAATTTATGGGTGGACGCCATTGAGGAATATCGCCATAAAGGTGGACCAGGGCTGACTCTAGAATTTGTTTGTACGATATGGGTATCAAATGAAAGGTGCTAATGAGTATTTTAAAAGGGAGTGGTGGTAGTTGTATATGTGAAGGCGTTTTCGAGATATTGACCAAAATGTGGACCAGGGTGAGCCAGAACATCATCTGTCGGGTACCGCTAATTTATTTATATATGTAATGCCACGAAAAGTATTCCTGCCAAGCTTCCATGGGCTTTTGATTTCGCCCTGCAGAACTTTTTCATTTGCTTCTACTTAATATGGTAGGTGTCACACCCATTTTGCAAAGTTTTTTTCTAAAGTTATATTTTGCGCTAATAAACCAATCCAATTACCATGTTTCATCCCTTTTTTCGTATTTGGTATAGAATTATGACATTTTTTTCATTTTTCGTAACTTTCGATATCGAAAAAGTGGCGTCCGACTACGACGGATTTCGGCCATTTTTTACACTAATACAAAGTGAGTTCAGGTAAGTACGTGAACTGAGTTTAGTAAAGATATATCGATTTTTGCTCAAGTTATCGTGTTAACGGCCGAGTGGAAGGACAGACGGTCGACTGTGTATAAGAACTGGGCGTAGCTTCCACCGATTTCGCCCTTTTTCACAGAAAACAGTCAAGAATCTAAGCCCCTACGAAATTTCACAAGGATTGGTATATTTTTGTTCCATTTAAAGTATTCTAGACAAATTAAATGAAAAGGGCGGAGCCACGCCCATTTTGAAATTTTCCCTTATTTTTGTATTATGTTGCACCATAATCATTACTAGAGTTGAATGTTGACATAATTTACTTATATACTGTAAAGATATTAAATTTTTTGTTAAAATTTGACTTAAAAAAAATTTTGTTTTTTAAAGTGGGCGATTTTGCTAATTTTTATTAAGCATACATATAGTAATAAGGGTAACGTTTCTGCCAAATTTCATCATGATATCTTCAACGACTTCCAATTACAGCTTGCCAAACTTTTAAATTACCTTCTTTTAAAAGTGGGCGGTGCCACGCCCATTGTCCAAAATTTTACTAATTTTCTATTCTGCGTCATAAGTTCAACTCACCTACTAAGTTTCATCGCTTTATCCGTCTTTGGTAATGAATTATCGCACTTTTTCGGTTTTTCGAAATTTTCGATATCGAAAAAGTGGGCGTGGTTATTGTCCGATATCGTTCATTTTAAATAGCGATCTGAGATGGGTGCCCAGGAAACTACATACCAAATTTCATCAAGATACCTCAAAATTTACTCAAGTTATCGTGTTAACGGGCAGACGGACGGACGGACATGGCTCAATCAAATTTTTTTTCGATACTGATGATTTTGATATATGGAAGTCTATATCTATCTCGATTCCTTTATACCTGTACAACCAACCGTTATCCAATCAAAGTTAATATACTCTGTGAGTTCTGCTCAACTGAGTATAAAAAGTGTACATTTTGAATCTCACAGTTACTGGATCTACCCCCACTACTTATCGGGTATTTGTAAACTGATTACTTCCTGTTTCTACTACTAATATTTTTCGAAAAATCGCAAAGAAACAACACAGTTAAGGGATGTCAATGCGATTTGGGAGCAAAATGGCTGCAATTGTCAAAAAATGTGTCAGCCGAGTAAAGCTCTTGTGATTGAATCATGAGAAAAACCTTTGTAATTTTCAGGAAATCGTATATCATTATGTTTTTCTTTTCTCAATTTTGATATGTGAAAATTTATTAAAAACTACAATATATTGTATGTACATACATACATACATTGAAGTCGAATTTCATTTTATAATAGCTTCTCAGCGTCCCCAACTCAATTGTCAACTTCAACTACCTGAGTCGAAACCTGTTACAAAAATTCGTGTATCATACACATATTTGGCAGGAACAGTTAATGCTCGCTAGATGATGATGATGATGAGAAGCTCCAAACCATTCCAAGATGCGAAACTTTGAAAAAAAATGCTCCCGAATCGAATCTTCAACGCTAACAATATAATTTCCGACGGTTCTGATAGTGTTTGAAAAAAATGTTCTTTACGGACCTTTACACGTTGCCTCCGGAGAGTACAGAAGATTACTAAATCGTGAGCTGCACGAACTTTATTGTCCAGCTAATTAAAATCCAGCGGCTAGGCTATGTTATGTGAATAAAACAAGATACGTCGGCCCAAAAAGCTTTCTTTTCGGTACTCATTAATGGAAGCAGTGATAAAAGAAAGCCCCCCCCCCCCCCCCCTCTATCAAAGAGACCAATTCTAAAATTTTAATACCGTTGGGCCTATGTTTCCAATTGGCTGCAGGTGTCGAAATGGAAAAACGACTGGCCCGCATTCATGGACGTCCTAAACGGTTTTTGCGGCTAAGCGCCGATTACAATTAAGGATTCAAAAACAAGCTTTTCGCACTTTTTATTCTAATGCTTTAAAAGTTTAACAACGGACTCATCTAATATATATGCTTTATTAATTGTGTTAAAGCAATACAAATAGGAAAATGTTGGCGTGGTCTGCTTTCCAAATTTTTTTAACTGTCAAAGTTATTTTATTTTCAAGACAGATTTTCGAAAAAATTAAAAGCGCTAAATTACATAGCTACATAAAAATAAGTTAGCTAATCTTATAATGCCACACATGTACTCCTATGTATTTTGATGCGATGAATCCAAATGGAATGCTAAAGTTGGGGGTTTCGGTTCGGCACTAACTTTAAAACAAGCTCAATGGTCAGTATATTTTTTTTCTAGTTTTTAGAGGTTAGGGCCGAACAGCGACCGGATTTTTCTCAGTGTGTCAATATGCATAGAAATATATGTATCGCAGTACCAGATCCGGTTGATTTTTTGTGTGGTTGTGTGTAAGCTCGCTCTTTAGGCATATGTGCACAGGAAAAAACAGGAAATGCATGTGTTGATGCGCTGAGTCCGAATTTGACATCAGAGTTGACCTAACAGGTCGTGGCGATTGAAATTTGTTTGAGGTTAGGGCCGAGCTGGAGCGCCCTAAGGCAATACGGTCATCGGATTCGAATTCAGCGTATTGTAATGCATGTGTGTACATGCGTGACATCACCTGATCCAGTAAAATTTTTTTATATACCAGTGTAATTTTACGCTTTTAATTTTATCAAGATTTACATACCTTTTGACCCCCATTAAAATATCTGTTATAAATAAAAATGTATGCAGTTCAAATAGTAAAAGGAAGTAGACCACACCTATATCTTTATTTATATAAATAATAAGGGAAAAAAAGAGATTAATAGGATGGCTAACTTCTGGCTGGTTTCTAACTTCGAAAGTCAATATCCATATTTTTCCTACAAATCTTTAAAACGGGGAAACTGATTTGTTGCATATGGATCAGACTATTCAAAGAACTTGATTTGGTCTAATACCCAGCCGAGTGTTTGTACCGTTATGTTGATTAGGCTGTACTTGCTGGTCAATAAAGACCTCACATAGACTGAATGTGTCCATATTGTTACCAGAATTTGTTTGACTACCAAACGGAACAACCCCAATTTGCGAATACTAGAAGTTTTCTAGGACTTAGCTTAATTGCTGCTTCGTGATCTGGCAACTCTGCTTTTGATCTCGTAAGCACAGGCTTAAGCTTGTCTCTTTAGAGAGAGGAGCAACTTTGTGAGTCTAACGTCGTAGGATTTTCATACGATCTAAGAAGTTTGGCAAATCCGCGCTTGTGTGCACGCTTTTCCTGCTTGATGGATTATATGCAATGCCTGTCTCTTTTTCACTTCTCCCAAACGGACTGGAACGTCTACCGTCAATTCAACGAGCGCTGCACCCTCCTTTGTCAACTCATCGGACTTTTCGTCGCCTTCTATCCCTTTATGACCGGGAACCAAGTACAGATTTATGGTCCGGCCTGACCGAAGTCTCACTAATGCTTCTTTGCATTCTAGGACACTTCTTGATTAATTACTGTTTGAGATTATTGCCTCGATTGCCGCTTGACTATCAATATACATATATGGGGTATTCCATCCCATTTCGACCAATTTTGAATCCAACCCCTTTAGAATTGGCTGAAAGTTTTTCTTCTTTTTCTAGCTTACGAAAGACGTTTTTCAGAATTTTTTAAAATTTTTTCATCCAACTCAAAAAAAGTATTGAATTTTAAAAAAAACACCGTTTTTGTTTTCAAAATGCTGTAACTTTTTCAAAAATTGACCGTTTGGGATCTTTTTTTTTTTTTTAAATTTGTTTTTAAATGTACTTTTCGAAAAAAATACAAAAAAAATTTTAATTTTTTTTTAATTTTTCAGTTTTTCGAGATTTTTCGAATTTCGCCATTTTTTTTTTCTCATAAGAAACTTCAATCAATTCTGCAATCATCCCCACTAATCCCGGAGTGGGCCGATTTTTTTTTTATATTTTTTTTATTTAATTGAAAAAAAAATTTTCAAAAATAAAAGATTTTTTTATCAATTTTATTTATATAACAAAAAAATGTAAGAAAACGATTTTTAAGTATTCTTTTCTTTATATATTATGAGAATCTACGATTAAAATAACGAGTAATTTTAAAGCGAGAATACTTAAAAATCATTTTCCTACATTTTTTTGTTATATAAATAAAATTGATAAAAAAAAATTTTTATTTTTGAAATTTTTTTTTTTCAATTAAATCAAAAAATATATAAAAAAAAATGGGCCGACTCCGGGATTAGTGGGGATGATTGCAGAATTGATTGAAGTTTTTTATGAGAAAAAAAAATGGCAAAATTCGAAAAATCTCGAAAAACTGAAAAATTAAAAAAAAAATTAAACATTTTTTTGTATTTTTTCCGAAAAGTACATTTAAAAACAAATTAAAAAAAAAAAGATCCCAAACGTTCAATTTTTGAAAAAGTTATAGCATTTTGAAAAAAAACGGTGTTTTTTTTTTTAAATTCATAACTTTTTTCGAGTTGGATGAAAAAATTTGAAAAAATTCTGAGAAACGTCTTTCGTAAGCTAGAAAAAGAAGAAAAACTTTCAGCCAATTCTAAAGAGGTCGGGTTCAAAATTGGTCGAAATGGGATGGAATACCCCATATGTATATTGACGTGACTACAGTTTAAGCACGCTTCCTCTAGAATTTCTGCTGCTTGCCTTACGGCTACAATTTCCGCCTGAAAGACACTTGCAAATATTGCTACACACGTGTATAGTATTGTGACGAATATTAACATCACTAAGCTGATACTAAATAAATAATCACGCAACAATAAAAAAACATGAAGCAGCCACTCGTATATACATGAACACATCAATCATCACTTACACACATATGTAAAAGGCAACGAAGAGATAACTCACACCAGGGCCGTAGAGAGAAAATCCGGGCCCGAATTTAATGATGATTACAAATTTTAATTATTCAATATAGAAATTTCGGATATCAAAGAGTGGCTTTACTTGCTTTTTTCGCTGCAAATTTTTTTATAATAATATCAAAATTTAACTGCCAAAACGGATTGAACACAAAGCGTGGCAAGTCCTGAAACTCGCTCTTGAGATGAACGCGATCTATGAAAGTTTTTGATTCTTGAAAGGACGCTGAAAGAACGTTCTGCACTAGCTACATTTAAAGGTATAGTGCAAAAGATACGTTAAGCAACACATATGTTGGGGAAATCGTATGCAGATTTTGAACATACATATGATGCATTCCATATGAAAAGATAGGTCGACCTCTACGATTTTCTTTAAATTCGGAAGATATGTAGTATTTGACGTCTACAATAGTGTGTCAAAATATTTTTTTTAAATTTTGAATATTTTGGATTTTATTAACGGTTGAAAATTTTTGAAAGCTAAAATATCTTTTAAACTATTAATTTTAGAATAAAATCTTTTGCTACAAAAAGTCTTTAAAATTAGTGAAGTTTATAAAAAAATTTTATGTTCTCAAAATTTCGAAAAATAATATGATTGAAAAATAAAATAAAATTTTTTTCAGTTTAAATTAATGAAGGATAGCACCGATTCTCTTTAAAAAAATCTGAAAGAAACTTGAATATGTTCTTAACCTACCCTTCAAATTTGAAAGAATGGTTTTATTTTTTTTTTTTTTTTTGAGAAAAAAAAATTTTAAATTCTATGTTGAATAAATCTATGATTTTGACGCACAGTAAGTTTGTGATACAAAAATTTTTACACTATATAACACTTCGAAATGGCATAAATATTATGAAAATGTAGTTTTATATTTTAAATTAGGTCAGTTTTTTTACTACTTTAAAAATTTTACAATCGCTCTCATTACATGGCGATACAACTTTACATTTAATTTTGTTGCTTGAAAAGGGTATAAAGCTGCGGAATGACCGTGTGCCATTGATTCGAACAGCTGTAGCGAAACGATCCTTTAGGAAGTCTTTCTTTTTGGTAATCAGCTTTGGAACAGAAACCAAATTGCATTGTTTTAAATTCATTTTTGACAGTATTAAAAAATTCAATTGGGGTAGTAATTGGTGTGGAGTCAGGACGGCGTAAACTTTCTCGTCGAACAAATCTTTTAACAGTACCACCGATTCCATCACAAGCGTTTTTACCATGCGATGTGGCAAAAAGTGCTATTCCGCTTTTATATTAAAATCCTGAAAGTGATACATTAAATTAATAAAATTGTATTTAGTTTTATATTGCGAAACTGCGCCATCTGAAAAGTAGTAAATTTTTTTAACATTGTCGTTATTATATTTTGATACAAGCTAATTAATCATTTTCTTTTGAAATAAATAAAAAGCAGTTGTATCATGGATATTACACTCTGAGATGAGTACAAAGCTCTCAAATGTGAAGCTCTTATTCTTATCCTTTTCTGCGCGATAAACAACAAAGGGATGAACTGTAACCTGATTGCTGTTCCAGTGGTAATCCTGAATGGCGTTCTGTACCAGAAAAGTGAAATTTTCAGAGAACCCACCAACTACTATAAATTCGCCTTCCTTTAATTGAAGTTTCAGTGCTTTGAAGAACTTGTTTTGGCTCTTGGCTATAAAATTGTGTGTTAAAATTACTGAAGCATCGGCTTTCAGCATTTCAATAAACGTATGAGTATTTTGATTCACTGCTTCTATAGAAGAACGGTCTGTATTGGTCCACTGTAAAAATTCCAAACTTTTTATATTATTTAATTCAAATGCTTTTCCAAGTTCAATACTTATTCCTTCGAAACCTGGACAAGAATTACACTTCCTAAGTTGACAATTATGTTCGAATTTCTCACAAGTCATCTCACGTAAGGCATCTTCGTATGTTTGAATGTATGCATGTGTGTCGTAATTTTGATAGAATTACTCCGACTTCGCATTTTATATATTAATTAACGGCCTTATTCATAGAAAATAAAATAGGTTTGACCAATCTTTTTTATTTTCTATGAATAAGAAGGTAAATATATATGTAGAAAACATCTGTTAACAATATGGATGCCATTTCGAAGTGTTATATAGTGTAAAAATCATAGATTTATTCAACATAAAATTTTCAAATTTTTTTTTCTCGAAAACAAAAAAAAACCATTCTTTTAAATTTGAAGGGTAGGTTAAGAACATATTCAAGTTTCTTTCAGATTTTTTTAAAGAGAATCGGTGCTATCCCTCATTACTTTACACTGAAACAAAATTTTATTTTATTTTTCAATAATATTATTTTTCAAAATTTTGAGAACATAAAATTTTTTTTATAAATTTCAATAACTTTAAGGACTTTTTGTAGTAAAAGATTTTTTTCTAAAATTAATAGTTTAAAAGATATTTTAACTCAAAGAAAAGCTTTCAAAAATTTTCAACTGTCAAATAAAATCCAAATTATTCAAAATTAAAAAAAAATATTTTGACACACTATTGTAGACGTCAAATACTACATGTCTTCTGAATTTGAAGAAAATCGGAGAGGTCGACCTATCTTTTCATATGGAATGCATCATATGTAGATGGCATTTAGTAATTCCAATGGTGACAGACCTTTATCAAAATTTGCTTCTGTGTTTCAAGTGAATTATTTCGTATTCTAAGCTTTGAGAGATGTCCGACTTGTATTTTTGGACAAATTTTGCAGCGCTCGCCCGAATCGTAGTTTCATCTTTGTCTTCAAATTGCCACAAAACGTCTCTCTCAAATTTCTCATAGCTGCAAATCTTCAGTAATGCCAGTGATTACCGAATCAACGATCACCAGGAATGTATTGTTTTTAAAATCAGGCTCTGAATAATCTGTAATCATCTCTTTTAAATTATCTTCAGAACGTCTTTTGGGTTTTCTTTTTCGAATGTCCGGAAACTTTGGCGAGATGTTCAATTGAATAGCAACTGTTTTGCATTCGTTTAAAATTGTTTCCCATTGGTTCCTGATCAACTTCAAATCAGCTAATAAGGCATCTAGATGTTTGACCTCAACATCTATGGTGGCATGGAAGACCACGTTTCTTTCATTAATGGTAGTCAGTATTTTGAACCAAATTGAGGACAGCAAAGATACATTCGAACTTGGTGGTGTACTTGAGAATGTGCCGGGAACATCGCCGTATGCTTGCGCAGTCAAATTTGGCTTTTGGCTGAAAGACTATGAAGAGAGCTCGGTATATTTTTTTTGAGGATGTCCTATCGTTGTGGAGTACTGCTGAAAATAGTAAAATATTTTTGTACAACTCCGAAGAAAGCAATTTCTGCCGTACAACATTCTGCAGCATCAACACCACATAAATTGAGACTGTGGGTTGCACAAGGCGAGTAATCAGCATTCGAGTTTTGTCGAGCATGAGACGTAGCACTCCGTTGTAAGCCCTTTCATATTCGCGCCGTTATCGTACCCTTGTGCACGAAAATCTTCAATCAAGTATGGAAAATTAGATCAGCGATTTTCTGACCAGTTTTTTGGTTACAATTCACGAAAGCCAAAAACCGTTCTTGAATTGTAAAATTTGTTGCTTTCGTATTGAAATGCAGTTAGCGCAAAATGAACGTAGTCAACGTGACTAGCATCAGGCATAGCATCAACGATAATAGCAAAATACTTGGCTTTCTTGCCTTGATCTAATATAGTTTCTCGGACGTGCTTTGCACAAATTTCTATAAACTCGTTCTGAATGTCTGGGGAAAGATAGTGAACTTGTAAACGTTTGTGCTCCTCTTGTGAAATCCTAACTTTCTCCAAATGATTTCTAAGTATCTGATCATATTATGGCTTATGAGATGTTAGATGCCCAAAAAATTTCCATCGTTTCGTTCACCACTTTCGCCTTTGAAAGCTAGGCCACTTTCACCCAAAAATAAAATAGTGTCCAAAATTCTATTGTCACGGATATTAGCATCACTAAATTATCCCATCACTAATGCGATGCTAAGGCCATGTCAAGCAGTATTTACGTTAATAATCAAATCAAGTATACACATATATAAGGCAGCCCAGAGAGATGTCACACACAGATGCATTTACTTATATGCCTATGTGCGCGCAAGAGACTGTAAACTACAAACATTCACATCAATAATTCAATATTTATGTATCTACATAAACGAATAAATAATTGCGTCTACACATATGTACGTATACGAGCAGCGGAGCGGCAATGCACAAACACATGCATATATCTTATCTGAGTTGTCACAAGAGAGAGCAATAATTTGTGCACGTAGTTGATGTCTGGCGATTTTGTAGCCGAAACAACTAGTAAGTTCTGGAAATCGAAGAGCCTAGAAGTATGCAGCGTAAACTATAAAAGCGGGGCGAGCGAGTAAGAAGTAATTCAGTTTGAGTTGAGCTATCAATTAGTTTGATTAAGCACGCGATCTGGCGGCCAATAGTAGAGTTTCATTTGAGTTATCAATCAGTTTGGTTATTAAGCCAGCGAGTAGCAAAGTATAAGTGTTATTGTGAAGTACTTTAATAAAGGCCATTTTTCCATTATTCAATATTGGAGTTATTTATTCAACAGTTTAGTGATTCGAACTTAGCAAAGGATTGCAAATAAGAGGATTTGCAAGTAAATTCGTTACAATTGGTGTCAGAAGAGGAATTGGTGAATAAATTCCAGAAGACAACAAGGACATGGCAAAGTTCAGTGAATTAAAGATCCAGCAAATGAAGAAGGAGTTGGAGAGCCGTGGATTGAATACAAGCGGCGTTAAACTCGAACTTCAGGCACGGCTACGAGAGGCAATGGAAGCAGAAGGAATTGATGTGGAAGAGTACATATGTATTTCACCTTGATGGCGAGGAGACAACAAAAATTGAAGAGAAAAACGAAACATCGCAGACGGTTACCAGCACAGACTTGAACATGATATTGGCTGCAATATCTGCACAAACATCGACAGTAGCATCAATGTCGTCGCAATTGGCATCCCAACTGGAAACACAAGAGGCACGTATAACAGAAATGTCATCGCAAATATCCACCAACATGTCATCTCAACTGGAAGAACAGAAGACATATATGGCATCACAATTGGAAGAACAGAAAACACACATGGCGTCACAAATTGCAGAACAATTAAAAGAACAAGAGGCACGCATAACATTACAGCTCGAAGCACAAGAAGAACGTATCTCAACAAAGCTGGAGGCACAGGAAACAAAATTCTCATCGCAGCTGGAGGCTGTTAGTGAACGACGAAATAAAGTGGAGGCCGAGATGGATGCTTTGAAAGATCGGATTCAGGAGTTACAATTGAACCGTCCAATCACTTCAACGTCTACTCTGAAGGTAAAATCCCCAACGTTTGATGGTTCTGTTCCATTCCAGGTATTTAAGCTCCAATTTGAGAAGACGTCGACAGCGAACAACTGGAATGATGAAGATAAAGTTACAGCTCTGTTCGTGGCATTGAAAGGGCCAGCAGCCGAAATCCTACAGACGATTCCCGAATGAGAGCGGAACAACTATGAAGCATTGATGGCCGCTGTCGAGAGACGTTACGGAAGCGAGCATAGGAAACAGATATTCCAAATTGAGTTGCAAAACCGCTACCAAAAAGCAAATGAGACATTGCAGGAGTTTGCTTCAGATGTTGAAAGGTTGGCTCATCTCGCAAATGCGGGCGCACCCGTGGAATACACCGAGAGGGTAAAAATCCAGAGTTTTATAAATGGCATACGAGACGTGGAAACGAAGCGAGCTACATACGCGAACCCAAAACTGACATTTGCTGAAACGGTATCACATGCATTGACTCAGAAAACTGTCTCCCTATTAAGTAAACCAGCATATAAGGCTCATCGTGTAGAAGTAGAAAGGCCAGAGTGGGTAGACACAGTTTTGGAAGCACTGAAGGGATCACAACAGAAAAATGCCGGAGTTATTAAATGTTTCAAGTGCGGCAACCCAGGTCATATTGCACGACATTGCAGCACCGGTCCCAATAGCTCCAACAATGTGGGTGGCCGTAAACGCAGAGCTGAAGGAGATGAGCAAATCTCCAAGTCCACTCAATCGTTAAACTAAAGCGAGTCAGCCGCAAGGGGCGACAGCTGGCTCCCTCAATTGAATGCCTCATAATCTCTATCTCGCAAATTGGAAGAAGGTCAAGCAATCTTACTGTTGGAGGACATGTGGACGGAAGGGAACGGTTACTGACTGTAGATACGGGTGCATCTCATTCCATCATTCGAGCGGATTTATTCAACAAGAAGATAAGACCATTGCTTGGAGCAAGATTACGTACAGCCACGGGAGAGGACACCCAGGTAATTGGAGAAGTAGAATGTGAAGTAGCAATTGGGAACGTCACGGTACTTCACAATTTTATAGTGGCAGGTATTGTCGATGAAATCATAATTGGAGTGGACTTCTTAATCAACCAAGGCATCAAGATCGATATGCAAAGCAAGACGATGCGATATAAGAACATGGATGTGCCACTTAATTTCGGCTACGAGAGAGGCTACAGCAGTAAACGAGTGCTGGTGGAAGAGAGTCAGCAAATACCACCAAAATCAGAAGCAGTCATCTGGGTAAAGGTAGATGGAGATTGTGAGACAAACAAATTGTGGGTTGTCGAAGCAGCAAATAAATCAGCACTGAACATACTTGTAGGAAAAACCCTGGCTATGACAAAACAAGATGGACGTATTCCGGTAAGAGTACTCAATGAGTTCAAGTCACCATTCAATTTGACCAAAGGAGCTATTTTGGGAAGATGCCAAGAGACCGAAGTAGTTATTAACTGTGAACAGCTCCAGGAATACGTTTCATCTAGTAATACTGATCTTTCAAATGATATCACGGCATGGACGCATGGGCTAGAGGACCCCTATCAGAGTAAGGCAAAACAACTGCTCCTAAAGTACGCGAACATATTTGACCAGGATGATTCTAAACCAGGCCGCACCAACGTTGTGAAACACCAAATTGACACTGGAGATGCGAGGCCGATCCGTCAAGCTCCACGTAGTGTTCCACTGGCGAAGCGGGAAGTTGTGAGTCAAATCATTCAAGAAATGAGCGACATCGGCGTCATCGGCGTCATCGAACCATCAGCTAGTCCCTGGAGCTCACCGGTAGTACTTGTAAAGAAGAAGGATGGAAAAATGAGGTTTTGCGTGGACTACCGGAAGTTGAATGACGTTACGAAAAAGGATAGCTACCCATTGCCAAGAATTGACGACACTCTGGACTCGCTCTCTGGTACGAAATGGTTTTCCACACTGGACTTGAAAACCGGCTACTGGCAAGTGGAGGTAAAGGAGGAAGACAAAGAGAAAACAGCCTTCAGCGTCGGAGATGGTCTTTGGCAATTTACAGTAATGCCCTTTGGACTATGTAATGCACCAGCTACTTTCGAGAGACTCATGGATCAGGTATTGAAAGGACTACATTGGAAAACATGCTTGGTGTACCTGGACGACATCATCGTATTGGGCAAGAATTTCGATGAACATCTTAAGAAATTGGAGGAAGTTTTCCAAAGAATAACTGGCGCTGGTCTGAAGTTAAGTCCCAAAAAGTGTGCGCTGTTTAAAAAGGAAGTAAATTATTTGGGTGCCACCGTGGTGTGATGGTAGCGTGCTCCGCCTATCACACCGTATGCCCTGGGTTCAACTCCCGGGCAAAGCAACATCAAAATTTTAGAAATAAGATTTTTCAATTAGAAGAAAATTTTTCTAAGCGGGGTCGCCCCTCGGCAGTGTCTGGCAAGCGCTCCGATTGTATTTCTGCCATGAAAAGCTCTCAGTGAAAACTCATCTGCCTTGCAGATGCCGTTCGGAGTCGGCATAAAACATGTAGGTCCCGTCCGGCCAATTTGTAGGGAAAAATCAAGAGGAGCACGACGCAAATTGGAAGAGAAGCTCGGCCTTAGATCTCTTCGGAGGTTATCGCGCCTTACATTTATTTTTTTTATTTAAATTATTTGGGTCACAAGGTAACGACAGAGGGCATCTGCACTGCGAACGAAAAGATAGAGGCTGTAAAGGATTGGCCAAGACCACAGAACCTACATGAATTAAGAAGTTTCCTTGGGCTGTGCACATATTACCGCCGATTTGTACAAAATTTTTCCAGCGTAGCCCATAGCCTCCATGAGCTTACAAAAAAAAATAAAGCTTTTGAATGGAAGAAGGAGCAAGAAGTGGCTTTCCAAACATTGAAGGAGCGTTTGTGCACTGCCCCAATGTTAGCATATCCGATTCCAGGAGCAACATTTATTCTAGATACGGATGCGAGTGGATATGCTATAGGAGGCGTTTTATCACAACTGGTCGATGGACAGGAGAAGGTAGTTGCATATTACAGCCGTTCGATTGGAAAACCAGAGAGGAACTACTGCGTTGCGCGGAGAGAGCTGTTGGCATTGGTAGAGTGCGTTAAACATTTTCACAAATACCTCTACGGCCAGCGATTCCGTGTCAGGACAGATCACGCAGCTTTAAAATGGCTACTGCAGTTCCGTAATCCGGAAGTACAATTGGCACGGTGGATCGAGCGACTACAAAGCTATGACTTTTCCATTGAGCATCGAAAAGGTAATACCCATGGAAATGCCGATGCAATGTCATGAAGACCATGTAGTTTGGAATGCAAGCCCTGTTCAAAAGCCGAGGCTAAAGAAGACATTATAGATGTCCGGCTAATGACTATAACATGTACAGATGAATGGGACAAGGAACAGCTAAGAAAGTGCCAGCTAGAAGATGCAGATCTGTCACGTGTTATGCAAGGGCTCGAACGAAATGAAAGACCAAACAGAGAAGATATGTCAGCAGAGAGTCCCATTGCGAAGTCATATTGGGCACAGTGGAACAGTTTAGAATTGATATCCGGTTGCCTTCATCGAGTATGGGAGAGTGAGGATGGTAAATACAAGAATAAACTGATAGTTGTTCCCAGAAAGAGGATTCCTGATGTGCTCAGAGAGCTGCATAATGGTCCAAGCGGAGGTCATCTTGGAATCACGAAGACGCTCGAGAAGATTAAACAGAGATTCTGTTGGGTTGGTTGCCGTCAGTCGGTCACTGAGTGGATTGCGAACTGCGAGGTTTGCAGCAGAGCGAAAGGGCCCAGAACACGAAGTCATGGCCAGATGAAGCAATATAACTCAGGTGCGCCATTTGAAAGGATCGCTATGGATGTCGCCGGTCCATTTCCTACTAGCAACGGCGGAAACAAATATGTACTGGTAGTTATGGATTATTTCAGCAAATGGCCAGAGGTATACCTAATCCCAAATCAAGAAGCGGAAACGGTAGCAGAAGTGTTTATAAACAATTGGGTTGCAAGGTATGGTGTACCAATGGAGTTACATTCTGACCAAGGCAGAAATTTCGAATCAGCTGTGTTCCAGGAAATGTGTAAGTCATTGGGCATTCGAAAAACACGGACAACTGCATTGCATCCTCAATCCGATGGTATGGTAGAACGATTCAATAGAACATTGGAGGAGCACTTAAGGAAAGTAGTGGACAAGTACCATAAAGAATGGGATACCCGCATACCATTATTCTTGATGGCTTACCGATAAGCAGTGCATGAGACAACGGGCCAAACCCCTGCAAAAGTAATTTTTGGCAATGACCTTAGACTGCCAGCTGATTTGAAGTTTGGGATAGATGCCAATGCCGAGCGAAATGACAGGAAATCCACTAGTGATTTGCAAGAATAGCTAAGAGAAATACATGATCTGATAAGGCAACGAACAAAGATTATGAGTGACAAGATGAAAGCCAGATATGATAAAGCAATTAATTTAGAAGGTTTTCAGGAAGGAGATTTGGTGCTGTTATACAACCCACAACGTAAAAAAGCTTTGTCCCCGAAATTGCAGTGTAATTGGGAAGGCCCATACAAAGTTGTAAAACGGATCAACGATGTAGTGTAGCGCATACAAACCATCGGTAAACCACGAACCAAAATGAAGGTGGTCCATTTGGAAAGGCTAGCAACGTTTAGATCGAGAGATTTGTCTGATCTGGACGATCAGACTTAGGTGGAGGGCAGTGTCACGGATATTAGCATCACTAAATTATCCCATCACTAATGCGATGCTAAGACCATGCCAAGCAGTATTTACGTTAATAATCAAATCAAGTATACACATATATAAGGCAGCCCAGAGAGATGTCACACACAGATGCATTTACTTATATGCCTATGTGCGCGCAAGAGACTGTAAACTACAAACATTCACATCAATAATTCAATCTTTATGTATCTACATAAACGAATAAATAATTGCGTCTACACATATGTACGTATACGAGCAGCGGAGCGGCAATGCACAAACACATGCATATATCTTATCTGAGTTGTCACAAGAGAGAGCAATAATTTGTGCACGTAGTTGTGGCTGGCGATTTTGTAGCCGAAACAACTAGTAAGTTCTGGAAATCGAAGAGCCTAGAAGTATGCAGCGTAAACTATAAAAGCGGGGCAAGCGAGTAAGAAGTAATTCAGTTTGAGTTGAGCTATCAATCAGTTTGATTAAGCACGCGATCTGGCGGCCAATAGTAGAGTTTCATTTGGGTTATCAATCAGTTTGGTTATTAAGCCAGCGAGTAGCAAAGTATAAGTGTTATTGTGAAGTACTTTAATAAAGGCCATTTTTCCATTATTCAATATTGGAGTTATTTATTCAACAGTTTAGTGATTCGAACTTAGCAGAGGATTGCAAATAAGAGGATTTGCAAGTAAATTCGTTACACTATATAAAATTTCTTTCCACTTTTGAGTTTCAGTGATTAGCTGGTCATTGATAAGTGTATCAATTGTAGCGTTCTTTTGAATTAGATTTTGTAAAGATCGCCTTTGAATATAACATTTAATGTGATCTTGAGTATTTTCGTGCGATGGCAGTTTATCGTATAGCTTCTTCCGTACCTGGAATTTCGAATATCCGCAGAACAAATTTTAGGTCGATTTAAAGTATTGGTGCTAATAGACGACATGGTAGGCAAGAAAAAGCATTGCTACTGGCACTCCACACTAACCAGTCACGCTCCCTTTTCTCTCCATTTGGAAAGATTCTGTTTAACAAAGAGGTATGAAATGCCTCGTCATGAAAATCACGCGAAAAAATAACAGGACCCTTCTGATGACCTCGACGAATTATTTCGTTGACTTCTTCAGATCACAAAAACTCATTATTCACGGTACCGATATCGAAGTCGTTTAAATAATCTGGACTTTGATACAGAGTTGGTGGTATTGTTGGAAGACTTTCTGTTGAAGATGAACCTTCATCAATGTCACCACGAAAACTTCACGATTTCGGATTCATGTAAACAAACATTTTTATTTGATGTTTTTATTATCTCCTCTGGCCCAATCAAAAAATCATTATCAATATTCGTTGCTTTTGTAATTCGGCTTAAAATTTGCACATGGAACAACTAAAGACTCTCCTGAATTAAAAGAAATGTCTTAGTACCTCTAAATCGCGGGCCCCTGAGAAACCCCGGGCCCGGAGGGAATCTCCCAGGAACTCTACGCCATGGCGATGTCGAGAACCGAATAAGATATAATGATGTGCTGTACAAGCTTTAGGCAGACATCAACTGAGTCCAGCGAATTGAAACTCAGCGGCTGGGCCATGTTATGCGAATGAAAGGTGATGTTCCGGCTAAGAAAGAATTTTATCGGAACACGCCTATGGAAGCAGAGGAAGAGGGCGGCTCCCACTCCACTGGAACGACTAGGTGGCAAGAGATTTAAATTCCCTTGGTGTGACCAATTCGCGCCAGTAAATCGCAACGCAAAAGCAACTGGCGTGCCTTGTTGAACGGTCATAACCGCTTAAACGGTTAAGTGCCAAAATAAGTAAGTAATTACAGCGGAGTCGTACCAATCAAGAGATTTAATGGGTTTCGAGCGTAATATCGTTAGCTTAATGTGAAAATGTGCTAAGCCACTTTTTACGAATTTTACAGGAGACGAAAGAAAATGAATAATTTTTGAAAAACCCTTTTTTTTCAAAACTGTGAATGAGGATACCTTAGTTGCAATACTTTTGAGTGTAACGCCCCGATTATGAGCTTTACGGGTAAAATAGTACCCAGAACATTGTGTAACCGAATATCGTTACCAGTTCTTTTATCCGCGATTCTGGCCAAAGTGGTAACGCTGTCATCACCGAAAAACTCACCAGTGTCTGTGGAGAAATTTGAAAGGTAGTTTTCTTCGCTTTCACGGTTGCCACTTTGGTCCATTTGGACCAAAAATGGTCCCTTCCAACCCCATTTGGTCCACTGGTCCCTTTTCTTCAATTTTGGTCCTTTTTAGGCAGTAGCCACGATTGGCACTTTTCTTTCTTTTCACTCAGGTAAAAATTCACAATATTGCCCAAAAATTCGCCACACTTTTGTTAGCCCCCATATAATTTTGAATTTACTTCAATGGAACTCTCACCATAAAAAATTTCTCAGTCAATAAAATGTACCAGAACAATAACATTTTACCTAGGATATAATTTATGCCAGGCATTAAAAAGAAAAGTGTTGGCGAACACATTGTCGTTAATTGTTGATGAAATAACCGACTAATCAAAAAAAAAAAACTTGTTTTCTAATAATATTCATACGGCTAGATATTTCGATCGGTTATACAACACTATGTAAAATATATGAAAATAAAAATTGCTTCTCGCACATCAAATCTTATAGCGAGCACTCTGCCGTGAGCCTAACACTTTCAAAACTTATACAAAGAAATTCTATGCATTACTTCTCGTTTGGCACGTTGATATTTAAATCTTTCTCATCCAGCTCAATGAGTTCAAGGAATTCCAGGACTATTGTGATATTAAGCCACGCAAGGTAATTGAAAACTAAGTATCTTTCCACAAGAAATATTTTAACTCGAAGACAGAAGGAAGAGATTTGATTTCGGAAGAAATGTTTTGTATAAAATTATTCCCGTAGGTGCTAGCAGAACTCCTGAGGCCTGGGATCAAAACTCACACTTACTGAATCTAGACTCTGATATGAAGTTTAAACGTTGAGGGAAAAAGTTAGCATCTATAAAAATAGCACTAACAAAATTGCCTAGTTTCATTTATAATTTACTGAGTTTTCCACATACATAGTTCGGCAAGACCAGAACGCAAATTTTGAACCATTTCTTACTAAAACCTAACTGCACTATACTGTAACGAATTTACTTGCAAATCCTCTTATTTCCAACCCTCTGCTAAGTTGGAATCACTAAACTGTTGAATAAATAACTCCAATTTTTAATAATGCAAAATGGCCTTTATTAAAGTACTTCACAATAACACTCAAACTTTGCAACGAATAGCTTGCTTAATAACCAAACTGATTGATAGCTCAAATGAAACTGAATGCCAGCGTCTCTACATTTGCTGCATTTTATACTCTCTGATTTCCTCGTTCGCATTTTCTAGGCGCTTCCATTTCCAGAATCTACTAGTTGACCTTCAGCTCTCAAATTTCTCAGCTGTAACTACAATTGCACGATTTTATAGCTTCTCTCATTGCATACTTTCAGGAGTATCTCAGATATATGCATGTGGTTGTGCCTTGCTTCTCAGCTGCGTGTACCTACATATGTGTAAACATAATGATTGATTCGTTATGTAGATACAAGTGACTGTCTGCTTTATTGTTGTTGTGACTTTATTTACTTAGCATCAGACTAGGGATGTGAGTATCACTTAGTGTCACTCATATTCGTCACACTGCCCTCCACCTAAGTCTGATCGTCCCGATCAGACAAATCTCCCGATCTAAACGCTGCCAGCCTTTCCAAATGAACCACTTTCATTTTGGTTCGTGGTTTGCCAATGGTTTGTATGCGGTACACTACATCGTTGATCCGTTTTACAACTTTGTATGGGCCTTCCCAATTACACTGCAATTTCGGGGACAAACCTTTTTTTCGTTGTGGGTTGTATAACAGCACCAAACCTCCTTCCTGAAACCTTTCCGAATTAATTGCTTTATCGTACCTCGCTTTCATCTTGTCATAATCTTTGCTCGTTGCCTTACCAAATCAAGTATCTCTCTCAGCTCTTCTTCCAAGACACCACTGGATTTCTTGACATTTCTCTCCGCATCGGCATCTACCCCATACTTCAAATCAGCTGGCAGTCGAAGGTCATTGTCAAAAATTATCTTTGCGGGAATTTGGCCCGTTGTCTCAAGTACCGCCGATCGGTAGGCCATCAAGAATAATGATATGTGTATATCCCAGTCCTTATGGTACTTGTCTACTACTTTCTTTAAATGCTCCTCCATTGTTCTATTGAAACGTTCCACCATGCCATCGGACTGAGGATGCAATGCAGTTGTCCGTGTTTTCCGAATGCCCAACTTCTTGCACATTTCTTGGAACACAGCTGATTCAAAATTCCTGCCTTGGTCAGGATGTAACTCCATTGGTACCCCATACCTTGCGACCCAATCGTTTGTAACCACTTCTGCTACTGTTTCTGCTTCTTGGTTTGGGATTGGGTATACCTCTGGCCATTTACTGAAATAATCCATAACCACCAGTACGTATTTGTTTCCGCGGTTGCTAGTAGGAAATGATCTTGCGACATCCATGGCGATCCTTTCAAATGATGCACCTGAAATATACTGCTTCATCTGGCCATGACTTCGTGTTTTGGGCCCTTTCGCTCTGTTGCAAACCTCGCAGTTGGCAATCCACTCCGTGACCGACTGACGGCAACCAACCCAATAGAATCTCTGCTTAATTTTCTCGAGCGTCTTGGTGATTTCAAGATGACCTCCACTTGGACCATTATGCAGCTCGCTGAGCACGTCAGGAATCCTCTTTCTGGGAACAACTATCAGTTTCTTCTTGCATTTACCATCCTCACTCTCCCATACTCGATGAAGGCAACCGGATATCAATTCTAAACTGTTCCACTGTGCCCAATATGACTTCGCAATGGGACTCTCTGCTGACATCTCTTCTCTGTTTGGTCTTTCGTTTCGTTCGAGCCCTTGCGTAACACGTGACAGATCTGTATCTTCTAGCTGACACTTTCTTAGCTGTTCCTTGTCCCATTCATCTGTACATGTTATAGTCATTAGCCGGACATCTATAATGTCTTCTTTAGCCTCGGCCTTTGAACAGTGCTTGCATTCCAAACTACATGGTCTTGTGACATTGCATCAGCATTTCCATGGGTACTACCTTTTCGATGCTCAATGGAAAAGTCATTCCTTTGTAGTCGCTCGATCCACCGTGCCAATTGTCCGTCCGGATTACGGAACTGCAGAAGCCATTTCAACGCTGCGTGATCTGTCCTGACGTGGAATCGCTGGCCGTAGAGGTATTTGTGGAAATGTTTAATGCACTCTACCAATGCCAACAGCTCCTTCCGTGTAACGCAATAGTTCCTCTCTGGTTTTCCAATTGAACGGCTGTAATATGCAACTACCTTCTCCTGTCCATCGACCAGTTGTGATAAAACGCCTCCTATAGCATATCCGCTCGCATCTATATCTAGAATAAACGTTGCTGCTGGAATCGGATATGCCAACATTGGGGCAGACCACAAACGCTCTTTCAATGTTTGGAAAGCTACTTCATGCTCCTTCTTCCATTCAAAAGCCTTATTATTTTCTTGTTATCTCGTCGAGACTATGGGCTACGCTGGCAAAATTTGGTACAAATCGGCGGTAATATGTGCACAGGCCAAGGAAACTTCTCAATTCATGCAGATTCTGTGGTCTTGTCCAATGCTTTACTGCCTCTTTTCATTCGCTGTACGGATACCTTCTGTCGTTACCTTGTGACCCAAATAATTTACTTCCTTTTTAAACAGCGCACACTTTTTGGGACTTAACTTCAGACAAGCGCCAGCTATTCTCTGGAAAACTTCCTCTAAGTTTTTAAGATGTTCATCAAAGTTCTTGCCCAATACGATGATGTCGTCCAGGTACACCAAGTATGTTTTCCAATTTAGTCCCTTAAATACCTGATCCATTACTGTAAATTGCCAACGACCATCTCCGACGCTGAAGGCTGTTTTCTCTTTGTCTTCCTCCTTCACCTCCACTTGCCAGTAGCCACTTTTCAAGTCCAGTGTGGAAAACCATTTCGTACCAGAGAGCGAGTCCAGAGTGTCCTCAATTCTTGGCAATGGGTAGCTATCCTTGTTCGTAACGTCATTCAACTTCAGGTAGTCCACGCAAAACCTCATTTTTCCATCCTTCTTCTTTACAAGTACTACCGGTGAGCTCTAGGGACTAGCTGATGGTTCGATGACGCCGCCGTCGCTCATTTCTTGTATAATTTGACTCACAACTTCCCGCTTCGCCAGTGGAACACTACGTGGAGCTTGACGTATCGGCCTCGCGTCTCCAGTGTCAATTTGATGTTTCACAACATTGGTGCGGCCTGGTTTGCAACCATCCTGGTCAAATATGTTTACGTACTTTAGGATCAGTTGCTTTGCCTTACTCTGATAATCTTTCTCTAGCCCCTCCGTCCATGCCGTGATGTCATTTGAAAGATCAGTATTACTAGATGAAACGTGTTCCTGGAGCTGTTCACAGTTAATAATTGCTTCAGCCTCTTGGCATCTTCCCAAAATAGCTCCTTTGGTCAGTTTGAGTGGTGACTTGAACTCATTAAGTACTCTTACCGGAATACGTCCATCTTGTTTTGTCATAGCCAGGGTTTTTCCTACAAGTATGTTCGGTGCTGATTTGTTTGCTGCTTCGACAACCCACACTTTGTTTGTCCCACAATCTCCACCAACCTTTGCCCAGATGACTGCTTCGGATTTTGGAGGTATTTGCTGACTCTCTTCCACCAGCACTCGTTTACTGCTGTAGCCCCTCTCGTAGCCGAAATTAAGTGGTACATAGTACATGTTCTTATATCGCATCGTTTTGCTTTGCATGTCGATCTTGATGCCCTGGTCGATTAAGAAGTCCACTCCAATTATGATTTCATCAACAAACTCTGCCACTATAAAATTGTGTACCACCGTGACGTTCCCAATTGCGACTTCACATGATACTTCTCCTAGAACCGTGCTGTCTTCTCCAGTGGCTGTACGCAATCTTGCTCCATGCAATGGTCTTATCTTCTTGTTGACTAAATCCGATCGAATGATGGAATGAGATGCACCCGTATCTACAGTCAGTAAACGTTCCTTTCCGTCCACATGTCCTCCGACAGTAAGATTGTTTGACCTTCTTCGAATTTGTGAGATAGAGATTATGGGGCATTCAATTGAGGGAGCCAGCTGTCGCCCCTTGCGGCTGACTCGCTTTAGTTTAACGATTGAATGGTCTTGGAGATCTGCTCATCTCCTTCAGCTCTGCGTTTACGACCACCCACATTGTTGGAACTGTTAGGGTTGGTGTTGCAATAATGCGCAATGTGCCCTGGCTTTCCACACTTAAAACATTTGACTGCATCATTATTCTTCTGTTGCGTACCCTTCAATGCTTCCAAAATTGTGTCTACCCACTCTGGTCTTTCTACTTCTACACGATCAGCCTTATATGCTGGTTTACTCAATTAGGAGGCAGTTTCCTGAGTCAATGCATGTGATACCGTTTCAGCAAATGTTGGCTTTGGGTTTGCGTATGTGGCTCGCTTCGTTTCGACGTCCCGTATGCCATTTATAAAACTCTGCATTTTTACCCTCTCGGTGTAATCCACGGGTGCGTCCGCATTTGCCAAATGAGCCAACCTTTCAACATCCGAAGCAAACTCTTGCAAAGTCTCATTAGCTTTTTGGTAACGCTTTTGCAACTCTATTTGATGTATCTGCTTCCTGTGTTCGCTTCCATATCGCCTATCTAGAGCACTCATCAATGTTTCGTAGTTGTTCCGCTTTCCCTCGGGGAATAGTCTGTAGGATTTCAGCAGCAGATCCTTTCAATGCCACGAATAGTGCAGCAACTTTATCTTCAGCACTCCAGTTGTTCACTGCTGCGGTCTTCTCAAACTGAATCTTAAACACCTGGAAAGGAACAGGTGTTTTTACCTTTGGATTATTCGCTGAAACAGCTGGGCGACTTAGTTGTAACTGCTTCATACGACCCTTAAAATCATCGACTTCTGCCTGAAATTGAGCGATTTTTGCATCCTGCGCTTCCAGTTTTGATGATTCCCTTGCTTCCTGTTCAGACAGTTGCGACGATATGCGAGTTTCTTGTGCTTTCAACTGCTCAGCCATATATGTCTTCTGTTCTTCTAACTGTGTTTCCATCTTAGATGTTATGCGTGTCTCTTGCGATTCCAGTTGGGATGCCAGTTGAGTTTCCATCTTGGATGTTATACGGTTCTCCTGGGATTCTAGTTGAGATGCCATATATGCCTTCTGTTCTTCCAGTTGAGATGACATTTGCGACGACATTGATGTTACTGTTGATGTTTGTGCAGATATTGCAGCCAATATCATGTTCAAGTCTGTGCTCGTAACTGTCTGCGATGTTTCGTTTTTCTCTTCAATTTTTGTTGTCTCTCGCCATCAAGATGAAAGACATAATCTTCCACGTTAATTCCCTCTAATTCCATTGCCTCTCGTAGTCGTGCCTGAAGTTCGAGTTTATTGCCGGTTGTATTCAATCCACGGCTGCCCAACTCCTTCTTCAGGTGCTGGATCTTCAATTCACTGAACTTTGCTATGTCCTTGTCCTCTGGAATTTATTCAACAATTCCTCTTCTGACACCAATTGTAATGAATTTACTTGCAAATCCTCTTATTTGCAACCCTCTGCTAAGTTCGAATTACTAAACTGTTGAATAAATAACTCCAATTTTTAATAATGCCAAATGGCCTTTATTAAAGTACTTCACAATAACACTCAAACTTTGCAACGAATAGCTTGCTTAATAACCAAACTGATTGATAGCTCAAATGAAACTGAATTCCAGCGTCCCTACATTTGCTGCCTTTTATACTCTCTGATTTCCTCGTTCGCATCTTCTAGGCGCTTCCATTTCCAGAATCTACTAGTTGGCCATGAGCTCTCAAATTTCTCAGCTGTAACTACAATTGCACGATTTTATAGCTTCTCTCATTGCATACTTTCAGGAGTATCTCAGATATATGCATGTGGTTGTGCCTTGCTTCTCAGCTGCGTGTACCTACATATGTGTAGACATAATGATTGATTCGTTTATGTAGATACAAGTGACTGTCTGCTTTATTGTTGTTGTGACTTTATTTACTTAGCATCAGACTAGGGATGTGAGTATCACTTAGTGTCACTCATATTCGTCACAATACATTTTATTTCATTGCAATCAACAACATAATGCCAGAACCAAGAGCTTTGTGACCAAAACTAGGTTCACAGCGTTTGGTTGGTGAAAGACATAGACTTATCCTATGTCAAAATATAGTACCATTTTTGGTTGCATGCACATATATTTGTTTGTTCAGCTTGAATTAAAGGAAAGTCTTCACTATGTTTAGTAAAATTTTATATGGAAACATCTTAAAATTTTGTTTTTTTATATAATAAAATAAAACAAAAATTTGGTCCTTTTTTCGATGAATTTTGGTCCCAAATGAAAGCATGGTGTGGCAACCGTGTTCGCTTTACCGAAAATGTCTCACTTGTAGATACGAGGTTAACGAATAAACGGGACGATGTGTATATGCATATTATGCATGATAAGTTTCTACATAGCTATAGTGTAATTTATTCTGTGAAAGTACATAATCAGCCCAATTCTAAACGAAAATTCCGTGCGAGTTTTTTCCCTTCTCCTATTCCTCGTATTCTAAATAAAAATTCCTTGTGAGTTTTTTCATTTCTCCCTTTCCTCGTATTCTGAACAATGTTCGAAAAAGCGGAAACCGGTTGTGGGAGAAAAGTAGGTATTATGAATGTGAGGGAGAGGGAGATTTCTCTGCCATTTCATAGGAGTTTTTTCACTAGTTAAATTAAATGGAATGTATAAAAATAGTAGCGGCCACCGTGGTGTGATGGTAGCGTGCTCCGCCTACCACACCGTATGCCCTGGGTTCACACCCCGGGCAAAGCAACTTCAAAATTTTAGAAATAAGGTTTTTAAATTAGAAGAAAATTTTTCTAAACGGGGTCGCCCCTCGGCAGTGTTTGGCAAGCGCTCCGGGTGTATTTCTGCCATGAAAAGCTCTCAGTGAAAACTCATCTGCCTTGCAGATGCCATTCGGCGTCGGCATAAAATATGTAGGTCCGGTCCGGCCAATTTGTAGGGAAAATCAAGAGGAGCACGACGCAAATTGGAAGAGAAGCTCGGCCTTAAATCTCTTCGGAGGTTATCGTGCCTTACATTTATTTTTTTATTTTTATAAAAATAGTTAAAGGAAATTCGTTCTTTTGAGAAAGAACACTTATTTGTACAAATTTGTGCGAAAATATGTATTTACATTCTACCACAATATTCTCACTGTTAATACAACAAGAACAACAACCACAATATTCTTTATTTTAAGTCGAAAAGTATATCATAAGCAACGGAAGAGCTCTTCGTATATTTGATGCAGCCATCCAGAAATTGCGCAAGGATTTTTTAAAAGGCTTAAATAGATTTTGGCATATGATGAAAGACTAATTCAACTCGACTTGTCCGCCAGAAAATAGTTTTGCTGAATAAAAACAGGCAACTCCGGCGGATTTGTGTTATCCCGCCGTCTTCTTCTACTTATGCTCCTCTGTTGATGTTGCTGTGGCACCAATGCATTACTCATTTTAGTGAATACCACATGAAATGCGATACTATGCATTGTTTATATTTTATTTCTTAATTTCAAACAAATTCGCAACAATAATTAAACTTTTCTATTTTTTAAACAAAATAAGAAATGCGCAACGAAATTTCAATTGACAAAACAGCTGACTTCGAAAATTCGAAATTCCTATTCCCCAATTATTCTTCTCCCTAGGAGAAAAGAATTGGAGCAATTTTTCCGCGGGAATAAAAAAATCCGCGAGAACAAAATTCCGCGAGAATATTTAGAATTGGTGTGAATGTAAACACATATGTATAGCAAGAGGCAACACTTTTTTACTATTATCATTACTTATTTGCGCTTACAATTCTTTATTTTTCAGTTTTGCCTTTTTCTAAACAACAGCTGTTGTGTGGTTATTTCGATGTAACCACCTACTTTTGTGGGTAAAAAATTATCCAGCTACTTTCGCGGGTAGAATACCAAAAGGGTGTAAAAGTTGCCACATGATTTCGTTACCGTGGTGAAGAATGTTGTTACCACACTAGAATCGGGGTGTAAAACTATATATTTAACAAAAAATACTATTTATTTGTCAAACTATTTCTAACGGTTCTGATCTGGACTCTTTAGCCGGATGGTTTATTTTTAAATTCAAACAAATGCTGTGTGGTGTCTTATTCCAAAAAGACAACTGCCACATACTTTACATACAAACTAAATGCTAAATCTCTTAATCGTTGTCAAGAGAGTTAAGACTTGGATGTAATTTTTGACTCCAAACTCTCTTTTTCTAGTCACATTTACTTCATTGTTTCAAAATTTGTTGCAATGGTTGGGTTCAGTAGACGTAACACCAGTGACTTTAAGGACCCTATCAGAAGTGGTGTTGAATATTGCTCAATAATATGGAATCCTTTCTATGACTCTAACTCCTATAAAATTGAGAAAGTTCAAAAAAATTTTACAAAAATTGCTTTACGTATGCTTCACTGGTCAAACGGCCTCCCATCATATACCAGCAGGCACAAATTGCTTGGTTGTTGTTGTTGTTGTTGTAGCAATGCTCGCCCCACCTAATAGCCGCGACCGATCACAAATTGTCATCAATATCCTCTAACGGGAGTCCAAGGAAACTTGCCGTTTCAACAGGGGTGGACCATAAGGAAAGGGGTGTTAGAGGCGTTGGTTCCACATTACAATTAAAGAGATGGTTGGTGTCATGTGGGGACACATTGCAAGCGGGGCATACATTTTGTATGTCGGGGTTGATTCTGGATAGGTAAGAGTTTAACCTGTTACAGTATCCAGAACGAAGTTGAGCAAAAGTGACACGCGTTTCCCTGGGGAGTATGCGTTCCTCTTCCGCGAGGAAGTACTGGATTCACCGGGCAATTCCCGACATAAAGGTCCGACGCCTGTGTATGGAGTTCACCAAGGACCTGCTTGTGTTTTTTCGCTTCATACGGCTGGGTTCTCAGGTGCCGTATTTCCTCAAAATGCTTACGGAGATGACTCCTTAGGCCCCTAGGCGGTGCTGGTTCGTCAATCAGATGTCTGTTGGGATGCCCAGGTTTCTGGGTATTCAACAGCAACTGTTTGGTCAGCATCTCATTTCTCTCCCTGATGGGGAGTATTCTCGCCTCATTATGGAGATGGTGTTCTGGGGACATAAGAAGACAGCCCGTGGCGATTCTGAGAGCAGTATTTTGGCAGGCCTGTAGTTTCTTCCAGTGGGTAGGTTTTAGGCTTGGCGACCATATGGGTGACGCGTAGCACGTAATCGGCTGGCTAATTGCTTTGTATGTGGTCATGAGCGTTTCTTTATCTTTTCCCCAGGTACTGCCAGCAAGGGATTTGAGGATTTTATTACGGCTCTGAATTCTCGGAACAATTGCGGTTGCGTGCGCACCAAAATGTAGATCCTGATCAAACGTCACACCCAAGATTTTGGGGTGTAGGACAGTCGGTAGCGTAGTGCCATCGACGTGGATGTTCAATATGGTCGACATTTGGGGCGTCCATGTTGTAAATAAGGTCGCGAAAGATTTAGTCGGTGACAATGCCATGTTTCGTGAGGCGAAAAAACTGGAGAGGTCAGGGAGATAGCCGTTTATTTTATTGCATAGCTCATCGGTCTCTGGGCCTGGGCCTGTGGCCATTATTGTGCAGTCATCGGCGTAGGAAACGATTGTGACTCCTTCCGGTGGTGAAGGTAGCTTAGATATGTAGAAATTAAACAAAAGTGGGGATAGGACACCACCCTGTGGCACCCCTTGTTTAATTCTCCTTGGTTTTGATGTTTCGTTTCTGAATTGCACCGATGCCTGCCGACCACCCAGATAATTTGCGGTCCACCTTTTAAGACATGGGGGAAGGGTAGACCCTTCCAGGTCTTGCAGTAATGAGCCATGGTTGACCGTATCAAAGGCTTTTGATAGGTCTAGCGCTACGAGTACTGTTCTATGGTGGGGGTATTGATTCAAACCGCAATTTATCTGGGTGCCAATGACATTTAGCGCGGAGGTAGTGCTATAGAGTTTTCTGAAGCCATGCTGATGAGGGGCTAGCTGCAAATGTGCTTGGAAATAAGGGAGCAAAATGGCTTCAAGCGTCTTTGCCACTGGCGATAGGAGATATATCGGACGATATGACTCACCTACGTTAGCTGGTTGCCCAGGCTTTAGTAGCGGGACCACCTTGGCCATTTTCCATTTCTCGGGTATGGCAAAGGTGGAGAGAGACAGGTTGAAGACATGCGCTAAATATTTGAAACCCTCTTTCCCTAGGTTTTTAGGCATCGGCATGGCTATGCCGTATGGGCCCACTGCTTTGGATGGTTTAGCGCGACCAATGGCGTCCTCAACCTCTCTAGTGGTGATGGTGATTGGTGACGCGCTGAATTTGTGTTTATGTGCGTGTCTATTGGCTCTCCGTCTATCTTTGTCGACCGTAGGATGCATTATATATTGTCGGCAGAAAGCGCTCGCGCATTTTTCCGCATCCGACAGCACCTTATCGCCAAAGGCGATGGAAACTTTGTCTTTGTGCTTAGTCGGATTCGATAGGGACTTTACGGTGGACCAAAGTTTACCTACACCGGTAGAGAGGTTACAACCTCTTAGGTGCTCTTCCCATTTCGCCCGCTTGTTTTCATCTACAAGCAATCTGATGCGTTGGTTTATATCCCTTATTTGGGGGTCGCCTGGATCAAGCTGTCTTATAAGGTCGCGTTCCCTCGCTAAGCTCGCGGCCTCCGCCGGGAAGTGGGCCGGATTTCGGGAATTCTCCCGGCGGGAATGAAATGTGCCGAGGCGGATTCAATGACCTTACGGAAGGCACGCTCCCCTTGGCGGGCATCAGTCGGGATAGGGAGGGCAGCAAAGCTGCTGTCTGTTGCAGATTTATATTCTTCCCACTTTCCTTTTTTGAAGTTTATGAAAGTGCGTTTTTCGGTGACGATGAAGTCGGCTGTAGGCTCGAACGAAATAAGTATGGGCAGGTGGTCGGATGCCAATGTTACCATCGGCTGCCAGTTGACGCAGTTTACGAGTTCTTCGCTCAAGATTGAGATATCTGGCGAGCTATGACAGCTTCCTACCATACGTGTGGGGGCGTCTCCATTTATTGTGCAGAACGTCGTTTCTTCTATTTGATCCGCCAACATCTCACCCCTACTGTCCGCCCGCAAGTTTGAATGCCATAGGTCGTGATGGGCATTGAAATCGCCTAAGATAATGCGATTGTTGCCAGTGAGTAAGGCCTCGATTTTAGGGCGGTATCCACTGGGGCAACAGGTGACAGGAGGGATGTAGATGTTGATGATTTCTAGATTTGCATCGCCTGACCGGACAGATAGGCCTTGACGTTCTAAGACATTGTCCCTGCGGTCGATGCCAGGATCAAATATATGATATTGCACAGAGTGGTGTATAATAAACGCGTGGCCGCCTCCATTTCCGCTCTCGCGGTCCTTCCTGTGGACATTATACCCAGAGCAGGTCTGCAATGCAGATCTTGCTGTGAGTTTAGTCTCTTGAATCGCAGCAATGCGGATGTTGTGCCGCTTCATGAAATCGACTATCTCCGTAATCTTCCCAGTTAGTCCATTACAGTTTAACTGCAGAATTCTGAAGTGCATGAGGGGTGACGCCGCCACTCTAGGGGTAAGTGACGGGTGACTACGCCTAGGTTGTGGAAGGCCAGGACGCAATTGCTGTTGTGACCTTGGGACTGGGCGCCCTTGGGCAAGTGGGGTAACCGGATTATTTGGGTTTGCGACCTGGCAACATGGCGCGATGAAACCCGTCGAGGGGTTGCCGTCGCGGAGACCAGAACATCTAGGAAAGTGGCACCACCCAAGGCAAGAGCTGCATTGAGCGGATGTCGCAAACCTATATATTCTGTGCTGACAGACGGTGCAAACGGAGGTAGGGACTAAGAGTCTGTTTCCCTGACCTGCACGATTGCTGCCAGAAAAGAGGGGGGAGAAGAAGACGGGGGCAGGGGCTGATGCTCAGCATTGTTACCAGCTCTACTACGAAGGTAGTAGTTATGAGTGGTATCAGCTGTTTGAGTTGTTGGCGCCGTGGGGCGCGAGCAGCAGCGGGTACTTGTTGTGGCTTGCTGAGCAGCGAGGCTGCTGGAAGGTAGTGGAGGGGCGCTTAGGCGTAGACTACGGGACGCCCTTGGGCGTGAGCAGCAAGGAGCCACAAAAGATTTATAAAAGTTACGTGGACGTCGGGTTTTGGGATCAAGCCCAGAACAACCTGTCCGATGCAACCATCCCTTGCACGAGACACACTGAACAGAGTATGACCGTCCTAAAAAGATTCTTTTCTGGCAAATGCAGCAAAACCATTTCTCAGGACCGGCGTCAGGAGACGGACCCGGATTGGGTTCGATACCTTCCCGGAGTAAGAGAATATGTAGCAGTCCTGCTGCAAGGAGCTGCTGGGAGGATGACAATTTGTGGGAGGGACGAAACAAATTAAATGGGGTCACACTGAAATGACAGTCCTTGGTCGGGAAAAATCCCGAGTCGCTCCGGTACATAGAACCGACTGCCTTGGGAAGTGCTTGGTCTTGAGGCTTTGCATGACAGAAGAACTTTTATCTCACTCATGTTTGCCGATAATGTAATAAACTTTAGCACGAATTGCTCTGATTTATCTAATTTGTTCATTCCATATATTCTACTGCGTGATCTTCGGCATAATAGATTATTTATCGAAATAACTCATAAAACGAATTATGCTATGAATGACCTATAACTAGGACTATACATCTAGCAAATCGATTCAGTAGTGTTATTAATTTTAATAACAGCTTATATAAGTTTAAGCTTGAATTGTTTTCTATTTTTAACTAGTCTGTAAGAAAGCATGTGGTTATCGACATGTAAGAGTTGAAGTAGAATATGGTCAGCGCAAAGCATTTATCAAACACCAAAGTCATGTCTCAATTGGGTGAATCCAATTTCAGAGGTTGTGTTCGCAACCCTCTCAAGCAAGGGGTTGCCAGCGCAATATATAGTTTCTCCAACCCTTGTGGTCTGCGTGTAAAAACTATTACTACGAATCACGTATTTCAACAATATATGATGTAAACGTAACTATTTGATGAAATTTGATGAATTTTGAAGCTTCTAGCCGTAAAAAAGGGGCAACAATTAGAATTTATATGGGGTGTATAATGTATATACCACCGATCTCTATGATTTTTTCAGACAACAATATATGCTATATACGTAAGCATTTGGCGAAATTTGAAGCTTCTAGCTGTTAAAATGGGGCAGAAATTGCGCAAAGTTTCTTATCTGAACAATCGGTTGTATGAGATATATACTATATATACCACCGATCTCAATGATTTTTTCAGACATCAATATATGCTATATACGTAAGCATTTGGTGAAATTTGAACATATCTAAACGATTTTTATTTATTTATAAAATAAAAAATAGGTAGGTACTTTGTGTGAGGATGCAAAGCTTCACGTTTTTTGTGGTCTGCATGTAAAAACTATGACTACGAATTACATATTTCAAAAATATATGACGTAAACGTAACTATTTTATGAAATTTGATGAATTTTGAAGCTTCTAGCTGTTAAAACGGGGTAGAAATTGCGAAAAGTTTCTTATCTGAACAATCGGTTGTATGAGATATATACTATATATACAACCGATCGCTATGATTTTTTCAGACAACAATATATGCTGAATACGTAAGCATTCGGTGAAATTTGAAGCTTCTAGCTGTTGAAATGGGGCTAAAAATGCTAAAATATATATATATACTATATGTATATACTATATATACCACCATATATATACTATTGTAACGAATTTACTTGCAAATCCTCTTATTTGCAATCCTCTGCTAAGTTCGAATCAATAAACTGTTGAATAAATAACTCCAATATTGAATAATGGAAAAATGGCCTTTATTAAAGTACTTCACAATAACACTTATACTTTGCTACTCGCTGGCTTAATAACCAAACTGATTGATAACTCAAATGAAACTCTACTCTCTACTATTGGCCGCCAGATCGCGTGCTTAATCAAACTGATTGGTAGTTCAACTCAAACTGAATTACTTCTTACTCGCCTGCCCCGCTTTTATAGTTTACGCTGCATACTTCTAGGCTCTTCGATTTCCAGAACTTACTAGTTAGTTTCGCTACAAAATCGCCAGCCACAACTACGTGCACAAATTATTGCTCTCTCTTGTGACAGCTCAGATAAGATATATGCATGTGTTTGTGTATTGATTCTCCGCTGCTCGTATACGTACATGGTACATATATGTAGACGCAATTATTGTTTCGTTTATGTAGATACATAATGATTGAATTATTGATGTGAATTCACGTCACTGCTTAGCATCGCTTAGAGACGATAGCATCGATCAGTGCTGCTAACATTCGTTACACTATATATATCACCGATCTTTGTGATTTTTTCAGAGAACAATATATGCTATATGCGTAAGCATTCGTTGAAATTTGAAGCCTCTAGCTCTTAAAATAGGGCAGTAATTACGAAAAGTTTCTTATCTGAACAATCGGCTGTGGGGGATATATACTATATATACGACCGATCTCATCAATTTTTTCAGGCAACAATATGTGCAATATACGAAATTATATGGTAAAGTTTGAAGCTTCAATCTGTTAAATTGAGTAAGATATGACAAAAATCCTCTTTTTCTGAAAACTCGGTTGTATGGAGGATATACGCTATAGTGGTCCGATCCGGCCGGTTCTGACAAATGTCTAATCGGACACCCCAATACACCCGCTCACCAAATTTTATCAAGATATCTCAAAAATTGAGGGACTAGTTTGCATACAAACAGACATACGGACAGACGGACATGGCTAAATCAGCTTAGCTCTTCATCCTGATTATTTTGGTATACTTAATGGTGGGTCTATCTATTTTCTTTTAAGGACTTACAATTTTGGGTTTCGTCACGAAATTAATATACCATTTCATTTTAATGAAAGGTATAAAAATAAAAACACAAAAAAAGCCATGAGCACTGTGTCTGTATTTAAGGGCTCACTTTCCGCTGCGTTTTTTTCCACTTGTGTACACACAGAGTATATTAACTTTGTTCGCATAACGGTAATCCGTGACGGCATAAACTAATCGAGATAGATATAGACTTCTATATATCAAAATGATCTGGGCGAAAAAAGAAATTCATTTAGCCATGCCCGTCCGTCCGTCCGTCCGTCCGTAAACACGATAACTTCAGTAAATTTTGAGGTATCTTGATGAAATTTGGTATGTAGGTTTCTGGGCGCTCATCTCAGATCGCTTTTTAAAATGAACGAAATCGGACTACAACCACGCCCACTTTTTGAATATCGAAAATTTCGAAAAACCGAAAAAGTGCGAAATTCATTACCAAAGACGGATAAAGCGATGAAACTTGGTAGGTAGGTTCACCTTTTGACGCAGAATAGAAAATTAGTAAAATTTTGGACAATGGGTGTGGCACCGCCCACTTTTAAAAGAAGGTAATTTAAAAGTTTTGGAAGCTGTAATTGGCAGTCGTTGAAGATATCATGATGAAATTGGGCATAAACGTTACTGCTATTACTATATGTGTGCTAAATAAAAAAATAGCGAAATCGGATGACGAACACGCCCACTTTAAAAAAAAATGTTTTAAAGTCAAATTTTAACAAAAAATGGAATATCTTTACAGTGTATAAGTAAATTATGCCAACATTCAACTCCACTAATGATATGGTGCAACAAAATACAAAAATAAAAGAAAATTTCAAAATGGGCGTGGCTCCGCACTTTTTCATTTAATTCGTGTAGAATACTTTTAAGGCCATAAGTCGAACAAAAATTTACCAATCCTTGTGAAATTTGGCAGGGGCATAGATTATAAGACGATAATTGTTTTCTGTGAAAATGGGCGAAATCGGTTGAAGCCACACCCAATTTTTATACACAGTCAACCGTCTGTCCTTCCGCTCGGCCGTTAACACGATAACTTGAGCAAAAATCGATATAACTTTACTAAACTTAGTTCACGTACTTATCTGAACTCACTTTATCTTGGTATAAAAAATGGCCGAAATCGGACTAGGACCACGCTCCCTTTTTCGATATCGAAAATTACGAAAAATGAAAAAAATGCCATAATTATATCTCAAATATGAAAAAAGGGATGAAACATGGCAATTGGATTAGTTTATTGACGCAAAATATAACTTTAGAAAAAACTTTGTAAAATGGGTGTGACACCTACCATATAAAGTAGCAGAAAATGAAAAAGTTCTGCAGGGCGAAATCAAAAGCCCTTGGAATCTTGGCAGGAATACTGTTCGTGGTATTACATATATAAATAAATTAGCGGTACCTGACAGATGATGTTCTGGGTCACCCTGGTCCACATTTTGGTCGATATCTCGAAAACGCCTTCATATATACAACTACCACCACTCCCGTTTAAAACCCTCATTAATACCTTTAATTTGATATTTGATAAAATCAACTAAACAAGCTAAAACAAACCCCAAAATCCATAAAACTGAGGCTAGTAAAGCTTTACAATGGCATATTCGAATCCGGTGTAATTCCTCAGAGTTTCAAGACAACGACTATCATTCCAATACTTAAACCACATAAAGAGCCAGACGATTTAAAAAGCTTCGACCTATATCACTTATTCCCTGTATGAGCAAAATGATGGAGAAAATAATCGCTACCATGTGGTTTTTACGAGGTACGAGCACTTTAGATGCTCTTCTTTTTCTTGATCATCACATATGTAAAACTCTGTCAAACAAAAATCACATTTCCATCCTTTCGATCGACTTTGCTAATTAAAGTTTCAATGCCCTTAATTATGAAAAATACAAAATAGTTATTTATACAGCTTATTAAAATCGGCGTTATTTATACATATTTGAGTCGTGTGAATAAAAAATAAACAAAAACATTTCTTTCTAGATTCGAGGAATTTGAACAATAAAACACTTCCGCATTTATATTTATATTTATTTTAAGTATGTATATCTGAGACTTCAGTCTTTTAAGATACATCAACAAGGTGGAAATTTAACAAGTATATAAACTTAAATCTAATACAATTTTGTTTAAATTAATAGAATAAAATTAAATAAAAATTTTACAGTGGGTATCAATTAAATTTATGTATGTTTCAGATAAAATTTATTTTTAATTTCAAGTTTAAAAGTGTAAATATATAGCATATATAGGATTTAGAACCAGTATAGTATAGGACAGACACTTAGGAACATGAAGCAGTTAGATTGCAATCATACTCACTCCGCAGAACTAAAGTAATTGTGAATTACCCTTTTGTAATTACAACCCATAGCAGCTTTGGCATGTTCTGGAATAGAATTCCACAGCCTCACAGCATTAACGAAGAAAAGTCTTGATGAGCACAAATAGGTATATTGTGGAACGATCAGGTTATGATGCTTTTTAGACCTTACGAATTTCAGTTTCTCATAAAAATATTCGGGAGTTTTATATTCTATAAGCTTGTAAATGAATATACAATTTCTTGCTGCCAGGTAATCTCAAATGGTTCATCCTAGAATTTTAGTCTTCCAAGCCGATATGTGGTCATATCTTTTAATACCATAAACATATCGCGTTACATTGTTGAATGCAACATCAATTTTGTGAGATGAAATATAATCGAGTTTGCTGTATACGAGCTCCGAGTACGTAAAGTGAGGCAAAATTAGTTGAACTGCTAACTTTTTTCTGGTATTTAGAGGCTTAAATGAGGCTGACATTCTTAATCTTCGTAGAACAACATACACATTACTAACAATTTTATTTATATGGTCTGAGCAAGTTAGCGAGGAGTTGACTACAAATCCCAAATTCCGTATCTTCTCAGTAAACATTAAGACGCTATTACCAACACACAATTCTGTAATGTATTCCACATGAACGACACTATTACTGATAGGCAATTGTAGCATGATACATAGGGCGGGTCGATTTGTGGGGAGGCAAAAAAATCGCCCATTTCTCTGTGAAAATCATATTCTAGGGATCAAAATAAGAAACTTTGCCGAAGGAAATATACCTCTAAAACGAATTCTGATGCCCCCCCCCCCCAAGTAGGGGCAAATTTTGAAAAATCCCACTTTGACCCATTTAGAGTGCTCCACTCGAGTCCAAATGTATGACCGACCCCCACTAACTTTGGAGGCCCGACCCACCGATGCCAGTAGCACACCTCCTGAACCCCCCTGGGGGTTCACCATGCATTTTTACTGACTCAAATAACCACTTGAGTTCATTCGCATTGACCAAACCATTCAATATGTATGAATCATACATTAAGTTCATTTGCATTGCCCACACCATTCAATATACCGATAAACCAACTTATGCATGAATCACATTAACGGTATGTAGGTCACTACACATTATGCTGACTAATCATTATTTATTATGAAACTATGTACATTGTGGTATGTAAGCATTAATGTAATTATGTATGTATAGGTTAACAAATTGTGTATAAAAAAAGAATTTCTTTAATAAAGAATCAATCGTCAATGAGCAATCAAACTATCATCAATTATCATTTATCGACTGATGTATTAAGTCCCAATTCGTTTTTATTTAACGTTTAACATTACACAATACATACGACTTAGCGGCATTTAGACAAAAACAATTATCGGATGCCCATTGAGAAATTGCCAAGAGATCACTGTTAATTTTAAAACACAAAAACTCAACAGGACCAACGCGACTGGAAAAATACAGTTGAATATCATCTGCGTAAGCATGAGCTTTGACGTACTGACATACAGAAAATACATCGTGTACAAAATTGCTAAACAAAAGGGGACCAAGAACAGATCCTTGGGACACACCAGAGGTAACACTACTAGACATTGAAGACTCAGCATTGCAGGCAACCCTTTGTGTTGTTCCAGTAAGGTAGCTTGTCATTAGTTTAAGGGAGCTATCCGAAAATCCAAAAAGGTATTTAAGCTTTTTGCAAAGGAGGTCATGATTAACAGATCAAAAGCCTTAGAAAAGTCCAGGAGACAAAGGAGCGTAAGATGACCATCGTCGAACTGTGACCTAATGTCGTCTATTATTTTTACCAGAGAGGTACCTCTGAAGTTGGCAAGACAACTTTTAAAAAAATAAATAACTTTTAAAAATAAAATAAATGTAAGGCGCATAACCTCCGAAGAGATCTAAGCCAAACTTCTCTTCCAATTTGCGTCGTGCTCCTCTTGATTTTCCCTACAAATTGGCCGGACGGGACCTACATGTTTTATGCCGACACCAAACGGCATCTGCAAGGCAGATGAGTTTTCACTGAGAGCTTTTCATGGCAGAAATACACCCGGAGCGCTTGCCAAACACTGCCGAGGGGCGACCCCGCTTAGAAAAATGTTATTCTAATTTAAAAACCTTATTTCTAAAATTTTGATGTTGCTTTGCCCGGGGTGCGAACCCAGGGCATACGGTGTGGTAGGCGGAGCACGCTACTATCACACCACGGTGGCCACGGTGGTGGAAAAAATTACCTATTGGGAAAATTGCCGTGAATTTGCCGTAATTTATCCGTGAAACAAAAAAATTTTCCGCGGCCCTATTTTAGAAAGAGCACCTTAGAGACCAGCTAGGAAAATAATTCTTGCGTACAAATTTGCCGTAAATTTGCCGTAGGTAAGTGGCATATTTTATAATTTCGAAAAAAAAATATTTACTCTACTATTTATAGGTTACTCACCATCCCTCTAAACAAAGGACATAGGCTTTTATTCACTTGTGAACACAAATCGTTACCGATAACTCTGTTATCGATTAGTTTATCGAATTATCGCAAAGTAATATTGCATTGTCATCGGAGTTATACATGTGTGCAAAATTTCAGCCCAATCGGACACCGGGAAGTGTATCAAATTTAACTTGCAAGAATTTATTACAAACAACAGCCAAGTGAAAGTAAATAAAAGCTTATAAATAAAATGAATGTCCATTTGTGTGAGGCTTATAGAATCAAAAACTATCCGGTCGATTTTGTACAAACTTTCACATAAGTTGCGTATACCTCACGCAGTGGTTTACACATAGGTTTTGTTGCGATCTATCCACAGGGTCTCGAGATATAGGCCAAAACGTGGAAAGAATTCGACTGGCTAAAAAAGTTGGGGCAATCTTGCACGGTTTACCGCGGAGACGTGAAGCCATTGTTCATATAAATGTTAAAATTTGTAATAAAACTTTTCGCGCACTTGCTAAGTGAAACTAAACCGTCTAAATCAAAGAATGATACGATAGTGATTTGGGTAACCCAATTTCTATTCCTTTTACATATATAAGTGCCATTTCAATAGACATCAACACTTGTCATCGCACTTACCACACATTAGTAACAATTTCAACCCTTTCAAAAAAATCTTGCGCGCTTGTGCAATAAGCGGATTAAACATTTCGTAAAATGCAACGTAAACTAGGGAAAAGCTTCGGCACAGATCTTAGAAAATGTTCTCTATACTCCTCATACATAAGTATCACAAATAGGACAACCAAGTGGATAGTTGCGGTCATGTACACACGTACATATGTACATTGGGCTGGGTCGATTTGTATGGACGAAAGTTAACCGATATGGCGCCATCGATTTTTGAATAGGATTTGGGCTCAGGAAAAAAGTTCCACTACGCATACCCAAAAAAATTTTTCGGACGTGTGAAATTTCATTTATTAAACTTTTTTTCAACTTTGATTTTTAAGGGTTTTTTCATGACCTACTAAAAAAATTTTCATATGTATACTGCTAAAAACGCAGGCGATAACAGTTTTTTGAAAAAAATAAAACAATTTACAATCAAATGAAAATTTTTTAGTAGGTCATGACAAAACCTTAAAAATCAATGCCGAAAAAAGTCAATAAAATGAATTTTCGCAGGCTCGAAAATTATTTTTTTGGGCATGCGTAGTGGCGCGATATCGGTTAATAAATCGACCCAGTCTAATGTACACACATATGTATATGACCTTATGTTCGTTTACTTCATGTGTGTAAAAAGGAACAAAGTATGTATATAGCATTTCCTAAAGGCCGCGGCACAATGACATTTTTCATAAAGATGCATTTAACACAAGCTTATGCATTCCAATAACAAGACCTGCTGAAGACCTAACTCGGCTTAAAGGCACATAAGCTTGACCAGCAGCAAATAATTTGCAGTCTAGATAAATAACAGCATAATCTACAGTAGTTTACTGTATGTTGTGCATAGCGTACAAGTACAAGTGTGTTGACTTCTTTCTGACAGGCACTCGCTTAAGTGAGCATAACGGGAAAATCTGGGTTGCCATTGTTGTTTCTGTTGAAAACGGTCAAATAGGGTTCTGTGCAGAGACGTAAAAGATTGAGCATTTTAATTTTAGATCATGGCGAAAAGTGTTCAGTTCAGAGTTATTCATTTTCATTAAAAGTTTAATTTATTACGGAGGATTACTCCTTTAAGTGTAAAAAGCAGAGAAAACGTAGTTTTTCTAATTATTGTGAAAAACTTTAATTTGAATTTCTGTACCCAGGTTTACTATATTTGTGTAACACAAGAATCTGGAGGTCAATTCCTTAACTATGAAAAACGGAAAAATGTACACTTATCGAAAACTCATTTGCACAAACAATTTTCACTTTGAATTTAGTTGTGTTTTTATGCACAAAATTTTGAAACTAAAAACAAAATTTTCATTTGTCAGAAAAAATAAAGAAAAAACGGCCTAATGTCAAAAAACCCTATCGAAATACAAACTGGCTTGTGTATTCGTGGGTTTTTATATTATCTTAATATATAAGAAACACGTGTGACACAATTTTGAGGCCAATGGACTCCTAAACTACTAAACTGATTTTGAATTTGTTTTGCACCCCGTTTGTAGTTTGATCTAACTTGAAATATAGGATAGGTGACTGGGTGACTAGGGTCTCGAGATATAGGCCAAAACGTGGATCCGGGTACCCCTAGAATGTGTTTATAGAATATGGATATCAAATGAAAGCTGTGGATGAGTGCTTTAGCAGAGGGTAATTTTCCTACCCCTGGGTGACTAGGGTCTCGAGATATAGGCCAAAACGTGGGCCAGTGGATGCCTAGACAGTGTTTATACAACATGGATATCAAATGAAAGCTGTTGATGAGTGCTTTAGTACAGAGTAATATATTATCCAGAGACGGACTGGGACTGGGATTAGGACTAGGACTGGGACTGAGACTCGGAGTGGGACTGGGACTGGGACTGGAATAAAATACATACCACCTTCTGGGACACGCAATAGGGGATGCAGAAGAATGAGAAGAAATTGAGAGAAGAGAAAAGAGAGGAGGAGAAGGAGATTGAGAAAGAGATAGAATGAGACGAAGATGGAGATAGATGAAGCGAAAAAGACGGAGGGAGGAGTGAATAAAAGGATTAGGAAAAAGCTAAGAGGGAGGGAGGGCAGAGTCAGACGGAAAAAGGTTATTAAAATGTATACAGATTGGCCAAATTTAGGGCAGGACAACGTCTGCCGGGTCTTCTAGTACCTTTATATTAAGTCGCTTTCATGCTTGTCCCCTCATTTCCTTACGAATTTTTGACCCACGGAAAAGTATTTTTCGGTAACTTCCCGTTGAGCTAGACACTTGATACTTAGAGCATAGTTCAGATCTGGGGAAGTTACAATGCAAGTGAAAAAAAATCCGACAGGTGGCGCACGGGACGAGATATACAGAAAATTTATTTTAAAATGGAAATTTCGAATTTTAACTAACTTCTCGGTGATCCAGAGACTTGAAACTTAGCACATAGTTTGCGAGTCGATGGCATTACAATTCGTGGAAAACAGAATGCCGCCAGGTGGCAGACGAATCGAGATAAACGAAAGTCCCTGAAGAAAGGCAGGGAATTTTGCGATCGATTTTTAGGTAACTTCCCTTTGCCTGAGCAGGGGATTTAGGATGGAACAAATAATTGTCAAAAAAAAGGGCAGGGTTATTAACGAAATTTTCCAACTTTTACTAGAAATAGCTTATTACCTGCGTTTTTAATGAAAATATTTCCTCTTAAAAGGCATACATGTGCACCAAATTTTTCATCGAGTTATGGCTCCAGACACGTTGGGAACTGCATTGTAAGAAAAGTGCCACGCACATTTTTCAACATTTGAATTTTTGCCACTTTCTTGTTATAATGGCACAAAATACGATTGGTACAAAACTATTTTTCGCTAAGATTTAACTTATTATTTTTGCCTACAACCCTTTTTAAAGTCGTATTATATAAAAGTGGGCGTGCTCCTTAACCAATCTTACCCATTTTTCTATCTGCTATAAGGAAAATATGTATACCCAACTTTGTTGCGATATGTAAATTATTCTTAGAGTTATGGCTCCCGATACATTGAAAATTTCTTAGACAAAAAAATGGGCAGTGCCACACCCATTTTCAAAAATTTTAGTGTTTTCCAATTTAATGTTATAATTCAATTTAGAAAGTAAAATTCTATTGATACAAAGCTCTTTTTCGCTAAGATATAGCTTATTATTTTCGCCTACGCCCTTTTAAAAATCTTTTATATAAAAGTGGGCGTGATCTTTAACGGATCTCGTCCATTTTTTCTAGAAATATTTCAAGCTATGGGGAAAATTTGTATTCCCAATTTTATTACGATCCGTTAATTTTTCTTTCAGTTATGACTCCTGCAACATAAAAAATTGCTCAGTCCTAAAAGGGGCGGAGCCACGCCCATTTTTTAAAATTTGAAGTTTTTCCTATTTATTGTTATAAATCCACTTGGGAAATGAAATACCATTGATATAAAGCTGTTTTTTGCAAAGATATAGCTTATTTTATTCGTCCACGAACCTTTTAAAAATCTTTTATATAAAAGTGGGCGTGGTCCTTAACCGATTTCGTTAATTTTTCTTCAAAGCATTCCTTAGAGTAAAGGCAACCTCTCTACCGAATTTTGTTACGATATGTTTAACCATTTTTGATTTATAATTAATAATATTTGTAAAATTGATTTTATCACAAGTGGGCGGTGCCACGCCCATTAAAAATTTTTTTTTTCAATTTCTTTCAGGAGTCTCTATATCAGTCCACACGTCGAATTTTAACATTCTGGGTGTATTATTTACTAAATAATCCGTTTTTTTGTGTTTTCCAAAATGTTATATATGTTATGTTATAAAGGGGACCAAGAACAGATCCTTGGGGCACACCAGAGGTAACACTACTAGACATTGAAGACTCAGCATTGCAGGCAACCCTTTGTGTTGTTCCAGTAAGGTAGCTTGTCATTAGTTTAAGGGAGCTATCCGAAAATTCAAAAAAGTATTTAAGCTTTTTGCAAAGGAGGTCATGATTTACCAGATCAAAAGCGTTAGAAAAACCCAGGAGACAAAGGAGCGTAAGATGACCATCGTCGAACTGTGATCTAATGTCGTCCATTATTTTTACCAGAGAGGTGCCTCTCTGAAGTTGGCAAGACAACTTTTACGTGGAAAAAATAAATGTAAGGCGCTGTTTTATGCCGACACCAAACGGCATCTGCAAGGCAGATGAGTTTTCACTGAGAGCTTTTCATGGCAGAAATACACCCGGAGCGCTTGCCAAACACTGCCGAGGGGTGACCCCGCTTAGAAAAATTTTCTTCTAATTTAAAAACCTTATTTCTAAAAATTTGATGTTGGTTTGCCCGGGGTGCGAACCCAGGGCACACGGTGTAGTAGGCGGAGCACGCTACTATCACACCACGGTGGCCACGGTGGTGGAAAAAATTACCTTTTGGGAAAATTGCCGTGAATTTGCCGTAATTTATCCGTGAAACAAAAAAATTTTCCGCGGCCCTATTTTAGAAAAACCACCTTAGAGGACAGCTAGGAAAATAATTCTTGCATACAAATTTTCCGTAGATAAGTGGCATACTTTATAATTTCGAAAAAAAAAATTTAAATTTGTTTATGGTGCACCGCCAACTTCACGTGAAGTTAGCGTGCTACCCTCAGAAAACCACCTTAGAGACCAGCTAGGAAAATAATTCTTGCACACGAATTTGCCGTAAATTTGCCGTAGATAAGTGGCATTTTTTATAATTTCGAAAAAAAAAATATTTAAATTTTTTTATGGTGCACCGCCAACTTTACGTGAAGTTAGCGTGCCACCCTCAGAAAACCACCTTAGAGACCAGCTAGGAAAATATTTCTTGCACACGAATTTGCCGTAAATTTGCCGTAGATAAGTGGCATATTTTATAATTTAAAAAAAAATATTTAAATTTTTTTATGGTGCACCGCCAACTTCACGTGAAGTTAGCGTGACACCCTCAGAAAACCACCTTAGAGACCTGATAGGAAAAAATTATTGCACACGAATTTGCCGTAGATAAGTGGGATATTTTATAACTTCTAAAAAAAAATTTCAAATTTTTTTATGGTGCACCGTCAACTTCATGTGAAGTTTCGAAAACCACCTTATACTATGTTCAAACAGAAAAATAAATTAAGGCAATTTCGATTTAAATTGAGTGGTGTTCATACAACTCAATTTAGCTTACACAATAGTAATTTGATAGCTGGTTGGCTCATCTCTACAGTAACAACATATCTTTGTTGAGACTGTCAAAATGTGCGTGTTGATATTAGGTGAATGGAATGGACTGAAAACATAAAATTTTTAGCGGTATACATATGAAAATTTTTTAGTAGGTCATGACAAAACCTTAAAAATCAATGTCGAAAAAAAGTCAATAAAATGAATTTTCGCAGGCTCGAAAATTATTTTTTTAAGCATGCATAGTGGCGCGATATCGGTTAATAAATCGACCCAGTCTAATGTACACACATATGTATATGACCTTTCATGTTCGTTTACTTCATGTGTGTAAAAAGGAACAAAGTATGTATGTAGCATTTCCTAAAGGCCGCTGCACAATGACATTTTTCATAAAGATGCGTTTAACACAAGCTTATGCATTTTAATAACAAGACCTGCTAAAGACCTAACTCGGCTTAAAGCCACATAAGCTTGACCAGCAGCAAATAATTTGCAGCCTAGATAAATAACAGCATGATCTACAGTAGTTTACTGTATTTTGTGCACAGTTGAAGCCCACGACACGACAAGACAATCGGCTGCTTGCAGCTGTGCCGTGATTAAATTTAGAAAGAAATTGAACTGATTTAGGCTGTATTATGTGAACGCCATCGTTACCAAAGCCTGCGCGAACCGATGATATATCGTTATGGTATAGCTGAGCACGTCTGTAATATGGCCATATAATTTCAGTGATGTGACCTATTGCTCCATTTACAAGTCCCTTAGCAACGTCAACGTTAGATCTCAACATAACTTTAGCACCAACAAATATTTCTAGTTTTTTAGAAAACCTCCTGTTTTGTTAATATCTGAGTGTATTATATTATTAACATCAATTTGATCATTGTTTTTTGTTCCATCAATTAATTGATCTTGCTAATAATCAGTTATCAGCTGAGTGAAAGAAATTGTGCTTTTGAAACGATAAGTTGAGCCAACTGTCAACAACCAATCGACAAAAACGTTGAGTGAATAGAGCGGACAATTTTTATGCTCACTAATTTGTCGTAAAGTTGCAACTGTGCGTTCCAAGAAGTTATCACTAATCAACTTCGCCAGCAGTTGTGCTTTTGGAATGCGCCCCATGCTTTCTTTGTTCAACTCATGGCGAAACGATACAAGGTGGAAGCTGATTATAAACTTTTTTTATTTGATTTGATACATCAACTTGCGGCGCAGTACGATTTTAACATTTGTCCATCGAATTTACAAAAACAAAGTACATTGAATTTTTATTTACGTTTGTAGGTATGCAACCATGCTGCCACCTTGTATCGTTCCGCCATGGTTCAACTCATTCAAATGAATTTGTATATATGTGCATACACATGTTCACGTGTTCTTGCAACAACAAAACGTTTAATACATACATACATATGAATATACAGATTTTCGAGAAAACATATCGTATGTGTTTGCCAAAAGTGGCTTCACTTCGTATATCAGCATCTTCGGTTTGTCAAATCTTTCGCGTTCAACGCAAACGCGGTGTCAGGATGAAAAAGACTCTCAACCAAATTACTGATACGTATCGCTACGTTTAAAGCCGGAGTCATTGGTGCCGTATGTCGTATCGCTGTATCCGTATCCCTAACGTAATCAGCTGTTTATCGTTACGACGGTAAACCAAAACCCAATTGGTTGGCTACGATACGGTTACGACCTTAGCGGCACCAATAATCGATTGCATTGATTCTCATAAGGTTGGTCGAATCAGCTGTTATAAGGTTACCGATACGGTTACCGATAAAGCACCAATGTCTCCAGCTTAAATAACCCTGACTGAGTATGAGTACACGATTTTTTATATCATAGACTGGAAAGAGTACAAAAGAGTTTCATTCGATTTGCTCTGCAACCGCTTCACTTCGCTGAAGCGCTACCATCATATGGTGCACGGTGTGCCCTCATAAGCATTAAGTTGCTTTCGTCTAAACGTTGCATTCAATCTTTGATGTTTGTATATGATTTAATATGTGGCTCAGTTGACTGCCCGGAACTGCTGACACAAGTAAATTTCTATGTACCAAGTAGAACTCTCCGTGCGCAATATCCGTTTCACGTTAATCTAATTAGCTAATTACCATAATTATGATCCTATTTCTAGGGCCCTCAGTGAGTTTAACAACATTTTTCGTAGTCTTGATCTTGATTTCGCACTCCCGAGATCGTGTTTTAGTGCTAAATTAGATTCATATTGTGTATAATTTCAATTTTAATATGTATGTACACTTAAGATTCTGATTTGTACATGCTAGTCTGTAAGATTATTGCAATCATAGACCTAATAAACTGAATTGAATTGAATATATTGGGGCATATTCATAATCGAAATAAAATGTGACTAAGTTATTTGAAGCATTTTTGACAGAGAGCACATATAAAATAGTGTCAAACAGGGCTAAATAACTTAAAATCATATTTTATTTTGACTTTGCCTATGTCGCGTTCAGTTTACTACTACTCATTGCAGATCTCTGCTCTGTGGGTTAAATCTGTAAAACAAAATCAAGTGCGCAGAAAAGTATGCAACATTGAGGAATAGCAGCCTAACTTCTACGTTCGTTGTATACACAAACAAAGCAAAGTTACCTCGTTCTTGAGCCGCTGTAGGTTACTCACCATCCCTCTAAACAAAGGACATAGGCTTTTCTTCCCTTGTGAACACAAATCGTTACCGATAACTCTGTTATCGATTAGTTTATCGAATTATCGCAAAGTAATATTGCATTGTCATCGGAGTTATACATGTGTTCAAAATTTCAGCCCAATCGGACACCGGGAAGTGTATCAAATTTAACTTGCAAGAATTTATTACAAACAACAGCCAAGTGAAAGTAAATAAAAGCTTATAAATAAAATGAATGTCCATTTGTGTGAGGCTTATAGAATCAAGAACTATCCGGTCGATTTTGTACAAACTTTCACATAAGTTGCGTATACCTCACGCAGTGGTTTACACATAGGTTTCGTTGCGATCTACCCACAGGGTCTCGAGATATAGGCCAAAACGTGGACCCGGGTACCCCTGGAATGTGTTTATAGAATATGGTTATCAAATGAAAGCTGTTGCTGAGTGCTTTAGTATAGGGTAATTTTCATACCCCTGGGTGACTAGGGTCTCGAGATATAGGCCAAAACGTTGACCCGGGTACCCCTAGAATGTGTTTATAGAATATGGATATCAAATGAAAGCTGTTGATGAGTGCTTTAGTTGAGGGTAATTTTCATACCCCTGGGTGACTAGGGTCTCGAGATATAGGCCAAAACGTGGACCCGGGTACCTCTACAATGTGTTTATAGAATATGGATATCAAATGAAAGCTGTTGATGAGTGCTTTAGTAGAGGGTAATTTTCATACCCCTGGGTGACTAGGGTCTCGAGATATAGGCCAAAACGTGGACCCGGGTACCCCTAGAATGTGTTTATAGAATATGGATATCAAATGAAAGCTGTTGATGAGTGCTTTAGTACAGAGTAAGTTTTTACACCGCTGGGTGACTAGGGTCTCGAGATATAGGGCAAAACATGGACCCGGATACCCCTAGAATGTGTGTGTATTATGGATATCAAATGAAAGCTGTTGCTGAGAGCTTTAAAGTAATTTTCATTGTGATATTCGATTTAGTCGCATCAACCTGGCAAAACTGATAAATATGCATGCGAAGCCGAAATGAAGACATGAATTAATAATACCCTACCTATTTACATACGTCCTATTCGATTTGCCTGAAATTTGGTATATAAATTTGCCCATATTAGTATTTACGATGCTTTTTTCCGTAGACCAGAAGTAGACCAGAAACGGACTAGGACTGGGATTAGGACTAGGACTGGGACTGAGACTCGGAGTGGGACTGGGACTGAGACTCGGAATGGGACTGGAATAAAATACATACCACCCTCTGGGACTGGCAATAACAGATGAAGAAGAATGCGAAAAACTTGAGAGAAGAGAAAAGATAGAAGGAGACTGATAAAGAGATAGAATGCGATGGAGATAGATGAAGCGAAAAATACGGAGGGAGGAGCAAATACAAAGATTAAGAAAATGTGTAGAGGGGGAGGGCAGAGTTTGACGGAAAAAGCTTAGTAAAATGTATGCAGATAGATCAAATTTAGGGCAGGACAACGTCTGTCGGGTCTGCTAGTTATACATACACATGAAATTCGACTGCTTTCCGAAATAAAATATTTTCTGTTCCTATTAATAAGGAATAGTTGTGATTCGACTTTTTTCCATTTTAATATTGTATAATATAATTTCATTGTTCAATATCAATAAAATTTTGGATTTTTAAATGAGTATAGTTTTTAACCGACTCATTTCTAACTCTCAAACTTTCTTTAGTCGGTAATTAAAGGTTTTTTATGAAGCTTTTATCTATATTTCGCCTTTAAATAGCACCCATATAAAACCTGTGAAAAACGCAGTTTCGCAAAATGTGTTGTGAGTTGAGGTGACAATGTGGATATCAATCAAAAAGTATTGAAGAAGGTATCAATATGGGAGGGTTATTATTTCAAAAACCCACTTAGGTTTGGGGATATTGGCCTAAATTTTTACCATAGAATGTGTTTATACAATATAGGCGTTTGACACTTATTGTATTGGTGGGGACATAAATATAGGATGCTATTACTTTCAATAAATCATTTTGCCTGAGCAGGGGATTTAGGATGGAACAAATAATTGTCAAAAAAAAAAGGGCAGGGTTATTAACGAAATTTTCCAACTTTTACTAGAAATAGCTTATTACCTGCATTTTTAATGAAAATATTTCCTCTTAAAAGGCATACATGTGCACCAAATTTTTCATCGAGTTATGGCTCCAGACACGTTGGGAACTGCATTGTAAGAAAAGTGCCACGCACATTTTTCAACATTTGAATTTTTGCCACTTTCTTGTTATAATGGCACAAAATACGATTGGTACAAAACTATTTTTCGCTAAGATTTAACTTATTATTTTTGCCTACAACCCTTTTTAAAGTCGTATTATATAAAAGTGGGCGTGCTCCTTAACCAATCTTATCCAGAGGCAGAGGTAGAGGGCGGCCCCCACTCCGTTGGAAGGACCAGGTGGAAAACGATTTAAACTCCCTTGGTTTGACCATTTGGCGCCGGTTGGCGGAGCGAAGGAGCGACTGGCGCGCCTTGTTGGACGGCCATAACCGTTTAGACGGTTAAGCGCCAATTAAGTAAGTAAGTATAATGAAAATATGTATACCCAACTTTGTTGCGATATGTAAATTATTCTTCGAGTTATGGCTCCCGATACATTGAAAATTTCTTAGACAAAAAAATGGGCAGTGCCACACCCATTTTCAAAAATTTTAGTGTTTTCCAATTTAATGTTATAATTCAATTTAGAAAGTAAAAATCTATTGATACAAAGCTCTTTTTCGCTAAGATATAGCTTATTGTTTTCGCGTACGCCCTTTAAAAAATCTTTTATATAAAAGTGGGCGTGGTCTTTAACGGATCTCGTCCATGTTTTCTAGAAATATTTCAAGCTATGGGGAAAATTTGTATTCCCAATTCTATTACGATCCCTTAATTTTTCTTCCAGTTATGACTCCTACAACATAAAAAATTGCTCAGTCCTAAAAGGGGCGGAGCCACGCCCATTTTTTAAAATTTGAAGTTTTTCCTATTTATTGTTATAAATCCACTTGAGAAATGAAATACCATTGATATAAAGCTCTTGTTTGCAAAGATATAACTTATTTTATTCGTCCACGACCCTTTTAAAAATCTTTTATATAAAAGTGGGCGTGGTCCTTAACCGATTTCGTTAATTTTTCTTCAAAGCATACCTTAGAGTAAAGGCAACCTTTCTACCGAATTTTGTTACGACATGTTTAACCATTTTTGATTTATGATTAATAATATTTGTAAAATTGATTTTATCACAAGTGGGCGGTGCCACGCCCATTTAAAACTTTTTTTTTTAATTTCTGTCAAGAGTCTCTATATCAGTCCACACGTCGAATTTTAACATTCTGGGTGTATTATTTACTAAATAATCCGTTTTTTTGTGTTTTCCAAAATGTTATATATATAAAAAGTGGGCGGGGTTATCATCCGATTTCGCTCATTTTCAACACCAATCTTTTCTGGGTCCAGATAAGCTCGTGTACCAAATTTGGTGAAGATACCTCAAAATTTACTCAAGTTATCGTGTTAACGGACAGACGGACATGGCTCAATCAAATTTTTTTTCAATACTGATGATTTTGATATATGGAAGTCTATATCTATCTCGATTACTTTATACCTGTAAAACCAACCGTTATCCAATCAAAGTTAATATACTCTGTGAGCAAAGCACGCTGAGTATAAAAACACTTCCGCATTTGAATTAATGCAATTTATAGAACGGAAGTTTTTTATTTTTTTATCACTCAACCCATTTCACTTTGAGTAAATTTTTGGTTAGAAGTGCTTAATAAAAATTCCAATGCCCTTGATGATGAAAAATACAAAATATTTATACAGCTTTTTAAAATAGGCGTTATTTATACATAGTTGGGTTGTGTGAATAAAAAATAAACAAAAACATTTCTTTCTAGATTCTAGGCATTTAAGCAATAAAAACGCTTCCGCATTTGAATTAAAGCAACTTATAGAACGAAAAATTTTTAAATCCGGTATTTTTCTGTTAATTTTAAGCGGATTATTGTTGATATAATTTAGCGAGTTAAAAACACGTCTTTCTGCTTTTTATGACCAAACCAGAAGTGTCACCATTTCCTTTTTTTCTTTGTTGTTGTTATTGTTGTTGTAGCGATAAGGTTGCTCCCCGAAGGCTTTGGGAAGTGTTATCGATGTGATGGTCCTTTGCCGGATACAGATCCGGTACGCTCCGGTACCACAGCACCATTAAGGTGCTAGCCCGACCATCTCGGGAACGATTTATGTGGCCACATTAAACCTTCAGGCCATCCCCTCCCTCCCCACCACCAAGGCACATGAGGAGCTTGGGGTCGCCAGAGCCTCGTCTGAGGTTGACAATTGGTTTTGGAGAAGCTATATATTACACTGGCAACCTGAAGGGTTGCGCTACACAGTCCCTTGAATCTGGTATTTTAGTCGCCTCTTACGACAGGCATACCTACCGCGGGTATATTCTGATCTTCGTTTTTCTTTGTATTATCTTTTCTTACATACATATACATGGCTGTGTTCATTGTTTAAATACCAAGTAAATACTGAGTTGCATTCGTTACGATAGATTCCTTATATTAAGTTCACACAGTGTTTCATTATACCGCTTACGTTACATTTACAACTCGGCCAACCTGATACATGATCGACCTCGATCAAACGCAACAAAGAAGCCTAACCTATTTCTAGTGGATCCTTTTCTGTATTCTCGACGCAAACCTCGGGGGGTTGCCGCCACATTTTCATTCGGTGGCTCTCTATGACACCATCATATGGGATTTGGGTAATTTTAATTATTACCACTCCGCGTTGTTCGACTCCAAATAGAAGTCGACTCGGGGTATCTCGGCAGGTGCTATGTACAGAGTTATTAATTGCGTATTCGACCTCGAGCAACTTTTTAACCCAGTCATCATGGTTGATAGGATCGGTTAACTTTCTCAACATGGTTTTTAATACTCTATTCACTCTTTCCACTTGCCCATTATCTTGTGGAGACGCCACTGCCACCTGCACATGGCCAATATTTCGCTTCCACAAACATGAACTAAATTCAAGAGATGTGAAGTAAGTGCCTCGGTCACTAATTATCCGCCGTGGCCTACTATAATAACTGAAGTACTTGTCTAAGGCCGCGGTGACCTCTCGAGTGTTAGTTGAGTTAGTTGGATAGAGTTTTACATATTTAGTGAATGCAACAATGACAACCAAAATATGCTTTCTCTTTGACTTAAGTGACGGAAGTGGTCCAAAATGATCCACATGAATCGTATCAAACGGCAGTGGGGTTTTGGGGATGACATATAAAGTCCTTCCTTTATCCTGTGGTGGTGTCGAATACATAATGCACTTAAAGCAATTCCTAACAAACTTTTCTAACTTTTGTCGCATGTTTGGGAACCAGTAATACTATTTTAACTTTCCGAGAGTCTTTTCCGCCGATTTTTCCAATATATCAGCTGTATAACGTTATGTTCCATCTCACTGGGTACATAAAGAGCCTTTTTACCGTCCGGTCCTACTTTGTAAACGAGTCCATCCACTAAATTATAGTCGTTGTCATCCTCGTTTTCTAATCGGCGCCGTATAGAGCTAATCTATTCTAGTTGTCTCGCTCTTGTGCAATCTGTATCTGGAACTCCACATCGTCAGTGTTTACGATCAATGCTATCTGTCTCCTACTGAGGGCGTCAGCGTGCCACATGGATGGATGATCCTTTTCTGTGCTTTATCTTATAATCGTAATTTTCGAGCTCAAGTGCCCATCTGGCAAGCCGAGAATTCAGCTGTCTTTTCTCAAGAGTCATAGTCAATGAGTTGCAGTCTGTTATTATAGTGAAGGGTATACCCTCTAAATGAGTCCTAAACCTCCTAAGTGCGTGTATAATGGATAGGGTTTCCAGCTCAAAGCTGTGATATATTGACTCGGCACTTGATGCTGTTTTCGAAAAATATGATATAGGGTGGAACTTATTATAGTCTTGCCGTTGCAACAACACTGCGCCAAATCATAAACTACTGGCACCACAGTGAAGCTCCGTTTCCTTAGACGGGTTAAATATTGCCATGACTGGGTTCTTGACCAATCTTGATTTGAGTTCGGCAAAGGCATCGAGGCATTTTTCGTCAAAGTTATATGGTGAGTTTCTCTTAAGAAGATTCTGCAATTTGGGAAAAGGAAGGCACAAAGCGGCGAAAATATGAAAAGAGACCTATACACGATTGTAACAGCTTTGTATTTGTCGGAACTGGAAAATTTTGTATACTTCTAATGTGGGAGTTATTTGGCAATATTCCTGACCGTGACACAACATATCCTAAATAATTAACTTCATCGTATCCAAATTGGCATTTATCCAAATTGATCTTCAGACCCCGTAAGGCCAGTCGTTCCAATACTAAGTTCAGCAGAGTTATGTGTTCGTCAAAGTTTCCTGTAGCTATGATAATGTCGTCCATTGACACGGGAGCCATTTGCACATGGTGAAACCCGTTTTTTAGATCTATTACCGAATAGAAGTGTTTGTTTTCTAGGTATTCTATGCAATCATCGATTAGGGGCAATGGGTAATTATCTATGACAGTGATTTTGTTTAACGTCCGATAATCCACTCCCATGCGTACTATACCACTATTCTTCTTAACTAGTACTATTGCCGAAGCGTAAGGCGAATTACTAGGTCTTATGATTCCATCTCGGCAGAATTCGTTAACTATGGTATGCACTTGTGTTCTTTCGGCATACGAGAACCTTCGGGGAGCACAATGGAAAGGTACATCACTCGTCAGATGTATCTTCATTTCGTACTTTAATGCTTCGGGTTGTGTACCCGAGTCCAAGTATGCATCTCTAATAAGCCGTTCTAAATCATTTTGCTGCTGCTTAGTTAACTTAGTACTTGTGTGTAGGTCCTTTTCGTCATGTGGAATTTCAATACACAAGATGTCAGGTACGTCAGCTACGGTGAGGTCATCAGACACGTTAGCAGTGGGATCGCCAGGTACGTCAATAGCGGCAGGATCTTGAATTTTACAGGGGTAGTCATTTTGATATTGACCATCACCCCAGTTTGATTTAGTAATAGCAAGGTGTGTGTCGGAATCAGTTACAAACTGCTTTGCTTTATAAAGGTTATAACTTTTAGCATCATCTCTCATTTTCAATAATTCATCTCTAGTATATCTATTCCGATCACTAATCAGACTAATATTGAACTTGCTCAGAAAGTCACGTCCCATAATAACCGGCATACTCATATTTCGATCTTCAATGACATTTAATTCGATTTCTCTTATCTTGTTTACAAATTTAATATTACATTTTATTTTATAAAGTATTTTAATTTTGTTCCCCCCGATGCCTTTATAATTAGGCCCCGTCCTAATCGTATGGTTTTCCTTTAGCTGTTCTGGGACCAGTGACCGTCTCATCAAACTGATTGGGCTGCCGGTGTTATAAAGAGAAAGTACGCTATAAGAAATTTGACTCCTGATTGTCTTAAAAACTATACTTACAATATTGAAAACACCCATCTCGTCTGCTAAGTCGTCTTCGTATTCAGCAACAGTAGCTATCTCTCGCTTCATTAGAACTTTGCCTGGATTTGGAGAGGAGCGGTGGTCATGCCCCATCTTCCAGTATCGAAAGCAGGATCCGTCTGGTCGTATCGGGAATTGGCAGTTTGGTTTTATGTGCCCGTTTCTTGAGCAGTTGAAACATTTAACTTTTGCCTCCTCCGTTGGCCTCGTCACGGTTTGCCGTTGGTTGTTGGTTTGCGTCAACTGTGTCCCACCAGCCGCAAAATATTTGTGCTGATATCGATTCACTAGCGTCTTGAGCTCATCCACACTCCTTGCCGTCATGAGGATGTTTGTATGCGGGGTGGAGCTCCCGATACCGTCGATTATAAAGTCAATTAATTCGGTGTCACTAATGTTTGCACGCTTACCTATTTCCTGCATGGTGAGCACATAACGGTAAAGAGGCTCCTCCGTTTTTTTCCAACGCCGCTGCGACAGCATTTTATACACTTCTTGTCGCGTAATTCCTACGTCAAATTCGCTTAGTAGAGTCTCCTTCAACTCTTTGTAATTTAAGGCAGTCGTGGTCGTTAAAAATACACGAGCCGTACCCTTCAGAGACCGGCGAAGGGCAAGCAGCCGGAAATGTTGATCCGCTCCTGAGGCCTCCATGATCTCCTCAAGATCACGTAAATATTGGCGAACGGGATATGTTATGTCGTCACCGTTGAACTTAGGGAGAGACTTTTCAATATCTCCAAGTTGCAGGCGGCTCTGGCTTTTGTACTTTGGAGATAATTCTCGTTCCTCAATCTCCTGGATCTGCCTGCGCAGCGACAGTATCTCGAGACGTCTTTTTAGAGCTTCTACTTCCGACTCTAAATCGTTGATAGCAGCAGCCTGCTTGACGGCGGTGGCATTAGTAATGTCAATACTAGCGGCAGTGAAATTATTGATGGTAGAAAAGGCGGTGGTATTGGTAACGGCAGCGACGTCGGCATCGGTGGTAGCGATATTATTGGAAAATTTTTTGAATATAAAATATTGCATGCGCGAACTTCGGTGGAAAGCAGCGGAGCGTAACAAAATTCTAGTAGGTCACTTTCACCACACCAAAAACTTGAACACAATTTTTAACATAATTTAAGCACAGAAATACACTGATTTGAGTTTTAGTGAGTAAAAGTTAAAATTCTGAACACATTAGCTGAATAAAAAGTGTACATATAATTATTAAATAACAAATACAGACAGTGATAGTTTAACAAATTCTGCTGTGGTAAGTGGTGAATGTGACCTACTAGAATTTTGTGAAGCTTGCCTCACACGATTTTTCGTCTATGCAATGTCTCTATATTATATCGTTTCTGATTATTGGTGGCATCAAAGGCAGTGTTATGGATGTCAGCAGCGTCAGTGACGTCGATGGCGGCAGTGAAGTCGTGAGCGGCAGTGACGTCGGTAGCAGCAGTGACGTTAATATTAGTACCAGCCGTGGTAATATCAGGAGTATTAGCGGCGGTGTTCTTGGCGGCAGCGCCGGCGGTATTAGAATTGTTAGTGATAACTGAATTAGGAGCGGCCATGGCAAGATCAGTGCTAGGAATGGAGTCCATATTATCACCTATAACGCTTTTGAACAATTTACGTAATTGCTGTACTGTGGCCGTTGGTGGAAATTGCCTTGGTGACGTCTTCCTTGGAAGTGGCCATATTAATCGGCGTTTTCTCCGTTGTTCCTTGAAAATAATCTTGTTTATCGTTGACTTGGGTATTCACCCCACACCTGAGCTTTAAATCCGGTATTTTTCTGTTAATTTTAAGCGGATTATAGTTGATATAATTTAGCGAGTCTTTCTGCTTTTTATGACCAAACCGGAAGTGTCACCATTTCCTTTTTTTCTTTTTATTATCTTTTCTTACATACATATACATGGTTGTGTTCATTGTTTGAATACCAAGTAAATACAGAGTTGCATTCGTTATTATAGATTATACATTCCTTATATTAAGTTCACACAGTGTTTCATTATACCACTTACGTTATATTAACAAATTTTTATTTTTTTATCCTTCAACCCATTTAACCTTTAGTAAGTTTTTGGTTAGAAGTGCCTAATTAAAACTTCAATGCCCTTAAAGATGAAAAATACAAAATATTTATACAGCTTTTTAAAATGGGCGCTATTTATACATAGTTGAATCGTGTTAATAAAAAACAAGTAAGGAAGGCTAATTTCGGGTGTAACCGAACATTACATACTCAGTTGAGAGTTATGGTGACATTAGTTGTATATGTGAAGGCGTTTTCGAGATATCGACCAAAATGTGAACCAGGGTGACCCAGAACATTACCTGTCGGATACCGCTAATTTATTTATATATGTAACTAGCAGACCCGTCAGACGTTGTTCTGCCCTAAATTTGGTCTATCTACATAAATTTTTATAAGCTTTTTCCGTCTAACTCTGGCGCCCCCCCTCCCCCTCACTTATTCTTAATCCTTTTATTCGCTCCTCCCTCCGTCTTTTCGCTTGATCTATCTCTATCTTCGTCTCACTCTATCTCTTTCTCAGTCTCCTTCTCCTTCCATCTTTTCTCTTCTCTCAAGTTTTTCCCATTCTTCTTCATCCCTTATTGCCAGACAAATCGGATAGGAGGTATGTAAATAGTTATATGCGTATTATTAATTCATGTCTTTATTTCGGCTTCGCATGCATATTTATCAGTTTTGCCAGGTTGATGCGACTAAATCGAATATCACAATGAAAATTACTTTAGAGCTCTCAGCAACAGCTTCCATTTGATATCCCTATTACACACACATTCTAGGGGTATCCTGGTCCAGGTTTTGGCCTATATCGAGACCCTAGTCACCCAGCGGTATAAAAATTACTCTGTACTAAAGCACTCATCAACAGCTTTCATTTGTTTTCCATATTGTATAAACACTTTCTAGGGGTACCCGGGTCCACGTTTTGGCCTCAATCAAGAGACCCTAGTCACCAATAGGTGTGAAAACTACCCTGTACTAAAGCACTCATCAACAGCTTTCATTTGTTATCCATATTCTATAAACACATTCTAGGGGTACCCGCCTCCACGTTTTCGCTTATATATCGAGACCCTAGTTACACGCGGGTACGAAAAATACTCCTATCAAAGTACTCATAAACAGCTTCCATTTGATACCCACATTGTACAAACATATCCCAGGACTACCCAGGTCCACGCTTTGATCTCAAGACCCTAGCCAGAACGGGATACAAATTATTCTATGTCAGTCTCCTTGTTCTAAGCTACGCCTCCACCAATTTTCAGCCAAATATGTTCATTCGTTCCTTCCTCTTCAATCACTCTTTATCTATTAAAAAAACGCATCAAAATCCGTTGCGTATTTTTAAAGGTTTAAGCATTCAAAGGGACATAGGGTCAGAAAAAGCGACTTTGTTTTATACTATGTAGTGATGTACATCCATACATACCTATAAACCTACGCCCGAAGTTAAATAACGCAGCGACTGCTATATATGTACGTGTGTATGTGTCGCATCATCCCTCACTCAAAAGCAATCAGCGCGCTCAGTTCACAGCGAACAACCACACAAACACATTTTTTGGTAAAAATGTTACTTTTGTTTAAACAATTTGGCTGATTTAAGAAATAAATCAAGTATTTTTTTTTGATGAAGATCGAAGGTAAATATTTGAAAGTTTTACTGAAAAGTAGAATTTTTTAAATCCATCCATCCGTTTATGAGTTATAGGTGTGTAAACAAAAATTTTATGATTTTTTACTACATTTTGGCAATTTGCCACGCCCCTATAATATATATCTTCAAATTATATTAACTGTACCATCTCACGTACCTAAGCTTTCAAATGCCAAAAACCGTTTTAAAATCGGAGCATTCTGTGTGAAGTTATGTGCATACATGGCATTTAGCGACTTTATTTTATAAGATTTACTAGCAGACCCGTCAGACGTTGTTCTGCCCTAAATTTGGTCTATCTGCATACATTTTAATAAGCTTTTTCCGTCTAGCCCTGCCCTCCCCCCCCCCCCCCCCCCCCTCTACACTTTTTCTTAATCCTTTTATTCTCTCCTCCCTCCGTCTTTTTCGCTTCATCTATCCCTATCTTCGTCTCACTCTATCTCTTTCTCAGTATCCTTCCCTCTTTTCTCTTCTCTGAAGTTTTTCCGATTCTTCTTCATCCCTTATTGCCAGTCGCAGAGGGTGGTATGTATTTTGTTCCAGTCCCACTCCGAGTCTCAGTCCTAGTCCTAGTCCTAATCCCAGTTCCAGCCCGTCTCTGGTCTACTTCCCGGAAAAAAAAGGATCGTAAATATTAATATAGGCAAATTTATATACCAAATTTCAGGCAAATCGAATAGGACGTATGTAAATAGGTATGTGGGTATTATTAATTCATGTCTCTATTTCGGCTTCGCATGCATATTTATAAGTTTTGACAGGTTGATGCGACTAAATCGAATATCATAATGAAAATTACTTTAAAGCTCTCAGCACCAGCTTTCATTTGATATCCATATTACAGACACATTCTAGGGGTATCCGGATCCAGGTTTTGGCCTATATCTCGAGACTCTAGTCACCCAGGGGTATAAAGATTACTCTGTAGCTAAGCGTGGGGCAGTTTAGGGCGAGCAGTTTAATGTGAGCTATAAGGGAGTAATTTGATGTGCTTGTAGGCACAGTGGATGACGTACCCGACTCACACGTTTGGGGTTGCGGGTTCAAAGCCCATTGCAAGCAAGCATTTTTTTTTTAATTTATTATCTTTTTTTATTTTATAAATTATTATTTTAATGAACTGTATGTTATTTTACTTAGAGAGAGGTCACTATGTACCTGTTACACCTTGTATTTATTCATTGGGGCGAGCACTGGGGGCTCCAAGGTATTGGCTGCGGGATGAGCCACCTTGTTTTGCTTTGAAAAACCCCTATTACACCTTGTATTTATTCATTGGGGGCGAGCGCTGGGGGCTCTGAGGTTTCGCTCTAATGAGCCACCTCATCTTCTACTCGAAGAACCTCTTGTATTTATTCATTGGGGGCGAGCACTGGGGGCTCTGAAGTTTCGCTCTAATGAGCCACCTCATCTTCTATTTGAAGAACCCTTAAAAAATGTGATATCGAGGCGAGCACTGGGCTCTGAGGTATTGGCACCCCATCTTCTACTCTAAGAACCTCAATTTTAAATTAAAAAATAAAACTATATCTTTAGAATATTTCACTAACAAGTTGAGAATTACAAGCACACTCAATGGCTAATGAAACAAACGAAAGAAAAACAGTCATAGTTTAAGTCGCTTAAACACTCTGTACTAAAGCACACATCAACAGCTTCAATTTGATACCCATAATGTAAAACCACATCCCAGTGTTACCCTGGTCCACGTTTTGGCCTACATTTCGAGACCATAGTCACCAATAGGTATGAAAACTACCCTGTACTAAAGCACTCATCAACAGCTTTCATTTGTTATACATATTCTATAAACACACATTCTAGGAGCACCCGCGTCCACGTTTTGGCCTATATCTCGAGACCCTAATCACCCAGGGGTACGAAAAATACCCCGTATCAAAGTACTCATAAACAGCTTCCATTTGATACCCATATTGGACAAACATATCCCAGGATTACCCAAGTCCACGTTTTGATCTCAACACCCTAGCCAGAACGGGATAAAAAGTATCCTATGTCTGTCTCCTGGTTCTAAGCTACCCCTCCACTAATTTTCGGCCAAATCTGTTCATACGTTCTTGAGTTATAAATAGCGTAACTAACACCACTTTCTTTTATATATATACATCACATTAGAAACTTCAAAAATAACAGCATTTCTCCACTATTTAATGGATGTTATTATACATATAAACCTTCCTCCTCAATCACTCTATCTACTAATAAAAGCGCATCAAAATCCGTTGCGTAGTTTTAAAGGTTTGAGCATTCAAAGGGACATAGGGAAATAGAAATTTAAGGAAATGTTCAATATTTTTAACGAAAGAGTATTTTTCGAGAGCTGTATATATTATTAACCATTGATTATTATTTGTGTATGTACATACATATGTATGTCAAGCTGATATGAAAACACATACATGCCTATAAACCTACGGCCGAAGTTAAATAACGCAGCGAATGCTATGTGTATATACGTATGTATCGCATCATGTCTCACTCAAAAGTAATTTTCTCGCACAGTTGACACCGAACAATCACACACATGAATTTTTTGGTAAAAATGTTACTTTTGTTTAAACAATTTCGCTGATAAAAGAAAGGAATCAAGTTTTTTTTTGATCCAGAACGAAGGTAAATATTTCAAAGTTTTACTGAAAAGTAAAATTTTTCAAATCCATCCCTCCGTTTATGAGTTATAGCTGTGTAAACAAAAATTTTATGATTTTTTACTACAATTTGGCAATTTGCCACGTCCCTATAATATATATGTACCTTCAAATTATATTAACTGTACCATCTCACGTAGCTAAATTTTCAAATGCGAAACACCGTTTTAAAATCTGAGCATTCTGTGTGAAGTTATGTGCATACATGGCATTTAGCGACTTTATTTTATTAGATTTATAGATAGATAGATAGATACCACGAATAGTATTCCTGCCAAGATTCCAAGGGCTTTTGATTTCGCCCCACAGAACTTTTTCATTTTCTTCTACTTAATATGGTAGGTGTCACACCCATTTTACAAAGTTTTTTTCTAAAGTTATATTTTGCGTCAATAAACCAATCCAATTACCATGTTTCATCCCTTTTTTCGTATTTGGTATAGAATTATGGCATTTTTTCATTTTTCGTAATTTTCGATATCGAAAATGTGGGCGTGGTCATAGTCGGATTTCGGTCAATTTTTATACCAATACAAAGTGAGTTCAGATAAGTAGTGAACTGAGTTTAGTAAAGATATATCAATTTTTGCTCAAGTTATCGGGTTAACGGCCGAGCGGAAGGACAGACGGTCGACTGCGTATAAAAACTGGGAGTGGCTTCAACCGATTTCGCCCTTTTTCACAGAAAACAGTTATCGTCCTAGAATCTAAGCCCCTACCAAATTTCACAAGGATTGCTAAATTTTTGTTCGACTTATGACATTAAAAGTATCCTAGACAAATTAAATGAAAAGGGCGGAGCCACGCCCGTTTTGAAATTTTCTTTTATTTTTATATTTTGTTGCACCATATCATTATTGGAGTTGAATGTTGACATAATTTACTTATATACTGTAAAGATATTACATTTTTTGTTAAAATTTGACTTAAAAAAAAATTTTTTTTAAGTGGGCGTGGTTGTTCTCCAATTTTGCTAATTTTTATTAAGCATACATATAGTAATAGGAGTAACAACGTTCCTGCCAAATTTCATCATGATATCTTCAACGACTGACAAATTACAGCTTGCAAACCTTTTAAATTACCTTATTTTAAAAGTGGGCGGTGCCACGCCCATTGTCCAAACTTTTACTAATTTTCTATTTTGCGTCATAAGTTCAAATCACGTACCAAGTTTCATCGCTTTATAGCGATCTGAGATGAGTGCCCAGGAACCTACATACCAAATTTCATCAAGATACCTCAAAATTTACTCAAGTTATGGTGTTAAATGACGGACGGACATGGCTCAATCAAATTTTTTTTCGGTACTGATGATTTTGATATATGGAAGTCTATATCTATCTCGATTCCTTTATACCTGTACAACCAACCGTTATCCAATCAAAGTTATTATACTCTGTGAGCTCTGCTCAACTGAGTATAATAATCAAAAACATTTCCTTCTAGATTCCAGGAATTTTAACAATAAAACCACTTCCGCATTTGAATTAAAGTAATTTATAGAACGGAAAATGTTTATTTTTTATCACTCAACCCATTTAACCTTGAGTAAATTTTTGGTTAAAAGTGCCTAATTAAAATTTCGATGCCCTTAATGATGAAAAATACTAAATATTTATACAGCTTTTTAAAAAGGGCGTTACTTATACATAGCTGGCGTTACTTATACATAGTTGGGTTGGTGAATAAAAAATAAACAAAAACATTTCTTTCTAGATTCCAGGAATTTGAGCAATAAAAACACTTCCGCATTTGAATTAAAGTAATTTATAGAACGGAAAATGTTTATTTTTTATCACTCAACCCATTTAACCTTGAGTAAATTTTTGGTTAAAAGTGCCTAATTAAAATTTCGATGCCCTTAATGATGAAAAATACTAAATATTTATACAGCTTTTTAAAAAGGGCGTTACTTATACATAGCTGGCGTTACTTATACATAGTTGGGTCGTGTGAATAAAAAATAAGCAAAAACATTTCCTTCTAGATTCCAGGCATTTGAACAATAAAACCACTTCCGCATTTGAATTAAAGCTTTTCATAGAACGGAAATCCTTTACTTTTTTCACTCAATCATAAGATGAACAGACTACCTGATTCCCTATCTGCGCTTCGAGGCAGATTTTAAGGCCACAATAGAGATGGACGGTTGGCGCAAGGATGCTCAAATGGCGGACGAGGCGATACATGTGTACACAGATGTTTCCAAAGTAGTGGAAGGAGTAGGGTCTGCGGTATACTGTGCTGATCCGAAAATAAATAGATCCTACAGGCTTCCGGATTACTGTAGCGTTTTCCAAGCGGAAATATAAGCCGTAACCAAAGCAGTAGAAACGGTGGAAGAGAATAGCTTAAGCTGCAACCGTGTTAACTTTTATATTGACAATCAAGCAGCAATTAAGGCAATAATCTCGCATAGCACTGCATCTAAATGCGTGCTAGAGAGTAAGCAGTCTCTGGAGAGAATCGGGACAGGGAGAAGCATACATCTATATTGGGTCCCAGAGCATATGGGAATAGATGGGAATGAAAAAGCGCACGAACTAGCTAAAAAGGGCGCATCCCTTGAAACTTGCTCCGTAGACGTCCCAACTAGACTGGGCGAGATTAAGCGAAGGCGAGAGGTGCACATGATTGACCAAGCGGGAAAGGCGTTGGTTCAATCGCGGGGCTGCAAAGTGTCGAAGATTATGTGTAGGTCTTACAACGTTAGATTAACAAAGTTGCCAATATCATTAAAGAGAGATGACTGTAGACTCATGACGGGTATTCTGACTGGACACTGCCTTCTGGTGCCACATGCCGTTAAATTAGGCTTGGTCATTGATAGCAGATGTAGGAAAATTTGGAGCATTTCCATGGTGGAGCGCTTATTATATTGTTTCTCTGTGTTCAATATGGAAATCGGGAAAGTGGCCCGTATCCTAACAATGGACCTTTAAGGCGGTTTTATTTTCCGAAGCGTTGCTCCCAAGTTTAACATTGAACTTATGGGCGGAAATCCTAGCCTTTGATTTTAATTTCGTTGTCCCCGCATACACATTTAAGAATAAGTAAGACCCGTCACTGTTGCATGGGATTCTGTACATTACGTTCGATATCTCATCCTTTGGAATTCTGTCCTTTGTATTGCTGTAAATATGTCTCAATGTATTGTTGCATTTGAACGCTATTTTGACCCTTTCTTTGTCATATAATAAATCCGATCTCTTGATACTCTCTGCTATTCTTGGCACTTAGATTATTGATTTGTATATTTTTTTATTTGCCAGTTTATTGACCAATCCACTTGGAAACTCATTTTCCTCTAGGGTTTTTTTGATGATAGTAATATTTTTCTTGTGATACATTCTGTCGCTTATTGTAAGTGCCCATCTTATGAAGCTTTTGGCGGTATTTAATACTGTACTTTTTTCATGGTTTTAATAAAAGTTAATTAGTCTTCCCAAAGCTGTGGGTTTTCTGTACCAGTCAATATATAATTTGTTGTTTCTTCTGTTGATTGAAGTGTCCAACTACGGTAGTTGAGAGTCTTTCTTCGCCTCTATTGTAAATTGAATGCTTCTGCTGTAGCTGTTGAGTTGAGTGAGTACGTTTTCAACTTCTTCCGTGTTTACAATGGCAAATAAGTCAAACACATATCTACTTTGTAAGTAGGCGTGGTTTGGTAGTAGCTTCTGTCTCGAATCTTGTTAGCAAACTTAAATACTTTAAATGAAAATCGGTTCGGATGTATACATTTGGATAAGATTAAGTAACTTATAACGAAAAAATTAGTAAAATATTGCTAGCCTTCTTGCTAACTATGCAAGAAAATATTTTTGGGACACAGGTGTCGCATATGCGTAAAAGGGTTAAAAATACGGTCATATTGTACACGTATCTCTTAACGTGAACTTAATACCACAATTCGACTGTACAAATATAGAAACGAGCAAGTAAGTAAAATTATATTTGTTATTTTGGTATATCAAAAGCTATTTGTTTAACTAATTTAGAATTTGTATTACGCTTGACGCATTCGTCATTTTAGCAGGCACACGGTAAAAACTTTGAGCCTAAATCTGAAACATTTTGGATATATGATCAAACCAAATTTTGTTTAAATATAAATTATAGCGGTCTTCCTGAAAGTGAGTGCATGGAACTGGGTTTCAAATTGAAACTGGAGAAGTCTACACTTAAAGTTAAAAAAAAAATAGTAGAAGTAGTAGACTGAAATCCTTTCAGTCTAACTAGTAATACACAATTCTGGTTCGGAACTAAACCTAAATTGCCAAATAAGTACAAATTAGGTATTAACAAGATTTTACCCAGTTATAAAATCTACAGCTTGGGTTTTTATATTTCATATTCAATTTGAGAAATATGTTATCTAGAGGTTCCGAATGTTTTAGAAACGTAGCAGTTTTGAACTAGATTTTCCTACAGCGTTGCTCCACTTACTGTGTAAGAAATCAATTCGGAACACCTTATATGTATAACACAATTTTTTGAAAAAGATTCGATAACTTTCAGCGCTTTTCACAATTAAAATTTGTTATTTTTGATTTTTCAGCACCAAATTTAAACTCTTAGGATACGTTTTAAAATCAGACGGTCTTATTCCATTTTATATTTTTATATTTTTGAAACCTTGTGCTTTTGTTTCAAGCCCAGAAGTGACTACAAGTTTGTATTTTTGGATTTTTTGAAACTTTTCTGGTTTTGTTTTAAAACAATTTTAATATATAAAAATCACGTTTCACTATGTTTGGCGCCAATGGACTCCTAAACTACTGAACCCATTTTGAATTTGTTTTGCACCCCGTGTGTAATTTGATCTAACTTGAAATATAGGATAGGTTAGGTATCAGTTTATAATCGCAATATTTTTTTATTGCAAATTTTTTTATTTGTTTATACGTAATAATAAAATGTTACGTATACGCACCGGCACTCACATTTTCAGGGGTGCGGATATACTTCCGTGTAATTGGTTGGTGTTTAATTAAACAAGGGCGTGGGCCTTAGTGCTATTTTCGAGATATCGCCATAAAGGTGGACCAGGGGTGACTCTAGAATTTGTTTGTACGATATGGGTATCAAATGAAAGGCGTTAATGAGTATTTTAAAAGGGCGTGGGCCTTATTTCTATAGGTGGACGCCTTTTCGAGATATCGCCACAAAGGTGGACCAGGGGTCACTCTAGAATTTGTTTGAACGATATGGGTATCAAATGAAAAGTGTTAATGAGTATTTTAAAAGGGCGTGGGCCTTAGTTCTATAGGTGGACACCTTTTCGAGATATCGCCATAAAGGTGGACCAGGGGTGACTCTAGAATTTGTTTGTACGATATGGGTATCAAACCAAAGGTGTTAATGAGTATTTTAAAAGGGAGTGGTGGTAGTTGTATATGTGAAGGCGTTTTCGAGATATTGACCAAAATGTGGACCAGGGTGATCCAGAACATCATCTGTCGGGTACCGCTAATTTATTTATATATGTAATACCACGAACAGTATTCCTGCCAAGATTCCAAGGGCTTTTGATTTCGCCCTGCAGAACTTTTTCATTTTCTTCTACTTAATATGGTAGGTGTCACACCCATTTTGCAAAGTTTTTTTTATAAAGTTATATTTTGCGTCAATAGACCAATCCAGTTACCATGTTTCATCCTTTTTTTCGTATTTGGTATAGAATTATGGCATTTTTTTAATTTTTCGTAACTTTCGATATCGAAAAAGTGGGCGTGGTCATAGTCGGATTTCGGCCATTTTTTACACCAATACAAAGTGAGTTCAGATAAGTACGAGAACTGAGTTTAGTAAAGATATATCGATTTTTGCTCAAGTTATCGTATTAACGGCCGAGCGGAAGGACAGACGGACGACTGTGTAAAAAAACTGGGCGTGGCTTCAACCGATTTCGCCCTTTTTCATAGAAAACAGTTATCGTCCTAGAATCTAAGATCCTACCAAATTTCACAAGGATTGGTAAATTTTTGTTCGACATATGGCATAAAAGTATCCTAGACAAATTAAATAAAAATGGGCGGAGCCCCGCCCATTTTAAAATTTTCTTTTATTTTTGTATTTTATTGCACAATATCATTGCTGGAGTCGAATGTTGACATAATTTACTTATATACTGTATAGATATTGAATTTTTTGTTAAAATTTGACTTAAAAAAATTTTTTTTTAAGTGGGCGTGGTTGTTCTCCAATTTTGCTAATTTTTATTAAGCATACATATACAGACCAATTCTAAATATTCTCGCGGAATTTTGTTCTCGCGGATTTTTTTATTCCCGCGGAAAAATTGCTCCAATTCTTTTCTCCTAGGGAGAAGAATAATTGGGGAATAGGAATTTCGAATTTTCGAAGTCAGCTGTTTTGTGAATTGAAATTTCGTTGCGCATTTCTTATTTCGTTTAAAAAATTGAAAAGTTTAATTATTGTTGCAAATTTGTTTGAAATTAAGAAATAAAATATAAACAATGCACAGTATTGTATTTCATGTGTTATTCACCGAAATGAGTAATGAATTTGTGCCACAGCAACATCAACAGAGTAGCATAAGAAGAAGAAGACGGCGGGATAACACAAATCCACTGGAGTTGCCTGCTTTCATTCAGCAAAGCAATTTTCTGGCGGCCAAGTCGAGTTGAGTTCGCCTTTCGCTATATGCCAAAATCTATTTAAGCCTTCTTAAAAATCCTTGCGCAATTTCTGGATGGCTGCATCAAATATACCAAAAGCTCTTCTGTTGCTTATGATATGTTTTCTACTTAAAATAAAGACTATTGTGGTTGTTGTTGTTGTATTAACAGTGAGAATATTGTGGTAGAATGTAATTACATATTTTAGCACAAATTTGTACAAATAAGTGTTCTGTCTTAAAATAACCATTTTCCTTTACCTATTTTGATACATTCCCTTTAATTTAACTAGTGAAAAAACTCCTATGAAATGGCATTCATAATACCTACTTTTCTCCCATAACCGGTTTCCGCTTTTTCGAACATTGTTCAGAATAGGAGGAAAGGGAGAAGTGAAAAAACTCACAAGGAATTTTTATTTAGAATACGAGGAATGGGAGAAGGGAAAAAACTCGCACGGAATTTTCGTTTAGAATTGGGCTGATAGTAATAGGAGTAACGTTCCTGCCAAATTTCATATGCCTTCATGATGTCTTCAAGGACTGCCAAATTACAGCTTGCAAAACTTTAAATTACCTTCATTGTCCAAAATTTTACTAATTTTCTACCAAGTTTTACCAATTCTTACCAAGTTTCATCGCCTTGTCTGTCTTTGGCAATGAATTATCGAATTTTTTCGGTTTTTCGAAATTTTCCATATCGAAAAAGTGAGCGTGGTTATATAGTCCGATATCGTTCATTTTAAATAGCGATCTGAGATGAGTGCCCAGGAACCTACATACCAAATTTCATCAAGATACCTCAAAATTTACTCAAGTTATCGTGTTAACGGACAGACGGACGGACGGACATGGCTCAATCAAATTTTTTTTCGATACTGATAGTTTTGATATATGGAAGTCTATATCTATCTCGATTCCTTTATACCTGTACAACCAACCGTTATCCAATCAAAGTTAATATACTCTGTGAGCTCTGCTCAACTGAGTATAAAAAGAAAGGCTAAAATGTGTGTTAGTTGGTCGCCGGTGTTTGAAGAGATGCGTCGGTCGATTTTGTTCAAACTTTCACACAAGTTGCGTAAACTTCACGCGGTGGTTACTACATAGGTTTGGTTGCGATCGACGTACAGGGTCTCGAGATATAGGCCGAAACGTGGACCCGAGTGCCCCTAGAAAGTGTTTTTAGAATATGGATAACAAATGAAAGTTTTTGATGAGTGCTTTAGTAGAGGGTAATTTTCATACACCTGGGTGACTAGGGTCTCGAGATATAGGCCAAAACGTGGGCCAGTGAATGCCTGGACAGTGTTTATATAATATGGATATCAAATTATAGCTGTTGATGAGTGCTTTAGTACAGAGTAATATATTATCCAGAGACGGACTGGGACTGGGATTATGACTAGGACTGGGACTGAGACTCGGAGTGGGACTGGGACTGGGACTGGAATAAAATACATACCACCCTCTGGTACAGGCAATAAGGGATGTAGAAAAATTAGAAGGAATTGAGAAAAGAGAGAAGGAGATTGAGAAAGAGATAGAATGGGACGAAGATGGAGATAGATGAAGCGAAAAAGTCGGAGGGAGGAGTGAATAAAAGGATTAGGAAAAAGTGAAGAGGGGGGAGGGCAGAGTCAGACGGAAAAAGCTTATTAAAATGTATGCAGATAGGCCAAATTTAGGGCAGGACAACTTCTGCCGGGTCTTCTAGTTTTAATATATTAAACTTATTGTTTAAACAAGTTTTAAATTGAAATTAAATAAAATTAAAAAAGACAATATTAAATTGAGAGGTTTCCAATTTAGTAGCGAAATGTTTCAAAAATTGTTGAAACCGATTAATGGATAAACATTTGAGCTCAGATTTCTAACCGTGCACTTGCACCCGAAAATCTCATAAAGCCACTGTATATAAATAGCGCACACAAAACGTTTCTTGCTTTAGTTACTTTATATTTAGCGAGCAGCGTAAAACGTCCAAAAAACTAAAAACTATGAATTTACATAATTATATCGCAATCCTGGCTGTCGTACTTGGCGGTCTTTTGACCCATGTAAATTCGCAGACTGAAGAGTATTTGGTATCATTATTTAAAAAGAACGTTTTTTTTTGCCGTGGCTCATTAGTCACTTGGAGACTAGTTATCACAGCTGCGGGATGCATGAAGGATTACTATATATATACAATATACGTTGCAAAATTCAATAAAAAAAGCCCAAACGTTTTATGCGCACCTTTTCGTATAGTGGATCGTGTATTTTATGTAGAAAATAATTCATTATGGCAAACAGAGAACGATTTTGCTGCAATTACACTGCATCAAGACTTTACAACTGATGATGGCCTGATGCCAACTGTAATTTGCCCAAATAATCTTCCGCAGGGCACAACGATGAAAATACTCGGAATACATGAGTTAACTATAGTAGCACCAGGTGAATGTGACTATTACCCCAAAGGAAATAATATGTATTGTGCTAAATATGACGGAAAATGTGAAGAAAAGGCTGGAGATCCAGTCATCTTTGAGAAACATCTTTGTGCGGTGGCAACATTTGCGACGGGAAATCCGAAAGTGTATATAAATTTAGGTGATCCAACGATTTCGCTTTTCCTAGCAAAATTGATTAAACGTTTGAGCTAAGTGAATCATTACTCTATATCGGCTGAACGCTCCATTTCAGATTTATTTCGTAAACGTCTCAGCTCATATCAAAATATATTGAATTTAAACTTATATAGAGCGCTTTGGAATAAAATACTGAAGGGAGGTTCCATAACGAAGTGAACTTTGGTGCGCAAAAAATGTAACTTATAACACTGGATATAGTATGTATACAAAAAAAAAAATAAATTTAACCTTTAAACAATTTTCAATTTCTTGTATTCTTTTTAAAATAAAATGTAGATTTAACTTTTTCAATAAAGTTGAAATAGTATTTCCAATCTAACGATTTGTTGTTTTTTGCTGTTATCGCTTGATGTACTTGTTGGTCCGTGTATTATACTTACTTTTGATGGTTTGGTACACCTTATAGGAGTTTTCGTTCTTTAAGGTGCTCTCCGTTTGAAAATTTTTAGTAATTTTTATAGCCTTATACGTTTATGTTGTGTTTATTTTATGAGCTTAAAGGCCGGAAGGTAAACTAAAGCACAATGTTTAAAATTGTTTTGTTTTTTAATTTGTCGATATTTCGGCTTCAATGTGAAGACATGTTCAGGATTGTTGGTAAACACAAATATATAAAAAGGAACATTAAATTTGGATATATGGTCATTAAAAATTATTAATTTATGCAACTACTGTGTCACTTTTAAAATTAGTTCTCTCATCGTTAGGCGTGTTCAAAATGTGGAGCATTTCCATGGTGAAGCGGTTATTATATTGTTTCTCTATGTCCAATATAGTAACATTTTGGAAATCGGGATAGTGGCCCGTATCCTTACAGTGGGCTGTTAAGGCTGTTTTATTTTCCGAAGTGTTGTTCCCAAGTTTAATATTAAAATCATTAACGGCGTAGGTCTTCTTATGGTATCAGAACGTGTCATTTGGTTAACACTCGATCACAAAACGATCGGATACTTTCAACAATGATCCAACCATGGTTAATGAAATTAAGTGGCAGAGACTGCACCCCAACATTTTCACCACGTCGAGTGCAGCACTAGTTGTAAGTTTCATGAAGAAACTGTGGGGTGAAAATTCGTGTGCAGAAATGGTCTGGGAAACTGAAGCGCGGGAGCATTTGATCGCCGCGGCAGCTTGGTGGCATAGATAGGTGCCACTAAGAATTCTCCGGGTGGGGTGTTAACCAGCATCCCAGTTGTTGGAGAGTTTAATATCTACTGCATGCGGTCTTGTATCGAATCAGCTTACTGTTTAAAAGTTTACTCCGTTTATTTTGGGAACGATTCAGTTCAGCCTTGGCTCCTTCAGCGAAGTGGGTGCAAGCCATAGATGTCAGTCTCTACAAAGGAGGTCTCCTGGAGGTTTGATATGGTGGTCACAGTGCTTCTATTCAATGTTATGTTGCATTGGCCAAACAAACTAGACACTGGTTCCGGTTTCAAAAATATGGCTCTGAATGACTTAAATTAGACCATCTAAGTATGTTATTGAAGGTATTGCTGAACTACACCTAATCAGTTAATATTGTTAGGAAAATGAAAGTGGCAATCCAAAATTCTCACTTCGTCAAACGCAGCCCTAGTTGTAAGTTTCATGCAAAAGAGGTAGGATAAAACTCCTTTGCAGAATTGTTCTGGCGAACTGAAGGGTGGAAGCATTTGAACGCTGCAGCAGTTTTCTAGCATAGATAGGTGCCACTTAAAATTCACTAGGAGGTGTGTTAACCGGCGCCTCCAAGCTCTCAAACAGTTTAATAACTACTGTATGTGGTCTTATCCAATAAGCTATCTCTTTGAGAATTTACTCCGATTATTTCCGGAATGATTCAATTGAGCATTGGCTGCTTAAGCGTACCAGGTACAAGCAATAGGCTTTCGGTGTCAATCTTATTGGTAATATTACTTCGGTTCCAACTCCTATTCCAGGTACGTACCGCAGTCTCTATTGGTTCCGGTTTTGGTATTGTTTGGACTTCAGTCTACATATATGCTGATTCTATTATGCTTTTATCGGCGACCACCGTGGTGTGGTCTTAGCGTGCTCCTCCTACCAAACCCAAGGTCCTGGGTTCAAGTCCCGTGCAAAAGAAAAAGAAAAAAAAAACATTGTTTCAACTAGAAACAAGTTTTTCTGCGTAATATCGCCACTTGGCAGTGGTTTGGTCAACACTTCAAGTGTATTTTTGCTATGAAAAGTTTTTTTATGAAAATTCCTCTGTCTAACAGCATACATTAGGAATCGGCATAGGTCCCTTAGCGCCGATTTTTAGGAGTAATTAAAAGGAAAACTATGTAAAGTGTAAGATGAGCTCCTCCAAAATCTGATCGGAATTAAATCGGGTAAAGTATATATAGTTTTTTATTCTGGTTTCGTCATCGGTCCCCTCTCTACTCCTTCCTCTCCTTTTATTTTTAAACACTGCTAAAGATATACGGCGATTTAGTCGCCACTACTTCGTATGCGCATTTCTCTGCGCTCCCTTTCAGCATGCATCAATTTCGTCATTACTATAAAGGCCATCTTGCTCTCAGCAATCCAACAATATATTTGTCCGCACATTCGTGGAACTAAATTCCTAATGGAAGGCTCCTCTCCAAAAACTCTGTTTACAGACAGTCTTTCGCCGTGAGAACGAGGGCAGTGAAACATTACATGTTCTGCGCTTTCCAATTCGGAGGGACAGTTTGGACAGAAAGGATCCTCCTCTATCCCACGCTTATGTACCATTCCGCTATATTCCGGACTAGCATAAAAGTCCAGCGCCCTTTTCTCGAATCTTCCCACCGTTCTTGCCACCTAACTATTGTTCGTGATCTTGCGCTTTTCTTAGTATCTTCAGATGGTCGGCTGATTCCAATGCCATACAGATCGGCCATTTCACCTGAGAGTAGATCTACTGGAATTTTCCTGAATAAAACATGGATCGCGTCGTCGGACACCGTCCGATAAGCACATGCTATTCGAATAGCAGTAATGCGGTAGGCTGCTAGTATATCTTTTTGGCGGACCATTTTAGATCCGTGCCATACTGGTGCTGCATATAATATTATTGAGCTGGTTACGTTGGATAATAGCTGACGGGTAGCTATGCTTGGGCCGCCGATGTTGGGCATTATTCGCGTTAGGGCTCCACTAACTCTAGAAACTTACTCCCCCACCGCCCTGAAGTGCTCCCTAAAAGTTAGTTTTGAGTCAATGATTACTCCTAGATATTTCAAGGAAGGCTTTGAATTTATTTGATAATCTCCTATGGTTAGGACCAACTCATCCACAGTCCGCTTTGAGCCCACCAGAACCACTTCTGTCTTATTGCTAGCCATCTTCAGCCCCATGTTTGTCAACCATTCCTCTATTCTTCCCACGGCGTCATTACATAATGTTTGGAGCAAATCAAGTTTCTTGGCCACTGCTACTACGACAATATCATCTACATAGCCGACAATTTCCGTGCCTCCGGGAAGGTCGATTTGTAGCACCCCGTCATATATCGCATTCCAAAGAGTTGGACCTAGAACAGATCCCTGAGGGGCACCGCCCGTGATGTTTTGCTATCTTGGTCCCTCCTCCGTATCAAAAAGGAGTACTCTGTCGCTTAGATAGCTACCAATTATCCGGAGCAGGCAAGCAGTTGTGCCAAAGTTTCGTAGCGCTGTCATTATCTGCATCCAGTTCGCGGTGTTAAAAGCACTTCTAATATCCAAAGTTATCAGTGCACAGAGCTTCCTTTTACTTTGGCCTCCGGTTATGGCTCCGCGGGCTATATTGACAACTGTTTGTATTGCGTCTATCGTGGATCTCGATTTTCGAAATCCAAACTTACTATTTGAGAAGCCACCTGGGCCTTCCAGGGTCTGCTGCAGACGCCAACTAATAATACGTTGGAGAATCTTTCCTATTGAATCCATCATACAAAGTGGCCTTTATGAAGATGGCTGGTCGGTTTGGTAATAAACCAAATATTTATTTTATTTTTAAAAATTTATTTTTGTTTATTTTTGAGTTTAGATATTTTCTAACTAATTAGAATTTTCTTTTTTTGAAGTTATTCAAAATTTTAAGTTAACACGAAAACTCAATTAAAATTATTTTAAAAATTAAAGTAAAGAGTACAAAGTAGTTAACACTATATTTACTCCCCCTCCAAGAAAATTTGAAACAAACAAATTATTAATTAATATTAAAAGTAACCTTTTTTTGTTTTTTGTTGTTTGATGTATTTGTATTTAAATTAGTGTTAATAAGTATGTTTGCTGGTTTAAGTAAATCAATTGAAATATTTTTAATAGTATTTTTGTATTGAATTGTAAATGTTTTATTTTTCTTAGAGATAACTTTAAAAGGTCCTTCATAAGGTGATTCTAAATTAGATTTACGAAGAACTTTAACAAAAACATACTCACAATTTTCTAATTGTTTAGGAACGAAAAAATTTTCTTTATTATGATGAAACACTTTAGAACGAACAAGCGAAAAATATTCTCTTATTTTATGAAGAGCGTCATTAGAAAAATCATGTTCTTTATTACTATTTGAAATAATTAATTCACCAGGTATTCTAAGTGTTTGGCCATAAACAAGTTCAGCAGATGAACATTTTAAATCTTCTTTAATAGAAGTTCGTAAACCAAGTAGAATGAATGGTAAAATGTCAGACCAATGAACCGAGTCGTTTGATGCTATAATTGCTGCTTTTAAAGTTCGATGAAATCTCTCTATCATGCCATTTGCTTGGGGATGGTAAGGAGATGTATGAATTTTATGAGAACCTAAAAGTTTAGTTAATTCCGTAAAAAATTTTGAGGTGAATTGTGAACCTTGATCTACTGTAATATTCAATGGTATACCAAATCGTGGTATATAATTTTGAATAAAAGTTTTTACTATAGTATTTGTTGAAATATCTTTAAGTGGATAAGCTTCAGGCCAACGTGAAAATCTGTCAATAATTGTTAAAATATAACAATTTCCATTTGAAACTGGAAGAGGTCCAACAATATCCATATGAATATGTTCAAAACGGCCTGATGGTATTTCAATTTTTTGGATAGGAGATTTAGTATGTCTTGAAATTTTGGATTTTTGACAATTGATGCAAGATGAAGTCCAATCGTTAATCTCTTTACGCATGTTAGGCCAATAATATTTATTTTGAATTAATTTTCTAGTTGTTCTTATACTTGGATGAGATAATGAGTGAATTTTGTCAAATATAATTCTTCTCATAGAATGTGGAACATAAGGTCGAAAAGGTTGTAGAGAAACATCACACCATATGTTTAAATTAATAATTGGAATATGAATTTCTTTTAAATTATTTTTAGAATTTGGATCAGAAATGGTTTTTTGTAAAAATGTATCAGTTTGCTGTTCTTTATATAAAGTTTCTAAATTTATATCTTGAGTTGAAATTGCATTTATTTCTGGAATACGGGAAAGTGTGTCGGCAACTATGTTGTCTTTTCCACGTATATATTGAATATCATTTGTAAATTGAGCAATATATTCAAGATGACGTAGTTGACGAGGAGATCTATCTACTTTAGAATTTAGAACATGAATTAAAGGTTTATGATCAGTATAAATTGTAAAAGTTCTACCTTCAAGAAAATGTTTAAAATGTTTAATTGAATTATAAATTGCCAAAAGTTCACGATCAAATGTTGAATATTTAGTTTCTGTTGTAGTTAGTTTTCTTGAAAAATAAGCTAAGGGTTCTAGTATATTATTGCTAGTTTGTTGAAGAACTGCTCCAATAGCAACATTTGATGCATCTACTGCTAATGATAAAGTACCATTTTTGTCGAAATGTGTAAGTAAAGTATTTTTAGCAAAAAGTTTTTTAACATTTTCGAAAGCTGTTGTGGTTTCATTTGTCCAATTTAATTGTTTGAGTTTGTTTTTAATTGCATGTGTTAATATTTCATGCAGAGGACTAAGTTCTGTTGCTAACATTTTAATATATCTGTGATAGTAATTTATCATACCTAAAAATTTTTGTAATTTATTTATAGAAATTGGTTTTTCAAAATTTGTTATGATTTCAATTCTATCTAAAGATGGTTTAATACCTTCGCCTGAAATTTCGTAACTTAAAAAATTTAATTTATTTACACCGAGAGTACATTTTGAAGGTTTGATATTTAAATTATATTCTTCAAGTCTTTTGAAAACTGATTTTAAATGATTTATATGTTGATCTTCATTATCACTGGCAATAAGAATGTCATCAATGTATGTAAATACAAAATCGAAATCAGAAAATACTTCATTAATAAAGCGTTGGAAAGTTTGAGCACTGTTTCGTAAACCGAAAGGCATTCTTACGAATTCAAACATTCCAAAAGGGGTAGTTATTGCAGTTTTATGAATGTCTTCTTCTGCCATTGGAATTTGGTGGTAAGCACGTACAAGATCAATTTTGGAAAAATATTGTTTGTTTTTTAAATCAATTGTTAAATCGTGAATATGTGGTAAGGGATACCGATCTGGTGTAGTAATAAAATTAAGTCTTCGATAGTCTCCGCAAGGTCTCCAATCATTTGGTTCTTTTTTAGGAACGAGATGAAGTGGAGATGCAATAGGAGAATTTGAGGGTCTGCATATACCCGTTTTAACTAAAAATTCAAATTCAGCTTTAGCAATTTTAAGTTAGATTGGATCAAGACGTCTTGGTTTCGAAAATGGCAAAATACCTTTTGTTTCTATCCTGTGAACCGTATGGTGTTTAACTTTTTTAGTATAATCTGGTTCACAGGTAATAGATGGAAATTCATTAAGTAATTTTGAAAACTTATTTTCGACAATAGGAATTTTGAGTGAGAAAATATCAGAAAATCCAGAAGATCCAGTAACTTTAATTTTTGTAGTAGAATCCATTATTTCTTTATTTTTAATATTGACAATAATTCCGAATTTTTCTAAAAAGTTTGCTCCTAAAATTGGTGTATCAATATTCGCAATAATGAATGGAAATTCAAAATCTCTTCTTAAACCTAAATCAATTTTAAGTAGTTTTGTACCGAAAGTTTCAATTGAAGAACCGTTTGCTGCAGTCAAAGTAAGATCCGAATTTCTTTTATAAATTTTAAATTTAGAAAAAGGAATAACTGATACAACTGCACCTGTATCGATAAGAAAATTAAGTTTATTGAATTTATCAAATATGAATAGGCGACGAGTAGGTTTAATAATAGTTCCATTATCCGTCACCGTCATAATGGATCGTTTCAGTTTAAATTTTGTTCGGAATTTGAATTATGATTTTGATTAAAATTGCATGGGGGTATACATTTGAGAGCGTTATTCTTAAATTTTTTGTGATACCAACAAATAGTTGTTTGTGAATTAAAATTACGATTGTTTGAAAAATTTCTTGATTCTGAAAAATTTCGAGATTTAGATCTATTTCTATCTTTAGATCTTGAACGGATTTGTAATTGATTAATATCATTAGAAATTTTATTTAAATTTTGATAAATAGTCGTAGTTAATTCAGTTAAATTTTTAACGCATTGTTCTAAAATATTATTATTTATACTTGAGACTACAGGAGATTTGGAAGAATGAGGTTTATTGATTAAATCAAAAAGTTTGTCAGCTAAAATAATAATTTCATCTCTGTTTTGATTATTATTGGAAGTCAAATGAATTTGTATTTCTTGTGGTAATTTACGAATCCACAATTTAAAGAGTAATTCTTGACTAACTATGGAGTCAGAACCTATAAGTGATTTCATAAATCTGAATAATTCAGATGGTGAACGATCACCAAGTTCAGTTTTTGAAAATAATTGTTCTAATCGTTTTTCTTCGCTAAGAGAAAATCTTTCACATAGAACTTTTTTGATTGTATCATATTTATTAAAAAGAGGAGGAGGGTTAATAACATCTAAAATTTTAGATATAGTATCTCGTTGAAGAGTAATTAGAACATTTTGAAATTTTAAATTGTCATCATTGATATTGTTAATTTCAAATTGTCCTTCAACAAGCAAAAACCAGGCATCAGGACAATCTTGCCAAAATTGTGGTAATTTAATAGATTTAGTAGAAGGAAAATTTGTAAAGTTATCTTGTGTTGAAGTATTTTGTGTTGTTTTAGAGATGTTGTTTTGTGTTGTATTAATGTTAGAATTTTGAGTTGTATTGTGAGTCACGATGTTATTTGTATGGTTGATATTTTGATTTTCTGAATTTGTAAAATTACGGGTTCGTATTGGTGAACGTAGAACCATATGAAAAAAAAAAAAAATTAAATGAAAAATTTGAAAATTAGAAAATATTTAAGAATTTTTTTGGAAAGGGAGTTAACAATTTAAATAAAATATTTATTTTTATATAAAAAAAAAGTAGATTTAAATAATTTATATAAAATTGTTAAAATATAAAAATAATTTTAAAATAAATTTGAAAATCTAAAAGGTTTAAAATTATAAAATTTTAATTTATATTATATTTGCAAAATTTTTAATTTAATATTAAAATAAAAATTGTACTTACATAATGTTGGAGGTCCTCTAATTTAAAATAAAAACAGCCGCTCTTCTGAACAATAAAGAATGTTTATTTCGACTTACTTCAACGTCGGTTAGATACACAGATAGAAAAGAAGTATTCGTAAGTTAAAATGGCGAATACAAAGAAAGAATTCGCAAAGCAAAAATGCGATTACAAGTTGCAAATGAAAAACAGAGTTGCCACATGAAATAGAATTTCAACACTCCTCCTCAAATCTGGTATTCATTTGCAGTCACAAATTAATAATTTAACTCAAAAAAAACTTTGAAGTTATTTTACATGTACTAGATTAAACCTAACAATTTTACAAACTTGTTATGATTTAACTTGCTTAGATTTTTCGTAAATACATCTGCAATATTATCTGAGCTTGAACAATATTGTAATTATATGATGATATTTAATTTCTATGTGCTTACATCTTGTATGGTATACAGCATTTTTGATAAGATGTAATGAGCTTAAATTATCACCATTTACAACAATTTTGTCAGGCCTATGTACATTTATTTCGTCCAAAAATTGTTTTGTGAACATAACCTCTTTTGCGGCAGTTGACAACGATATGTATTCCGCTTCGGTGCTGCTCAAGGCCACTGTTGATTGCTTCTTCGACTCCCAAGACACCGCACCACCGGCTAAAAGAAATACATAGCCAGTGAACGATTTGCGCTCGAGTGACTCTCCACCCCCAATCAGCATCAGCATAGCATTGTATCGGCGTTCCCTTCTTACTGTACGTGAGCGATAAATCAATCGTAGAACATAAATATCTTAACACCCTTTTTGCCGCTGCCGAGTGTTCGCTATGTGGCTCATTATTATGCTGCGCAAGCTTGCACACTGTATGTATAATATCTGGCCTTGTGCACAATGCCAGATACAACAACGAGCCTATCAGCGACTGGTACTCTTGTTTGCCAACGCGCTTGCAACTAGAATCAGCGCATAATATTTGTTGCTTAGGATCGAGTGGTGTTGCTATAGGACGACAGTCTAACATTTCATGTTGTTGCAGCAATTCTTTGATTTGCCCTTTTTGTCGTATAGCTATTGCGCCCCTTTCACCTTCTCTTTCGACTTCCATACTAAGAAATAATTGAACAGGACCCTTATCTACCACTTGCAGTCTTTTCGAAATTTCGTGTTTAATAGAGCTCATCTCTTTCTTGTTTGAGCTGGCTATTAGCAAATCATCTACATACACTGCTAACAAATTGATGTGCCCGTCGTGATGCTTCGTATATACGCAAGGCTCTGTTACACATTGTTTAAAACCAATATTAATTAAAATGTCATGCAACCTCATATTCCATTGACGTCCTGCCTGTTTCAAACCATATAAAGCTTTCTTTAACTTTAAGACTTTATTGGGATACTCGCTGTTTGTAAATGTTTCAGGCTGCACCATATATATTTCGTCATCTATGATACCATTTAAAAACGCAGATGAAACGTCAACATGGTGTAGGTATAGCTGGTACTCTGCAGCTAACGCGAAAATTGTACGGATCGTAGAATACCGCACCACAGGTGAAAACGTATCGGTATAGTTCACCCCATATACTTGGCTGCACCCTTTGGCTACTAGCCTTGCCTTAAATCGATCAATTTCACCGTTCTTGTTTTTCTTGATCGAAAATACCCATTTGCACTTTATGGCTTTCTGATTTTTTGGTAAATCTACTAGCTCCCATGTATCGTTGTCTAAAAGAGCTTGATATTCAGCACACATTGCTTTACGCCACTCACTTGCATGGTCACTAGACATGGCTTCACCCACTGTATTCGGAATATCAACATCATTGAGAAAATTTGCATAATGGTATTCTTTCTTTGGCCTTCCTGGTTTCCCTGACCGCACCAACTTAGGCCGACCAGGTCCTACTTGTTTAGTAGCAGGCTCTTCATCACCTTCTTCTTTTGCAGATTTATAATCACTCTCTGGGTCGTCTTCAGCACTAACACGTTCATTATCTAGCTTGTCTTCAGTGCTAACACATTCACTCTCTGGCTTGTCTTCAGTGCTAACCCACTCACTCTTTAGCTTGTCTTCAGTGCTTACACATTCACATTCTGGCTTATCTTGATTTGACTTTAAAATATATAAATCAACGTTTAGATTTTCTTTCGGAATAGTTGGTTCTATAAATGATACATCACGTCTTAAAATAATTCCTCTTGTGGCAGAATCATACAAGCGATAGCCCTTGGTAGCACTACCGTAACCAACCATTACATACGCTTTTCCCTTAGCATTGAATTTACTTTTAGGTTTTTTATCTAAGGCGTAAGCCACTGATCCAAATGTTCTTAGATGTGACACAACTGGTTTTCTTTTATACCATGCCTCATAAGGCGTCATTTCATCAACTGCTTTTGTTGGTGACCTATTTCGCAAGTAGGCTGCAGTATTTACAGCTTCTGCCCATAATGTATCACTCAAATTCGCACCAATTAGCATGCTCCGTGCCATCTCTACCAATGTCCGGTTATAGCGTTCAGCTACACCATTCTGCTGCGGGGTGTAGGGTACCGTGAACTGATGCAAAATGCCACAATCTTTTACATACTGCTGAAACAAATTATTTGTGTATTCAGTGCCATTGTCACTTCTAATAGCTTTAATTAGACACCCAGTTTGACGTTCAGCGAAAACCTTGAATTCTTTAAATTTACTGAAAACTTCGCTTTTGTGCTTCATTAAATAAACAAAACCATATCTTGATTTGTCATCTACAAATGTCAATACGTATTTCGAACCACCAGCCGATGTTTTTACTGGCCCAAATACATCTGTATGTACTAGTTCAAGTAATTCGCTTGCTCGATTTGAACTTGATGTAAATGGTTTTGTTACACATTTACTCTGCATACATACAACACACTGAATAGATTTTGGCACATTTACTTGAAGCCCGTTCACTAAATTTTTGCTTACAAGCATACGCATGCTGTCATAGTTCAAATGACCATACCGTGCATGCCACTTCATTGCTTCATTCTGCTGGCCTGCAAAGAATAACATTTTCTTATTTTCTGTGAACAAAAATATACCACCAACTTTGTTTCCACGCAATATTACGCTGCCGTTGTTTTCATATACCGTGACAAAATCTTTTGCAAATTTAACACAAAGGTTATTTTTCACTGCTTTCGATACTGAAATAAAATTGCATTGCAATACAGGAACATAAAGTACATCAATCAGCTGGATTTCTTTCCCTTCTGCTTTTAGTCGAACTGTTCCCTTTCCCATTGCTTCTATACATTTGTTACCAGCAAACAAAATGTTTTCATTGTATTCATTCAACTCATCGAACATGTTTCTGTCACAACACATATGCGACGTGGCTCCGCTATCGATACACCATACGTTCGACTGCAAGTTGTTTGACTCAAACGCTGAGAACAGAGTAAATGCTTTTGGTTTCTCGTTTGTTTTATCTGTCTGTTCCTGGTTTTTGTTGCTTTTGTTGCATTGTGCAGCAAAATGACCCGTGCGTCCACAACTAAAACATTTTAAGTTCGATCGATTTCTAGAACATTTACTTCGCTGCGACGACTTGCTGCCACTGCTTTTACCCTTTTCATGTGCCATGAAAACCTGCACGCTACTTTCTGCAATAGGCGACACACTCATTTTTCGACGTTGCTCTTCCTCAAGCAATTTAATTTTTAACAAACTCAGCTTTGGAAGCTCATCGCGTGACTCTAACGCGACAACTAAATTTTCGAAAGACTTCGGAAGACTAGCTAGGAGCATTATTACAAATAACTCCTCCTGCAGATCTATACCAATTTCTGCTAGCTTCTCAACTATACTCGAAAAATTGCTTAGATATTGTTGTACCTTATCACTTTCTGCCATGCGCATATCCAGTAGCTGCTTAAATAAAGACACCTTTCGGGCAAGGCCTTTTGGTCGATGTATATCCTGCAACACACTCCATGCTTCTTTTGCTGTTTTGCATTTTTTCACGTAGGCAATTTGTATTGGCGTTAGGCTTAACACAATTGTTGCCATGGCCTTCTCATCACTCGATTTCCATGCTTTTTGTTCAGCGTCTTCGGCTTCTGTAGCTGGCTGCATAAGTGCACCTGACACCACATCCCAGAGCTCCTTGTATACAAGTATACTTTTTACTTGAACGCACCATGCGTCATAGTTGGACTCATCCAACTTCTCAACATTAAAAAACGAGGAATTGTTCATTTTTCTTAGCACTTTATGTAGGGGCTGGGCCCATAACCTGTTGGAGGTCCTCTAATTTAAAATAAAAACAGCCGCTCTTCTGAACAATAAAGAATGTTTATTTCGACTTACTTCAACGTCGGTTAGATACACAGATAGAAAAGAAGTATTCGTAAGTTAAAATGGCGAATACAAAGAAAGAATTCGCAAAGCAAAAATGCGATTACAAGTTGCAAATGAAAAACAGAGTTGCCACATGAAATAGAATTTCAACACATAAAATTAAATTTAATAAAAAAATATTAAAATTAATAAATAGTTGATTGATGATTGTAAAGATTTTAAGCGAATTAATTGCGTTTTTTTGACGTGATAATCATTAAATACATCGTTGTTGATGTTTATGCAATTGTTTTGTTATGCAATGGCTTTGTTATGAAATGGCTTTGTAATTAGTGAAGAGGACAGGTTACGAATGATTCCAAAAAATGGCATACAATATGATTTGTTCGCTGAAAAGTTGACGTAGTGTATACTCAATTAAATAATTTATTATACACAAAGTTCACACAAAAATCTCTTTGTTATAAGAGAAAATACTTGGTCAACTTTTATAAATTTTCGTTTCGATGATATGTGCGTGGAATAAATGTCGTACGCACAGAATATTACATAAATAAATAAATGTGTATACATACACATACGAATAAGTGAATGTAGAAAAGTTAATTGCTTTTGATTATTTTCAATTTTTGTTCATAAATCTGGTAAAATTTGGGTTCCATTTTCGGATTATTATTAATTAATTTGTCTTAATCTGTATTTGGATTTAATATTTTTATTTATTTCTTTTATGATGTTGTTGTTAATAAGGTTTATTGTACATAAATAATAACTTAAAATATCTTGTAAATGTCTTAAATCATGTTCAGTTTTTCGTAGTACATTAGTGATTTTAAAATTTATTCCGTATTCCGTTAGTGGCAAGCATGTATAGTCACTGCCGTTGGAACAGAAAACACTGCAAATTCCACTGTTTTTTTTTTTTTTTTTTTGTAATGAAAATGTGTTGAAAAAATTCTACAGGCTTTTATATTTCTCTGCTGTAGTGTGCTTAAATCCTTTTCGTTCATTAACTTTTAAGATTTTTGCAATACATACATCGATTCCTTAAATTTTTTGGTATTGTTTTTGCACATCACATAAACATATAAAGTTCGTTGGTGGGATCGCCAATATATTTGGTAATAAACCAAATATTTATTTTATTTTTAAAAATTTATTTTTGTTTATTTTTGAGTTTAGATATTTTCTAACTAATTAGAATTTTCTTTTTTTGAAGTTATTCAAAATTTTAAGTTAACACGAAAACTCAATTAAAATTATTTTAAAAATTAAAGTAAAGAGTACAAAGTAGTTAACACTATAGTCGGGCATCTTACCAGGTTTCAGCAATAGAACCAGTCTGTGACGTTTCCATGAGCGGGGGAAGACGCCTTCTTGGAAATAGGCGTTGTAGAGATCCGTAAATACCGATGTTCTAGACCTTATCGCTGATTTAAGAGCTATATTTGGCACTCATCAGGTCCTGGAGACTTACTGTCCGCAACTATTTGTGTTGCATCTAGTACCTCGTGCTCTGTTATTTCTGGGATTTCAATTCCTTCCAGAAACTCACTTTAATAGGTCCGGTAATGATGTATATTGGAACGATTTTCCGTCATCCCTTGTCAAATTTGGTTTTGAGACAAACCGGTTTCGGCGTTGTGCCATCGTCAGTGTCGATTTTCGTTCTGATCTGTTGTTGTCATTTGTCCTGTATTTATAGTTCGTAGGTATATGAGCAGGTATTGTCAAATTGATGCTTGTGTATATTTAGTTATGTGTATGTGCTGTGTGTTCGTTCAGAACCGAGGGTGGTTTACTAATCGATTTGTGTGGCTGACTGGGGTAGGTAGAAATCTGTGATTTTAGTCGTTTGACCTTCTTTGTCGGTTTTTTGTTTTGGTGTGTTAATTGTTTTGTGTTTATTTGTTGTTGTGCGTTTGTCTGTTGTACCTGTGTGATTAAGTTGTTTCCTGTAAACAAGTTTTAAAGGCTCGAATATTGTGTCAGAAATGGTGTTTATCTGTTCGTTTATTATTCTACCGTCGAATGTTTTCTGTTTGTAGATTTCCATGTTTTCGAGTACGTTGAGACGTCGGCCCTTTTCTTGTATGTGAAGAACCCTAACTGTTTTATTGATGTTTGCTGGGGAACATTCATTCTCGACCATGTGATTCGCGAAGTTAGACTCGGGTATAATGTTTGGATTCCGTATTTTTTTGTTGTAATCTCTAATATGTTCTCTGAACCTCGTTCTTATTTGCCGTCCTGTTTGTCCTATGTAACTATGCTGACATCCGCAGGTAAGCTTGTATACGCCGTGGCTGCTAAACGGATCCTCTGAGTTAATGTTAGTTCTTAGTTTTCGCCCTAGATTGTTCGATGTTTTGAATGCTGTGTTAATGTTGTATTTTTTAAAGAAATTTGCCAATTTATATGTTGCTTTTCCAGTATATGTCATAGTCGTCCAGCTATTATTTTCTTTTTCATTATTTCTTTTTGGTTCTCCATTTGTCCTTCTGAGCTTATCTACTAGTGCTTTTTTATATCCGTTGTTTGCAGCGATATTATATATGACCTCAAGTTCTCTCTTATATGCCTCTTGTGTAAGAGGTGTTATTTCAAGTCTATGTACCAAGTGCCTTAATGCTGCATTTTTATGATGTTGAGGGTGATTTGAGGTATTGTGTATTATTGTGTCGGTGGCCGTTGACTTTCTATATATGTCATAGTTAAATCTTTTGGCTTCTTTATCAATATTTATCGTGAGGTCTAGATAGTTGATTCCTCCGTCTTTTTCGGTTTCCATTGTAAATTTTATATTGCCGTGCTGTTTGTTGAGGTACTCCAGTACGAGCTCTTCGTTATTAGTAGTTAAAACGCATATTATGTCATCCACGTATCTAGCATAAAATGACACGCCTAATTTGGACTTCAGCTCCTGTATGTACTTTTCTTCCCGATTTTGCATGAACACTTCCATAAGAATTGCTGATGTGGGGCTTCCCATTCCAAGACCGTTTGTTTGTCTATATATTTTATTGTTGAATTTAAAATAGTTTTGACGTAAAGTGGTTCTTAGCGTATTTGTGATTTGCACACTTTTTACTTTGTTTTTTGTGTTATGAACTATTGTTGAGCTAACTATGTCCAAAGTCTCCGATAGTGGTATAGATGGGTATAGATCTTTTATGTCAAAAGATACCAATTTGCTGTTTCTTGTTAGCTCTACGGTCTCGAGTCTCTCTATTAGTTCTGTTGTGTTAGCTATTGCATATTCGTTCCTTAGCTCCAGAGTGTCTATCAATATCGTTTTTAAATATTTGGACAGTTTGTAACATGGTGCCGATTTAAAATTAATGATGGGCCTCATTGGCGTGTCCGGCTTGTGGATTTTTGGTAGCGCAACCAGTGGAGGAGCCGAAGGGTTCATTTGGACCAATCTATGTGCCATGTTAGAATCTACTATATTTGTTGCATTTTTTATAGCAACTTTGATTTGTTTTTGGTATTCATCTGTGGGATCCTCTCTCATTCTACGACATTTCATTTCCTCTATGAGATCCTCGGTTTTGGATATATATTTCTCTTTTTCGATTAGCACAGTGGTGTTTCCTTTGTCCGCTTTCGTTGTGACAATATTGTTTTTCCTTAGTTTATGCCGTAGATTCTTTATTGTTTTCTCCTCTGTATTCGGTTTTTGTCCTTCCTGTGCTTTCACCTCCTTTCTTATGATTTCTCTGCACATGTGTCTTGCGTGCTCCTGTTCTTCCTGTGGTATCAATGATATTGCGATCTCCGCATCTACAATCGCTTGCTCCGTTTTTCTTACTGTATTCTGGTTCATGATATTGTGCTTCAGGCCCTTTTCGAGAAGTTGTGCCTCTTCCTTGGTAATGGCCACTGTTGTGAGGTTAACGAACTTGTCATGAAACTGGTGAGTGTTTTGGTTTTGGTTACCCTCTCGTCGTCCTGCCAGCTTGTCCAATTTTCGGTTCAGCGACCTGTATTTTTGTTGTAGTTCCTGATCGACCTCTGTCTTAATGCGGTCGAAGCATTCCATTAATACAGTTGTAGGTAGTTGTTCTGCCAATCTTAAATGGATAGATAATAACTCGGCATTTATCTCATCCTTCTTCGAGTATAAGTTTTCCAACTCATATTTTAAAAAATCCTTTTCCGCTTTTCTAACTGTTTTCCTGCTAGATTTGGTATTTGCCTTTATTGTTATTTTTGCGAATTTCGGAGTAACATTCAATTCCAGGCATTGTTTGTTGAACCAAATGCTCGCCTTTGCTTTATATATTTTCAGTAGGCGTCGCTTGTAAATTGTTAGTAGTCCGTTCGCGTTCAAGTTAAAAGCCTGACAAGCAATAACTGACTTATCTTGTTTGGTTGATTTTCCGACAGGATGGATAAATGATGTATATTGGAACGATTTTCCGTCATCCCTTGTCAAATTTGGTTTTGAGACAAACCGGTTTCGGCGTTGTGCCATCGTCAGTGTCGATTTTCGTTCTGATCTGTTGTTGTCATTTGTCCTGTATTTATAGTTCGTAGGTATATGAGCAGGTATTGTCAAATTGATTACAAGTTGCAAATGAAAAACAGAGTTGCCACATGAAATAGAATTTCAACACATAAAATTAAATTTAATAAAAAAATATTAAAATTAATAAATAGTTGATTGATGATTGTAAAGATTTTAAGCGAATTAATTGCGTTTTTTTGACGTGATAATCATTAAATACATCGTTGTTGATGTTTATGCAATTGTTTTGTTATGCAATGGCTTTGTTATGAAATGGCTTTGTAATTAGTGAAGAGGACAGGTTACGAATGATTCCAAAAAATGGCATACAATATGATTTGTTCGCTGAAAAGTTGACGTAGTGTATACTCAATTAAATAATTTATTATACACAAAGTTCACACAAAAATCTCTTTGTTATAAGAGAAAATACTTGGTCAACTTTTATAAATTTTCGTTTCGATGATATGTGCGTGGAATAAATGTCGTACGCACAGAATATTACATAAATAAATAAATGTGTATACATACACATACGAATAAGTGAATGTAGAAAAGTTAATTGCTTTTGATTATTTTCAATTTTTGTTCATAAATCTGGTAAAATTTGGGTTCCATTTTCGGATTATTATTAATTAATTTGTCTTAATCTGTATTTGGATTTAATATTTTTATTTATTTCTTTTATGATGTTGTTGTTAATAAGGTTTATTGTACATAAATAATAACTTAAAATATCTTGTAAATGTCTTAAATCATGTTCAGTTTTTCGTAGTACATTAGTGATTTTAAAATTTATTCCGTATTCCGTTAGTGGCAAGCATGTATAGTCACTGCCGTTGGAACAGAAAACACTGCAAATTCCACTGTTTTTTTTTTTTTTTTTTGTAATGAAAATGTGTTGAAAAAATTCTACAGGCTTTTATATTTCTCTGCTGTAGTGTGCTTAAATCCTTTTCGTTCATTAACTTTTAAGATTTTTGCAATACATACATCGATTCCTTAAATTTTTTGGTATTGTTTTTGCACATCACATAAACATATAAAGTTCGTTGGTGGGATCGCCAATATATTTGGTAATAAACCAAATATTTATTTTATTTTTAAAAATTTATTTTTGTTTATTTTTGAGTTTAGATATTTTCTAACTAATTAGAATTTTCTTTTTTTGAAGTTATTCAAAATTTTAAGTTAACACGAAAACTCAATTAAAATTATTTTAAAAATTAAAGTAAAGAGTACAAAGTAGTTAACACTATAGTCGGGCATCTTACCAGGTTTCAGCAATAGAACCAGTCTGTGACGTTTCCATGAGCGGGGGAAGACGCCTTCTTGGAAATAGGCGTTGTAGAGATCCGTAAATACCGATGTTCTAGACCTTATCGCTGATTTAAGAGCTATATTTGGCACTCATCAGGTCCTGGAGACTTACTGTCCGCAACTATTTGTGTTGCATCTAGTACCTCGTGCTCTGTTATTTCTGGGATTTCAATTCCTTCCAGAAACTCACTTTAATAGGTCCGGTAATCTTGTGTCGGAAAAAGAGTTTCTGCGATTCTTCTCATTAGTATCGGGCATGTAGGCTGCTCTGAGTTCCGCCCTTTAATTTTCGCCATCACCGTTCTGTAAGCCAATCCCCAAGGACCAAGATCAGCACTATCCATCACTTCCTTGAAGCAGGCTCTCTTGCTCTTTTTTATAGTATTTTTAAGCGTCGTTCTTTGGGCTATGTAGGTATTGTGTAGCTCATCATATCGTGGCGACGAGCGTGCCCTCTGTGCCCTTCGCCGTGCCTTGTGGCATTCTCTACGCTCCTCCGCTATTTCCTCGTTCCATCAATATACTGGGGTCCGATTTACTTTTGCGCGACTTCTGGGCATGGCAGCATCACACGCCATACCTAATGACTTAGATATTTGAAACGAAAGATCTTCTGCACGTGTCCTTCGTATTACGGCATCGTTCCATACAACATCAAATACTTCTGGTTCAAAAATGTGTTGTTTCCATCTTATTCTTTGCAGTTGGTTGGAGGCATTCCTTGGTGCAGTTTCCACTAGATCTAGGCTAATAGCTTTGTGGTCGCTGTGTGTGTAGACGTTACTGATGGACGATTTTCCTCGTCTCGCTATTTCGCTACTAGGAAACGTGAGATCTATAATGGAGCGCCTATTGCCAGTATCGAATGTATATTTCCCTGCCTCAATTAGAAGTTCTAGCCGCAGGGGTGTAAGGCTTTCGAGAAGAACTCTACCTCTATCGGTAGTTCTACTACTACACCATACAGTTAACCATGCATTGAAGTCTCCACATATTATAAGCGGGTGTTTACCCTGTGCTTCTATGGTCATTCCAAGAATCATGATCTCAAACTCTGTGCTACTCATGCTCGGAGGTGCATAGCAACTAAAATGTATATTCCTTTGATTTTTGCCCACGTGAATCCTGCCACTGTTGGTGCCATCTTTTCCTGCGGAAGAAGTCTTTTTGGTATCAAATTGAGGCTTTCCCAGCCGAGTCCGTCAGCCAGCCTTGCTCCTGCTTATTTTTGTATGGCTCAGAGAGTACCGCTAAGTCAAATCCTCCTTCAAACATTGTTTGGGATAAGAGGTCTTGGGCCGCTACACAGTGGTTTAAATTGAGTTGCAACAATCTCATAGGGCAATCTGGCTGCTTCCTTCCTGTTGTGGGCATCTAAAACTGCCTGCCGAATGTTCTCCCCCACATAACGCACATTTCGGTACGTTGGTCCAGTTCGCGGCCTTGTGTCCATCCTGACCGCATTTCCTGCAAAGTTTTGACCTATCTATAGTCTCTTTGCACTTCTGGGCTATATGTCCATAGGCCCAGCACCTATAACAGTATCTCTCCTGTTTCACCTCTCTAATTCGACAAGATACCCATCCTACTCGTGTTCTTTGCGCCTTTAGAACAACTTTATCATCATTCGCTGTAAGACGTACAAGTGCCGATTTTGTACCACTGTACCCTGTACGTAAACTTTTTGTGGCAGTTGAATCAGGCCGTTCTATCCTACATTGCTGATGGATCGCATCACAAATCTCATCCGGCGTAGTTATTTCATCGAGGTCTCTGAACTGAACTTGAGATTTTGCTGTGACCTTCGCTGACTCGTTTAGAACTGCTTCAATCTCCGCTTGGTACGTGCTTGTTTTCCCTTTTGGGCTCTTTTAAGCTGCAGCAACAAATCTCCTTTTGCCGTTCTTCTAATAGTTTTGACATCACCCCCTAGGGCTTTTAGTTCATCGCAACTCCTCAATTTTCCCAGTATGTCAGCATACGTAGCATCTCCAGTCCTGTATAGTAGAACAACCCATTGATAGGCTAATACTTGTGACCAAAGGGATCAGAAGGTAGACGAAGAGGAATTCGATAAATGATTTTATGGAACCCGGCTTGGGGTCGTGGGACGAAGCCACACGTTGGCCAGGAATTTAAATTTAGTGGGCTGCAGTAGAATCTTCTTTTGCTCACGCTCCATGATGCAGGCACCATCGGCGGTTGCGAGCATGTAACCGCAGCCTCCTTTTTTTGTTACATAGTGGGCATGAGTGTGTCTTTCGACAAGAATGCGTTTTGCCAATGCAAGAGTATGTACCGCGAAGTATGCAATATTGCTGCGTGGCTAAGAGTGAGTGGAGTGTGGGTAAAAGTGTGATCCAAGTTTTACCGAGTGTTTGAGCCGAGCTGTATTATACCAATTATTTTGGAAAATATGGGTGACAGGCTGACGCTTGGTAGTTGGGTCGACTGCAATCCCCAAATGCAGGGAAGATCAGTTCTCAAGAAGTTTCAAGTGAATGCAGTGGTCATGAGTACACATTTACAAAGTGCAGTATTCGTGGTTCGAGTTAGTATAACACATTTGAACGTAGTCCGACGGTAAAAGTGTCCGTGCCGGTGGTGCAAATTAAATTGGCTAAAATATATAGCTAAACAGGAGCCACCAAACTAAACTAAAGCTAATCCCAAGAGTTCCCGCCATATTTGAGGACTTCGCCCGCGGGAGGTTATATACAGTTACCTCAAAATTTTATAGAAGTCCCAACTGAACTTCACTTTCCGTTATATATATATATATATTTGGGTACAAAGGAAAACTTACGGCAAATTAGTTAAAACGCTCCTACCCCTAATCATATTATAACAAAACAGCTGGACTATCGGCTAATTGGATGTGGGTCAACGTCCTAGCAAGTGCAGTCGCAGCAAATGCCAAAAACACTTGTCGTCGTACACCAAACCATTGAGAGCGGGGAAATTTGCTCGCCTTACTAAGCCGATCGAGCAAAGGAAGACAAAGATTATCGAAAATAAAGATGTTGTAGGGACGAAAAATCGTGTGAAGCAAGCTTCACAAAACTTCTAGTAGGTCACATTCACCACTTACCACAACAGAACTGGTTAACTACCACTGTCTGTATTTGGTATTTAATAATTATTTATACACTTTTTATTCAGCTAATGTGTTCAGAATTTACATTTTTACACTCTAAAACTACAATCAGTGTATTTTGTGCGCTTAATTTATGTTAAAAATTGTATTAAAGTTTTTGGTGTGGTGAAAGTGAGCTACTAGAATTTTGTTATGCTCCGCTGCTTTCCACCGAAGTTTGCGCCTGTAACATCTTTAGCGAAGGTTGATTGAAGAATAAAGATGTTGCATGCGCGAACTTCAGTGGAAAGCAGCGGAGCTTCACAAAAAATTCTAGTAGGTCACTTCCACCACACCAAAAACTTTAATACAAATTTTAACATAATTTAAGCACACAAAATACACTGCTTACAGTTTTAGAGAGTAAAAATTAAAATTGTGAACAAATTAGCTGAATAAAAATTGTACAAATAATTGTTAAATAACAAATACAGACGGTGGTAGTTTACCAAATGCTGCTGTGGTAAGTGGTGACTGTTCAAGAGTTTGTGAGACTTGCCTCACACTATTTTTCGTGTGTGGAATCGTTTCAACTTAAAGTGTTACGAAAATTAAACTTGCCGAATTACATGTAAAGTTACTCTAGTGGTGAATTACCTTCCTGCGATTTGATTCTTTACTTTCCTATTACTTACAAGTTCTCTATTTATGTTATTTCAAACATTTATATACAAGTTTTGTTCGAAACAATCAAGTGTGGCAACTACATGCGAGAGAAGAAATTGAGAATGAGTTGAGCTGCAACTGAAAGAATTGAGAATCAGTTTTGTGACTACAATTTTCATTTCTATTTGCAAAGCGAAGTTCAAAACTATAAATTAAATAAATTATAAAATATAAAATTTGGTGAAAGTGCGTTTAATAAAACAAAATAATAAAGTGTATAATGTTTAATGTGTGCCAGCATATTTGATGTAAGCCCAATTGAAGTTCGGTTAGTAAGTGCGTACATATGTATGTATATGCACCCATATTGAAACATTAGATGATAAATTTTTGAACTTTCCTTTATATCAATACAATTTGACTACTCCTTGCGAATAAATACTGAGTTTTCATACAGTTGAACAAAATAAATAATAAAATAAGATTAGTTTTAATGATCAAAAACTGAAAATCATTTTTCGATCACTTTTCGAATAACTTTGATGAATAGATTTTAAGATTTTATAAAAATGAACATAGAGAATAACAAAACTTGTTTGCTTTTGATGATGAATAATTGAGAACAATTTTTAAATCACAATTTGGAATCATTTTTGAATTTAATTTCTTTAACTTCGGTGATCAAAAATTTAAAATCATTTTTCAATCAACTTTCTTAATATTTGCAGACTACCTTTCTTGAATAAATGATGAATTTTTTACTTGTTAAAACTATACTTCTCATTGAAAATTTGATTTTTCTTCATTAGCTCACAATTTTTCAATCATAAAATCCAAAAAAAAATTACAAATATACAACACATATTCAAGACTAAAAGTAATATAAGTGCTGCTGCTAACCTGAGATGTCTTCTAGCATTTCTCTAGACGCGGCTTCCCAGAAAAGACATACTGGATGGAACCGATGTACGGAAGTTGTAAGCTGTTTAACCGCTGGTAAGTTAAGCTTGATCGACACGCCTGGACCCGGCTTCAACATCCTCCATGAGCTATGATTGTCGAAAACATCTAGTTATATTTAAAGAATGATATGAGACATAGTAAAATCGTGATTTTTAAAGTGACATCGTTACCATGATCTAAGATGATGATCATAGATGATGTTGGATGTTGTAGTCGTGTGTGTGTACAACGGTCAAGTTAATTACTACCTGCGGTTCAAAAAGCTTACTTCCGAGCTTCCAGATGCTTTCACCCCCTGATGAAATATGATCTTTATATAGTATTTAGTTATGTATTAAATATGATGGAAAAATGAATCACAACAATCTTATTCACAAATGATTCAAAACCATCATATAATATGATTGAAAATTGTTCTTAAATGTGATCAAAAAATGACTGTGAAAAGTAATCAAATGTTATTCCAAAAGAAGTAAAGTACAATCTTCCAGTAATATCAAGTATGATAAAAAGATGAATAAAAAGTGTTTCGAAATATGAATCATAAATGATTATTCAAGAGTAATCACATTTATGGTACATTTTTCTACCGACGATACGTTAATTTTCGAACAGAAAATGCTTTTAAATTTGAACGTTTTTAATCATCTTGGGGTATGATATTTGAATATTTTTTTATCAAAATTTTCAAAAAATGCTGGCTGGGTAACGAAAGTCTAGTAATGTCGAAAATTCTTATTTCAATACAGAAAAACTTTATTTTAATGTTGCGCAATATTCAACATATTTAATATTTTTCGGCATTGATTTAATATTTGATTCTTATCGAATTGAGTTGTCGTCTTATTGAATCAATATCAAAGAATTATTAAATTAATAGTGAGCATTGTTGTTGCAAAACAGGAGCAATATTAAATTCAGAATGCCAATTATTAATATTAAATGAAAACGTTATTAAATTAAAAACTTACATTATTAAATTAAAAACGCACGCTATTAATACTAAATTACGGAATTGTTGACCTCTTCCCTCCTTTACTACCCCTTTACGGTTTTACTGACTTTACAAAACCTTCAGTACAATTCATATATCATTTTTTATTCGTATTCTTCGATTTAAAGAGCTTCACTTACCAAACTCAACTCTTGTGAAACATAAACACAATATAATTTTCAAAAGGGAACAAAAATTCAAAAGATTTCATGAAAATAAAAAGTAACAACTATGCTATATATTTTTGTCTGACATATGTTTTACCATTGCATAGCGGATATACATAGATGTAGAGGCGAAGTATTTAACTCTGAAAATGTTTTTATTTCTAAACATTCCTTCAAATATCCAATTTCATACGATTGGAAATGTGAACAAAATTTTTTTATGAAAACTTCTTGACATAAAATATAAGCTATGCTAATTTGATACAAAAACATTTATATTTTATATAACTTAAATGTGCTGCTATGTAAGTTGGTGGACAAATAATATTTTTTTTTGCATTTCGTTCCACTATAAAGAAGTTCATAACAATATTGTATTCTTTTCAGGTCGATATCGTATGCTTGAGTCATTTTAGAGAAATAGTGTTGTTTGGTAATATCAATAAATTCTTCTGATTTCAAAAAGAAAAAATCGTTTCAAAATGCTTGAGATAGGCTGCAAAGCACTTCTTACCTCTTCCTTTCTCCATGCAATGAGCTTGCTGCGAAACTTTGCCCGGAGGCCAATCGGTGGAATAGCCAACTTTAAGTCATCCTTGTCTAAATACTGAAGGCTTTCAAGAGTTACCTGCGCACCTACACTTAAGTATATATATATATATATATATATATATATATATATATATTTAAAATTAGAATTTTTTAGTATTAATAACAATAGATAAATTTGCTTTGAAGGTACACCAAAAACGTTTGATAATGTATGATCTTTCAGCCATTCGATCGGCTTTTTTCTATCTTCTTCGTCATTGACTTCATCGATGGACACAGTATTTTGGTCACATTCACTGAAATTCACATTTTCTAGTGCAAATTCTTCAACAATTGCAAGATGAAGTTGCATTATTGTTACAATTCCACCATTTTTGTTGGATAAAACACCGTCTTTCAAATTTAATTGAATAGACATTTTTTAAAAGCACGTGTTATAATTTGCAACAAAGAACGAATCAGCTGATTGATATAAAATGTTGTCATATTGATTTAGAAATTTAATGTCATTGATTAATGTTGTTTCAATATTGATTTAATGTTGTGCAATATAGATTTAAAAATGTTTCAACTTAGCGTTAGAATCAATATCAAAAAATTCTTAAAATAATATGGTGCAACATTTTTTTTTTTAACATTAAAATAAAGTTATTTCAATATTATTTTCGAAATAATTAATAAATACAATCAAATCAAAGTTGGAAATTGTTAAATTAATGTATTTCAATATTATTATTCCCCTAAGTTGAGAGTTATTGAATTAATATGTCGCGTTCTTGTTTTTACAATGCACTTTTTTCGTATTTATTTATTCACATATGTGTATGGCAACATAGGTACTTTCGTACAAAGCTGTCGCAACAACTTTTTTTTGTTCATTTGACTACTAAAACGGTCAATTACGAATCAACGATTTGTGCGCAGTTGATTCAACATCTTGATGCGATGGATAAAAATTGACAGAAATTTCGGTTGAATTGACCCGTATTTCGGTTGATTTTACCAGTCTTTTTCTTTCAGTGTGCCTTACGGCTACAATTTCCGCCTGAAAGACACTTGCAAATATTGCTACACACGTGTATAGTATCTTCTGCATTTCCCCATCTTTGCGCCAACCTTCCGGTTGTAGAGTGTAATGACTTAAATTGTCTCACCCGCCACTTTGGAATATCCCATAATGTTTAAGTCTTAAAAAATTAATTAGTCTCTCTAGATCTTGCAGTGATTAATTACAATGATAGCTGCTAACTCGGCTATCAGTGCGCTACAAATACCTTATTAATCGGCTAAAAAATAAGATTAAAGAGATAACTCATTTTTTTATTAAACCCATTTGGCAAGAGTCTAGTTTTGCTTTTCGTGAGATAGTGCTATTGACTGAGCAGTCTAGTTGTTTTTATATTCTTAAAATCGTCATTGGTAAAAACGTTTCGAAAATTTATGGGGTGATGATGATTTGACAGTGATTTGCCCAAATGCACCTGTTCTTTGTTTAGACGCGGCAGCCGTAAGAATTTTTAAATTCTAATTACAGCAGTGGGAACCAGTAATAACACAAACAACACCATCAACAAAGAATCACGCTTGCCAGTAAATGCTACTTTGGACTAGGTAGGCAATTGAAAATTGAAGTCCTCTCTCGGCAAACGAATATCATGCTCTATAAGTAATTTATCGTACCCTTCCCGCTATATGGTGCAGAAGCTTCGACCATGACAACATCAGATGAGGTGGCTCTGAGAATATTCAAGAGAAAAGTTTTTCGAAAGATTTAAAAATAAAATAAATGTAAGGCGCGATAACCTCCGAAGAGATCTAAGGCCGAGCTTCTCTTCCAATTTGCGTCGTGCTCCTCTTGATTTTCCCTACAAATTGGCCGGACGGGACCTACATGTTTTATGCCGACTCCGAACGGCATCTGCAAGGCAGATGAGTTTTCACTGAGAGCTTTTCATGGCAGAAATACACCCAGAGCGCTTGCCAAACACTGCCGAGGGGCGACCCCGCTTAGAAAAATTTTCTTCTAATTAAAAAACCTTATTTCTAAAATTTTGATGTTGCTTTGCCCGGGGTGCGAACCCAGGGCATACGGTGTGGTAGGCGGAGCACGCTACCATCACAACACGGTGGTCGAAAGATTTACGGATCTCTAAAACTCAGCGGCTAGGCTATGTTATGCGAATGAAAGGTGATGTTCCGGCTAACAAAGTATTTTATCGGAACAAGCCTATGGAAGCAGAGGAAGAGGGCAGCCCCCCCCCCCCCCTCCACTGGAACGACTAGGTGGCAAGAGATTTAAATTCACTTGGTGTGACCAATTCGCGCCAGTTAATCGCAACGCAGAAGCAACTGGCGCGCCTTATTGAACGGTCATAACCGCTTAAACGGTTAAGTGCCAATTAATTAATTACAGCAGAGATTTACTAATCAAGAGATTTAATGGGTTTCGAGCGCAATATATAGTTTAATATCTACACAGATTCTCCAAACGTTGGTAATTGTTTTGAATATATATGCTCATATATTTAGCAGGTGAGGCTCTGGCGATGCCACCTTTCTAATGCAAGTAGGAGGGGGATATTATCAAGTAGATTCGATGTGTTCAAAACAAACCGCTCCGGAGATTGACGGACTAGAACTGTAAATTCCTGAGCGGTTGCTGCCAACTCCCAAACTTGTTTCTAAAGAACAAATAATTAAGGTGAGACAACACAGAAGCTTCGGCGTGGTCAAATCAAAACGTTCGCACGGCAGTCTTGCTGCCTATTTGACAATACTCCTCAAACTATTCGGAAGTGATCTTGTTGTAACAAAAAACACACCTTCCCGAAAGCTCTTTTAACCGCATTCGTCATAAAATCTTAATGTTAAAGTTTTGCTCGGATCCAACTCTTATAGAATTTGTGACCCATGGGACTCCACAGACATCGCTGATGCTACGCACATTCTGGGACATCGGGAGGGACCTTTGACAATCCGTCTTACAAAAGCATCTGCCGTAGTGAAACCGTAATGAAGTGCAGTTCGACATTTCTTTCCATGATGCCATTCACATCAGTCTACTGCATTTCCTGCACTGTTAAATCACACACAAGATGAGACAACATCTCACCACTTCGGTGGCGATTAGTAGAATCAGCCCCTTCAAATACTATACTAAAATGGAAACCGGCACAAAGATTTTGAGAATAATATTATTATACTTGCACGAAATGAATTCGAGAACACGTTTTCGGACATTATACAAAGAGAAATATTAGGCGTAATAAACAGAAAGAGGGAGAGGCAGTAAGACACTCTTACTTGTCAATCAACCCCGACATACGTAGTGAATGTCCTGGATGCGATGTGTCCCCACATGACACCAACCATCTTTTCTTTTGTAATGTGGAACTTACGCCTCTAACACAAATCTCCCTCTGGTCTGCCTCTGTTGACACTGTCAGTTTCCTTGGACTCCCGCTAGAGGACTTTGATGACAATTTGTGAGTGGTCGTGCTTATTGAATGGGGCACTATTAGCAGTGTTAATACAACAACAGAGAAAGAGGGAGAAAGAGAGTGAGATAGAACGAGAAAGAGAGAGATTAGGAAGTTTGAGACTTATTTTATATCAATCCTAAAAACAACCCGACTAGAATAATATTTTTGTACTTGTAAAACTAATATAATTAAACCTTGAAGCTCATTATCCAAAAAGAAGTATTGATCTAGTTGAGTAGATAGATGGACTACCTGTCACAGGATTATCAATGCTTTAAACAAAATTAATTGTTAAAAGGATAATTTATTTTTGTATACTGAAACTATTTTACTAATAAAAATATACATATATTGTCTTTTCTTTCGCTCTCCAGGTGGGTTCATTAGCCGCCCTCGGTTTCGCTAGTCGTGAACATGAAGTGCATTTATATGAATATCGTGAAGATATACGAACCGCAGAATTAGTACAAGGCCGCAGTATAAATTTGGCTTTATCGCAACGTGGTCGAAAGGCTCTAGCTGAAGTAGGTTTAGAGCAGGAGGTACTCTCAACTGCAATACCAATGCGTGGAAGAATGTTGCACGATATCAAAGGTCAGCGCAGCATTGTACCTTACGATCCCTGTACACATCAGTGTCTCTACTCAGTGGGTAGAAAGCATTTAAATGAGTTGCTATTGAATGGTAAGTGGTAAAATTGTCCTTAAATTATTGTTTATACTCAAGTTAATGTCTCGTTTTAGCAAGCGAAAAGTTTCCAAATATTCATAGGCATTTTGAGCATAAGTTAAATTATGTAGATTTGAGTGAGGGGCGTATGGAGTTTAAACGGTGAGTTTGTTATTTTATTTAATACTAATGTCAGGTTTCATAACTAGTATTTTAGTTAGGCTTACAGCTAAGCATCGATTGAGTGTCAGCTTCCGGGTTTTCTTTTAAAAATATTTTAGAATTTTACATTCTTTTAAAATATCGGATTGAGCCTTAATTTCGTCAGATACTGATTGAAACTAAAATTATAAATAGCGGCACGAAATACAATAAATCCATACTTATGTAATTTTAGGTCCATTTTTATACTCAGCTGAGCAGAGCTGACAGAGTATATTAATTTTGTTCGCATAACAGTACCCCGTAACGTCATAAACTAATCGAGATAGATATAGACTTCTATATATCAAAATGATCTGGGCCAAAAAAGAAATTCATTTAGTCATGTCCGTCCGTCCGTAAACACGATAACTTGAGTAAATTTTGAGGTATCTTGATGAAATTTGGTATGTAAGTTCCTGGGCACTTATCTCTTTAAAATGAACGAAACGGACTATAACCACGCCCACTTTTTCGATATCGAAAATTTCGAAAAACCGAAAAAGTGCGATAATTCATTAACAAAGACGGATAAAGCGATGAAGCTTGGTAGGTAGGTTGAACTTATGACGCAGATTAGAAAATTAGTAAAATTTTGAACAAAGGGCGTGGCAACGCCCACTTTTAAAAGAAGGTAATTTAAAAGCTTTGCAAGCTGTAATTTGGCAGTCGTTGAAGATATCATGATGAAATTTGGCACGAACGTTACTCCTATTACTATATGTATGCTTAATAAAAATTAGCAAAATCGGAGAACGACCACGCCCACTTAAAAAAAAAATTGTTTAAGTCAAATTTTAACAAAAAATTTAATATCTTTACAGTATATAAGTAAATATTGTCAACATTCAACTCCAGTAATGATATGGTGCAACAAAATACAAAAATAAAAGAAAAATTCAAAATGGGCGTGGCTGCGCACTTTTTCGTTTAATTTGTCTAGGATACCTTTAATGCCATAAGTCGAACAAAATTTTACCAATCCTTGTGAAATTTGGTAAGGGCATAGCTTCTATGACGATAACTGTTTTCTGTGAAAATGGGCGAAATCGGTTGAAGTCACGCCCAGTTTTTATACACAGCCGACCGTCTGCTCTTCCGCTCGGCCGTTAACACGATAACTTGAGCAAAAATCGATATATCTTTACTAAATTTACTTCACGTACTTATCTGAAATCATTTTATCTTGGTAATAAAAATGGGGCAATCCGACTATGACCACGCCCACTTTTTCGATATCTAAAATTTCGAAAAATGAAAAAAATGCCTTAATTCTATACAAAATAGGAAAAAACGGATGACAAATGGTGATTGGATTGGTTTTTTTGTCGCAAAATATAACTTTAGAAAAAACTTTGTAAAATGGGTGTGACTTCTACCATATTAAGTAGAAGAAAATGAAAAAGTTCTGCAGGGGAATCATGGCAGGAATACTGTTCGTGGTATTACATATATAAATAAATTACCGGTACCCGACAGAAGATGTTCTGGGTCACCCTGGTCCACATTTTGGACGATATTTCGAAAACGCCTTCACATATACAACTAAGGGCTACTTCCTTTTAAAACCCTCGTTAATACTTTTAATTTGATACACATATCGTACAAACACATTCCAGGGTTACCCTAAGTTCATTTTCCTAAATGGTGATTTTCCCTTATTTTGCCTCCAAAGATCTCAGCTGAGTATGTAATGTTCGGTTACACCCGAACTTAGCCTTCCTTACTTGTTCTTTTTAAACATTACCCTTAGACAAATTTTTTGCCAATAACACTCTGCTGGATATTGGACCAAATAAGTTATTTTCCCGTTTTTTGAAGTTACGTTCCAAAAAGAATATTGGCTTTCGAAGTTCGAAATTTTACCCAGCCCAATATATTTTTATACTCAGCGTGCACAAAGAGTACTTTGATGGGATAACGGTTGGTTGTACAGGTATAAAGAAATCGAGATAGATATACAGCCCAATTCTAAACGAAAATTCCGTGCGAGTTTTTTCCCTTCTCCCATTCCTCGTATTCTAAATAAAAATTCCTTGTGAGTTTTTTCACTTCTCCCTTTCCTCCTATTCTGAACAATGTTCGAAAAAGCGGAAACCGGTTATGGGAGAAAAGTAGGTATTATGAATGTGAGGGAGAGGGAGATTTCTCTACCATTTCATAGGAGTTTTTTCACTAGTTAAATTAAAGGGAATGCATCAAAATAGTTAAAGGAAATTGGTTCTTTTAAGAAAGAACACTTATTTGTACAAACTTGTGCTAAAATATGTATTTACATTCTACCCCAATATTATCACTGTTAATACAACAACAACAACAACCACAATATTTATTTTAAGTCGAAAAGTATATCATAAGCAACGGTAGAGCTCTTGGTATACATATTTGATGCAGCCATCCAGAAATTGTGCAAGGATTTTTTAATAAGGCTTAAATAGATTTTGGCATATGAAGAAGTAGGAATTCAACTCAACTTGGCCGCCAGAAAATAGCTTTGCTGGACGAAAGCAGGCAACTCCGGCAGATTTGTGATATGCGGCCGTCTTCTTCTTATGTTCCGCTGTTGATGTTGCTGTGGCACCAATTCATTACTAATTTCAGTGAATACCACATGAAATGCAATTAATACTGTGCATTGTTTATATTTTATTTCTTAATTTCCAACAAATTTGCAACAATAATTAAACTTTTCAATCTTTTAAACAAAATAAGAAATGTGCAACGAAATTTCAATTGACAAAACAGCTGACTTCGAAAATTCGAAATTCCTGTTCCCCAATTATTCTTCTCCCTAGGAGAACAGAATTGGAGGAATTTTTCCGCGGGAATAAAAAAATCCGCGAGAACAAAATTCCGCGAGAATATTTAGAATTGGTCTGATTGACTTCCATATATCAAAATCATCAGTATCGAAAAAAAATTGATTGAGCCATGTCCGTCCTTCCGTTAACACGATAACTTGACTAAATATTGAGATATCTTCACCAAATTTGGTACACGGACCCAGAATAGATTGGTATTGAAAATGAGCGAAATCGGATGATAACCACGCCCACTTTTTATATATATAACATTTTGGAAAACACAAAAAACCTGATTATTTAGTAAATAATACACCTAGAATGTTGAAATTTGACGTGTGAACTGATATAGAGACTCTTGATAAAAATTTGAAAAAAAAAATGTTAAATGGGCGTGGCACCGCCCACTTGTGATAAAATCAATTTTACAAATATTATTAATCATAAATCAAAAATCGTTAAACATATCGTAACAAAATTCGGCAGAGAGGTTGCCTTTACTATAAGGAATGCTTTGAAGAAAAATTAACGAAATCGGTTAAGGACCACGCCCACTTTTATATAAAAGATTTTTAAAAGGGTCGTGGACGAATAAAATAAGCTATATCTTTGCAAAAAAGAGCTTTATATGAATGGTTTTTCATTTCCCAAGTTGATTTATAACAATAAATAGGAAAAACTTCAAATTTAAAAAAAAAATGGGCGTGGCACCGCCCCTTTTATGACTAAGCAATTTTCTATGTTTTGGGAGCCATAGCTCGAAGAAAAATTAACGGATCGTAATAAAATTGTGTACACAAATTTTCCTTATAGCAGAAAATATTTCTAGTAAAAATGGAATGGATCGGCTAAAGACCACGGCAACTTAGATATAAAACAAGTTTAAATGGGTCATAGAGTAGAATAACTTAGCAAAAAATAGTTTTGAATCAATTATATTTCACTTATCAAGTTTTATTGTAAGAGGAAATGGAGAGACATTTTTTTTTAAATGGGCGGTGCCACGTGTTATGTAGTACGTAGTAATTTATCTGAAATGAAATGAAATGTACAATTGAAGCTCACGCTGAGTATATAATGTTCGGTTACACCCGAACGTAGACACCTTTACTTGTCTTTATTTATTGTATTTAAAAAGTGCATGCTCTGAATCCTGATGGGCGCCCAGAATCGGCCTAGCGTGCCCTAACGCTCAATCGCCAGAGATTTTCTTTCGAAGAGATCGCACAGCCACAAACAAAAATAGTAAACGAATCTGATAATGCGATAAATGTTTTTCCATGGGCTGAATTCGCGTACAACATCAGAATGGTTTGGCATTCGGCCTTAATCTAAGGAGGAAAAACAAACAAAGATGACTGGGATTTTTTGAGGTTAGCCCCGAACCAGCGCCGGCAACGCCAGTCCTAGGAGCGGATTCAGATTCAGCGCACCAAATGCATGAGAATACAGTTCGCCTTATGAGATTCACCAATATTTTTCTTTTGTATTGCTTTTGACTCTTTCTTGGATCTGCCCTTTTGCTCCGTTTAATATCGTATTATTTCAGCATGAAAAGAAACAAATTAAACATATAATTTAAATAATAAAAGAAGGTAGCCTACGTTTTAACTTTTAAAAATTTATATATATATAACTAGGGTCCGAATCTTAACTTCGAAAGCTAATATCTACGTTCTGGAGGCTAAAGCTGCAGTTACCCACGAACGTACGTACAAAAAACGTGTCAGCTGACACGACCTATCTTATGAATGTGCAATGTAAACGAAAACTCACCGACGTGCAACGCACGTACGTACGTAGCCAGGAACGTAGAAATCAAAACAATTTTGATTTTTTCCGTAAGAACGTGTCAGCTGATCGCTCTCTCACTAGACAGAGTTGCCTAGTAAACTTTTCTGCGCTGATTTTTGGCCGTTTGCAGTTTTTATGCAAAAACTTCTAATTAAAGTTTGAAAAATTGTGGAAATAATTCGAAATAATTATGTAAAAGTTCAGATTATAAATATGTTAACTATTTATACTTATTTAGTATTAATTGCAGCCTTTTACAACATCAAAAATTAAAATAGAAAAAGTTGATGTTTCCATAAGCATGCATTCAAACAGGTCAATGGCAACAATTTTTTCTTTGCCACTACGGGCATAAATAGACCCATTAGCTTAACATCATTTCTGCCCAAAACCTTTGAGAGGCTGATAGATGTGTATATAAAGTCCAACGTGGATGAAAAGCTGCTCTCCACAACACTGCATGCGTACACCAAAAGCAAGTCGGTAGACACCGCATTGCATATGGTGGTAGTAAGCATAGAGAAATCCCTGGAGTATGCTCTAAGAGTCTTCTTGGACATTGCCGGGGCTTTCAATAATGTTTCTAAATGGGCGATTATGGATGGCCTTAATTACATTAAAGTTCATCCCGCCTTAATCAGATGGATCGGCTGCATGTTAAATTGCAGGAAGATTACATCACAATGGGGATTGTACGAGGCCACGAAATCAGCGGACAGGGGTGGTATCACCTCTGCTGTGGACGCTGGTCATCAACCAACTGCTCAGGCGATTATATGAGGGACCCGTAAAACTTACGGCTTACGCAGATGACGTTGCAATTGTCATAAGTGGAAAGTGCCTTCCAACGATTAGTTCCTTGATGGATCGGGCGCTTCGGGATATTCATACCTGGGCATCTAATGTCGGGTGAAAGCCAATGCGGAGAAGACGGACATGGTCTTGTTTACAAAGAGGTACAAGGTCCCAAATTGGGCCAGGCCTAAGTTAGGAGGGGTGACCTTACAGGAGAAACCTTGCACAAAATATCTAGGAATCATCCTAGACAGTAAGCTGTCATGGAAGCTCAACGTGGAGGAGAGGGTGAGGAAGGCCTCAACGGCACTTTATGCATGTAAAAGAATGCTGGGGTGTACGTGGGGCTTAAGGCCCGCTCTTTCTCATTGGGTTTTTACAGCGATTGAAAGCCCTATTCTATACTATGGAGTTCTTGTTTGGTGGAAAGCCACACAAAAAACAGCATACCTCAAAAAATTTGAGGGGGTATGCAGACTATCGATGCTTAGCATTGCAGGAGCCCTGAAAACAACCCCGACGGCTTCACTGTATGCCATTCTGCATATTCCGCCTGTAGACCTGGTAGCAAAGAACATAGCATTAACAACTGTAACCAAGCTCGGTGCCTCGGGGCAGCTTGAGCGCCGACCATACGGCCATAGTAGTATAGCGTCATCAATCACAAGACGAACAGACTACCTGATTCCCTATCTGCGCTTCGAGGGCGATCTTAAGGCCACAATAGAGGTGGACAATTGGCGCAAGGGTGTACAAATGGCGGACGAGGCGATACATGTGTACACAGATGGTTCCAAAGTAGTGGAAGGAGTAGGGTCTGCGGTATACAGTGCTGGTCCGGAAATAAACAGATCCTATAGGCTGCCGGATTACTGCAGCGTTTTCCAAGCGGAAATAGTAGCCGTAACCAAAGCAGTAGAAACCGTGGAAGAAAATAGCCCAAGCTGCAATCGTGTTAACTTTTATATTGACAGTCAAGCAGCAATTAAGGCAATAATCTCGCATAGCACAGCATCTAAATGCGTGTTAGATTGTAAGCAGTCCATGGAGAGAATCGGTACAGGGAGAAGCATACATCTATATTGGGTCGCAGGGCGTATAGGAATAGATGGGAATGAAAAAGCGGATTAACTAGCTAAAAAGGGCGCATCCCTTGAAGCTTGCTCCGTAGACGTCCCAATTAGACTGGGCGAAATTAAGCGAAGGCGAGAGGTGCACATGATCGACCAAGCAGGAAAGGCGTGGGTTCAAGCGCGGGGCTGTAAAGTGTCGAAGATTATGTGGAGGTCTTACAACCTTAGACTAACAAAGTTGCTTCTATCATTAAAAAGAGAGGACTGCAGACTCATGGCGGGTATTCTGACTGGACACTGCCTTCTGGCGTCACATGCCTTTAAATTAGGCTTGGTCAGTGATAGCAGATGTAGGAAGTGCGGGCTGGAGGATGAAACGGTCGAGCACGTTCTGTGATCGTGCCCTGCACTTGCCAGGCTAAGACACCAGCTCTTAGGAGTGATATAGCTGTCAGATCTAGGAGCAGCAAGTGGTTTAAGTCCTATGAAGCTTCTAGTATTTGCCAAGAGGACGGAGTTATTTTATAACATAGGTCCTGGTTTTTCAGTTTGGTCGTTAAAACAAACTTCTGGTAACACTACGGACTCAATCAGTCTATGTGAGGTCCTCATGGTCCGGCCAGTTCAATCTAACCTAACGGGCATAAATTTCGCTCAAATATGTGTACGTACGGCATACGTATACGTACGTTACACACGTCGTTGGTGGGTAACTGCAGCTTAACTTCAAAATAACTTTTTGCTTTTGAGGCAATCTCTACAAAAACATTGGTTCGGTCCACTACCTCCACCCGAGTGTAGAAGTATAAACTCTGTGGTCATAACCAGTAATCGCCTAAAACCCACGTAAAGGATAGGACATAGGCGATTATTGCTTGTGACCACTGAATTATAGTTCTTAAGTGAAGAAAAGTTTTAAAACGAAACGTCACCCGTTAATTCAACTATAAATTTGAAAACCTTCTGAAATTGTGAAGAGCCTCAACTTATAATCTTTCTTTTCATTTCAACAACTTACAGCCTATCCAATAAAGAAATTGTTGAAGATGTCGCTGATTTGGTCGTCGGTTGTGATGGCGCATTCAGTTCAGTGCGTCAGCAAATGTCCAAAGCGCCTGGTTTCAATTATTCACAAGAGTATATAGAACATGGCTATTTGGAACTTTGTATACCTGCAAAAAATGGCGAGGTAAATGTGTAATAGCTTTTTTCAATAATTTCATAAAAAATTATGTTGCAGTTTCAAATGCCTGAAAATTATTTACACATTTGGCCACGTGATGCTTTCATGATGATTGCGCTACCCAACCAAGATAAATCGTTTACGGTCACACTTTCGATGCCATTTAAAGTATACGAAACTATACGCACTACCGCCGATTTAATGAAATTCTTCCATAAATACTATGCGGATGCGGTGCCATTAATTGGTGAAGAGAGATTGATAAAGGATTTCTTTAAAATGCCACCACAACATTTGCTCTCAGTTAAGGCAAGCGAATTCGAAAAATATTGTATTCTTGTATTCCATTCAATAAATAATATCAAAATATGTATATCCCTGCAGTGCAACCCCTATCACTATGGCTCGAAGGTGCTCATTATTGGTGATGCTGCACATGCTATGGTACCCTATTATGGACAAGGCATGAATGCTGGCATGGAAGATTGTACATTGCTTATGTCATTATTTAATCAAGAAAATCTAAGTACTGCAGAAATATTGGCGCAGTTTACAGAAATGCGTTGGCGTGATGCTCATGCTATTTGCGATTTGGCGATGTACAATTATTTGGAGGTAAATTTAAGATCAACATTTATATCATGCATTTCTTAATTTTGGTTGTACCTTTTACAAAGTCATGTGGTATTGAGAGCTAAGTGGAATGTAACCTGATGTTGTTGTTGTAGCAGTGCTTCGCCCCATCCAATAGGTGCGACTCACAAATTGTCATCAATATCCTGTAACGGGAGTCCAAGGAAACTTGCTGTTTCAACAGGGGTGGACCATAATGAGAGGGGTGTTAGAGGTGTTGGTTCCACATTACAATTGAAGAGATGGTTGGTTGTTGGTTGTTGTTGTTGTTGTAGCGATAAGGTTACTCCCCGAAGGCTTTGGGGAGTGCTTTCGATGTGATGGTCCTTTGCCGGATACAGATCCGGTACGTTCCGGTAACACAGCACCATTAAGGTACTAGCCCGACCATCTCGGGAACGATTTATATGGCCACATTAAACCTTCAGGCCATCCCTCCCTCCCCACCCCCAAGATCCATGAGGAGCTTGGGATTGCCAGAACCTCGGCTGTTAATGAAACAGGATTCTCCATGGGTAGGTGAGGTTAACAATTGGGTTTGGAGAAGCTATATATTGCGCTGGCAACCTGAAAGGGTTGCGCTACACAACCCTTTGAATCTGGTATTTTAGTCGCCTCTTACAACAGGCATACCTACCGTGTGTATATTCTGACCCCCCAACCCACTGGGCACGAGATGGTTGGTGTCATATGGGGACACATTGCAAGCAAGGCATACATTTTGTATGTCGGGGTTGATTATGGATAGGTAAGAGTTTAACCTGTTACATTATCCAGATCGAAGTTGAGCTAGAGTGACTCGCGTTTCCCTAGGGAGTGTGCGTTCCTTTTCTGCAAGTTTCGGGTATTGTTCTTTGAGTACAGGATTCACCGGGGAATTCCCGACATAGAGGTCCGACGCCTGTTTATGGAGTTCACTGAGGACCTGCTTGTGTTTTTTGGCTTCATACGGCTGTGTTCTTCGGTGTCGTATTTCCTCATAATGCTTACGGAGATGACTCCTTAAGCCCCTGGGCGGTGTTGGCTCATCAATCTGATTGATCAATGTAAACTGATCTCAGTTGTCAGCTTGAAAACACCTTTTTTGCGAGTCATTTTTAAAGAACAACTTGGGTCAAAAATACTCTAGTCCTCTCTTTGCTAGTTTTTTTGTTTGTTTTTTCAAGAACCCCTTATCTCGAAATTTTTCCAACGGAACTCGGAGGTAGAGGTTTTGGGGAGTGTTCTCGATGTTGATGGTCCTTTGCCGGATATAGATACGGTACGTGCCGGTCACAAGCACCATTAAGGTACTAGCTCCACCATCTCGGGAACGATTGATTATGACCACATTGAACTTTCTAGGCCAACCCGCCTCCCTACACCCTAGTTCAGTGAGGAACTTGATACATGCACATTTGTAACAGGATTTACCTCGTGTAGGTGACCCCTTGAATCCCAATGTGTATTTATGCATACAGTTAGTAAAACCAAAATTACATAGCTAGTTCAGCGAACACTCTTCATATAAGTTAAAAGTCACACCAGGCACAGTGCCTACAATGTATGTATGTATATTAGACTAGGTCGATTTATTAACCGATATCGCGCCATCGATTTTTCGATAGGATTTGGGCTCAGGAAAAAAAGTTCCACTACGCATACCCAAAACAATAATTTCCGAGCCTGCGAATTGACATTTTTTCTTCTTTGATTTTTAAGGGTTTTTTCATGACCTACTAAAAAAATTTTCATTTAATTGTAAAATTTTCATGTATACCCTGTCCGACCCAAAAATGTCCGATAAAAACTATGGCGATAACAGTTTCTTGAAAAAAAAAAAATAAATTATATATATTTTTTATGAAAAAAGTCAAAAAATTGAAATTTCGCGGGCTCGAAAATAATTTTTTTGGGTATGCGTAGTGGAACTTTTTTTCCCGAGCCCAAATCCTATCGAAAAATCGATGGCGCGATATCGATTAACTTTCGCCCATACAAATCGACCCACCCTAATGTATATACTTCGATTGTACTGCATTTTTTGAAATTTTTTAATTAAATAATTTTCCACTTAAAATGTAGAGGAAGAAGTTAATAGATCTGCATAAAGACAATTGCAAGCATTCGCTCATAAATTTCTATGTAATTACAAGTCGACTGATTTCCAAATTATGTTTTTCTTTTTACAGATGCGCGATCTTACTAAGCGTAATAGTTTTCGTTTACGTAAATGGCTTGATACGTTACTGTTTCGTTGGTTTCCACGCACTTGGGTGCCACTCTATAATAGCGTGTCCTTCTCCAGCATGCCCTATAGTAAATGTATAGCAAATCGAAAATGGCAAGATAAGGTAACTAGAATTTGAGCTACATAAGTCAAATATAAATGTTAATATTATTTCTTTTTCAGCTGATGAAAAACGTACTTATATCTGTTTCGGTTGCATTATTGGCTACCTTCATTTCTAATTACTTCGGTGTTTTTTAGGATGTTACTATAAGTAATGGAGTTCATAGTTTTTAAGAAATGCTGCTTTACATCGCTATATAAATAGGTACTAAATTACTATTTTAGTAGTACAATTTTGAAGTTTGATGCATGTTGTGTATTAGTATATATGTATGTAGTCGTAGAAGCAGTAATAATTCACTACATGTGCGGAAGGTCGCTTTATTTTGGATTATCATGATGTAATTGTTACCCAAAACTATTTTCAAAAACACCCTGTTTAAGAAGTTTAGAATGAGCATTCAAAATTTCGGAGTTTTAACCCTCCGATTAGCGGTGAATAAATTCAACACATCTTAGCGTTGTCGTCTGGCCAGAAGAAATTTTACACTTTGAACTTTATCCACAAATATTTAAATTTTTTCAATTTTTATTTAAATTTTGAAGAAAACTCGTCGCACACTGTGATAAGTTTGAATTTTTATTGATAAATTTTGAAATGAACTCGATCTATGAGGTTTTATAGGCTTAAAAATATGTTCGTCTACCCAGACGACAACGCTAAAATGTGGCATAATCAAATTTTGTACAAAAAAAAGATAAAACAAAATCCACAAATATTTCAATTTTTACTAAAATTTTGAAGAAACTCGTCGCACACTGTGACTATCCAGAAATAAGTTTGAATTTTTATTGATAAATTTTGAAATGAATACGAACTATGAGGTCTTATCATGATGAAATAATAAAGGTGATGTCAACGACATAACCTCACTTTTTCCGCAGCTCTATTGCTTTCATGTATGTATTTTAGGGTAGCGAAAAAGGGGAAAAATTTAGTACTATTACGTACTACCTTTTTGGTATTAATTCAGTTTTTGTGTAAAAAGAAAAATCGATATACCCAGTGCAACCAGTACCTTAAAAAAATATATCTTCAACTATCAGACGGCTTGGGCTAACTTAAGCCAGTTAACTGGCATAAGAGGTGAAATTCTAAAACGGCAGAAAAAAAGGGTTCCACAATTTTTAAGCATTTCTGCCTTAAGTTATAGAAAAGCTTGTAACTCACTCTGAAAAGATATAAGGAAAATAAAAGGCCCTAAAGTTATTAAAATAAAATTATTTATTTTTCAAAGACTTGTTTAGAAACTCAATTCAAAATGCATTCGACATTTAAAATAAGGTCGTTTTATTTTTCCATCAAGTCGCGAATTCCTTGATGCGTTTAGCATAGCTTCCACAAAATGATTTCCACCAAAAATGTTGTCATCATTTAGCTTGGTAAATAGAGATTTTAGGTCGATACTACTAATGAACCGATGAAACCTGTATAGGGCACTGTCAAAACCACCAAGGGGCGACCTCGAGGTGGACAGTACTTCAAAACATATCAAACAATAAAACCCATGCCAGGGCTTTGCCGATAACATCGTGAAATGAGCATTTATCCTAAAAAAGGGATGATGTGTCGGTTTAAATTTCAAGGTAAACCCTTTAAAGCCGACCAAACGACCCCAGCGGGTTAAGGGCTGAGAATATTCCCGCGGTTGGCATGCCTGTCGTAAGAGCAGACCAAAATGCTCAACACCTGAGTTCGAGGCAATCCTCCACCTGACCTCAACTACACCTAGCAGTAGATCAGTCAAACGAAACCTGGTAATGTTATCCCACAATATGGATAAACTGAGAATAAAAACTTAATATATCAACTTCCGATGGACACACCAGCAAAACTTACAACGTGGATACCCCACGACAGTGAAGCCGCACTCAATACGAATTCGCTCTTCGAAATAAATTCAGCGCTACTTCCTAGGAGCTCCCAGTGCTGTTTGCTGGTTCCCGGTCACAGACGAATGGAAAGCTATGAGCAAGAGTGATTCAAGAACAATTATTATTAAAGGATAATTGCAAAACGACCAAATGACACGTACCGATTTTTTGAACTATCATCAGAAAATGCAGAGCAAATTTTTGCGCTCATCAAACAAACGATGAGAAGAACACCGACCTCCGCAGATCCTGTTTTAGGAAAAAACGGTTATATCTCTTTCGAAAACTTATTTTTTTCCAAACTTACAATATATTTCCGCAATTTTTCGTTTGGGTTTTGTCAACGCATAATTTTTTTTAAAGAGAAATTCAAATCAAAACAGTGACAGAAATAAAGTAGTGCCTACCAATTTATTTTTAGATGTTTGCTCCCATTTTGTTCATTTCCGTATGTAAATATAGTAAATTATGTAAGCTTGGTATCACTTTATTACATACATATTTTATGCATGCCGATCTTGTCAGAATAACGGAAAACGTCAATGGAATGCAAACACCTGAAATTTCATTTCATCATGAGGTCTTAAGTGCTATGTTCGTCTAGGCAGACGACAACGCTAAAATGTGACATAATCAACTTTGGTACAAAAAAAAAACAGATAAAATAAAATGAAAAAAATATCGATTTCGGAGTTATTATAAAGACCGCCTGTAAACTTAAAAAGTCACTAAAGCTTTTCATGATCGGGTGGGTAGCAGTAAAGTTATTGACGAAAATAAAGTCTTCTCGTCTGGCCAGACGCCACAATCTATCGGAGTTTTAATTTTTCACTCAAGCAATTCAGTTAACTTTAGTAACATAAAACAAAAGAGAGATATAACTTTTTTAAACTTCTCAACGTCGAATAGACTTTGGATAACACCGTTGAAGGGACAGTTATTGGTGATAAATTGTGTGCAACATAAGCAAAAAAAGTTTAAACTCCCACTGAAAGCCCGGATTTAAGATATTCGTTCAAAGTTCAGTAGGTATATTCTGTGATAGCTCTCGAATTAATATCAAGAGAATTTGCGATTGTCAATTTCTTAGAACCATCAAGCATAATATAGAGTTTAAACTCTGTTTATGTTTGAAAGTTGGCGGAACAACGGAACTTTGAAGCCATGATTTCTTTCTGGTGAGCATTCAGTTACAGGCAAGTATGGAATGTACCGCAACGAGCCCAAAACTGTTGCATACTTATAGGCTCACCAACGTGTAGTTAAAACAAGTAAGGACGGGACAGCCGAAGACTTCATACCTTTCATGAATGGGGTTGAACAATAACCTTATCCCGTTCGTAATCTCCGAATAATCAGATGTATAAGATAAGAAATATATAGTGAACAGATCTAAATACCTAAACGATTTTTAAGATAAATATAAAATAAAAAACAGGTAGGTACTTTGTGTGAGGATGCAAAGTTTCAGGTTTTTTGTGGTCTGCGTTAAAACTATGACTACGAATCACGTATTTCAAAAATATATGACGTAAGCGTAACTATTTGATGAAATTTTATGAATTTTGAAGCTTCTATCCGTAAAAAAGGGGCAAAAATGACAGTGTATATCAAGTATATAATATATATACCACCGATCTCTATGATTTTTTCAGACAACAATATATGCTATATACGTAAGCATTTGGTGAAATTTGAAGCCTCTAGCTCTTAAAATAGGACAGTAATTACGAAAAGTTTCTTATCTGAACAATCGGTTGTGGGGGATATATACTGTATATACGACCGATCTCATCATTTTTTTCAGGCAACAATATGTGCAATATACGAAAGTATATAGTGAAGTTTGAAGCTTCAATATGTTAAATTGAGTAAGATATTACAAAAATCATCTTTTTCTGAAAAATCGGTTGTATGGAGGATATATGCTATAGTGGTCCGATCCGGCCGGTTTCGACAAATGTCTAATCGGACACCCAAATACACCCGCTCACCAAATTTTATCAAGATATCTCAAAAATTGAGGGACTAGTTTGCATACAAACAGACAGACGGACAGACGGGCAGACTAAATCAACTCAGATCTTCAATCTGATTATTTCGGTATACTTAATGGTGGGTCTATCTATTTTCCTTTAAGGACTTACAATTTTGGGTTTCGTGACGAAATTAATATACCATTTCATTTTCATGAAAGGTATAAAAAGCACATGTTTGGCTATTCAACATAGGTATCTATAGATGTACAATTAAAATATTAATAATTTACTGACTACTGGTTTTTCTTTTTATAAATTAAGTTTAAAAAATAATTAAAATAGCATTTCACAACTTACTACAATTTTATTTTGTTGCTTCATTAAAAAATGTCCCATTGTTTCTTGCTTTTGAATTTAAACACTTTGCTATAAGCTAGGCACATGTTTCACCTCCTTCACTTTGGATCGAAATGATTTGCGATCTGTACTACAACCTTACAAATAAAACATGTGATTATATATTTAAATATTCCACATACACTACTATCATTAAGGAATACAAACATTTGTATGGCGCACAATATTCATGGACCTTTCATATACTTTTGTGATCTACCTTCGTACCATGTGCACAAATGAAAGGCAATTGTACGGCAAACAATTTTTTTTTACCTACGTAAGTATGTATATACATATGTATGTTAGTGCGTATGTATGTGCCTGGCCACTAATTTTGCCGCCTAAAGTGCTGAGTTCAGTGTTGTAGTCAGATTTCGACTAAGGCGGGATTTCTTCCTCTCCGTTCTTAATTAAACTATAAAACAAAAGTTGGTATTAATGTCTTAATTAAATTTCGAACATAGTATGCAATTTAAGTTTCGAAAACTTCAGAATGTTTTCTGGCGTCTTTCCGACTTTGCAAACAATTTTTTTTTACCTACGTAAGTATGTATATACATATGTATGTTAGTGCGTATGTATGTGCCTGGCCACTAATTTTGCCGCCTAAAGTGCTGAGTTCAGTGTTGTAGTCAGATTTCGACTAAGGCGGGATTTCTTCCTCTCCGTTCTTAATTAAACTATAAAACAAAAGTTGGTATTAATGTCTTAATTAAATTTCGAACATAGTATGCAATTTAAGTTTCGAAAACTTCAGAATGTTTTCTGGCGTCTTTCCGACTTTGCCTCACAGAAGATATGGTCAGCACAGAGTTTATAATGCTTCCTGTAAGCCGACACACATATATATCTTATTACACATAATTGCTTTTGCAAAAGATAGTAGAACAGTACCTCTCACTATAAACATTTTGCTTTCTTTGACGGTAAGCAAGCTGATTGTTCGAAAAGATATTGAATACATCACTCTGGTACTAGTTCGCCTAGCAAAGGGCTAGTACCAGAAGGCTCTACAACGAGAGCGTACTGGATTCATATACGTAAGAGGGGGAGGCCATTTTGAGTTTCTTTTACTAAATGAGCAATACAGAATTAGTTTTTATCATGAACTGGCCAACAGACTTTAGCAGAAAGACGAACCAAAGTAGACTGGATTAAAACCACATTTTGTAAAATATCGCGCCTAAATTTGATGCTTATGCAGAAGTGTTGTTGTTGTATTAATGATAAAGACACTCCCCGAAGGTTTTGGGGTTGTTATCGATGTTGATGGTCCTTTGCCGGATATAGATCAGGTACGTTCCGGTAACAAGCATCATTCAGGTACTAGCCCGACGATCTCGGGAACGACTTTATATGACCACGTTAAACCTTCTAGCCCATTGCCTTGTTCCATGAGGAACTTGAGGTCGTCAGAGCCTCGCCTGCTAAATACGTGTGTAATATATTTATATTCGTAAAAGGACTTCCCACGCGTAGGTGAGGTTGACAGTTGGGTTGCGGAAGGTTTTAAGATATAAGGCTTTGTATTGCGCTTATCAGCCCCCAGAATCCCTAGAGAAGTTCTACATTTCCTTCAAATGTCTCTTTGAACTCCGAAGTAGTTTTCATATATCTTTGTTAATTTAATCAGTTGTACCCCTTAAAATATGCTGCTCGGTTAGGCGAACTATGAAAAAATGATTAACGCATATTAGAAATAATTATAATTAAAGCTTTCCAAAATAATGACGTATCAGTTCTTAAAGGCCCTGACAAAGTTGACGTATCCATATCCATATAAAACAGCTGATCCAACCAACCTTATGGAAATCAATATAAATGGTCAACGGTACCATGCCATAAGGCCCTAACCATAACCAATACCATAGTCAACCAATTGGTTTTTCCCCATATTTTGGTGAGTTGGTGAATTTATTAAAATTTTATATATTTTATTTATTTGTTTGGATACGTTTTGACTAAGACAATTTTAAGTGTACTTTAACGCACGTTAGCATGCATGCGGGCTCTGCAAACCATGGGTGGCAAAAAATTTACACTAAGCTAATAAATCCAAACATTTAAGCTAAAGGGAATTATATTAACTACTCCACCTGCTATACAGCTTCAAACACAATATAAGAAAGTCTGCATGAAAGTAGTGTGCTACACATATGACTTTTGTTCGCAGTAATCAAGAAAAGTAGAGTACAAAAAAGTACCTATTAATACATATATCGCAAGTAAATATCGGTTAAAACTAGAGCGCGTTTTCGAGCCTTTTTTTTAATCTTGACGGCCTATGTAGTAAGGAGACATTGTGATCGCCTTCTACACCGAAGACCCTTAGATCAAGTCCGAAAAAAATTACATCAAAAATATTTCAAAATTTTTTCTAAACGGGCTCACCCAGTCGAGGTCGGCGGTTGGTTGGCAATCACTTTGAATGTATTTCTGTCATGAAAATTCATCTCTCTTACAGATGGCTTGTAACAATAAGGCTCCCCCTATTTTTTAAGCACTTCACAAATTAGAAGAGAAGTTCGGCCTAAATATTCTCGGTGATACATCGTGCCAAGTTATTGTTATTGTTGTTAGCAGAATTACCTCAAACAGAGACTCTTCAAGAGTTTGTATTGCCTGTTATAGGTTACCCTACAGGTGATAAGATAGGGTGCCTAGAAAAATGTCCTTGCATATTGACATCGCCAGCTCACTCCTCCAAAACAGTATGGCAATGTGATTCAGTGCTTTCGCTATCGAGTATGCCGATAAATACTCCAAAACCGACTTCGATGTAGTCGAGGAGTTGGTTCTTGGTAGTAAGCCACTGTAATGAAGACTTACTCTAGCCAAAAATGGACTCCTCGGACGAAAGAATAGACCTCCCGACGATGAAACCTCTTTAGAAGGTGCCATGTTAAGGGTGTAATGTGTAGGTATCGCTTTTTAGTTGGGGCAGTGTCTCCCACATATTCACCCATTGAATACGCCTATGATTGATTTAATGTTGCTCGACCGCTGACAGAAACAAAAACATGAAAGATAAAGATGTAAGAGGAAATAAAGAGCGAAATATTGAATGAGAAAGCAAAAAAAACCTATTTCCCATTTCTAATACCACTGCATACATACATACATACAACTTTTATCGCGCTTTTGTGTTTACTAGAATGTTCTATTTTTCTATCATTTTTGTTTTGTTGCCATATTCTTAACAATTTTATGCCGGCTAAGTATATTTTCATGTGTATGCAGTATATGTATGTATAAGCGATCAGCTATTGAAAAAAAGGTATATATGTATGTACCTATTTGTAGGAGAACGACTTCTGATATGGAGACGTATGTACAAGCGCCTATTAGTTTATATATATTTGAGTTCGCACTCTCCCACGTTGGTATGTATGAATTTGATGCCGCTATGGGAGTCGCCTATATGTACATATATAAGTACATTGGTTGCAATTAAATTAGACTTGATTTGGCCAAAAAACAGAAACAGACTCCCCGAAGGTTTTGGGAAATGTTATCGATGTTGATGGTCCTTTGCCTGATATACATATATCCGGTACGTTCCGCTAACAAATCACCATCTCGGGAACGATCTAATATGATTAGGTACATTGAATCTTCTAGGCCATCCCTCCGCCCACAATGGAACTTGGGGTCGGCAGACCCTTGGCTGCTAAAGAAACAGAATTCGACATAGGTAGGCGAGGTTGACAATTGGGTTGGGAAAGCTATAGATAAATTACGCTGGCAACCCCTTGAAAGAGTTGCGCTACACTACCCCTTGAATCATTTGGGTATTTTAGGCGCCTCTTACGACAGGCATAGGTACCTGCCGCTGGTATATTCTAAGTCCCCTTGTCCGGTGTGGTAGATTGGCTCATATCGGAATTCGCTGTGCCTGCAAGTTGGATTAATAAAGGAACACTCATCAAAATGTTTGCATTATCGGCAGGAGAAACGACCAAGCAGAACGCGCCGAACATTTCTTATTCTGATACTAGGTACATTTCAAGCTATAGGTACCAAGAAAACTTAAAGCAGATAAAGTCCCATACGTCTTTAAGGGTCGTAGGCAATCTAAACATGACCAATCGAATAAACGCCAAAAGCTTGTGATTTTTCGCGACTGAGCTATCAATATCTGGAGATATCGTGTAACATAACTTTCGGATTGTAGGGTCGTCAAAGATTTGTCTAAATGTATATCTTAGGGGCATTAGTATCTACCGAAAGGTTTGCAAATTTAGAACTGTCTATAAGTTTTTTAGTAATGACATAGTACGCTTTGAATAAATTATTTTTGAATTGGTGCTTCATGCCGCTTTAAAAAATTAATTACCGTCTGAAGATAAGTCTTCAACAAGAAAAATGAATACGAACGAAGAGCTTCGTAAAAAAGTTTTGTACATTTGGACGAATAATCCCAATGGTACTTACAAAAGCGAAACTCATAGGGTCATCCTATGACACTGCCTAAAGTACGGTTTTGTGGTACAAGGAGTGTGGATTAGTGAAGGCCAATCCAAAAAGTGGCCGCCCAAATGGATCAGCAGACGCCCAATTGGAGAATATGTTCTACCCATAATTGGGAAAACCTGATCTATGTCAACAAGATCATGCCAAAATAGCGAAAAGCACAAATGTGCAGGCCGCACGAAAGATACTAAAGCGTACGAAAAGAAAACAGTTTCAAAACGAAGTGTAAAATAGACCTCAAAAGGCATTTCCCTTGCACGTGGGCCTACGAGTTCAGCATCTCAAAATTTATAAAAAATGTGATCTGAAATAAAAAAATTTTGTTTTGTTTTTATTTTACAATTAAAAACAGCTAAAAAATGGCAAAACTACGCTTTCAAACACCTTTTACCAATACAAATTTTTGTTGCATTTTCCATTCTTCATATTGGAAACTATGACAGTATTTGAAAATTCTTCAGATATAATAAGTAGGTAGTTTGTAAGGATTAAAAACACGATCATACAAATTGTAAAACAGACCAATATCTTAAACTTCATTCAAACTTTAAGTAGACATTTTTGTGTGAAGCGATACCCCTTTTTTATATGTATGTATATTCCAGTTCAGCATCTCAAAATCTATAAAAGGCTCGATTTATAACAAAAAGATAAATTATTTTCAAAAACAGTTTTCGATTTCGATTTTTCTCACATCCTTAAAAAATGTGCATTTCAACCATTTTTTGTTTGATAAGTCTAGCCTTTATCGTTTCGGAAAAATTTTGAGACCACTCTTTCCAGTTTACCCCATAGTGCGCCGTTCTTCACGATGTGAACAATCAACGCAGAAATTTACGTTAAATGGTCACCCTTATCGCGAAGTTCACACGGAAAAGTGTTCGCTTTCACTTTTTTTGTTCGGGTAAACTTTTTCCGCTTATCGGCAATTTCGGGCGAACAAAAGTTCACTTCGAAACAGCTTGCTCTATTGTGAATTAGCAGTGAACAAATAATTTATTTGCAATTGTGTAAATTTTGTAAACAAGCAGATATATATTTCCTTAAAAGACAGCAAAAAATAGAGATAAACAAGTAAGGAAGGCTAAGTTCGGGTGTGACCGAACATTACATACTCAGTTGAGAGCTATGGAGACAAAATAAGGAAAATCACCATGTAGGAAAATGAACCTAGGGTAACCCTGGAATGTGGTTGTATGACATGTGTATCAAATGGAAGGTATTAAAGAGTATTTTAAGAGAGAGTAGGCCATAGATCTATGGATGGACGCCATTTAGGGATGTCGCCATAAAGGTGGACCAGGGCTGACTCAAGAATTTGTTTGTACGATATGGGTATCAAATGAAAGGTGTTACTGAGCATTTTAAGAGGGAGCGGGCCTTAGGTCTATGGTGGACGCCTTTTCGAGATATCGCCATTAAGGTGGGCCAGGGGTGACTCTAGAATGTGTTTGTACGATATGGGTATCAAATGACAGGTGTTAATGAGTATTTTCAAAGGGAGTGATCCTTAGTTCCATAGGTGGACACCGTTTCGAGATATCGCCATAAAGGTGAACCAGAGGCGATTCTAGAATGTGTTTGTACGATATGGGAATCAAATGAAAGGTGTTACTGAGCATTTTAAGAGGGAGTGGGCATTAGGTCTATAGGTGGACGCCTTTTCGAGATGTCGCCATTAGGGTGGGACAGGGGTGACTCTAGAATGTTTGTACGATATGGGTATCAAACGAAAGATGTTACTGAGCATTTTAAAAGGGAGTTGGCATTAGGTCTATAGGTGGACGCCTTTTCGAAATATCGCCATTAGGGTGGGCCAGGGGTGACTCTAGAATGTGTTTGTACGATATGGGTATCATATGAAAGGTGTTAATGAGTATTTTCAAAGGGAGTGATCCTTAGTTCTATAGGTGGAAAGAAGCCTTTTCGAGATATCGCCATAAAGGTGGACCAAGGGTGACTCTAGAATGTTTGTACGATATGGGTATCAAACGAAGGGTGTTACTGAGCATTTTAAGAGGGAGTGGGCATTAGGTCTATAAGTGGACGCCTTTTCGAGATATCGCCATTAGGGTGGGCCAGGATGACTCTAGAATGTTTGTACGATATGGGTATCAAACGAAGGGTGTTACTGAGCATTTTAAGAGGGAGTGGGCATTAGGTCTATAGGTGGACACCTTTTCGAGATATCGCCATTAGGGTGGGCCAGGGGTGACTCTAGAATGTTTGTACGATATGGGTATCAAACGAAGGGTGTTACTGAGCATTTTAAGAGGGAGTGGGCATTAGGTCTATAAGTGGACGCCTTTTCGAGATATCGCCATTAGGGTGGGCCAGGGTGACTCTAGAATGTGTTTGTACGATATGGGTATCAAATGAAAGGTGGTAATGAGTATTTTAAAAGGGAGTAATCCTTAGTTCTATAGGTGGACGCCTTTTCGAGATATCGCCATAAAGGTGGACCAAGGGTGACTCTAGAATCTTTGTACGATATGGGTATCAAACGAAAGGTGTTACTGAGCATTTTAAGAGGGAGTGGGCATTAGGTCTATAGGTGGACAACTTTTCGATATATCGCCATTAGGGTGGGCCAGGGGTGACTCTAGAATGTTTGTACGATATGGGTATCAAACGAAAGGTGTTACTGAGCATTTTAGGAGGGAGAGGGCATTAGGTCTATAGGTGGACGCCTTTTCGAGATATCGCCATTAGGGTGGACCAGGGGTGACTCTAGAATGTGTTTGTACTATATGGATATCAAACTAAAGGTATTAATGAGGGTTTTAAAAGCGAGTAGCCCTTAGATGTATATGTGAAGGCGTTTTCGCGATATCGACCAAAATGTGGACCAGGTGATCCAGAAAATCATCTGTCGGGTACTGCTAATTTATTTATATATGCAATACCACTAACAGTATTCCTGCCAAGATTCCAAGGGCTGTTGATTTCGCCTTGTAGAACTTTTTCATTTTCTTCTACTTAATATGGTAGGTGTCACACCCATTTTACAAAGTTTTTTCCAAAGTTATATTTTGCGTCAATAAACCAATCCAATTACCATGTTTCATCCTTTTTTTTTCGTATTTGGTATAGAATTATGGAATTTTTTTCATTTTTCGTAATTTTCGATATCGATAAAGTGGGCGTGGTATTGGTCGGATTTCGGCCATTTTTTACACCAATATAAAGTGAGTTCAGATAAGTGCGTGGACTAAGTTTAGTAAAGATATATCGGTTTTTGCTCAAGTTATTGTGTTAACGGCCGAGAGGAAGGCCAGACGGTGGACTGTGTATAAAAACTGGGCGTGTCTTCCACCGATTTCGCCCATTTTCACAGAAAACAGTTACAGAGTCTATGCCTCTACCAAATTTAAGAAGGATTAGTAAATTTTTGTTCGACTTATGGCATTAAAAGTATTCTAGACAAACTAAATGAAAATGGACGGAGCCACGCCCATTTTGAAATTTTCTTTTATTTTTGTATTTTGTTGCATCATATCATTACTGGAGTTGAATTCTGACTTAATATACTTATATACAGTAAAGATATTAAATTTTTTGTTAAAATTTGAATTTAAAAAAAAAAATTTTTTAAAAAGTGGGCGTGCTCTTCATCCAATTTTGCTAATTTTTATTTAGCACATATATAGTAATAGTATTAACGTTCCTGCCAAATTTCATCATGATATCTTCAACGACTGCCAAATTACAGCTTGCAAAACTTTTAAATTACCTTCTTGTAAAAGTGGGCGGTGCCACGCCCATTGTCCAAAATCTTAATAATTTTCTATTCTACGTCATAACATCAACCCACCTACCAAGTTTCATCGCTTTATCCGCCTTTGGCAATGAATTATCGCATTTTTTCGGTTTTTCGAAATTTTCGATATCGAAAAATGGGCGTGGTTATAGTCCGATATCGTTAATTTTAAATAGCGATCTGAGATGAGTGCCCAGGAATCTACATACCAAATTTCATCAAGATACCTCAAAATTTACTCAAGTTATCGTGTTAACGGACGGACGGACGGACGGACGGACATGGCTCAATCAAATTTTTTTTCGATCCTGATTATTTTGATATATGGAAGTCTATATCTATCTCGATTCCTTTATATATGTACAACCAACCGTTATCCAATCAAACTTAATATACTCTGTGAGCTCTGCTCAACTGAGTATAAAAATGTTTGGTATTGCACTTAGGTTGGTATTGATTGAGCGCAAGGATAATATACATAAATTTGAAAGCGATTCGGATGCAATTAAGGAACTGTTCTAACCCTTTCAGCACTTTTGAATAAAAAGTTAACTCTTTTAAAATTAGTTTTCGGCGCTAATACAGGCTAAACAAGCCGGCATTCAAATAGGTACTTGCTAGATATTCTTAATAAATCCTTGCACCATTGAAGCAAAAATTTGGAGTTCCAACAAATTGTAAAGTTGAGCGCATGTCTTCGTTTTTTCGCCGAAGGAGGACATCAAAAAGGCGTTGGAAAGGACCATGACGGGGGTCTTAGGCAGTCTTAATTCGGTGAGTTACTTTCAGAGGTGCTGAACATTTTGGAACCGTTGCTTTGTCCACAATGGACAACTTGGCCGACTTTAAAAGAGCAACGTCAAACTGCACACGATTTTTATACAATGTTCGGAATACTAGGAATTGTAGGATGTTGGGCCCGCCTCCTGTCCCCTTTGCATAAATTGCATTTTTAGACGCCTTTCGTAAATATATTTTTTGGTCATTCCATACCTAGAAAAAGACACGTTGTCATAAAAAATAGAATTTAAATACTTAGCAATAAAGGAATTTTACTTTTTTCCACTCAGCTTCACTCAAAACAGGTGGAACAAGGCTATTTAAACATAACGTTGCTTCCAGAAGTCCCGCACTTTTTCTCGATCATCTTGTCAAGCAGTATTTATTGATTTACTTCTGTGCATTATTTATTGATTTACTTCTAATAATAAAAGTACATACATATATATATAACAAGAATATCAAATTTCAAAACAAAAAATCACTTACATTTTGTTTTTATCTCGTTCGCCTGTAAAATATAAGTGAATAAATTTGAATTACTCCGCTATTCATTTCGCCCGAATAAAGAGTTGCCTATAAGGTGAAATCTTTTTCGAACACGAAAAATTGTTTGTCACCCTCTGCGATAGGGTGAACAAAAACTGTGAATATTTTCGGGTGAAAATAAAACTCGCGATAAGGGTGGGTGTCTTCAAAAACGTTTACTCCTATTCCTACGTTATCATAATGGTTAAACTATATTTTGGCCGGACTTGGTTCCATCACATTACGCTCTTGTCACCCATAAGTAATTCGAATATAACGAAGAACATTATGTTAGAAAATACTTGAATCCCTTTAAAGTATTTACCAGTGTTGCCAGGTTAGCCTTTTCGAGGCTAGATTTAGCCTTTTGTTTTTGCCTTTAGCCTCGAAATTTTGGGTTTAGCTTCGTGACTTTTTTCTAGCCTTTTTTACTCCGAATGTATTTTTAATAATTTCTAAAATAAAATAATTTCAATAGTTCCTGTGAACACCTAATACCTAATAATATGATTTCTCTACAAAAGATTAATTCTTTTTCTGCTGAAAATTCGTTGAAAATTTCAAAGCCAGATGTATTTTCTTACTTTGAAAAAGAGAAGTGTAGTTATTCTTCAATCAAATAGCATTAATAGAGCTGCAGTGGCGAAAACTTATAACTATACAATGGAAAAATGTACACTCCACTATGGAATTTTGGTCGGAAGTCCGAGAACATAAAAATGCATTAAACGAACCTTCTTTTTTAGAACTTGTCGAATTCATATTTAGTTTTTTGGTATTACCACTCAGTAACGCGGAGGTTGAAAGAATTTTTAGTGGCATGAAAATTCTGAAAACTAAATTAAGGAACAAACTAAAAATTAAAATGCTTAATGCGCTGCTTAATATTAGATGCTCGTTAAAACGCTTATCTAAATGTTGTAATGATTTTGAAATTACCGATGATCTCAAATCTATGGTAAATAGCCAAACTTTATACGCAGACCTAAGCTCTTTTGATTCTTCAGACGGGGAATATTTTATATAAATAACTAGTTTGTAATATTTTTTTTTGTATATACACATATGCAATCATTTAAAGTAATTCCATGTGCTAGTCAAGGAAAATGTGCCTGATATGTTTTGAAACAAGAAGTTATGTTTATAAGTTTTTATTTTCAAATGTGTAAACTAAAATATAAAAAAAAAATTAATGAATTAACCAAAAAAATTCTGGCCTTTTTTTAGCTGCTTTTTTCTAAATTTAGCTTTTTCTAACCTTTTTTTTGCCAATCTAGCTTCTTTTTTTTCATCACCTGGCAACACTGGTATTTACGTTGCGGTCAACTGAGCGATGTTGGGCTCTCATCAAGGCAAACTTTTGAAAATGGCGAAACCAACAAAAACGATTACAGAAGGAAAAATGTGGCAAAAATTATTGCTAAAAGTGAGCAAAACCGTTGTATAAAAATTGATGCCAGCTCATTCTAGAAAAGTTCGGTTGTACAGTCTACAACGGATAAATTGATAAAATTTGTCTACCTGTTCAGCACTTTATGAGCTTTTTTTAATTTGCAGTACTTTTTGTAACAATCCTTATGCAAATGTATTTCTTTGATAGTATTAAGAACATCCTTGACAAATGATAAGAGGAAAAAAATGATATTGACCGGAAGTAAACTTTCGTTAAATAAAATTAAATGTCCTCAATAGCATCTACATTAAACATAAATATAGAATTAGCATAACAATAAATAAATATAAAAAAATGTGCGAGAAGTAAACATTCAAACAAATATTTTGATTCATAAATCTTTTTAATATATTGCCCGCTAAAACAATTGAATCAACATATTTACACCCACTCTTTAGTAAGCTGTTTGGTGGTCTGGGCACTTGAACCCACAATATATTTATCAAGGCTTTGATTTTTTTTTTCTTATTAGTGTAAACAAATTTACGTTGTTATTTTCCGGTGTATTGCATGACACTTTCTTCTTTCCTTCGCTTTGGGCTTTTCACGTGATTATTGTTCGCCCTAATAGCATCGCTTTTAAGAGTTTATATGCTAACTGATATAGTGGTCTACCTAAAGTATGGGGGTTGCCATACAGTGAAAATAAAATTCCAATTCCATAGTAAAAAATATAGAATCAAATATTATTCATTAAATGTTTGTTTTATTTTTTATATTTTTTCAGAACATGCTGCTAAGTCTTGAAATTCATTCCTAAATGGTCCGACCCAAACTGTCATCATATATTTGGCTATCAGGGCTTACACTACGCTTTCAAATACTCTGGTTCACTGAACTAATAAATTTGCATCACAATTTACCCATACATAGGATAGATAATCCCGAAATAGGCCACCCTCCAGCAACCGGATAATTTTCAATCGTGAATAGTGAGAAAATTGGTGTCGATGGTCATGAATTGGCAACGCCGATAGTCAAAATTGATAACTCGGTTGATCGGCTAAAACAATATTGAAGTTTTGTTGACGTGACGTGATGCAAAATTTCTCAACATAGTTTTTGATGCCGAGAAGCGCTGCAATACGAAATTCGGCTATTAAAAATTGGTAAAATAAGCTTTATTCATTCTTATAAATACGCGTTATTTATTTATTTTTAATTAAGTTTCAGAAAATGGTTAAAATAACCAACAACGGGCAATTCACGGAGCTTGTTGCAGAATTTGAAAACAATGCAACCCTTGCCAAACGGTTTAACAAGGGGGCAGTTCCAACAAATTTTAAATAAAGTCTTTATATTTTTCCCGGAATAGATAATTGTGCTCTAATGGAAATCAGCAATAATAGTACTAACTTCCTATCTGGCAAATTTGAAATGTCAGACCTTTGGCGCATCTCTTTTCATTGGAGAAGTAACATCTCCTTGCACTCGTCATCACTCGAATTTTCACTGTCCGATACGAGAAACATTTTAAATCACAAATTTTACACTAATTACTTTATAACCACTGAACAAATTGTAAATAAACAATTGCCAAAAGTATAGGGATCACAGTTTTTCTATAAAACTATCGATAACATAGCAACGTTTTAGTAAATACCCATTTCGCATTGACATGACGTTGATGTCGATACGACGTGATGTCGATGACAATACGAAGTGATGGTTGACGTTGACAACCATAATAATAAAAATTGAATCGAATCGAAGCCAATCGTATATAAAGATTTCGCAAATTGCGCTTTGCTTTCATTTAAAAAAAAATTTTTTTCTAGTTGTACTCCAACTATATCAAGTGAGGTTTTACTAATAATTTGATAACAAAAGTTCTTTAGTTGATATCTTAAGCAAGGCGATTTCAGTACTAGCTGATGAAGATAGAATTTCAAGCGATCACAGAATTGTTGTCGGCCGTTGTCGTTTTTCACTGCCGATAAATTCACGCGTGTTCCATTTTATCGTCCGATTGTGTTTGTTAAATTGCGTGCATTTACTGTGAAAAAATAATTATTTGTGCGATTGGACTGAAAAACTAATTAGTTATGTGCAAAACAGGCGCCCTTTATGAGATAAGCACACAAAAGCAAGCGTACGAGTATTTTTGCGAAAAATTAAAAAAAATTTAAGCCTTGGTTTCCTCGGAAGCGGTGCCGTTACATAGCGGCCGTTATATAGCGGTAGAATATGTTGTCAAAAATGTTGCATTGTAAAAGTAATCATATGGAGATTAAGAAGGCGGTGGAGTTCACAGTAACGTAATTAGCGGTAGGGCATAAAATATTACGACTGTCATGACGGTAGTAACTCGTTCATCACCGTCTTTTGCCATCGCTATTGTCAAAGCGGTGAACATTTTGTCAAATAAATGAAATTGTTTATAAAAAAAAACATTTTTGAATTACGTGTCACGTCGTATAATGTGCATGAACCTTTAGTGAACGTAACATAACGGCACCGCTTTTAGAGCAAACCAAGCTTTTAGCACCAGCGCGGACGACTGCAATTTTTCGGCTTATCAGTGACTGTGTAAGCGTACCATTATGGAACAAAATTTTGAATCTTTGTTTTATTGTGGGAATCGATATGTCCTCATGGAAATGATAAATCCCGTTTTTATTGCCATTTTTTTCTTTTACCGCAATTTTACGGATATGCTTATAAGTTTCGCTTTTATTCATTACCAATACTAATCCATCTTTTACAGCCGACCGTTTATATAACTCTTGGATTGGTTTGAAATCTTCCGGGGTTGGCAATATTCTCATTATTTGATCAGCAGTTTCGTTCAGAGTTTTCAATTACACAATGTGCCTATTTTCTAAACGATCAAATATTTGTAGGCATGTATTAGACATATTTATGCGGAAGCATATACAAACTTTGTTTTACTTTCCTTCCGCTTCTAAACTCATCATCCATAATTTGTACATATGATTATTTAATTTGGCGCGCAAGAGGGCTCTTCGTATATTTTTGACAGCTGAAATCGAGAGCGTACTCTCTTTTCGATTCGCTCACCGTGGGACGCGCGATCTTTTAATGGTTTGCTCTGGCGCTCCCAATCATACTTTTAATGTTACCATAGCGGAACGATACAAGGCAGCATGGTGACATACCAACAAACATAAATAAAAATTTCATGTACTTTGTTTTTGTAAATTCGATGGACAAATGTCAAAATCGTACTGCGCCGTATTTTGATGTATCAAATCAAATAAAAAAAGCTTAAAATCAGCTGTCCCATGCTGTCACCTTGTATCATTGCGCCATGAATGTTACTTTGCTTGCCGGGTGGTATTCTCTTCCACCTTTCTACTAAATTTCGTTATCATATTTTTGCGATTTTACCTTTGCACTTGTTTTCGTAAAATCCACTGTCTTTCTAGCTATTTTTCATCTTCGTTTTCGCCGTTATACGCCGCCGCCAGCTGTTTGGAAGTGCATGTACATACATACATATATATGTGTGACTGTACTATTGCTTAGTTTCCTTTCGACTGGTTACTAATATTTTATAAGTATGTAGCTGCATATTTATTTTGTTTTCCTGTTTTTGTCTGCTTTTTCTCTTTATTCCACGTTTTGCCAACCATTTCTTTTACTCGTCGGTTTGAATGCGAAAATATTTTCATGAGTGTGTGTATGCGTATATTAGGTTAATATTATTTGTTTGGTGACTTGCTGTTCATTAAAAAGACTACGAACTTGTCAAGAGCACATGGGGGGTCGGTGACATGGAATACAGTGTTAATAGTGGCGAACGTTTTGTATGTTTCGGCGAATTGCACTCGTTACGTACAGTAAATGTCTTCGTTTCGACATCAGTTGTTCGTCACATGTTCGACGCGTATGTATGTCCGGTGAAACGTTGTTTGATAAATAAATTTCCAAATTAGATAATTGAATATAAATCGAAACGTATTTTTTGTGTTTTGTGCAAAATTTTTACTGCTCCAGTTGCGATATTTTACAAACTTTAAACGTCGCCTGTTTGTATGTAACAAATCGATTGAGGAAATTGTGTAATAGAGTGAATCACGTTAAAAGCAAAAAAGTCCATTTCTTATTGAATACCATAATTTGCAGACTGTTTGTGTATGTATGTGTGTGTGGCTTTAGTGAGGTTAAAAAGGAAGCAATTAAAAAAATATAAAAAATCATATGAAATAGTAAAAAAATCTTATAAAACCAAACCAAAACCCCAGTGCTCTTTAATTTCTCTTCGAAGTGTATAAAACGTGCACACGTGCTACTAGTTTAAGGCCATCGTAAACTCTGGACGGTACAAACACCTACACGAAGCTCACTTAGACTCCAAACACATATATGTATGTAATAATAGAGAACAACAAAATTATTAAGCTGCTAAATAAGAAGTGTATGTCTATGTAGCAATTTTAGAAATAAGGTTTTTCAATTAGAAGAAAATTTTTCTAAGCGTGGTCGCCCCTCGACAGTGTTTGGCAAGCACTGCGAGTGTATTTCTGCTATGAAAAGCTCTCAGTGAAAACTCATCTGCCTTGCAGATGCCGTTCGGAGTTGGCATAAAACATGTAGGTTGCGTCCGGCCAATTTGTAGGGAAAATCAAGAGGAGCATGACGCAAATTGGAAAAGAAGCTCGGCCTAAAGCGCCAAATACACGACACGAACATTTCCGCGAACATTCCCGTTATTTCATGTTCTGCGACCTTTTCTGTCGTGTATGGTGGTGTTTGCCAGTTCGCGCAAATGTTCGCCAAAAATCAAAATATTTTAATTTTTGGCGAACATTTGCGCGAACTGTTCGTGCGTGTATGGCGAAATAGCTCATAATCGTAGTAATTTCTGAACGGAACAGACGTGCGCGGAAAAGTAAAATGGACAATAAAAAATTTCTGAGTGAATTTATTGAAATGTATAAATCTTTGCCATCATTGTGGCAAGTAAAAAGCAAAGATTATTGTAATAGAATTAAAAAGAATTACGCTTAATTGCCACAGCGAGCAATATTGCTGCAGCACAATTGTTGTCCGTATTCATCGCTGTCTGAAAGAGAACTAATGTTCGGCCAAAAGTTCGTATGGTGTATGGCCAAAGCTGCGAACAAGATTGCGGAATGTTCGCGGAAATGTTCGTGTCGTGTATTTGGCGCTTTAGATCTCTTCTGAGGTTGTCGCGCCTTACATTAATTTTTTTATGCTTATGTATAAATGAGACAACCTTCATAACAAAAAAGTAAAATAATGCAAAGTTGTAAATAAAACAAATCAAGAAAACTAAATATTTTCTTTAGTTTTTATAAAAATCTTTAATTTACTATATGCAGGCTAAAACGTACAGATTGTGGTTGTTTACCATTTTTTTTTTCATATCCCAATTTTGACATTACAACTTTTGTTGCGCATTTTCATTTTGACATTTCAGCCCCAGAATTACAAAACAAAGTATATTTTAATACATATGTACATACATACGCTTAAGGAAAACGTTTTGGCAAACAAAACCAAACAGGGTTTACAATAAAAAACCTCTTTGTAGAAAAAAACATTTAATTATTTAATATTTTTGTTATAATAATCGATATACGCAAAACGCATCTAATACAAATATCCACGAAGTAATTGTATTTGTAAAAGCCCCGTCACATAAGCAGTTTTTTTCATGTAGATGCGTTTAACACAATCTTATGCATTATGAGTATATTGCACGTATTTTTACGGAGAACGGCACATGTAGCGACACTGGTGCCATCTGATATGAAGAAGTAGCAAACTGACTTATTTTGTTTTGTTGATTTTCCGACAAGGTGGTTAAATGATGTATATTGGAACGATTGGAACGTACTCGAAAACATGGACATCTACTAACAGAAAACATTCGATGGTAGAAAAATAAACGAACAGATAAACACAATTTCTGACACAATATTTGAGCGTTTAAAACTTGTTTACGAGATACAAAGTAATCACACAGGTACAACAGAGAAACACACAACAACAAATAAACACAAAACAATTAACGCACCAAAACAACAAACCCACAAAGAAGGTCAAACGACTAAAATTACGGACTTTTACCTGCCGAAGTCAGCCACCCATATCGATCAGTAAAAACCACCCTCAGTTCTGAATGAACACACAGCACATACACATAACTAAATATACACAAGCTTCATTTTTGACAATACCTGCTCATTAGAGCGAGTCAAATTGTATGGGGAAAATACTTCAGGTGCACATGCAGTTTCTGAATCTATGGGTCATACTGAGTAATATTGTCCATGGGACCATAGGTCTGAAATGAATTTCGATCCTCCCTAATTTTGTTAGAAAATTGGGATATATCCCAATCCGAATAGCGCCTCTAACAAATAAAATACATGAATTTAAATGTCAAATTCGGATTGGGATATAAAATTTTCTAACAAAATTAGGTAGGCTCGAAATTCATTTCAGACCTATGGTCCTATGGACAATATTACTCAGTATGACCCATAGATTCAGAAACTGGATGTGCACTTGAAGTTTTTTTCCCAATACAATTTGACCTGCCCTACTGCTCATGTACGTACGAACTATAAATACAGGACAAACGCCAACAGATCTGATCGAAAATCGACACTGATGATGGCACAACGCCGAAACTGGTTTGTCTCGAAACCAAATTAGACAAGGAATGACGGAAAATCGTTCCAATATACATCAAGTAGCAAACTCCCAACTTTTGTTGCAAGCAAATCATATGAAGAAGAATTTGGCATTTGCTTTTGCTAAAGATGATTTCACACTTTGCAAGTGAAATTATTTTTCCCACTCGTTGGTAATTTTCTAACATTTTTCACAGTAAAAAACTTAGCAAATGAATACGACAAAAAATATATAAGCAAGTATTTTTCTTGTATAGTGAAAATGTTTATAACAGTGCTTCGCGAAATTTTGAATTGTGCAAAGCGAAATAAACTTTAATTGCCAAGTCTGAATTTCATTAATATTTACAAACGCAAAATCTTGTTTGATTTTGGCGATGTTACTGGAATGCATAAGCTTGTGTTAAAGGCATCTATGTATATGAAAAACTTTATTGTGTCTCGGCCTTAAAGCAAAATAAAACTCTCCTTTTCAAAGAACAAATGCTATTTTTGATTGAGTAGGCAACTGAAAAGTAAAGTATGAGTCTCTCATCATACTTGTCTTCATATATAACTCGTATTAATGGACGCTGTCAAAAGACGATGCCATGGCCCTAAGAGTGTTCGAGAAAAACAGTTCCCCGTGGTAGTTATGGTCCTATCCAAGGGACCAAGATGATCGAAATAGGTACAATCATGAACATAGTGCAGCGAATGAAGGCCCTATGCCTTCGTCGTGTTATGCAAATGAAGGAAAACGCTCCCTTTAACAGAGGATTGACATGTGTTTTTGAAACAAGAGGAAGTGGGGAACATACATTGAGTTGGGAGATACATTTGGAGGAAGAATTGGTGTCCCTACCACGGTTATAGCTGGTGTGGCTTCCTATACCACGGCTCACTAGGCGGTTACACGTCAATTCAAGATAATGATCATGAGAAGGGAAATTGGAGAAGTGCCGTTTGAAGTGTCTCAACGTTTTTGTTACTATCTCCCCTATTATGATTTTTCATACGATAGCCGATAAACGCTTGCTAGCGTATCGTAAAAAAATCAGCTTTCATATTGCGATTTCCACACGCCCGATAGATGCACTATTGTGAATGACAGCAGAGTTTTTTTTTTACAAATTATTGCGAAACTATACGAAAAAGATAGCAAAACAAAACGCAAATAATAAAAATTCAATTTTCTTGTACGTAAAAGTGGCAAAAGTTTTTAAAAGCTGTAATAATAACGTGTTTTCTGCAACCTCAGTTGCCTTTTATATAAACTCAAATGAACAAATTGACGAAACTCGCATAGAGGCCATAAAAAGAAGAAAATTGAGAGATGCTTTCAATCTTCTTGAAATTAACTCTACACTGTAAGTACTTGACATACTAAAAGTAAAAAAAAGTTTAATAAAAAAAAAATAGATTTCAGAGTATGTCTTAACAGAATTAGAAGGCAGTTTGCGCGCCCGTAAAAATAGTACATCTATCCTAAATATTTTCAAGGTTTGTGCCACTTTAAGGTTTCTTGCCCAGGGTTTTGCAACAGAGTGTTGGGAATGAGGCTTTAGTGGATTCTTTTGGATTTTGTAATAATTTTATATTTACTTTTATTTATATAGCTGCCAACGTGTTGTGCAAAAATTTATCAACGATAGCTGGCGTAGAAAATTGAACCGCCGATGCGATAGTTAGCGTATGGCAATACCACGATAAACGATAAACGCTAATGATCGGGTTTCACGTGTTGGAATTTGTTTCATATTACGGTATGACAGCGAGCGTTTATTGCGGTATGATTGCAAGCGTTTATTGTGTATCGTATGATTTCATAATAGGGGTGTATATTTTGTGAGGTTTCCCTTACATTTCAAAACATAAATTTAAAAATTATCCTCGCTAGGAATGCAAAAATATCAATTTTCTAATGACATAAATGTTTTGTTCTTAGCCCAATCAAAAATCAAGTTATAAGCCAATATGTGAATCAACCTATGCAAAGGAGGTATTTGGCCCCTTACCCCGGTTTTGAGAGTATATTGGAAATTCTAAGTACGTGGGGACTATGTGCTCGATTAGACTTACAAATGATGGATGGTACATATCGGCAAGAATATATTTTCACTGTCAAACAATGCAATTGATGTTATATGATGATGCACCAAAATGCAGTTTTCTCAAAAAGCGCTCGGGGAATTTTAGTAACATTTTACTGATGAGGTTATTATAGCTCACAAAACAGGAATCTGAAAAAATCTGAGGTGGTTTGACTTCGAATTAAAATATAGTTAGGTACCCCGTACTGCATGTAAGGACGAAGATGAAATCACAATCTCCCACTAGGGGCCAATCCCAAGGACAGGAGAATAAGACCTGAGCGTAAAAGTTTACGCGGGTACCTCTCATGGATGACCCAAGCCCATGGTGTACTTAAACGCGTATCAATATACGTTGATCACAGACCCAACAAAGTTGTTACCAATGGGCTGAAGTCGGGTGCTCAAGTCAATCAGCCTTGGTGAGGTCGAGGGCCAATCTATGCCCCGACATTCCATTTTTAGGTAAATGGCACCCAGTTGTTCGGCAACTCAACCGCGAATTCCGAGCTTGTCTCAGTATCCCTCTTTCATTGATTATTGTTATCTCAATATCTGATTAAATTATTAATCAGTATGAGATATGTATTTGTTTTTTTTTCATTGCTACTTACAAGTACAGGTGTCGGTACTTTAATGATATCGTCTCATCCCTATGTGTATTAAAAAACAGAACAAGCCATAGACAATTTACGCACTTAACTAAACAAAAAAAAAAAGCCCCGACACATAAGCACTTTTTCATATCGATGAGTTTAACACATACTTATGCATTATGAGTAGATTGCACGCATTGTTATGGAGAACGGTAGAATGAGCGACATTTACCATTGGTTGGTAAATTTTTGTAACATTTTTCGTAGGTAAAAAACTGTAATATAACAAATGAATACGACGCAAAATATGTTAGCAAGTATCTTTGTTGTAAGGGGATAATGTTTACAACAGTGATTCGCGAAATTGTTTATGTGAATGGGCTAGGCGTAATAAACTTCAATTGTCACGTCTGAAGTTCCTTCATATTTACAAACGCAACATCTTGGTTGATTGTGGCGATGTTATTGGAATGCATAAGCTTGTGTTAAACGCATCTATATGAGAAATGTCATTGTACCGCGGCCTTAAGCATCTGGAAAGTGTTGCTAGTATGTAATCCGTTTTTATGAAATAGTAGATAAACAGCAACACAAAAATAAACAGCGCATTCTAAAAACCAAAACATAAAATGCGGGGAAACAGTTCAACGTTTGTATTCATTTATTTTTATTTAATTAAAAAAAAAGAAAAGAATACAATTTCAAAATAGAATTTCGCAAATTACATAATAACAAATTTAAATTGAAATGAAATTTTTTTTGAAAGCGTTGGCGATTGCTTAATAGCAAAAATGTAAATAAAAACAAAGGTGTCTAAGATCGGGTGTAACCGAACATTATATACTCAGCGTGAGCTTCAATTGTAAATTTCATTTCAGATAAATTACATTTCTACATAACACATGGCACCGTCGGTTTAAAAAAAATGTCTCCTCATTTCCTCTTATAATAAAAATTGATAAGTGAAATATCATTGATTCAAAACTATTTTTTGCTAAGTTATTCTACTCTACGACCCTTTTAAACTTGTTTTGTATCTAAGTTGCCGTGGTCTTTAACCGATCCCATCCATTTTTACTGGAAATATTTTCTGCTATAAGGAAAATATGTGTACACAATTTTGTTACGATATGTAAATTTTTCTTCGAGTTATGGCTCCCGAAACATAGAAAATTGCTTAGTCATAAAAGGGGCCGTGCCACGCCCATTTTTTTAAATTTGAAGTTTTGCCTATTTATTGTTATAAATCCACTTGGGAAATGAAATAACATTGATATAAAGCTCTTTTTTGCAAAGATATAGCTTATTTTATTCGTCCACGACCCTTTTAAAAATCTTTTATATAAAAGTGGGCGTGGTCCTTAACGGATTTCGTTAATTTTTCTTCAAACCATTCCCTATAGTTAAGGCAACCTCTCTGCTAAATTTTGTTACGATAGGCTTAACGATTTTTGATTTATGATTAATAATATTTGTAAAATTTATTTTATCAAAAGTGGGAGGTGCCACGCCCATTAAAAAAAATTTTCAAATTTTTATCCAGAGTCTCAATGTCAGTCCACATGTCAAATTTCAGCATTCTAGGTGTATTATTTACTAAATAAATACTCAGGTTTTTTGTGTTTTCCAAAATGTTATATATATAAAAAGTGGGCGTGGTTATCATCCGATTTCGCTCATTTTCAGTACCAATCTATTCTGGACCAGATAAGCTCGCGTACCCAATTTGGTGAAGATATCTCAATATTTACTCAAGTTATCGTATTAACGGACGGACGGACGGACATGGCTCAATCAAATTTTTTTTCGACACTGATGATTTTGATATATGTAAGTTTATATCTATCTCGATTCCTTTATAGCCGTACAACCAACCGTTATCCAATCAACGTTAATATACTCTATGTGCAAAGCACGCTGAGTATAAAAAGCGCACAAATTGATTGAGTAAACTGTGTATGTACAGGGGCGAATAAGGGTTGGGGTTTTGGGGCTTTTAAACCCCTCATCAGCTTAATGAAAAGACGCTTACCCGTCTAGACGATTTAGGCCATCCAGCACTTGCATATTTCTTTAGTCACCCACTTCTGCCCAATGCTAGATTTTACCACATTGAGAGCTAGTAACCAGTCTTCAAGCCTTCTGATAAACTTTTCTCACGCATATTCTAAGGCACGTCTCATCTGCCTTTAACGCCAGATGTATGTATATGAGTTTGCCCTATATATAAGAACGAAGATGGCATAAAACATATAGATTATTGTTCGTCAAGAGATGGACTATAGTTTTCAAGTGACTACATAATCTAGAGTAGCATTTGCTACACGCTACCACCTAATAATAAAAAATTTATTCCGAGTTTCGTATATGCGTATGTCAAAAGTGATATGGCTGCCAAGACGCTAGTGAGTCGATTTTTTTATGATGACAGCAAGAACTAAAAATTCTCCTCTGTTGGATTATCCTCCCCAGCATTAAGTCCAAGAAATCTTTCAAGGAGTCGCTTGTTTGAAGCCTGGGTGAGCTATAGTGGTAGAAATACTTGGTTTGAAGAAGCATAATAAGTTTCAATCGTCGTCGTGGCGGTGGGCTTAAGGCTTCATTCTGTATTGCGAACAACAGCTAAGGCGAACGATTCGCCTCTAAACGATTTCGTCTACTAATGAAATTATCTACCATTTTCGCTCAGCCTTTACGTTTCTTATTTCATGTCAAACAGGAAGGCGAAAGCAATTGTCAATGATATGTTGCCAGCGTTTAACATAGTGCAAATACAGTAGCAATTCGTCTCTGAGGCGAAACGGACGATCCTTTCTTTCGTAGTAGAGAATGAGGCCCTTAATTTTTGTATAATAAACCCGACAGAACTTCCGCTGGTGAACTGGGCCGATTGATTGCACCTTCCGAAAACACTTTGCCTCCGCCCATGTTTTGAAATGTGTAGATGAAGTCTTTATGTACAAAACAAAAAAAACAAAGAAATAACAAAACAAATAAGAGTTACATACAAATAATTTACTATTGGTTTAAAAGGTTCTTCCGCTATATATCCACATATTGCACGTTAAAATCTAAAAGGAGCTAAATAAAAACTTGCGACTTTACTCTGCAGGGGTCCTGATTTCTAGATCGAACCATCTCTAAACTGGATTAAATAGCCGTTCCATTACTCAACAAAAAACAGCGTGGTAAAAAATTCTTCAAGTCATGTGGGCAAGCCTGCAAACTTCTCACATTTTCCGAACAACCTGTTTTTGAGTTGGTCACTGGTCACTTATGCGCTCTGTATAAATAAATAACCAAAATGCTTTTATGTGCATATTTTACTCTTCCGGTTTTTCGCCAAATTTTTAGTTATCGCCCACTTTACTTCAATGCTTGCTTTCGCATATTTTTCTTATATGAGTTCTACTTTTTGAACATCTTTGCCCTTCTTTTTCTACAGTTAATTGTTGTTTTGCCGCCTTTTGTTTTACTGACGTCACAACATGTTCTCACCTCTGCCAGTGCGGACCCCGCTTCCTGCTCACACATACCAATCAACTTGAGTACAGTGACTTTTAGCAATTCTTTCGTCAGTTTCTATAGATTATATTTAGTAAAATTATTTTATGTATTTTCCTTGGTGAGAGTTTCATATTTACGGCTCTCAGCACATTTATACTGTTTTCACACAGACGGCTTATTGAATAATAAAGGCAGTTTTCTATATTAAGACGCTTATTGAGCTCAATCTTCCCTACAAAATTCGAATCTATAATTATTTCATTAGTAGCTAATCGAATGCCTAATGAAGTCAAAAGCACAATGCAACTCTGGTAGCAGCGTTCCGCTTCCGTTACCGCTTCTTAATTTTTGGTGTGTTCAGTGCTTAAAAATGACATTTGTCAAAGTAAATGTCATCCCTTCAAAAAACGCGAGTACTCTATAAATAATGTAAGGAATACTCCTTTGGGAGTATAGGACTGCTCCAAATCTAATCTGTATTCATACAAAAAATGTGCTCCAATTAACATTGCGATGCCCTAAGAGAGGAGTAGGTGATCCCACTCTCGCTTTGTTTGTGAGTATTCCATAGAGTACATACGTGATAGTACTTTCCAAAGTACTTTCACTGTATTACTCCATGGAGCACCCACAGAGGATCATATGCCAAAGTACTTAAGAGGAATTGTGTCGGAAAGAATTATCGAAGCGAATTTAATTTAAAATGAAACTAAATGAAGAGGGGCAATAAAACTTTTATATTTTATACTACGAATATTCTTATGTTATTTAACATTTGCGTGAATAAAGAAACTAATATTTCTCTATACGTACTTTAGTATGTATACATAAAACCAGTGCGCTGTTGCATTTTATTAGAGTTGCCAAAGTAAAATTTTATTATTAGTTATTTGCATGCAATATTTTACTTTTAGCAACTCTGTACGATCGTCATCGTGTCGTGATCACTGTCGTTAAAAAACGAGCAATGATCGGCTGGTCCGCAAACGCATTGCAAAGGAGTATTGTTAGAGTACTCCAACATGAAGAAAATGGAACACGTAATCCACACTTTTTGCAGGGATTGTCTACATGGCGGAACGATACAAGGTGGCCGCATCGAACAGCTGATTATAACCTTTAACCTACATCAACTACCGGCGCAGTACGATTTTGACATTTGTCCATCGAATTTACAAGTACATGGAATTTTTTTATGTGTGTAGGTATGTCACCATGCTGCCACCTTTTATCGTTCCGCCATGATTGTCTGTCATATAGCATTGTCATTTTATTCGCTTGACATTTCATCCTTCATACTAATCGAGCAGTTACTTCTGTGTGAAAGCAAAAAATTTACGATTAGGTAGGTAGGTGAGAACGCTACCATCACGCCGCATGGCAAAAGTATACTCTTCAGACGCGAACTACTACGTAAAGCTAGTTGACTCAACTAATCGACAATAGCCATCATACTAGATTCTATTTGCTAGATTCGTATCAAGCTCAATTCTCACGGAAAGTCCTGGCTCATTGGGAGACTTCAAAAGTAGAGTTAATGATATTTTTGTACACATGAGTTGTGATAGGCAGATGTCGCTGTTGTGTTTCATTTACACATAAGACTAATGGCCAATCAGCGATATCTATTTTGAAAAAGTCAGTTTAATAAAGGCAGTATATCCAAACTACAGACAAGAAACCAAACAAATTATCTGGCTTATAAATTGAACCAGAAACCTATCTGGATCTATCTAGCTCCGGATCATAACAAGCAGATAAGATGGAATATTTCCCTCCTGCACAGAATAGCAATTAAACTTCCTTAACCCTAACGCCATAGTCGTAACCATACCCATATCCAAAACCATCGCCAATGTGATAGATTAATGGTGCTTTAACCTAAAAATCGTGAAATTTTCATAAAAATGAAGAAAACGCATATAAACATATACCACAAAAAATAAGTCCTCCAAATTTTTATAGGTTATGGATATGGCGAAAAACCAAAAACCAATTGTTTGACTATGGTATGGTTATTGCTAGGGCGTTATGGTATGTAATCATTGACCAATTACATTGATTTCCATAAGGTTGGTTGGATAAGTCAAAATATGCTATTGACTATGGCGTTATGACTATGTCAACTTTGCCAGATCCTTTACACACATCCCGTTTATCGAATATTTTTCTTAGTCACTGTAAATACATACTTACCTTCGTAGGTAATTCAAACACCTCATCGTACACAATAATGTGCAATTTCCTTTACACTCTCTTTTTCCCTCTGCCCTTACACCGTTCAGATCTACTTTTGCAATATGCGCCTCGTGCAATCGCGCTCAAGTGACAGACAGATGTGTTTGAAGAAAGTAGTGTGAATAACAGAGATGTGAACTGAAGACAATTCGTGCAAATTTAATGTGGGTAAGCTTGTTGTCTCGCCAGTTGAAAACACACCGACCGATCTGCTCTTCGCTGGTACATGTTATAACATGCTTGGACAAGCATGTGGATTGGAACCACGAAATGTAACCGAAATCTTGCCAGCGAAGGAGACAAGGAAATTAAAACTTGAAAACAGAAATCTTATCATATCTTTGTTAGGTTTTTTCTTTAACTGTTAGTACCTACATACTTGCAAATAGCCGATATGCATATTAGACTGGGTCGATTTATTAACCGATATCGCGCCATCGATTCTCGATGGGATTTGGGCTCAGGAAAAAAAAAAGTTCCAGCCTGCGAAATTTCATTTTTTTTTTTTTACTTTTACAAAAATGTCCGCTTAAAACGTTGGCGATAACAGTTTATTTAAAAAGGAAAATGTTTAACGGAAATTTTTGGATCGGACAGGGGAGACATATGAAATTTTTTTTAGTAGGTCTTAAGAGGCGTCACTCGATACTTTGTTGTTGCCAAAGCAACCCTGTCATGTCGAATGTGATTCTCAAGGAAGTTTTGTTTAGTTTTTTTTAACTGAATCCTATATATTTATGCGGTAAAGTGACTTTGCATAATTACGATTTTTGGAAAGAGAATTAATTAATTAATTTAATACAATCAATAAAATAAACACAAATACCCCACGAAAATGTATAGAAGGCGTTTTTATAAATACATCTGACAAAAAAACCAACGACTTCTTTGAGAAAACATGGAGTAATTTGTTTGGCAACAACAAAAGTATCGAGTGACGCCTCTTAACAAATATATACTCTTTGGTAGGTCATGAAAAAAACCCTGAAAATCACTGTCGAAAAAAAGTAAGCAAAAAAATGAAATTTCGTAGGCTCGAAAATTATTTTTTTGGGTATGCGTAGTGCAACTTTTTGTTCCTGAGCCCAAATCCTATCGAAAAATCAATGGCGCGATATCGGTTAACTTTCGTCCATACAAATCGACCCACCCTAATGCATATACCTAAGTACATACATACGAGTTTCAGATCTAATTAGCTGATTGTTGTAATACATAGTTAGCAAATCAGACTGTCTAGATCGTTTGGGCCGATGCAATAAAGCACGCAGTTTTAGTAGTTTCGAAATTCTGCAGGAGAACGTAAAACATAGCGTCCGCAAAAGCAGTCTTCGTTCACACCCATAGCTTTCTTCAAATGGATATAAGCGTGTTACGCGTAGGAGGTTATTTTCAGCCCCGACAATACTGGCTCTGCCCATACCGGAGCGCACTCGCTAGCTTTCCTGTACACTTGATCCTTCGCCAATTCCTGTAGCTATGACTGGGTTGACGGGTCTTCCACTGAAAAAATACAAGTTTTCTAATACAACTGAATTTATAGTAAAAAATGTTCTTTTCCAAAGGAAATTTAGTTCTGTTAGATTAGGTTGAGTGGCAGTTAAAGGACAGGTCACTTGCTTGGTCTTTTTCTGGTCAGTTGCGCTACCACATAATTTAAGGGTGATATTAGCTTCCAGTTATTTAGCGAATTGCTGCGTGGCACCCAATAAGTTGCAAATAAGACGCAAAACGATGCTGGATATTTTCTCCGGATGGTCGAATACGTTTCGTTCTAGTTACTTACGGCTTGTCTACGCAAAGGCTGGACAGCTAAGCATAAAGGGACTGGATGATTCCAGCTCGTCGTCCTCCATACGGCTAATACAGCTGAGGCTGTCCCGTATATTAAGGCGCATCATATGGACTTAGCGTAAGTCACTTTCAAAACGTAAATTGAGTCGTAAGTTCTACACCTATTCAAAGTCAAATATTTAATGACGTCACTAACCCAATATAATTTCTTGGCTAACCCTGAATTTCAGAAAATTATAAAACTGCCGATTTAGTCTTAAGATTTTTGATGGTGGAATAAAGCTGAGACCTTCAAACTTGCCGTATCTGAACTCATTATTGTTATTAAAACCGTATTGTTTGTTGTCATAGACTACACAAAACTGTACTTAGAACCTAACTAAAGTTAATATACCTGCTAAGCTCAACCTTCCATTTCTTAGAACTGTTTTTTTTTTTTGTATTTTTATTATATAGCTGTGATGTGATGGTAGCGTACTGCGCCTACCACACCGACGTCCTGGGTTCAAGTCCCGGGCAAAGAAACATCATAATTAAGAATCGAGTTTTTTCAATTAGAAAACAGTTTTTCCAAGCGGGCTCGCTCCTCCGAAGTTGTTTTGCAAACGCTCCGAGTGAGTTTCTGCAATAAAAAGCTTCTCAGTGAAAATTCATCTGCCTTGATGCTACCGTTTCGGAGTCGGCACAATATATATACATACATAGGTCCCGTCTTACCAGTTTTTAGGAAAATTAAAAAGGGTCACGAGGCGCACTGAAAGAGAAGACCGGCCTAAATTACCTCGAAGGTAAATCGCGACAAGTATTTTTTTAAAATCTACCTTGAAAGTGTTTATTCGACGCTACGAACAAAGAAGTTTTTCCTTACCGGGAATATGCATTCAAAAATAATTTTTTATTTCTATTTAAAAAATGAAATATTTCATACATACATATCTGATATTCTAGCCAAGCATTTGATTGACGTCAATGAAAACGTTAATTATTTTGTAGCGAAAGAAAGATGACTAATACTGTTTTCACACAGACGGCTTATTGAATAATAAAGGCAGTTTTCTTCATTAAGGCGCTTCTTGAGCTCAATCTTCCCTACAAATTTCGAATCTATAATTATTTCATTAGTAGCTAATCGAATGCCTAATGAAGTCAAAAGCACAATGCAACTCTGTTGGGAGCGTTCAGTTTCTTAGTTTTTGGTGTGTTCAGTGCTTAAAAATGTCATTTGTCAAAGTAAATGTCATTGTCTGCATGGCGGAACGATACAAGGTGGCCGCATCGAACAACTGATTATAACCTTTTTTTATTTGATTTGATACATCAAACTTCCGGTGCAGTACGATTTTGACATTTGTCCATCGAATTTACAAAAACAAAGTACATGGAATTCTTATTTATGTATGTAGGTATGTCACCATGCTTCCACCTTGTATCGTTCCGCCATGATTGTCTGTCATATAGCATTGTCATTTTATTTCCTTAACATTTCATCCTTCATACTAATCGAGCAACTACTTCTGTGTGAAAGCAAACAATTTACGATTTCATTAGAAGGTGAAATGAGATCATTAAGTTTCTGTGTGAAAACTGTATTATACAGGCTAAGTTGTTGTTGATCACGTTAGAATATCATCGACTCAATGCATTTAAGGAACCTTGAAAATTTAAATAAAAGTTTCTTGAATTCAATGTGGGTTTATGTTAGGTCGGTAGGCAGGACCTTCGGCTCATTTTGAAGAAAATTCGGTTAGCAAACTTTATCTGTGAAGGTAACTCATTCAAACTCGCGATTGCGTCGGAACGATTTTGGCCGTTTCGTAACAAGTTCGCCAGCTATCGCTGTTTCGCGCTTAATTACGCCAATTGAGAGAACCAAAGGAGATCAAGTTTTCTCCCACCTACGCCTCTCTCAACTCAGTGGAGGTTTTGCCCTTCCTCTGCTTCTAAGTACGGGTACCGATAGAAGTACTTTCTTGACCAGAGCCTCTTCGTTAATTCGCATAACTTGACATAACTAGCCAGCAAAGACCTTGCATTTTAATATCCCCGGGAAGCACATACAGCTCAGATTTATTATCCTTCGGTACTCGCCGTCGGCGTTTCTCAAAAACTCCCAAGGCCATATGTGCCCATACATGAGGACAGGTATGATGAGCGTCTTGTAGAGCATGAATTTCGTTCGTCCAGAGAGAACTTTACTTTTCCATTGCCTACTTTGTACAAAGTTGCACTTGTTGGCAAGAGTTGTTTTCTGTTTTCTGCTGATTTGCTGGTTTCCAGATAGACGAAGTCCTTTACAGTCTCCAATTTACATATATTCGTCATCAGTGACGAGGTTGACAAAGCGCGAACGCGCTGATTATTTCTTGAATGACAGCAAGTCCTACGTCTTATCCACATTTACCACAAAACCCACTTGCTAGCCTTTTAGAGAAAGCAGAACTTACTTGTCTAGCTAATCTAAAGCCTAATTTAGTTTCGGGTGGCTCGAAGAGTCCTTTCCAATCCTTATGGACATGGTAGTCGGTTTACAAAAATGTACTTGGTTTAGTTGAATTTGGTAAGCTTACTCTACAATAAGGTGCACTGGTCGTATTCGTTAGGTTACACCTAAACTCAAATTGATAGGGATGCACTGGTCCATATATTACGACGACGGGACCTTCGGTATGTTACGCAAGCACACAAGTCTCCTAGGATGGGAGGTGCTAGTAGATACTGATATATCGGACGATGTAAAAATATCGTACCTAATTAGCGGCTAATAAGCAACAAAATACCAGCTAAGTCGCATTTCAATCAGGGAAATGTAAGTCAGTTTTATGAGGGTGCTTCGCACACTACACGTAAACCACGAAGCACAATAAAACAATCACTAAAAAGGAGTTAAAAATGTTTCTTTTCGCAACTAATTAGCGCCTAATACGCGGCAAATACCAGCGATTTCGTACTTAGATCAGTGTAGTACGAGATAAGTCAGTTTTTACTAGGGTGCTTCGTTAATTTCACGTGAATTTAAGCGAAGCCCCCCAAACCAAGCACTTAAGAAAGCGCGGAAAATTTTTTCTCGGCGCAACTAATTATCGCATAGTTTGCGACAAAAGTGCTTGCCCAATCACTACGGATCGACCACGATTAGAAAAACTTTTTTGTTAATTGAAAACACTTTTTTTTTAATTTTTGCGGTAACTTGCGAGTTGAACCCAAGACCCTCGGTGTGGTAGGCGGAGCATGCCACACACCACATAGGCCGACGGGGATGAGAAAGTAAAAACTTAAAAGTTGAATTCCGTACATGTCCCGTACAAACACGCATGTCCCATACAGACAATTTAGGTTTAGCACTACACTTTTACTATTGTGATGCCTGACCTTTCAGCCATTTACCATTTAAGTATCTCTTCAGACTTTCAACTCCATATCACAAAAAATTAGGAGTCACACCACCTAGATACGAGAGCCTCTGACTTACCAGAGCGACGCATCCGCAGAGAATGTTAACTGTCGTCTCATCTTTTAGTTCACAAATGCGACAAACTTATGTATCGGATAGAGTTAATTTACTTAGCTTATATCGTAGATTATGGTGTTCTGAATAGTACACAGTGAGAGTTCGTAGGTTATCTCTGCTTAGATTAATGAGTTTGTATACTGTCGTTGCTGGCACTCTGTATTTGTCCTGGACATTGAAACCTATTCCTAGTGTGTGTCGTTGTGAGTTCACAGGTGGGCTCTAAATCACCTATCTGAAGTTGGCAAGACAACCTTTACGTGGAAATAAATTAACTATTGGGTAAATTGCCGTGAATGCTGCTATAGTACCCCGCTCGACTATGTGGTCTGCCTGTTCATTACTTTCATGTCCCTGATGTCCGTGAACCCATCCTAAAAACTCCTTGTTTTAAATGCCAGACTCCAATGCATTTCTCTATTAGCTTTGAAGTAATTGTGTAAGATTCAAGACACGTAAAGCTGCCTGGCTGTCTGGTGGGGATCGATCAAAATCGCCTAGGCACTTTTGCACCAATGAATGACGATGATGATCTTTTAATGAGTTGTATGTATTTGTACAACAAACTTCCTTAAATACCAGGGACGGAAAATAATAATTTTTTTTTCGGAGTCGAAAAAGTCCTGGTCAAAAAATTGTCCTAGGTGAAAATGTTTGAGTTTCCAGGTATCCCTATAGCAATATCATGTCGAATCATGCATCCATTTTTATTTTTCGAACTTTTTCCATAGAAGTCCACATATAAAAGTAAAATCTGTATTTTTATTTTTTTAGTCCGATAGAACTAGTTAAACACGGACTTTTAAAAATAAAAGTCCCGAAATAAAAGTTAAATCCGGACTTTCATTTTTTAAGGCCAAAAGAAAAGTCCGGCTTGGTAACAAAGAAACGGCTTATCCGAATTAAAAAAAAATGTTTGTTTCGGATAAGCCGTTTCTTTGTTATCAAGCGGGACTTTTATTTCGGCCTTAAAAAATAAAAGTCCGGATTTAACTTTTATTTCCGGACTTTTATATTTAAAAGTCCGAGTTTAACTAGATCTATCGGACTCAAAAATAAAAATCAGAAATAATTTTTATCTTGATCCAAATATATTAAAAGTCCAAAATTAATAGTTTTGCAAGGAATTATATTCAGACCAATTCTAAACGAAAATTCCGTGCGAGTTTTTTCCCTTCTCGCATTCCTCGTATTCTAAATAAAAATTCCTTGTGAGTTTTTTCACTTCTCCCTTTCCTCCTATTCTGAACAATGTTCGAAAAAGAGGAAACCGGTTATGGGAGAAAAGTAGATATTATGCATGTAAGGGAGAGGGAGATTTCTTTGCCATTTCATAGGAGTTTTTTCACTAGTTAAATTAAAGGGAATGCATCAAAATAGTTAAAGGAAATTCGTTCATTTAAGAAAGAACACTTATTTGTACAAATTTGTGATAAAATATGTATTTACATTCTACCACAATATTCTCACTGTTAATACAACAACAACCACAATATTCTTTATTTTAAGTCGAAAAGTATATCATAAGCAACGGAAGAGTTCTTCGCATATTTGATGCAGCCATCCAGAAATTGCGCAAGGATTTTTTAAGAAGGCCTAATTAGATTTTGGCATATGGCGAAAGGCGAACTCAACTCGACGTGGCCGCCAGAACATTGCTTTGCAGAATGAAAGCAGGCAACTCCAGCGGATTTGTGTTATCCCGCCGTTTTCTTCTTATGCCCCTCTGTTGATGTTGCTGTGGCACCAATTCATTACTCATTTCAGTGAATATCACATGAAATGCAATAATGTGCATTGTTTATACCTTTTTTCTTAATTTCAAACAAATTCGCAACAATAATTAAACTTTTCAATTTTTTAAACAAAATAAGAAATGCGCAACGAAATTTCAATTGACAAAACAGCTGACTTCGAAAATTCGAAATTCCTATTCCCCAATTTTTCTTCTCCCTAGGAGAAAAGAACTGGAGGAATTTTTCCGCGGGAATAAAAAAATCCGCGAGAACAAAATTACGCGAGAATATTTAGAATGGTCTGATTATAAAAGGAATAACAGTTTCGGCCTCTGTTAAATACATACAAATGTATACATTAGCACGTGCTCTTTTGTTGTTGATGTCGTAGCAGTGCTTCACCCAACAGCAACCATAACAACAACACGTGCTTTATCTACTGCATAGGGTTACATACATTCATTTTTGTCAAACCGGTTTTTATTAGCCGGCATGCTGACTCATTGTGCTCGACCGCAATCTTACACATCTACAGGCCTATAAGTATGTAAATGCGCTTGTATATCTATACAGTAAGATATGTGCCTAGGTAGGAAAAGTCTGGTGCTGGGTATTCAAGGGAAATTGAATATTTGGGCCGTAGTTAACTGATATCTGTTTCTGAGCCTTTGCCAAACAGTAATAAAGCTCCTTAAAATCAGGGGTCGTTAAAGTTGTAACTTTTGTAATATAAAAACCTTTTTAATGATTATTTTTTGACGTACATGATGGTAGCCGTCGCAAACATTGGAAGAAAATTAATTAAACCCCAGACGCGCCAATTTTTGCATTGATAGCCTCCCAAGCGCGGTGCTGCAAAGTGTCGAAGATCATGTGCAGGTCATACAACCTTAGACTGACACAGTGACTCCTACCATTAAAAAGAGAGGCCTGTAGCCTCATGACGGGTATTTTGACTGGAAACTGCCTCCTGGCGTTACATGCTTTCAAATTAGGCTAGTTAGAGATGCTGTATGAAGTGCGGTTTGGAGGAAAAAACTACGGACTCATTCAGTCTATGTGAGGTCCTCATGTACCGGCCAGTTCAACCTAACCTAGTCCACTACGCAAATACCAGATTGAAAATCCGCGCCGATTCCTCTAAAATGCAGTGGCTTTCAAGCTAGCGACTACGCCTGTAAATGTTGCTCAATCACCTGCAGTACTGGTGAGGGTTGGTTGGTAGCTACACTTGTACCAATAACGCTTGAGTCTTCCATATGTATTTAAAGTTATTAATCAAAGTCAACGAATATTTCAGAACCAGTGCCATTTCGGAGGGCACCAAATTATTAAATAAATATCTATTAAGTGTTAGCTCTATTCACTGAAGGAAAATTTGTGAAGACAGACCATGATATACCAACATTCACATTAAGTATGACTCCCATAAACGAGGTGCTGATGACGTTGAATTATTGGGCATGAAAGTCAGTACGCAATGCCAGATTCGAGAAGGTGTCACAGAGGATATAAGAGAAATTATTTGTAGAGGTCGATGAGGGCTTTAATTTGTAAAAATTTACCTACACGAGGAATAGGTCAATCAATTATTATCAATCTCTCATCTGTCCATCGCTTGCGCTTAGGTGTTAAGGAAGAGCACTGAAAGTTACTTACTATATTGCCATATTTATACAGTTTTAGTGTGACTAGTGTTGTTGCATACCATACTTAATGCCCAAAGTGAGGGGTTTAGACCTTTAGTCAATTACTCTATTAACGTTGTTGTTGTTGTTGTTGTAGCGATAAGGTTGCTCCCCGAAGGTTTTGGGGAGTGTTATCGATGTGATGATCCTTTGCCGGATAAAGATCCGGTACGCTCCGGTACCACAGCACCATTAAGGTGCTAGCCCGACCATCTCGGGAACGATTTATGTGGCCACATTAAACCTTCAGGTCATTCCTCCCTCCCCACCCCCAAGTTCCATGAGGAGCTTGTGGTCGCCAGAGCCTCGTCTGTTAGTGAAACAGGATTCGCCGCGGATAGGTGAGGTTGACAATTGGGTTCGGAGAAGCTATATATTGCGCTGGCAACCTGAAGGGTTGCGTTACACAACCCCTTGAATCTGGTATTTTAGTCGCCTCTTACGACAGGCATATCTACCGCGGGTATATTCTGATCCCCTAACCCGCTGGGGCCCACTATTAACGTAGTTTCCAGGTGCTTTAGCACCACCTTCGCTGATTCTGGAGCACCTATAGCCTATATCAGCTGTCGTTACACGAAAGCAGCGGGTGAAGTGCATTGATTATCTGGCATTCGATCTTGTATACCTACACCTGCCAAACGAATTGGGGACGATCCACTGAATCTGAAAGCCAGCCGCAATTAGATTCCATCCATTTTCTCAGGTGTTGTATCTCTTGCTTGCTCTTAAGTAAGTTGCTCATAAGATGAAATCTCCACATTAATATGCCTTATCAGGGCATTTACATAATCGACTTGATGAAGTTGCTTACCGGTCTTTGCTAGGGCAAAATGCAGTACTGGCTTGGGCAGAAGTCTTTGATCATATCCTGGCGAACTTGCTAACGGCACCAAACAGCAATTTTAATATCATGAAAACGGCATTCATCTTCAAGTACACTAGTTGGATCAGTTAGAGCAGCAAAGGGTCTATAAAGGTGTCAGTAATAATTTCTCTGTTCGCGGTGAAAACAACATTGTACTGTGAATGGTGCAAGTAACTGACGTGTAACGAAATTCGTTGTCCCCATTGCATTGTCCATTAGCGGCGGTAAGACTGGTAAACATTCTGTCTACAAGTTTTTCTTTATTAACGAGACAATTCGGTCCCCGCCCTTTTCTATGTCGCCCTCTCGCCTACAAATCCTGTTTCCGAGCTATCCCTTAAACCTTTATGTGGGATTAACTGCTTATTCCAGAAATGCTGACTGCCTTTGTCGTACTGTCTAGGCACACGATTAAAAATTGTATGTTAAGTTTTAAACCATTCATCGGTTAATGCAAGTTTTCAAACTTGTTTGACCTAGTAAATTGAAACCCTTTCAAATTACTACTATTATGCTTTCTGATTTTATTTGGTATAAAAATGTTTTAAGACCAAACCCAAAAAGTTCAAAACGTCAAAAAATAGAAACTTCTAAACAGTACTTGTTTTAAAACAAAATCCGAAGTTTGAACTTGCCGCTGAAAAATTAAAAAAATTTCATTTCCTAAAATTGCTGCAAGTAAGATTCTGTTGGCTTCCCCTACTTTCGTAGGCGGGCCGCTGCGTTTCAATTCGGTGAACTTTGTTAGTGTCTGCATAAAGCTCGTACATCTCGTCATTAAATCTTCTTCGTTACTCGCCGTCGCCAATGCCTAGAGGCCCATAAATTTTTCGAAGAACTTATTTCTCGAACACTCCCAGAACCGCCTCATCTGATGTTGTCAAAGCCAATGTTGTCATAGCACCATATAGCAGGACGGGATCGATAAGTGATTTGCAGAGCATGATCTTCATTTGCCGTGTGAGGACTTTACTTTCAGTCTCGACAGACGTTGTTGTTTGTGTTTTTATTTAGTTTAGTCGCATAAAAACAGCAATTACTTTGGCGGTTCACAAAAGTCTTATTTTTCATGTTGTCTCTCCATAGTTTGAAGCTGCAAGCTGTTAAAATGAGGATGCTTTGACAAAAAACCGTCTTATCTAATCGTTTGTGTGGGAGTTATATGCTAGAGTGCCCTGATCCGGTCGGTTTCGGCAAATGTTTAATTGGACATCAAAATATACCAGCTCACCAAATTTCATCAAAATATCCAAAAAGTTGAGGAACTAGTTTGGCGTTTAAACAGACAAACGTACAGATGAACATGGCCAACAAATCAACCCAGCTAGTTATCCTAATCTTCTCGAACGAAAATTTGTTCCCTCATAGCATTTTTACGGTTGTTGTTGTTGTTATAGCGATAAGGTTGCTCCCCGAAGGCTATCGATGTGATGGTCCTTTGCCGGATACAGATCCGGTACGCTCCGGTAACACAGCTCCATTAAGGTGCTAGCCCGACCATATCGGGATCGATTTATATGGCCACATTAAACCTTCAGGCCATCCCTCCCTCCCCACCCTCAAGTTCCATGAGGAGCTTGGGGTCGCTAGATCCTCGTCTGTTAGTGAAACGGAATTCGCCGCTCGAAGGTAAGGTTGACAATTGGGTTTGGAGAAGCTATATATTGCGCTGGCAACCTGAAAAGGTTGCGCTACACACCCCTTGAATCTGGTATTTTAGTCGCCTCTTAAGACAGGCATACCTACCGCGGGTATATTCTAACCCCCCAATCCGTTTTTAACAACAATAGCTAATAAAACAACAGCACTAAAAAAGCTGATATACCAAGTAAATATGTGCATTGTACATATGTACATATAACAAACATACTGTGTGTGCGTGTAGAGTTTGTAGAAATGATCGAGTAAGCAATACAAAATAGAGCAAAGCATTTGAAAAAGTGGAAAGAGAAAGGTGAAATTAAAAACACCGCAACAAGTAAATCATTAAACCGAATAAAAAACAACAACAATAATTAAGCTAGCGTGGTGAATTGCGCAGTGCAGGCACATTGTTGGTTCTAACGGATCAACATCAGCAAGCAAAACCAGCAGTAATAAACAAAGCTGAAGAATTTTTTGGTTTAATTTAAAGGCTCAGTGGCTGCTGAAAACTAAAAGCAACAGTGTTGTTTTCTTTTATTCTGGATAAGGAAAAATTTTTCTTTTTTTTACGTTTACAGTTGAAAATCGAAAGGGGCGCTTAATAACTGACGTATAGAACGAATCGCATTTTAAAATCTATTGGGAAAGTTATTGATGAAGTTTGTTAAAATCACAAGCTAAGTACCAGATGTATAAACACTGTTGAAAGGTATAACTAAAGAAAACTTAAGTGAATTTCGAATATTCGAAGTTATAAAAAAAATACTTAGCAGTAAAATCAGCGTGTTTTTTTTTGTTTAGAAAAGAAAAAAGTGCATTTGTGCAATTTCGAAATTAATTTCGAATTTTTGAAGATCTAAAAAAATTATATATTTGCTGTAAAAGTGAACAGCTGAATGTAATAGGCAAAGCAGCAAGCTCATACAAGCTGGAAATTGCGAATTAACTAAGTTTCTCGTTTTTATAATCCATAAAAAGTCAAGTTTCTTTAAAAAAGTCAAATAATAAGTGTCGGCATAACTAAAAATCGCCAACATTCCAAAAACAACAATAGCGCTGCAACGAACGGTGCTTCAAACCAAAAACACTGCTACGTGTGTGTGTGTGTGCATAAGTGTGTGTTATTGACGTTAGCTAAAAACGCATAATGGTAAATTCGAACAACAACAACAAAGCAGCAACGTTGGCGACAACAAATTCAAAAGCAAAAAATTCAAAGCAACAAGTGAAGCAGCAACGACAAACGGTTGGTGTTGTTGTAATGAGCGGTACAACAACATGGGGTTCAATAAGTAGCGCACAACAAAAACAACAGCAACAACAAGAGCAACAGCAGCAAACACCTTTGGGGGAACAAGAGGAGAAGCAACAACAACAAGAACAAGAGAAACAGCAGCAAGCAAAGAAAAACAAGTGCAAAAATTCCCAAAAGCTTGATAACAACAACAAAACCAATAATGAGAAAACCGGCGCAGATAACAAAGAAAGTAATAACAATAACAATGTTGCTAACAAAATGAAAAATGTTAATAGTAATGACATGCTTGATGAGAATGTCAAAACAACAACAAAACTTATACAAACTACAACTGCAACACAAACAGTTTCCGCCGTTAATAGCAACAACAATAACAGTAGCGGCAATATTGAGGCGAATTCATGCGCCACCAGCAATGATAACGAAACAAAAATACGAAAAAATCTAGAAGAACAATTGCAATGCAAAACGACAACAAATGTAAATAAAATCAACAACAATCGAACTGTGAGCAATAATAATAAAAATAGCGCCGATAAGAACTCCAAAACAAACAGCAAAACACGTAGCGAAAACAAACAAAAACAACAGCCAGGCACACAACAAGCTGATAACAACAACAAAATAAGTAACAAGAAAAATAACAACAATAAAAATAAAAATGATAGCAAAATTTCCACAAACACCAAAAACAAAATCCAATGGAAGCGTATTGAAAAGCGTAATAGCGTCATCTTTAGCACCAATCATCACTACAACAACTATAATAATTACAACAATTCCAATAGTAGTAGCAATCAAAAAAATAAAAACAACAAATATCATATACCCGTATCTAGCACGCCCAGCACAATCACCGACGAAGATTACTATGATGAAGATCGTGATTATGATTTGTATGATTTGTGCTTCGACAACAGCAACAACAACACAGCTGATGATACCGATTCGCTGCCTTCACAGGATTTTCAACAAAACAAATATACAACACGCCGTCGACAACAACAGCGCCATGAAAATAAAAATACAAAAAAATTGCCAAGCGCCAGTGATTTATTGACCGCCGCTCTTATGGTACCATGCAAGAAATGTAATAAAGTGAAAGCATTCGGTATATCAGGCGCATTTGGGAATCCAAAACAATTTCGTAAATCCAAATCATGTTTGGGTGGTGGTGGTGATGAGACTGGTTTAGTTAGCGAACGTAATTCTATTATTTCCATGAACAGTTTAATGGAGGCTTGGCAAGATTTGGGTGGTAGTAATGTTGGCAATAGCAAAAATAAAGATAATAAAAACCAACGTCCTCAGCAATATGGACGTTCACATAGCGATCGACGCACTTCATTCGATCGCGTATTCGCTGAACGTAATAAAGATTTTGTACCAATTATACAGCCTACGCGTCCAGTACTCGCATCATCTAACATCGAACGGATTCTAAGCGATACAACGAAGCTGGTGATTATCGAACGTGTGGGGAAGGGACGCTACACATATCCCATTATGCAGGTGAGTTTTATGAGAAGTGATTATTTGTAAACTATTTCCTAAAGAACAGTCTACCTAAAAGTCCGAATATTAAAAACGTATTCTAAAAAACCTAAGGCCAATTATCGAAAATAATATTAACAACCTAAGCGCAGCTAGACTGCCCTCCCATAGCGAGTTAGAGGGCTTACCCAAATGATGCAAAGAGTGGTGGTGTAACGTGCGTTCCATGTGGGCATATTAAACCGTTTTTTATTGTTACCGGAACGTACGGGATCTGTATCTGGCAAAGTACCATCAACATCGATAACTCTCCCCAAAACCTTTATCGCTACAATAACAACAACAACAAGACAGTCCCAGGATAGTACAGCAAATACATTTTAATAAAATCGGACTTCTACAGATATTTTACTAAGCGCTGACGTGCAAAGGTAATGTCAGTGGCTTTTGTTTGCTATGGCACAGCAGCATCTGAGGGTTCGAAAGGTTTTCGAAATAAATATATACTAAGGCCACGAGTTAGATATTTATGAAACGTTATGTTGTTATGAAACAAGCCGTTAATATGTTATGAAACAAACCGAATGATTGCATGACCCCTACTGCATTTTTGATGGGAAAATAATGAGCTTCCTTCGATTCATCACTTTCTCTGCCGACATCTAGTACCACAGACGAAACGACTCATATTGCTAGGAAATTGTTTTCTCCATAGTTTTATTTAACTCCATTCGTACTTTGCTCGGCCATATCAATACAAAAGTGAAATACCACTATAAATATTGCATTTTTTTAATAACAGACTGTGAAGTCTTTTTATAATTTTCCAAAATTTTATCAAATTTTTATTTTGGATCATAAAGTCAATCCACGTAACAAGCTTCAGCACTTTGATAATGAATTAATGCGTTTTTTTTTCATTATTCGAAATTTTCTATATGAAAAAGTCGTCTTACTTCGCTTATTTTCAACATCAATATGTTCTGGCTAAGCCAGTATCCCCAATTTCGTAATAATATCTCAATTTTTGCTCTAGTTATCATGATAACGGATGGACGGACAGATGTTGTTCAATCAGAAAATGTTTCGATGCAGATAATGACGATGTAATGAAGGCCATATGTGTATATCTCGATTCTTGTATGCATATTCAAGTACACGTTGGGTATAAACATTTCAGGACAGTTACGGCATTGTTTTCAGGTTCTTTCGAAGCTTCCGGATTTGTGTCGACAGCATTTTGCCGCCTTTACAAAACCCTTTCGGGATCACTTAAGGACCTTTTCGGGCCAATTTCGGTATACCTATTCGAGACATTAGCGTCGCGGATTTTTTTTAGTTCTATTTCATGATTTCATATTTAATTTTGGGCTCAATTCGATACTATGTATTTCAGGATCATTTCGTGATCATTTCGGGAATTGTTTCCAAGACTAATTCGCAAATTAGTTCAGCATCATATCTCTATTGTTTTTGCAGATATTTTGGGATACCAGATCATGCTATGGTAAAAGTTAACAAATAATTATTAAATTTTTATTTACAATCCCTGTTCTGTACCAATCTATTTTGAGAACTCTGGTGTGTATCAAATTTTGCACAACTTATCAATTTGCATTTTAAACTACTTTAAATCTTTTGCATTTGATAAAGTTCATGACCTTTCAAAGAGCAGGAAATATGTTTCGTATGTAAATATGAGAAATAAATATGCATAAGAAGGAAATTACACAAATTTTAAATTTAATAGTAAAACATTTCGCAACAGGTTTCGATAATGTGGTTTAGATATGCACACTCGTCACTGTGCCACTTTTGGAAAAAAATATTTCTATTATAAAAATACCTCATTCAATCAACACATATTTTTTATAAAATAATGATTGAAAGCATTCATTTGCTTGTTTAATTTTCCAGCGTGCGAATCACAGTTATACCACTGGTTATGTAAAATGATACCAAAAAACTTTATGAAAATTATCGCAAACTAGAAATTTTTATTAGTTTTATGATCATTAAATTGTATTTTTTGTTGTTGTGCGTACATTTTCCTGCTTTTTGTTATTGATATTAGAGAAAAATTGTAAGTTTACAAACGGCGATGGTTACTAGGACATGTTTCTGAATTTCACTTCTTCATCAGCTAGCTTTTCGGGAGCTGAGCGTTGAACTGGAATCTCCAACATTCATATGAGTGCAAAGGCAGATAGATGCCTTTATAGCTCCGACACATAAGCAGTTTTTTATATAGATGAGTTTAACGCACGCTTATGCATTATGAGTAGATTGCATGTATTTTATTGGAGAATGGTAGAATGAGCGACACTGGCGTCATCTGATATTGAAAAGTAGCCAACTCCACAATTTAGTTCCAAGCAAATCATAAGAAGAATAATTTGACATTTGCTTTGGCTAAGGGTGTTGGCACACTTTGCAAGTGAAATTATTTTTCCCACTGGTTGGTAAATTTTCTAACATTTTTCACAATTAAAAACTGCAATATAACAATCTAATACGACACAAAATATGTTAACAAGTATTTTTGTTGTATAGGGAGAATGTTTACAACAGTGATTCGCTAAATTTTGTATGTGAATGGGTAAGGCGTAATAAACTTCAATTGCCAAGTCTGAAGTTCCTTCATATTTACAAACGCAACATCTTGGGTGATTGTGGCTATGTTATTGGAATGCATAAGCTTGTGTTAAACGCATCTATATGAAAAATTTCATTGTGTCACGGCCTTTAGCTGCTTAGCCATCCTGCTTTTCAGTTGCGGAACGAAAATTAAGAAAAACGTACGAAAACTGCAAACACGTTTTATTTTCAGTATCATTGAAATTAAAGACGTTGTTAGCGATAAGGAAAAAACATATGAAAATATATTTTGATTTATTTTTTGCAAGTAGCAAATGCCGCCCAAATTATTTTGCCTGCACACAAGGCGAATTCATTACAGGTGGTGTTATCCCATCAGCTGATTGCTTCTTCTTGATAATTTTCCATACAAAGCCTTGTAGTACAACATATCAGTTAATCGAAATCAATGAAAATTTTCTTTTGACTTGACATTCTTCCGTACGGCGAATTTGTTGAATTTGCTTTGCCACCACCTAGCACAGATTCGCCTTGCCCGCACCTTAGCTTTCATGTTTTTAAACAAAATGCGCTCTATTCTCTCTTTTCCTACACAAGTCACTCTCATTCACATTTGGCCTCTCCCATTCCCTTTAGTTCTCATTCCATTTCGACTTTCTCTCCTTTTTCCTCTGCCTACTCTCTTTCATTGCTACTCTCACTGCCATTTCCATTACCACAACAGCTTCATATAACTCTTTACCAGTGGTCGGCAAAAATTAAAATAAGAGTGTATTAGTGAGAGCGAGAACACGAGCAACCCAGCAGGAAACTAAAGTTAAAACAAGTAAGGAAGGTTAAGTTCGGGTGTAACCGAACATTACATACTCAGTTGAGAGCTTTGGTGACAACATAGGGGAAAATAACCATGTAGTAAAATGAACCGAGGGTAACCCTGGAATGTGTTTGTATGACATGTGTATCAAATGAAAGGTATTAAAGAGTAGTTTATGAGGGAGTGAGCCATAGTTCTATAGGTGGACGCCATTGAGGGATATCGCCATAAAGGTGGATCAGGGTTGACTCTAGAATTTGTTTGTACGATATGGGTATCAAATGAAAGATGTTAATGAGAACTTTAAAAGGCGTGGGCTGGTAGGTGGACGCCTTTTCGAGATATCGCCATAAAGGTGGATCAGGGTTGACTCTAGAATTTGTTTGTACGATATGGGTATCAAATGAAAGGTGTTAATGATTATTTTAAAAGGGCGTGGGGCTTAGTTCTATAGGTGGACGCCTTTTCGAGATATCGCCATAAAGGTGGACCAGGGGTGACTCTAGAATGTGTCTGTACGATATGGGTATTAAATTAAAGGTATTAATGAGGGTTTTAAAAGGGAGTGGTTGTGGTTGTATAGGTGGTCGCCTTTTCGAGATATCGCCATAAAGGTGGACCAGGGGTGACTCTAGACTTTGTTTGTACGATATGGGTATCAAATGAAAGGTGTTAATAAGTCTTTTTAAAAGGGAGTGGGCCTTAGTTCTATAGGTGGACGCCTTTTCGAGATATTGCCATAAAGGTGGACCAGGGGTGACTCTAGAATGTGTCTGTACGATATGGGTATTAAATTAAAGGTATTAATGAGGGTTTTAAAAGGGAGTGGTTGTAGTTGTATAGGTGGTCGCCTTTTCGAGACCATAAGGTGGACCAGGGGTAACTCTAGACTTTGTTTGTACGATATGGGTATCAAATGAAAGGTGTTAATGAGTCTTTTTAAAAGGGAGTGGGCCTTAGTTCTATAGGTGGTCGCCTTTTCGAGATATCGCCATAAAGGTGGACCAGGGGTGACTCTAGAATATGTTTGCACGATATGGGTATCAAATGAAACGTGTTAATGAGTATTTTTAAAAGGGAGTGGGGCTTAGTTCTATAGTTGGGCGCCTTTTCGAGATATCGCCATAAAGGTGGACCAGGGATGACTCTAGAATGTGTTTGTACGATATGGGAATCAAATTAAAGGTATTAATGAGGGTTTTAAAAGGGAGTGTGGTAGTTGTATATGTGAAGGCGTTTTCCAGATATCAATCAAAATGTGTACCAGGGTGACCCAGAACATCATCTGTTGGATACCGCTAATTTATTTATATATGTGATACTACGAACAGTATTCCTGCCAAGATTTCAAGGGTTTTTTTTCGCCCTGCAGAACTTTTTCATTTTCTTCTACTTAATAGGGTAGGTGTCACACCCATTTTACAAAGTTTTTTTCTAAAGTTATATTTTGCGTCAATTAACCAATCCAATTACCATGTTTTTTCCGTATTTGGTATAGCCTTATGGCATTTTTTCATTTTTCGTAATTTTCGATATCGAAAAAGTGGGCGTGGTCATAGTCGGATTTCGGCCATTTTTAAACCAATACAAGGTGAGTTCAGATAAGTACGCGAACTGAGTTTAGTAAAGATATATCGAGTTTTGCTCAAGTTATCGTGTTAACGGCCGAGCGGAAGGTCAGACGGTCGACTGTGTATAAAAAGTGGGCGTGGCTTCAACCGATTTCGCCCTTTTTCACAGAAATAAGTTATCGTCCTAAAATCTAAGCCTCTACCCAATTTCACAAGGATTGATAAATTTTTGTTCGACTTATGGCATTAAAAGTATCCTAGACAAATTAAATGAAAAAGGGCGGAGCAACGCCCATTTTAAAATTTTCTTTTATTTTTGTATTTTGTTGCACCATATCATTACTGGAGTTGTATGTTGACATAATTTACATATATACTGTAAAGATATTAAATTTTTTGTTAAAATTTGACTTAAAATTTTTTTTAAAAGTGGGCGTGGTCGTTCTCCGATTTTTAAAATTTTTATTAAGCATACATATAGTAATAGGAGTAACGTTCCTGCCAAATTTCATCATGATATCTTCAACGACTGCCAAATTACAGCTTGCAAAAATTTTAAATTACCTTCTTTTAAAAGTGGGCGGTGCCACGTCCATTGTCCAAAGTTTTACTAATTTTCTATCCTGCGTCATAAGTTCAACTCACCTACCAAGTTTCATCGCTTTATCCGTCTTTGGTAATGAATTATCGCACTTTTTCGGTTTTTCGAAATTTTCGATATCGAAAAAGTGGGCGTGGTTATAGTCCAATATCGTTCATTTTAAATAGCGATCTGAGATGAGTGCTCAGGAACCTACATACTAAATTTCATAAAGATACCTCAAAATTGACTCAAGTTATCGTGTTAACGCACGGACGGACATGGCTCAATCAAATTTTTTTTCGATCCTGATGATTTTGATATATGGAAGTCTATATCTATCTCGATTCCTTTATACCTGTACAACCAACCGTTATCCAATCAAAGTTAATATACTCTGTGAGCTCTGCTCAACTGAGTATAATTACAACATGCAGAGGATGTATTTATACCAAAAATGTTGGAAAGTGCCATTTTTGATTCAGAAATAGTTTAAAATACATTCATATTTTCAAGTCGCTTAAAAAATCAAATTTCCAAGACTTATGTATATATTTGCCGCAACCGAGGAAATACGAAATGTTTAAAAATATGTAGCTGATTTAAAAAACAAAATCATAAAGATACATTCATGTCAATTTTTTTACTATTTTTCTAAGTGTTTAAATATTCTATAGTAGTTTTTTGCAGTGCAGAAGTTCAATTTTTTTTGCCGAAGAAAAAAAAAGGAGTCCAAAATGAAATTGTTACAACTTTTGTTAAAAAAATTTAAAAAACTCATAACTGTTGTATTGAAAAGTTATTTAATATAATGTACCCAAAAAGGTAAAAAACCAAACCTAAACATGTTTGGAAAATGAGCTACATATGGAAAGGTCGGCATACCAGTTGCGTTATGCCATCGTAATATTTCTCACAAGGAACCTTATCACTTTTGTGACAACCGTACGCAGTGTTTAATCGTTGCTGTCTCGCTAACGACTGACGATGGAGAAGCAAGTCTGGCTCAATTGAGCTATGGCGCGCCGACCACTGCACCATTGTGAATGATGACAAAGTGTGTTATCTTATCTGTCAACTGCCTGACAGGCTGTTCAATATGGCTACTTTTCAGCGTTTTGACAGGCTCTTCAATATGGCGTCGCCTATCTTCAGCGGGTGATAGAAAGAGATACAGAATGAGACAGCGATAGTCAGATACGAATCAGGTGATCCAATCACTTTGGGATTTTGACGTTTATGCAGAAGATATCACACTTACTCATCATTCACAATGCACTGCACTTTATCAATGTTTAGTATTCTACCATGAATACTTCCAAAAATATACAAAATGAAGTATTATGTTTATTTGGAATTTGTCCCCCGCTTTTCCAACTGTGGAGATCAAGCTTATTTTATCTATTACGCAACTTGAGTTATCTGCGATGAATACTTCCAGAGATATGCCATATTAAAAATTTGTATGTGGTCTTTATCAAATTTCACTTTTAAAGTATGTTTATTTACCGAGATATGAAATATCTCAGCAAAACATGTGATCAGTCCACTATGAGTCTAGAAAGGGAAAGTAATACAAAGGAAAACAAATGTTCGATGCGAAACTTATTATAATTGTTTATGCCTGAACGGATACCGTCAGATCGGGCCTGTGTATACGCCTTCTTGTAGTGTCGGACAGCTTCTATTTCGCCTAAACTTTTTTGAATCATTATGAGTTTTTTTCAGATAGATCCTCTTCGTACCTCTTTTCTTTGAGCATTCCCTATGAAAAGCCCAATTATCATCTGTTTTTATGCTTTAAACGGTACTGTCGCACTAATTTTTTTTGTACCCCGCCTTTACAGTCGATAGGTTTTCTTTTTTCGCATACTGGTACGGTCGGGCGGCTCCTTTTTCTACCCTACGGAAATACTTAATATTATTTTAGACTGAGTAATCACAATACCCATAAGGCGTAAGTGGCAATCAATTACAGCTCATTTTAGACAAAAGGGATCAATCGTGCCACCCTCTCTTTAGGAATTCGTCGCACAATTTTTGGAAGGATTTGAATAACAACGGACATTGACACGCCCACGATTCATAAATATAACCCACCCAGCATTGACAAAAGGTAAAACAAGTTTCGAAATAAACTTTTTTTTAACTTTTTAATCAAGAAACCGAATACAATACGAACGTTGAGTAGAATATCACCAAATCTCAGAAAACTTTTGAATAACGCCCTATTTGAGAATTTGTTTCAACAACGCGTTTTCCAACCATTTTCTGATCTTAAATTCAGTACATTTTGATATAATCTGAAGCAATTATGAAAACAAATTTAGATAGGGCGTTTTTGAATCCAGACCTGTTAAATAATTATTACAAATGGTAATGATTAGCCGTTCCATTGATTATTTTCTTTACACGCCATTTAATGATTACTTGCCATTTTTTTTCTATTTTTAATGATTACTTTTCAATTAATTAAAAAAATAATCAAAAAAAAAAAAAAAATCATGATTTTTTACGATTATTAAAAAAATCAAAAATAATCAAAAGTAATCAAAAAACGCCCTTTTGATTACTTTTGATTATTTTTGATTTGTCGATTATTTTTGAATTTTTTATTTTTTTGATTTTTTAAAATTTTTTTTTTGATTTTTTTTGATTACTTTTGATTATTTTTCCGCTTTGTTAAAAGAAAAATTCTTATTTGTGCATGCACGGAATAATTTCTGCATACAAGTACATTTTAGGATGCAATATTAAATCGTAACCGCTTATCGAGGGAAATATATACATGCAACATATAGGGCGAATGGTATATGAGCGTTGATCTAAACATATTCTCCGGTAAGTATATAAGCCAATTTTGTTTTGTATACAAAATTAATATATCCAATATTTTGGATTACGTTATGGTTATGCACTGATTGTTTTGTAATCAAAGTTTATCATATTTATTTTAGTAATATTGGTTTCATATCTTCGCCAGTGTGGGGCAATGTTCTCCAACAAAAGGTGGGCTGAAATATTTGGTACAAAATGAGCTGTATAGCTATCTGGGTGATTCATGTACTAGCATGGACATTTGAAAAACACGAAGTGCGTTGAAAGAAACTGCAAAACTCTTCAACACGCCTTTAACTTCTTCTGCTCCTTTTGGATCACTATTTTCCTTTGCAGCAATTATAAATGCTCCAAGGCGTAAGTCTTTGTCGGACGTTTCATTCGCAACCTTAACTTTATTGAAAGCAAATGCAAATTTGTTATAATGACTCAAACAACTTTTAGATAATGAATATACATAAATACCTCTTATTATACTCAGCTGAGAAGAGCTCACAGAGTGTATTAACTTTGTTCGCATAACGGCAATCCGTAACGGCATAAACTAATCGAGATAGATATAGACCTCTATATATCCAAATCATCTGGGCGAAAAAAGAAATTCATTTAGCCATGTCCGTCCGTCCGTAAACACGATAACTTGAGTAAATTTTGAGGTATCTTGATGAAATTTGGTATCCGGGTTCCTTATCTCAGATCGCTATTTAAAATGAACGAAATCGGACTGCACCCACGCCCACTTTTTCGATATCGAAAAAGAGAAAAAGTGCAATAATTCATTACCAAAGACGGATAAAGCGATGAAACTTGGTAGGTGGGTTGACCTTATGACGCAGAATAGAAAATTAGTAAAATTTTTGAAAATGGGCGTGGCACCGCCCACTTTTAAAATAAGGTAATTTAAAGGGTTTGCAAGCTGTAATTTGGCAGTCGTTAAAGATGTCATGATGAAATTTTAAAGAAACGTCACTCATATTACTATTTGTGCGCTGAATAAAAACTAGCAAAATCGGATAGCGAACACGCCCACTTTAGAAAAAAAAATTTTTTCATCAGATTTTAACAAAAAATTTGATATCTTTACAGTATATAAGTAAATTATGCCAACATTCAACTCTAGTAATGATATGGTGCAAAAAAGTACAAAAATAAAAGAAAATTTCAAAATGGGCGAGGCTCCGCCCTTTTTCATTTAATTCGTGTAGAATACTTTTAATGCCATAAGTCTTAACTTAGTTCACGAACTTATCTGAACTTACTTTATCTTTGTGTAAAAAGTGGCCGAAATCCGACTATGACCACGCCCACTTTTTCGATATCGAAAATTACGAAAAATGAAATAAATGGCATAATTCTATACCAAATACGAAAAAAGGGATGAAACATGGTAATTGGATTAGTTTATTGATGCAAAATATAACTTTAAAAAAACTTTGTAAAATGGGTGTGAGACGTACCATATTTAGTACAAGAAAATGAAAATGTTCTGCAGGGCGAAATCAAAAGCCCTTTGTATCATGGCAGGAATAGTGTTGGTGGTATTACATATATGAATAAATTAGCTGAACCCGACAGATGGTGTTCTAGGTCACCCTGGTCCACATTTTGGTCGATATCTCTAAAACGCCTTCACATATAAAACTAAGGGCCACTCTCTTTTAAAACCCTCATTAATACCTTTAATTTGATACGCATATCGTACCAACACATTCTAGAAAAAGCGTCCACCTATAAAAATAAGGCCTACTGCCTTTTAAAATACTTATTAACACCTTTCAGTTGATACCCATATCGTACAAGCACATTTTAGAGTAACCCCTGGTACACCTTAAAGGCGATATCCCGAAACGACATCCACCTATAGAACTATGGCTCACTCCTTTTTAAAATACTCTTTAATACCTTCCATTTGATACCCATATCGTACAAAGAGATTCTAGAGTCACCCCTGTAGTGGAATTCACTAACTTATAACGATGCCATTTGTCGAGATTTTAATTAACGATTTTTTCGCTTGCCTTATCGATTGTACTATTCACTAACTAGTTTTAACGACTCGAAATAAATGACATTTAAATTTCGTTTTAATAGTAGAAAGGTGGCAGTATTGCTTAACGAAACCTAAAAAATGCGAAAAGCACAAAAGGAATGCCAAAAATAAATAAATTCAGTATACTAACTTCTTTTAAATGTCATTATTGTGCTAGTGTTAACATATTTTAACAAATGGTAAGTAAATGCGGCATTAATTTCTTGTTTTCTCTGTTGATGATTTAAGTGGAATGGGTTATCTAGTTTTCTAAGAAGGTGTCTGTCCACTGGCGATGGCCTAAGTAATTCTTCATCTTGTGATAAAACGTACGCCAAGTACTCAAATGCCATTTGGTTTATAAGGCAGCTTTTCGTGTTTGAAAGCATTTAATTAAAGTTCCGATTTTCTTTTTTAACTAAAATTTCGTGATTTTTAACGCAGTCAATTTACTTGCCGTTTATTTAACAACACAGCTGATCGTCGGTCAACAAATATCGATATAAAATTTTTACTGAATAACGAAATCGTTATAGTTATCGATTCGCAAATACAGCGATGGCAAATGTCGTTAAAAAAGTTAGTGAATTCCACTACTGGTCCACTTTTATGATCACTCCCTTTTAAAATGCTATTTAATACCTTCCATTTGATACCCATGTCATACAAACACATTCCAGGGTTACCCTAGGTTCATTTTCCTAAATGTTGATTTTCCCTTATTTTGTCTCCAAAGCTCTCAGCTGAGTATGTAATGTTCGGTTACACCCGAACTTATCATTCCTTACTTGTTTTACTTTCTTTTAAGTTTTGATTTCCATCGAAATATCGTTATTTTTGGCAATGTTAATTTAATGAAACAATTTTTAATTGATGAAAATAATTATTAATTAGATACACATTTCATAACAACACTACTTCCTTTTTAAACATCAACTTGTGCAATTTTTATGTTTACAAAAACACATTATTAATAAAAAATAACATAAAATTACTAAACTAACTGTACCATTGAGCATGTATATTAGATTGGGACGAAACCTCACTTTTCTGTAATTTGCGTTGTTAATACTAAAAATATGGCTCACTATGCAAAACTTAAGATCTTATAGAAAATATCCTAGACGTAATCATAAGGAAATAAAAAGTTTTAATCTAATGTACATGGACATATGTTAATAAATTTATCTGGGATATAACAACCTTTGGTTAGACAACTAATCATGATGATGAATGACAACTTAGAGGATCGCTCCAGTTGGAAGTGAAGCTATGAACCATCAACCTAATTAGTATTACTCATATATATTGTTTGAGCATATTGTTTTGTCATAAAACAATACGCACTCCCCAGGTATTCATCGGAAACACTTATAGACACGATAATTTGTAGGTGGGTATGTACATACATACATATGTACCCATATGCCTAGATAAGTGCTCACGATGTACCGGTACATCCTCCAATGTACTTTTGTGTACAAAACAATCAGTGCAGAGCCATAACGTAATCCAAAATAGTGGATATATTAATTTTGTATACAAAACAAAATTGGCTTCACTTAAGGATGGACCATAGAGGATCGTTATTATTTTATATAATGAGTGTAGGTAATTATGCGATTACGATTTAATATTACGTGCGTAAAGCTGGCAGACCCAAGTGCTCAAAAATAAGTTTAAGTTGTTTGAGAATTAAGTGCATTTTAGGTGCTATTTAGGGCCACAAAAGATAATTTAGGTGCTCATTTGGTTTTCGAGATATTCGCAAAAAAGTGTGGGTCTGCTAGGTTAACGTCAAGCTAGCAGACCCACAATTTAAATAGCACCTAAAATGCACTTAATTCTCAAACAACTTAAACTTATTTTTGAGCACTTGGGTCTGCCAGCTTTACGCACGTTTTAATATTGCATCCTAAAATGTACTTTTATGTAGAAATTATTCCGTGCATGCAACAAACGAGAATTTTTCTTTCAACAAAGCAGAAAAATAATTTAAAACAATCAAAAAAATCAAAAAAAATAAAAAATTAAATATAATCGAAAAAATCAAAAATAATCAAAAGTAATCAGCATTTTTTGATTACTTTTGATTATTTTTTATTTTATTTTTTTTTTTGATTTTTTTCTAATGGTAATCAATTAGCTTTTTACGGAAAACAATTCAAATAATCATTGGCCGTTAAAATAGGCGTCTAATTAATTGATTACTAATGCTAATTTAAATTTAACAGGTCTGTTTGAATAAAATTCTGAATATTATAAGATATGCCACGCCCATTTTCTTAATTTTAAAGTTTTTCCTATTTATTGTTATAAATCCACTTGCGAATGAAATAAAATTGATATAAAGCTCTTTTTTGCAAAGATATATGTAGCTTATTTTATTCGTAAAAAGTGGGCGTGGTCCTTAACCGATTTCGTTAATTTTTCTTCAAAGCATTCCTTATAGTAAAGGCAACCTCTCTGCCGAATTTTGTTACGATAAGTTTAACAATTTTTGATTTATGATTAATAATATTTGTAAAATTGATTTTATCACAAGTCGGCAGTGCCACGCCCATTTTAAACAAAATTTTTTATCAAAAGTCTCAATATCAGTGCACACGTTAAATTTCAACATTCTATGTGTACTATTTTCTAAATAATCAGGTTTTTTGTGTTTTCCAAAATGTTATATATACAAAAAGTGAGCGTGGTTATCATCCGATTTTGCTCATTTTCAATACCAATCTATTCTGGGTCCAGGTAAGCTCGTGTACCAAATTTGGTGAAGATATCTCAATATTTACTCAAGTTATCGTGTTAACGGACAGACGGACGGACGGACATGGCTCAATCAAACATTTTTTTTCGATACTGATTATTTTGCTATATGGAAGTCTATATCTATCTCGATTCCTTTATACCTGTACAACCAACCGTTATCCAATCAAAATTATAATACTCTGTGTACAAGTACAACTGGGTATAAAAAAACAAAAAAATCATCAAACTCACATGAAATGATATGTATACGTACAAATGTATTATTTGCTTAATATAATTACACTTTTTACTGTTTGTTCGTTTGCTTTTATACTCGCAAACAGCCTTAATTCCAATAACACTTTTTTTCGCAAAATAAATATTTTTTTATTTTTAATTGTTACCAATAAACTGTTCTGGATTGGTTATATTTCCCTACCAAATTTGACGCAACTCATTCACATCATAAAATTGCATTTTTTCATGAAATTTCTAATCTACGACCGATTGAAAAGTGACCTTCAAACTCACCATTTTCACTAGTCTTTCACGTCTGATAAAAGCTGTATGTTATCAGTAAATATTAGAAATAAATTTTTGTCGACTGGCAAAAACAATTATTGTGTCAGTTTAGAGTACAATTACCGAACCTAGGTGAATAATTTCTTCACGTCTATTGAGATTGGAAGTTGAGCAGTAAGGGTGATCTTAAATCGCGTTCTACCATTGGAATTTTGGGTATGATAAGAAGCTTATAATTAGCTATTGTTTAAACCTTCGAAATCAAAATTCATCAACATTAGGAGGATTCGTTTTGTCTTGCAAGGTGCACGAATTGCATATATTGTTTATATCCTATACAACACTACGACAGTACCCCATTGCGAAGTTAAAGCATTTATCAGTAGAACCTTCAAAATATTGGCATGGTTAGATTAGGTTAGTGTGGCCACAGATGCGAGCACCAGTGCAGTTAGGCCCTAAAAGGTCCCATTGTGATACGACGTGGATCTCTCCCCTACTCAAACCAACAGCTCGATACAGCAAACGTCAGGAGTTTCTTAGGTTCCAACTTAGCCAGATCACAAAGATCGTGAAAGAAGGGAGATCCCAGAGATTTCTTCCTCTTGTGCCAAAGCGCGGGACAATCGCACAGAAAATGTTTGACTGTTTCTATCTCCTTTTCGTATTTGCAGCTCCTGCAGGAATCATTATAGGGAGCACCCAGTCGTTGTGTGTGCCTCCCGATTGCTATGTGGCCGGTTATAAGTCCAACCACCAGAGATATGCCCCTACCAAGAAGAAGGAGACTTTTTGTGCATCTCGCGTCCCATTCAGGCCACACGAGCTTGGAGTGGTAGCAGCATTCAAGATTGCTCCATCTCACACCCGCTTCCCTAAGGAAAATCCCTTTCAAAATGAGCTTACAGGTAGCGAGCGGCATGCTCAATTCCTTCCAGGACGACGAAAGCGGAACGGATGTGCCCCCTCTTGCAAGTTCGTCAGCCATCTCATTGCCCGGTATATTCGAGCGTCTAGGCACCCATACCAGACTGTGGGAAGTTGGCTCAGCGATCTCGTTAAGAAATTTGCGGCACTTCTCTACTGTCCTGGACTTACATGTGACCGATCCAAGTGCTTTTAGTGCAGCCTGGCTGTCAGAGTAAATACAAATTTGGTTATAGCCGTGAGCAGCCTTTCCCAGGTGATCAGCGGCTTCATTTATAGCAGCCACCACCGCCCGAAAGATGGTGCAATGATCGGGCAGGCTAAATTATAGATTCCACCCTAGTTGAGGTGCAAAGACACCGCTACCCACCTTATAATCCAGTTTGGAGTCGTCAGTATATATCTGCACCCTATCGCTCAGGTCCGGCGGCTCCTTCAACCAATAATCCCTATCCGGGATAATAACCTCGTACTTCATATTGAAAAATACAGTCGGAGCGCAATAGTCCGACGAAGGCGAATCCAGATTCTTAAGGATAGCTGCATGGCCATCCACATTGTCTCTCCATCCGGATAACTTTCGCGGCCGCAGAGCAGAAAAGGCCGCACATTGCTTGGGCATTAAATCTATTGGCAACACATTAAAAATAGTGTCCAGCGCCTCCGCAGGGGTGGTGTGCAGGGGTGGTGCGCAGAGCACCCCCACGCAGATTAGAGCACTTCTTTGTACCTTCTGGAAAACCCTTAGGTTTGATTTAGTAACTAAGCTCGTCCACCAGACCACTGCCCCGTATAAGAAAATTGGTCTAACCACAGCGGTGTAGAGCCACAGGGTAATATCCGGTGATAATCCCCATTTTCGCGCAACAGCTCCCCTAGAGCTGTACAGTGCCACCGTTGCTTTTTTCACACGCTCCTGAGCGTTTTCCCTCCAGGATAGTTTCGTATCCAAAATTACTCCTAGGTATTTGGCAGAGTCCCTCAGCATCAGGGTCATACCCGCTAGCACCGGCAACTGCAACGCAGGTATCTTATATTTCCTGGTGAACAAAACCAGTTCAGTTTTGGCTGAATTGACCGATAGACCTTTACTCCTGGTCCAGTTCTCCACCAGTCTCAGCTTTGTTTGTATTATATCGCATAGTGTCTGCGGAAACTTCCCGCTGACTAACAGCGCAAGGTCATCTGCATATGCGATCACCTTGCTGCATCCGTCCTTCTTAAGAAGAACCAAGAGCTCATTTAGTGTGGCAACCCATAGAAGCGGAGAAAGTACTCCCCGCCCCCCCTGCGGGGTGCCTCTCCGTATGTATTTGACCACCGTTGAACCAGCCAGATCGGCATGAACCTTTCTTCGCAACAGTAACTGCTGAACAACTTTCACTAGCCCCGAATGGGCCCCAAGCTCATTAGTGCATCAGTTATCGGAGAGGGCGTAACGCTCCCTCAATGTCGAGGAAAGCTATTAGTGTGAATTCCTTGAATGCCAAGGATTTCTCGATCTGGGAGACAACTGCATGCAAGGCCGTCTCCGTGGCCTTCCCTTTCATATACGCATGCTAGGATGTCGATAACTTCCCCTTAATGCGGAGTCTATTTACCTCTCGAGTGTCTTCAGCTGAAAGGATGTCAGACATATCGGTCTGAAGTCTTTAGGGGTCGCGTGGCCAGTCCTTCCAGCTTTTGGTATAAAAGTGACCCTTGAATCGCTCCAACCCCGTGGAATATAGTTAACAGCACAAACTCCTTTGAAGATGTTATACAACCACAAAGAACTCAGCTCGATTGTTTGCTGGAATTGTACCGGGCCAATCCATCCGGCTTGAACGACATTAAAGCCCATTTAATTTTACCAATAGTAATGAACTTCCCCTCATACGACTCATCAGTGTGAGTCTCCCTCCAATTCATTACTTCATCACTAGCGCCCGGAAAGTGCGTACTCAGGAGCAGGCACTCTCTGCCGAATCCGGCCATGTCCCAACAGATCCTTGCAGGCATCCCGGGACACATTTTGGAGCACCTTTCTGAGCCTAGATCCCTCAGACACCGTCTCCATTTCGCTACAACACTTCCACCAGGAGATCCTCTTCGACGACCTTAGCAGTTTCTTGTAATCCCCTAGGATCATTTTGTATGCGTCCCATTTTTCAGCCTACCTGGAGGCTTTAGCAAGATTTAATGCTTTCCGACATGCCTTGCGTAGATTATCTATGTCCCTGTTCCACCATGGTGGTTTGGTTTTACCCGTAGATTTCTTCCTAGGACAGGCCTTACCAAGAGCCTCCCCGCATGCCTTCGTGAACGAGTGAACCATATTATCCAGCTCCGCAGAATTCTGGGGTATATGAACACTAAATCCGAGAGCCTCTCTTGAAGCTCCTCACTGTAGATAAGCCAGTTGGCGTTTTTAAGGTTCCTATGCCAGACCGCTTTGAGCGCCACCCCGCCGAGGTCGAAGCGGACAAATCTATGATCCGAAAAAGAGTGGTCATCAAGCACCGTCCAATTTTTTATCATAGATTCCCCGCTGCCCGAGATCAGGGTGGCGTCCAGAACCTCCTGTCTGCTCTTAGTGCCAAACGTGGGCACCGAACCCCTAATACAAATCTTAAAGTTATGATAAATAACAAAATCAAAGAGTGACTAATCCCTCTCGTTCGTGTCTCCACTGCCCCAAGCCTCGTGGTGCGCATTGGCATCTCCCGCTAGTAGTAGTGGCCCCTTTGCATCCCGAGATATCTTACGGACTAGCTCCGTCGGAGCTGACTCCTCAAGAGGAAAGTAAAAGGACGGCAGTGTAATATCCGTACCACCGACCGTCAACGTCATAGTTGTAGCAAAATGTAATATTGGCATAGAAAATAACAAAATACCACACAAAATCCAGAAATATAAAAGCGAAAAGCGAGAATTGAGAGGAATAACGTTGAAGCAGGTTTGCATTTTTTATATCCTACAATTCGTTGCATTAAAATATACATAGGTTTGAGCATAACATAAATTGCACGAATTTCATAAAATTTTTCCGTGTATTTTGTTGTTGTGACTTTACAATCTATGCAATACATGCATTTCGTGCATTCCGTGCACCGCTTGCAAAACAAAGCGAATCTCTATTATAGCCAAGTTTAAACACAAATTTTGGCCTCCGCTGTGTTTTGTTACATTTATATAAAGGAATCGTTTAGAATAGTTCAATAATGAGTCCCTTGAAAATAGATCGCAAGATCGCCGCACTCCTTTACATACGATTTTCAAAATTCGCCGAACCGTTCGACCCTAGCCTAACTTTTTGGGATAGGGCTCTGAATTGCGTTAAAAATTTTTAGCTTTCCAGGAAATTTATGAAAATCGGAATATATACTTTAAATCTCGTATGATTTTTGTATCATCTCGATACCTGCGCCGCCTAGCGCGATTGTTTCCCGTTTTGTTTCATTTTCTTGGTCCTCTTAACTAAATGAGGAATTTTCTTACAGCTTGATCTCGAAATTCACTCGTTTGCTCAGTAAATTCTAAACATTTCGCTCCGGGCGTCACCTATAGCAATTTTCCCCTTAATTAAGGTCATATCGGGTTCTCAACTTTGTTCGAGAGATTAAGTTTTTTAATGCCCGAGTATGCATGTAAATTTTAAAATTTTATAATCCCATTACAAGCGAGAATAATTTGTTATGGTAATTTGGAAAAAATTTGCGATTACAATGTTAATCATTTGCTACAAAATGGCAAACTCAAAATAATTCAAAAAAAAAAAAAAAAAACTAAAGTTCGAATTTTTCGTAAAATATTTTCAAATTTTAGCATTTTTTCGAAAACGTTTTCGATATTGGTTTGCATAGCTTTATTTACAATATTGATAGAACACATCTTTAAATTATAGAAAACTAAAAAAGAGAAAGGTATTTGACGTTATTTGATAAAAAAATTCCCTGTGTTATTATCGCATTCGCTGCTGCACGTACTATACAGCCTTCTGGCAACATTCGAACCCGCAATGTGCAAGCTTTTCTGGGTTAAAAACTATCAACGGTTTTCGGTATACATATTCGTTAATTATTCCTCAGCTTGCAATGTTTTTATACTCTCTGTTGTCTCGTTTACCTATTTCTCTTATGATCTAGATTTTCCACGAACAGCCTTCTCGAACAGTCGCTTGTTTATTTCTCTTGTTCACTGCTGACTTCTGTGGTTATGTATGCGTAGTAATAATTTCTGCGCTTTCAGCTGTTGTTTCCATATATGTGTAACAGAGATCTGCTTTGAGTACTAATAAAATTAGTGCACTTAGTCATGAGCCAAAAAATTGTGTCCAAATGTGTACTTAGTCAAGTGCAGACAAATACAAATATGTCTCATACATATATGGCAGTGTTGAGTATAAACTGATGTCATAGTCGCATTAACTCAGTAGCACTTTGATTTCGTGTGTAATACACTGTATACTTCGTTTATCATCGGTTTTACTTTGGCGCTGTATTCAGTTTAGTTTCTTGTACATCGTTGTGTTGCTAGCGTCAGAAGACTGATTTGACTTTATTCATTTTATTGCACTGTTAGTCTTAGTTATTCCAATTAGTGTTTTCGTATAAGACACTTGAGTACTGTATTAATTTTACGAAGCATGACTATGTAAATGTGTGTTAGTGGATATAAGTGCTTGATGTTCTTTCTTTGCATACGCACCAGAGGACTGCTTTCAGTACTAATAAAATTAGTGCACTTAGTCATGAGCCAAAAAATTGTGTCTAAATGTGTACTTAGTCAAGTACAGACAAATACTATGAGTGATTAACACATAAAATAGAAAATACATACGAGTGCCCGTAACACATATGTCTCATACATATATGACATTGTTGAGTATAAACTGATGTCATAGTCGCTTTAACTCAGTAGCACTTTGATTTCGTGTGTAATACACTGTATACTTCGTTTATCATCGGTTTTACTTTGGCGCTGTATTCAGTGTAGTTTGGTGCACATCGTTGTGTTGCTAGCGCCAGCAGTCTGATATGACTATATTCATTTTATTGTACTAGAGTCTTACTTATTCCAATTAGTGTTTTCGTATGACACAGGTGACTTTCTTGCTCAAAAAGTCAATTGAGTACTGACTGCTTCGTGGCTTATGAGCGGTTATTCATTTTACGAAACTTGACTATGTAAATGTGTGTAAGTGGATATAAGTGCTTGATATTCTTTGTTTGCATACGCACTAATACTCATTTTTTAGTTAGTCCACTAATAACCTTAAAGGGTCAGTTATGCTTACATGGCATAGCGGGCACAGCAACATTGCTCTCACAAACAATATCTGTTAAATGAGATTTGCGTGTACTTGATTAGACTATGCAGCGCATTGCATTGCATTGCATGTAAGTCTGTTGAATTTTAATTTTCATGTATGTGCTATGCGCGCGACTCTCTCACTCCCTGTGCTGTTAACATTGTTAAGAGTGGAAAAATGAGCATCACTCTCAGAGTAGCACATATTGCTTGCTTGTGGTTGTATATATTTTACATACAAACTTCATTTATGTGTGTGCTTGCCCTTGTCAGCGATAGTCTATGTACGCTACGTAAAGTATAATCACGTTTATGTTTCACATGCTATGTACTGTTTTGTCATGCAATGCACTGTAAGTATAACTGACCCTTAAAAGATGAATAATTGCAGCTCACTGATGTGTAATAACATCTGAGCTCTAATGAGCTCACACTGTTGCCTTCTATGCATATGTGTGTGTATGGCTGAGTAATATGCGCTGTTTATTGCTATGTACATGTATATGCGGCTGTTTTCTCTTTCGGCGGCATATTGACGTATTGGAACTGCTAATATTCGCCACAATATCTTTCTTGCATAATTCCTTGAGCTTTAAATGTGAATATATATGAAATAAGTTCCCTCAAACTAGCCTTAAGTCCGCAGCATTTTCAGGGGTCACCGTTTTTTCTCATAGAAATGAACTGGTTGACATTTGTCAGGGAATTGTGACTTATTGCAGATGTACCGCGTTTGCGCGTTTGCGAATATTTGCAACATCCCTAATATGAACCAATGGACAGTGATTTGCTTCTTGTGTGCGACTGTGACGTCAAAGCTCTTAATGAAATCTTACTCACCTTCGTATCGTTCAAATATATTCACATTAACTTGACGGACAAAAACTTATCTTACATACTACTGATTTACATACATACATATGTAAATGTGCACAAATGTATGCACATATTTATTAATTTATCTCCAAATCCCTTTTCGCTTGAAGAGGGTTTTACGCAATTTTTGCAAAGCTAAAGTTTCTAATAATAACAATTAATTTGAATTCTATTCAACATAAGTTTTATGCTTTTAAATTTTACAGTTATTTAATTATTCACTCTCACTGCTTTCAACTTCTTTTACATTCAAATAAAAGTTTTACCTATACTACATTAGGGTGTCTCTTCATCACTTTTTTTTTTTTTTTTGAATGAAGGAATTCACAATTTTTTAGTTACAGTCAGGGTTACAGGTCAAGCAAGATACATTTACGAATAAGGCTTGAAGTTTGAAATTAAAAAGAAGTGATAAAGCCGAAGGTGCATAATGATAATAAAGGTGATAATGAATTGATGATTTGCACTAAAAAGGTATTCAAAAAATGAAGTCTTCCCTTGATAAACAAAAATCAGAAAATTCTCACCTTACCTGTTTTGATGTATGACGTTACGGGAATACGATGAGACCTACATTTATAAGTATTGTTCTTGTTATAGCAGAGCGACTACTCACAAATCAAAGATGACTTGAAACGAAACTCTCTCATTTTTTGCGCTCTCACGAGGGATTTATCTCAAATTTGTGCTGACAAAAATCACAGATAACTCCCTCGCGCCAGCTGAAGCGGGTGCCAGAATAAAAAATGTGTCAGCTAAAACGAAAAACGGGCCAAAAATTTCGGTAAACTTTAGTTTGACCTACAACTGTAGAATAGCGTTAAAAAATTATGGGAAAAAGGATAAAAATACTTGTTTTAGTGTAAATATTATTAGTTCGATGGCGGAGGGTAAATATTATTTCCCATTCAAAAGTTATCACTAAAAACAGGTTTTGTAAATATGAAGTCCCGATGCAACCAGTCCATGTTGTTCACAGAACCTGGAACGTCAGACATGTAGGATAAGCCCTACCCATTAAATGATGTTAACTATTATATCATAGGTCCGATTTACTGAAATTTCAAAAAAATATATGGTTTTCACTGTAGTTAAATGCGTTACAATATTTGACTAATTAATTTAATCAAAATGAAAATTTTACTTAGATTTGTTTATATTTAACTCTAACTAGTCGTATTATTGTAAAATTTGTTTAAAGAAATGAATATTTTACGACTATCATTTTATTAAATGATTGAAACTATAATCGCCGAAATGTATGCCAAAATCGCCATATTCAGATCTGTTCATTTTTGCTTGGAGTGGCATCATTGACAAAATTGTGCATTTTGACAGCGCTCTCTCGAAACAAAGGAGTTGCAAATCCATTCATCTATGCCACAAATTGGCTACTTAAAGAGATATGCTATTGAAAAGATTGGTGTCATGTGGGGCACGTGACAGGTGGGACATACATTATGTATGTCGGGGTTGATTCTGGATAGGTAAGAGTTTAACCTGTTACAGTATTCTGATCGATGTTGAGATAGAGTGACGGGGGTCGCTCTGGGGAGGCTGGTTTTCTCTAATACGAGTTTAGGGTGTTTGACTTTAGTGATGGAGTTCTCCGGGCAATTCCTGGCATAGAGGTCCCATGGCTTTTTCTGGATATCTCTGAGGACCTCTTTGTGCTTTTTTTCTACATACGGCTGAAATTTCAGATGCCATATTTCCTCATAGTGCTTGCGGAGATTACTTTATTAACCACTGTGATGTGTGTGTGGTGCCATTCAATGAGATGTCTGTTGGTATGCCCAGGATTCTGGGTATTCAGCAGAAACTGTTTGCTCAGCATTTTACTTCTCTCCGTTATGTGGAGTACTCCTGCCTCGCTGTGTAAATGGTGTTTTGGGGACATACGAAGACAACCCGTAGCGATTCTGAGAGCGGTGCTTAGACAGGACAGCAGTTTCTTTCAAGGTATATCCAGTAGGCTCGTTGACCATATGAGAGACCCGTAGCAAACGGCCAGTCAATTGATTTGTAAGTGGTAATGAACGTTTCTTTTCTTCACCCCAAGTGCAGATCTCTGCCGGCAAGAGATTTGAGTTTTTTGTTACGGCTCTGGATTTCAGGTGCAATTGACATAGCTCATCAATGGGTGGGCCGGGACCCAATGGTAACTCCTTCAAGTGGCGAAGGTAACTTCGATATATAGAAATTAAACAAATGCGGACATAGGACACCACTCTGCGGCACCCCTTGTTTAATTATTCTGGGTTCAGATGGTACGTTTCTGAATTGCACCAATTCCTACCGATCAGACAGATCTTTTGAGACTAGGACGATGGAGGGACCCTTCTAAGTCTTGCAATAACGTGTCGTGGTTTACTTTGTCAAAAGCTTTTGATAAGTCTAGCATTCCGAGAAGGTCGGGCTTGTACTTTAATGGTGCTTGTTAACGGAATGTACCGGATCTATATCCGCCAAAGGACTATCAACATAGATAATACTCCACAAAACCCTCGGGGAATGTCTTTATCGCCACAACAAGAACATTACGCTTACTGACATACCATCGGTACAGTGTCGGTAACATAAACGCTAACGATCATGGTTTTTAGTTTTAAAAAAGTAGCGGGCCATCACGGCAATTAGCGGCTCCCATGGTATAGTGAGATTGCATGTCATACCAAAAGTTGAGGTTTCTGTAACGAGAAAAGTAAACTCTACACGATTTGCACTTCGACAGTGGTCGAAAAATCTCCCGAGTGTACTGCTGTCATTGATTCAGCACGAAAACTATGTGTAATCAATTTGTAGAACAAATGAAAAGTATCAAAATCCAAATAGGAAAAAAAGTTGAGCCCAAAACTTCGCAAAATTCTTTCGCTCAAAAGTATTATTAGATATTATTATCACCTGTATTAAGGTTAAGTTAACCTCAATATATTTCATTATATGCATCAATTAACTCGATTTCTTGTTTGTTCGGCTGAAACAACTTATCACATTGTCGCGTGGAGCTAAATGTTCGAGCTTTTATTGGCTAGCAATATTAGCACAATTGCTTCCATAATTCCATGATGCTCGCCGGAGTCTGGCGTATCTGAAGGCCGAGAAAGAGTAAAGTTTTCATGGTAAGAGCTGAGAACAGATTGGCTCTAAATATGGCACTAGGTTAAGTTCTAAATTTGGATCTGTATGTGAGGAAAAGACATAAAGGTAAATGTTTAACTTGACTGAGTAAATCTCGTCATTCTTTGCTACGCACTGAAAACCATCGCTCTTGGCTACACTGTGGCTGAAGTGTGTTTTCGTAAGAGCTCTGAATTTAAGTTTGAAATCAGTCTTTTATGTCACTTATAAAGCTTGTCAATACTAGGACAAGAAAAAAAATTTTAATCAAATAGCATTCTATCAGTCAGCAATCAGAGTTCAGCTCTAAATCTCCATCATATTTTGTCTAAAAAAACTGCGTATAATTTTAATTCTTGAATACCTTGCGGTTCATCTTATCCCATGTTGTCCAAAAGATGGATAAACTCAAAGAAGAGCTTACTAACGTTGACGTCTAGGCTACATGGATAGGATATGTTATACGTGTGAGTTATCAACATCATCATTATGAATCATTATTCCAGCGATTTGCAGCAGAGGACAGATCTGTCATACAGTGAAACTATCAGTTCAGAACTATTTGACTCTCTCCGTGACGTTTGGGCGTACTTTACATAAATTTACTATTATTATAGGCATTTTTGTAGAAATGATCCATATGCAGCAAAATAATTTACCTCTTTTTCGAAGTTAGTATCCAAAACATATATATCGGCTTTAGTAGTTATTAAACTGTAGGCGGGTGTGGTCTGCTTTCTTTTTATACTCAGCGTGCTTTACACACTTGCCAATAAATGCTACTTTGGACTAGGTTGGCAATTGAAAAGTAAAGTCCTCTCTCGGCGAACGAAAATCATACTCTACAAGTCACTTATCTTACCCGTCCTGCTATATGGGGCAGAAGCATGGACCATGACAACAGCAGATGAAGCGGCTTTGGGAGTGTTCGAGAGAAAAGTTCTTCGAAAGATTTATGGACCTCTACGCGTTGGCGTTGGTGATGGTTGGACTGATATTGAGACTCTTGATAAAAATTTGAAAAACTTTTTGAAAAAGGGGGTGGCACAAAGAGGTTGCCTCTACTATAAAGAATGCTACGAAAAAAAAATAACTAAATCGGTTAAGAACCACGCCCACTTTTATATAAAAGATTTTAAAAAGGATCGTGGATGAATAAAATAAGCTATATCTAATGCAAAAAAGGGCTTTATATTAATTATATTTCTTTTGCCAAGTGGAATTATAACAAGAAGTAGGAAAAAATTAAACTTAAAATAAAATGGGCTTGTCACCGCCCTTTTATGACTAAGCAGCTTTCTATGTTTCAGGAGCCATAACTCGAAGAAAAATTAACGGATCGTAAAAAGATTGAGTGCACACCAAAACCAACGGGATCGGTTAAAGACCACGCCCACTTTTGTATACGTATAAAGGATGTTAAAAAGGGTCGTAGACTAGAATAATAAGCTATATCTTAGCGAAAAATACATATACACAAACATCTATTTTGACAATACCTGCTCATGTACCTACAAATTATAAATACAAGATAAACGACAACAACAGATCAGAATGAAAATTGACACTGATGACGGCACAACGCCGAAACCTGTTTGTCTCGAAACAAAATTTGACAAGGGATGACGGAAAATCATTCCAATATACATGTCTTACAACTCGTTAACCCGATTCTGATAGCGAATCAAAATTCATGACAATATATGTGACGCATTACCAGCTCCGCATACTTGTTTGTTTTGGCAAATGTGCACAATCATAAAGATAAAATTAATTTCTTTCCTAAATTGCATATTTGTAGCATCTCTAACAAACCAACAGCGGGCTTTTTTGTGTTCTGTTTACTTTGCTTTTATTTCAAAAGAGTTATCTTGGTTTCCATCTCTTTTGGTATTGTAACAAAAGCTCTCTTTCATGTGAAATCAAGCTTCAATTCAATCGTGCCTTTATTACTGTTGCCACGTAAAACCGTTTTACACAAAAATGGTCCTTTTTTGTTTGGGTTTCGTGCGCTGGTCCATTTCCTTCTAAGTCGGTCCGTTTTATGAATTTGTGTGCGATTATGATTATATCAATCTATGTTTGGTTAGCCCCGGTAAAACTCTGATAAAACTCTATTCAAAACCGTAAGACTACTAATGACGAAGGCTTAGCAAATTAAAAAAAGAGCAATTATTATCATTCAAATTATTGTTCTGCCCTTGAGGTCGAATCAAACCTGGAACTGTCTTAAAATCAAGTGATATGAGAGTAATTTCACAGAAATCATGCAGCCCTTGAACGAATTTTATTAAACTTATTAATATATACACATAACTTTCAATAATAATTCATTTTAGAAATGAGAAAAATCGGCAGATGCTATCACGTATTCTGAAGAGGAGTTTAACATGTTCATTAAAGCTAAGGCCCACTTGCAGAACAATAGGTTAATTTTTTAACACAGAGTAAACCTGACATGACGGTTTGAACTCATACATTTTTGACAAATTTTTTGAAACAACTCTGAGCTAAAAAAATAACTTGCCGTTTTGCAAGTGGCCCTAAAAGTGCTATAATTAAAAAAAAAACCATTTTCGAAAAATATCAACATGGCACATACGACGAATTGCTCTATTTGGTTCTTTTAAGTAATGAGTTTTAGTACAAAGAGAAAAATTCGCGGCAACCCTAGTCTTGAGTCTTTGTTGGCTTAAGCTCTGAAACTTTTAATTTGCAGTTGCGGCCTAAAAGTATGCTTAAGTTAGCTGTACAACAGAATGATCGCTAGTGAGTATGGTCATCTTGCTGCTAAGACAAACAACACCTTATTGGGCCATAATTTGTTTTCTTTCATTTGTTCAAACGCGCAAATAAATGGTTAAATAGCAAGGCAAACACGTGCTATGCCTTGCATGCAAGACTACAGAAAGTCTAAGAGACTACTTCAGTAATGCAATAAATTTGTTGATCATAGACATATAGGAATATTTCTGGAGAATTTTTGTTGCTTCCTGTCTGGAGTTTACTTTGGGCATATGAGCCCGAGCTTCATACAGATTCAAAGATAAGATTACAACATCGGCAGCGGCAATATAACAAAGTTGATCATGAGCATCCTTGTTGAAGGGATTAAAGTTTCTCTTCTAAATAGAGTTAATTGTGGTGGAGTATATCAGAGATATGTCCACTACTGTGGGCTTTAAACAACGGAAGCTATGCGATTATATAGAACGTTGCTTTTAATTGTTACGTATTTGTGGAGGTGAGTAACTACTTGCTTCGGCCTTAACTCAAAGAGCACCAGAAGCACAAAGCTCCATCATCTTCTTCCGATAGTCCGTTCTATGGAATCGAGGTTTGACGCAACTTTGCATTCGATTTATTCCGCATTTGAATTTCAACCACAGTCATCGCATATATATTGAAGGCCTATCCAATAGCAAATTAGAGCAAACTCTAAGAGTATCTTGCTTCCTGTGTAACCAGATTTTAAGTCTCTCGTCGCACTTTAAAAGAAAAACATTAGCTGGAAACCTAGACTTAGATTAAATCTGAGTATCCGGACCTCTGCCAGAAAGGAAACATACTGGATGCAACCGAACGTAATATTCCCAACGTGGCTACTTTCCCAACGGCCCAATAATTTCCTTATTACACAAACTCCCACACGACTATTATTCCCCAAATAGCATGTCTCTTCACAATTGTCGGGCCTCCATTTATTCTGCAACGGCGTGCTAATCCTCCATGATTCATAGTCTGAAAGCAACAGTTTACTGCATGGCCACTATGTCGCGAGGTGTTGCATCCAGCAAATCTTGGATCGTATACGTAGAAAATTTGTAACACAAAGGCAAACATACTGCCTTACACACTAGGCACTCGTCTTAGGCCATAGGTAGCAGTACAAAGAGGTCAGAAAAATTTGTACGAACTACGTACCGACTCATAACCCAATTAGTAACCCTCAATAATCAAGATTTTCTCCTTCAGACACTCCAAGTGTGAGATAAAATGCAACTCTTCACCCATCGTCAGCCCTTATATATAACCTGACTCACATTCGCGATTTTGACCTCATTTATGCGTACAGCCGGTGAGCGCTCCCGCCAAATCCTCTCCGTGAACAGCATTGTCGCGGTTTCGATCAACGATATGTCTGCACCTACGTCATTGTTCCAGTTTGCCATTATTGTGCATGTATACTCACTCAGGCACTTCGAATTCCCTCCACTATGGGGAGGAGGTCCTCCGTGCATGGTCAAATTTGGTTCTTGATGTCGCTGCAGGGAATGCATCATTATATGTACTGCAAGCGGATTCCTGCAGGCAACTACGAGCCAGCTTACGTTCATACATTTGTTAACCCCAATGATCTAAGCCCTTCTGTCCCAAAAAAATGACTCCTCATAAGGGACATTTTAGGGCATTTGAGCTCCGCCAAATACTCGATGAGCGCTGGGGTGATGGTTACTCTTTAAAGGTTCAGCGATCCTCCAGTTCAAGTTTTATCGCCAAACGTTCGAGTATGCCCTTTAATTTCACTGCTTCTAAGGCCCCCCTTCGGAGAATGTCTTTACCGCTACAAAAGTGTAGAAGGGGTCAAAGAGAAAGAGATTCCTCACGCAGTGACAGGCCGCATTGTTAATTTTGCAGCGCATGGGAGACATGGTCGTACAAACCGACTGGGAGAGTGGGCGCTTGGCATGACCGAGGGGCCGCGAGGGCGTAAAAACAGTCCGGAAGCAATTCGGTAACAAGAGCTTTGCATCAGAAAACCCTCTATACCGCAATCGGTATAAGAAGGAGGACACTTTGTGCTAAAAGAAGGGGTAGTCCCAGGGGCTTGAGTTAGGTTATGCACATCGACACATAGCTGTAAAGCTGGAAGACAGATGAACTCCTATAGCAAGGTATCAACTACCTCTAAAGCTGTATGTCTGAAAGAGAATTGATAATTTGCTTGACGGTAACAACAGAGAGGAGGACGAATGAAGCGGTTGATACGCTAATGGAAGGTAATTCGAATTTCTAGTGGAGTCGAAAGGGAGTAACGCTATAACTCCGGCTTTCTCCGAGAAGATGAATGACGTGTGCGAAACAGCCCCTGACTGTGGCGCTAACTGATAATGACCGTCCCTTTGGGCAGATGTCTACCGAATGATGGTAGGAAAGGCAAAGACTAAGCTATGGATCCCATGTGTGTAAAGTGGGATTACATGTTGCTCTTTCTCATCATTTGGCGCTTCATCGCCTAAGCGATTTTGAGCGTTTCGTAACAAGTCGGGCCAACTATCTCTGTTTCCCGATAACCTACGCCAATTGGGAGCACTAAAAGAGGTCAAGTCGTCCTCCACCTGCCTCTGCTTCCAAACTGCGGTGTCGACTGAAATACTTTCTTGGCCGGAGCGTCTTTGTCAATTCGCATAACATGACCTAACCACCGAAACCTTTGGGTTTTTAATCGCTGCATTATCGCCATATCTGCGTAGAGCTCATAAGCTCATCATTATACCTTATTCGATACTCGTCTTCGGCATCAGGGACAGGACCATAAAACTTTCCAAGAGTCATCTCACCTTCCCTCGACACCGTCCATGATTGCGAGCTATACATTAAGACAGGTATGATGAGCTAATTGTAAAGTGTGATTTTTATTTGTCGAGAGAGGACATTACTTTTCAATTGCTACTCAAAAAGTAGCTCTTTTTCGCAAGAGTTATTCTCCGTTTGATTCTTATCTGACATTATTTTTGCTTTTAATGCTGCTTCCCAGACAGACGAATTCCTTCACAGTCTCCAAGTGGTCCAATCATCTTATCTATAGCCAATAAATAGGGTGCGTCCAAAAACTTTAGTAACATTGAATGGGACCGCGTTATTTCGTAAGGTAGGCTCTGGTTTTTAATATATTTTTCAGGTTGGTCGTGGAACAAGTTTTTGAGAACACTACATACTGTAAGTGCACCTTACGGACGGCACAGTTGAATCTGAAGGTTTTTGCTGACCTTTCGGCTTTATCTGGTGGTCATCTTTGGCAGTCTGCTAAATTGAGCATACTAAGGATGCGGGTATTCACAACTGTTTTTTATACTCAGCTGAGCAGAGCTTACAGAGTATATTAACTTTGTTCGCATAACGGTAATCCGTAATGGCATAAGCTAATCGAGATAGATATAGACTTCTATATATCAAAATGATCTGGGTGAAAAAAGAAATTCATTTAGCCATGTCCGTCCGTCCGTCTGTCTGTCTGTCTGTAAACACGATAACTTGAGTAAATTTTGAGTTATCTTGATGAAATTTGGTATGTAGGTTTCTGGGCGCTCATCTCAGATCGCTATTTAAAATGAACAAAATCGGACTACAACCACGCCCACTTTTTCGATATCGAAAATTTCGAAAAACCGAAAAAGTGCGATAATTCATTACCAAAGACGGATAAAGTGATGAAACTTGGTAGGTGCGTTGACCTTATGACGCAAAATAGAAAATTAGAAAAATTTTGGACAATGGGCGTCGCACCGCCCACTTTTAAAACAAGGTAATTTAAAAGTTTTGCAAGCTGTAATTTGGCAGTCGTTGAAGATATCATGATGAAATTTGGTAGGCACGTTACTCCTATTACTATATGCATGCTAAATAAAAATTAGCGAAATCGGATGACGAACACGCCCACTTTAAAAAAAAATTTTTTTTTAAGTCAAACTTTAACAAAAAATTTAACATCTTTACAGTGTAAAAGTAAATTATGTCAACATTCGACTCCAGTATTGATATGGTGCAACAAAATACAAAGATAAAAGAAAATTTCAAAATGGCCGTAACTCCTCCCTTTTTCATTTAATTCGTCTAGAATACTTTTAATGCCATAAGTCGAACAAAAATTTACCAATCCTTGTGAAATTTGGTAGGGACATAGATTCTATGACGATAACTGTTTTCTGTGAAAATGAGCGAAATCGGTTGAAGTCACGCCCAGTTTTTATACACAGTCGACCGTCTGTCCTTCCGCTCGGCCGTTAACACGATAACTTTCGCAAAAATCGATATATCTTAACTAAACTTAGTTCACGTACTTACCTGAAGTCACTTTATCTTGGTATAAAATATGGCCGAAATCCGATTATGACCACGCCCACTTTTCTGATATCGATAATTACGAAAAATGAAAAAAATGCCATAATTCTGTACCAAATATGAAAAAAGAGATGAAACATGGTAATTGGATTGGTTTGTTGACGCAAAATATAACCTTAGAAAAAACTTTGTAAAATGGGTGTGACACCTACCATATTAAGTAGAAGAAAATGAAAAAGTTCTGCAAGGCGAAATCAAAAGCCCTTGGAATATTGGCAGGAATACTGTTCGTGGTATGACATATATAAATAAATTAGCGGTACCCGACAGAAGATGTTCTGGGTCACCCTGGTCCACATTTTGGACGATATCTCGAAAACGCCTTCACATATACAACTAAGGGCTACTCCCTTTTAAAACCCTCGTTAATACTTTTAATTTGATACACATATCGTACAAACACATTCTAGAGTCACCCCTGGTCCACCCTTATTGCGATATCTCGAAAAGGCGCCACCTATAGAACTAAGGTCCACTACGTTTTAAATAATCATTAACACCCATCACTTGATACACATGTCATACAAACACATTCCAGGGTTACCCTAGGTTCATTTTGCTAAATGGTGATTTTCCCTTATTTTGTCTCCAAAGCTCCCAGCTGAGTATGTAATGTTCGGTTACACCCGAACTTAGCCTTCCTTACTTGTTTTTTACGTAAACTTACGTAAATCGCTAGACCTCAAAATGAGATTAAAAAACTTTGATAAGAAGAAATAAAAGAATTTGTTAATGTAAGTATTTTGATCAGTTTTGCATATCGACTGCACGAGCTTGCTTTGTAATTCCGTCTTCAGTATTCGTACAAACCCACTCAAATTGAAAATTTACACACACACATGTATGTGCACACATATATATGGGGTATTCCATCCCATTTCGACCAATTTTGAACCCGACCCCTTTAGAATTGGCTGACAGTTTTTCTTCTTTTTCTAGCTTACGAAAGACGTTTTTCAGAATTTTTTCAAATTTTTTCATCCAACTCAAAAAAAGTTATGAATATTTAAAAAAACACCGTTTTTGTTTTCAAAATGCTATAACTTTTTCAAAAATTGACCGTTTGGGATCTTTTTTTTTTTTTAAATATGTTTTTAAATGTACTTTTCGGAAAAAATGCAAAAAAATTTTAAAGTTTTTTTTTTAATTAAATAAAAAAAAAATATCGGCCCACTCCGGGATTAGTGGGGATGATTGCAGAATTGATTGAAGTTTTTTATGAGAAAAAAAATATGGCGAAATTCGAAAAATCTCGAAAAACTGAAAAATGACAAAAAAAAACTTTAAAAATTTGTTTGTATTTTTTCCGAAAAGTACATTTAAAAACAAATTAGAAAAAAAAGATCCCAAACGGTCAATTTTTGAAAAAGTTATAGCATTTTGAAAACAAAAACGGTGTTTTTTTTTTAAATTCATAACTTTTTTTGAGTTGGATGAAAAAATTTGAAAAAATTCTGAAAAACGTCTTTCGTAAGCTAGAAAAAGAAGAAAAACTTTCAGCCAATTCTAAAGGGGTCGGGTTCAAAATTGGTCGAAATGGGATGGAATACCCCATATATACCCTGCAAAAAATCGTGTGATTAATCCCTAAAGAGATTGGTCTCCGATTGAACTCTTTTGTATACATTAGGGCATAATTGATCTCCTTTAATCTTTTTCGGATTTCTTCGAGATGGTTTAGTCAGTTTGAGATCTATGTATAAAAAAACGATAACGAAATGAGTAAAATGAAAAAGATTACAGGTCATTCAATCGAACTATTTAATAAAAATGAAAAGCATTAGCTTAGTACCTGAATAAAATACAAATTATAAAAGACTGAGTCTCGGAAAGGAAATGAAACTAAAGCAATTTTAATTATTAATTTTTTTAAAAATGTATTAATCGGTGAGTATCATTCTACTACCACTTGGGTTAAAAATGCGACTGGCCCTCATTTGAGTCCTTACTGAACCGAAAAGGGTCTAGTCTTCATATTGTTACGAATTTTTGGCAATTCTGCTTATTTTAAACCTTCTGCTAACGTTCGAATCGCTGAACTGTCGAATAAATATCTCCAATCATATATATTATTTCTAATTTCTGGTCCCTTTCTCGCTTTTATTTGGAATCCAAATCTATAAATAAAGTTTTGGTTGTATTTTATTAAAATAATTTGAAAAAATAAACGATTGTGAACATACAAAGAAATATATTTGTACTATGGCACTATTGTGAATATTTGCACTGCATTACCGGTAGTTGCTATTGTACGCTAGATGACAGCGCAAGCTGTAAGTTCATAGAACAGCTGGTTTCTGTTGATAAGAGACTTTTATATTGGTTGCGCAAGATCCGCACGCTCGTATTCAGTATTGCAAAATTGTCTTTATTTAGACTACTTTGGGGTAGTGCTTCACAATTATACTTCACAACTAATAGCGTGTTTAAATCAAAACTGACTACTGATTCCTCAGCTTGCTCTGCTTTTATACTCTCGGTTACCTCGCTCGCCCATTTCTGCTAGAACAGTTGTATCTCATGCTTGGTTATTTAGCTATATACATGTATATCTGTAGTTTATACTTTTCTTCTAGACATATGCGTGTGTATGTGTGAGTAACAACTTCTGCTCGTAGCTGCCGGCTACATATAAGTATGTGAAATAATGTCTCTGCTTCAAGCTGCTGGTTATGTGTATGGAATATTCTTTGTTGCCTTATACATACTCCTTTGCGACTCATCCTGGATTCATCCTAGACTGATCGAATTTTTTTGCAGGGTACATACAAAAGCAACCATACATACAAGCATACATATATTGTACACATTATATTAAATATTACGTAAGTCAGTCAGTCAGCCAGTGTTGGAGACTTGGATTCCGTTTGTTCATAAATCGAATTGAAGCAGAATTTGGTAACCGAAAACTAAGAAAACTGAAAAAAAGAAACATCAAAGTAAAAAACAATGAAAAAAAATGCAAAAAAAATCTATACATTCGTGAGCACCTTTCAAATTCTGTAGTCGCTGCACACCGCTGCTGCAATTCTTCAGCGATCTCTGCGACGCGATCGTTGTTAAACTCGCAGTTGGTGTACGTCGTACTGTAAATCATAGAAGTGCAGCATAGGTGCTTGTAAGCCATGCGACACGCCATGTAGCTGTGGGGCTTTGGAATCGCTGAGCTGATCGCAGCATTTCTTGATATGAACATTTTATTTTTTTTGTTTGCCGGTATTTTTTTTTTGTTTTGGTTTTTCATACTAAGCGGGGATTTTTGTTTGCTGCAGAATTTCAATTTTGTTTCATAACTTTGTCGTTGTTGTTGTTATTGGCTTAGCAATTTGTTTGCATTATTAATAAGTAACACATATTAGGTGGCTTAGAATGGTAAAAGCTTTAAGCTGCAGCTTAAAAATATAAAATTTTAGCTCCAAATTGAGTTTTGTGAGTTTTGTAAAATGTAATTATGTACCACGAATGGATTTTAAATTTTTTAAATAGCAATAACAATTGTAATATTATATGGCAATTTGCTTAATGAAGTGGTAACGGCATTGATTGGTATTTTTGCAATTTTTTTTAATGCCAAATAATGTTCGTTAGCAATGGAACGTTTTACAATTTAGAAGCGAATTGAGCAATTATCTGCAAAAGAATTAAATATGTTGCAAAAAAAAAGGATTGCATACGAAGAATAAGATAAAAATCAATAATTGAAATAAATAAATCATAAAATGACAAAAAAAAAAAAAAACAATAAAAAAAAGAAACAAAACAAAAAATTTACCAGATAAAATAATTATGAATTAAAAATAGAAAAAAATTTAAATTGCTAATTAAAAAAATACATCCAAATAAATAAAGTAAACCAACTTTTAACTAGGTTAGGTTAGGTTGAACTGGCCGGTCCTCACATAGACTGATTGAGTCCGTAGTGTTACCAGAAGTTTGTTTTAACGACCATACTGAGAAACCCTATCAAAAACCAGGACCTATGTTATAAAATAACTCCGTCCTCTTGGCAAATACTAGAAGCTTCCTAGGACTTAAGCCACTTGCTGTATCACTCCTAATAGCTGGAGTCTTAGCTTGGCAAGAGCAGGGCACGAGCACAGAACGTGCTCGATCGTTTCCTCCTCCAACCCTCACTTCCTACATCTGCTATCACTGACCAAGCCTAATTTAAAGGCATGTGACGCCAGAAGGCAGTGTCCAGTCAGAATACCCGTCATGAGTCTACAGTCCTCTCTTTTTAATGATAGAAGCAACTTTGTTAGTATAAGGTTGTAAGACCTACACATAATCTTCGACACTTTACAGCCCCGCGCTTGAGCCTCCGCGCCTTTCCCGCTTGGTCGATCATGTGCACCTCTCGCCTTCGCTTAATCTCGCCCAGTCTAATTGGGACGTCTACGGAGCAAGCTTCAAGGGGTGCGCCCTTTTTAACTAGTTCGTCCGCTTTTTCATTCCCATCTATTCGCATATGCCCTGGGACCCAATGTAGATGTATGCTTATCCCTGTCCCGATTCTCTCCAGAGACTGCTTACACTCTAACACGCATTTAGATGCTGTGCTATTCGAGATTATTGCCTTAATTGCTGCTTGACTGTCAATATAAAAGTTAACACGGTTGCATCTTAAGCTATTCTCTTCCAGGGTTTCTACTGCTTTGGTTACAGCGAATATTTCCGCTTGGAAAAGGCTAAAGTAATCCGGCAGCCTGTAGGATCTGCTTATTTTAGGATCAGCACAGTATACCGCAGACCCTACTCCTTCCATTACTTTGGAACCATCTGTCTACACATGTATTGCCTCGTCCGCCATTTGTGCACCCTTGCGCCAACCGTCCACCTCTTTTGTGGCCTTAAGATCGCCCTCGAAGCGCAGATAGGGAATCAGGTAGTCTGTTCGTCTTGTGATTGATGACGCTGTACTACTATGGACGTGTGGTCGGCGCTCAAGCTGCCCCGAGGCACCGAGCCTGGTTGCGGTTGTTAATGCTATGTTCTTTGCTACCCGGTCTACACGTGGAATGTGCAGAATGGCATACAGTGCAGCCGTCGGAGTTGTTTTCAGGGCTCCCGTAATGCTAAGCATCGATAGTCTGCATACCCCCTCTAATTTTTTGAGTTGAACTTTTAACTAAATAATAAAAAAAAAATCAAGAATAAAATGAGAATAACAAGTGAAAAAAATTTAAAATAAAGAAACTTAGTTGAAAGTTTGTTAAAACAAGCAAGGAAGTCTAAGTTCGGGAGAAACCGAATATTATATACCCAGCTGTACACTTGAAATGCTGGTGTTGTTTGTTTTGTGTGCTTAATAGTGTTATAAGGCTGCGCAATAATACACATACATACATGTGGTTCTATTCTGAACTAATTTTCGTTTAAAAGAAGCAAAAAGGATACAGAGGCCAATGACCTTGAGCGGGTAATAATGCAGTTTTCCTTCAGATATGGGGATTTCTTTACTGTTTATTTTAAAATAAATATATAACAGAACAATAAACATAAACACACAAGTGCCATTGTACTAAAAAGCGTTATTACAAAAAAAAAAAAAAGCCCGGGTTTCAACGAAATTTCCCAACTCTTACTAGAAATAGCTTATTGTATATAAAAGAAGACGACTTAACCGATTTAGTCCAATTACTGAAAATATTTCCTGCTATAAGGAAAATATGTGTATCCAATTTTGTTACGATATGTAAATTTTTCTTCGAGTTATGGCTCCCGAAACATTGAAAATTGCTTTGACAAAAAAGGGGTGGTGCCACACCCATTTTAAAAAATTTTAGTGCTTTCCAATTTAATGTTATAATTCAATTTAGAAAGTAAAATTCTATTGATACAAAGCTTTTTTTCGCTAAGATATAGCTTATTATTTTCGTCTACGACCCTTTTAAAACTCTTTTATATACAAGTGGGCGTGGTCTTTAACCGATCTCGTCCATTTTTTCTAGAAATATTTCTTAAAAAAAAAAAAAAAAAATGAATGTAAGGCGCGATAACCTCCGAAGAGATTTTTAGGCCGAGCTTCTCTTCCAATTTGCGTCGTGCTCCTCTTGATTTTCCATACAAATTGGCCGGACGGGACCTACATGTTTTATGCCGACTCCGAACGGCATCTGCAAGGCAGATGAGTTTTCACTGAGAGCTTTTCATGGCAGAAATACACTCGGAGCGCTTGCCAAACACTGCCGAGGGGCAACCCTGCTTAGAAAAATTTTCTTCTAATTGAAAAACTTTATTTCTAAAATTTTGATGTTGATGAACCCCGGGCAAGACGGTGTGGTAGGCGGAGCACGCTACCAACACACCGCGGTGGCCGCCAAATATTTCTTGCTATAGGGAAAATTTGTGTATCCGATTTTATTACGTTCCGTAAATTTTTCTTCGAGTTATGGCTCCCGAAACATAGAAAATTGCTTAGTCATAAAAGGGGCGGTGCCACGCCCACTTTTTAAAATTTAAAGTTTTTCCTATTTATTGTTATAAATCCACTTGGGAAATGAAATACCATTGATATAAAGCTCTTTTTTGCAAAGATGTAGCTTATTTTATTCGTTCACGACCCTTTTAAAAATCTTTTATATAAAAGTGGGCGTGGTCGTTATTTTTTCTTCAAAGCATTTCTTATAGTAAAGGCAACTTCTGTGCCGAATTTTGTTACGATAGGTTTAACCATTTTTGTTTTATGAGTAATAGTTTGTAAAATTGATTTTGTCACAAGTGGGCGGTGTCACGCCCATTTTAAATTTCTTTTCTCAAATTTTTATCAAGGGTCTCAATACCAGTCCACACGTCAAATTTCAACATTCTAGGTGCATTATTTACTAAATAATTAGGTTTTTTGTGTTTTTCAAAATGTTATATATATAAAAAGTGGGCGTGGTTATCATCCGATTTCGCTTATTTTCAATACCAATTAAGCTCGTGTACCAAATTTGGTGAAGATATCTCAATATTTACTCAAGTTATCGTGTTAACGGACAGACTGACGGACGTACGGAAGGAAGGACGGACGGACATGGCTGAATAAAATTGTTTTCGATACTGATGATTTTGATATATGGAAGTCTATATCTATCTTGATTCCTTTGTACCTGTACAACCAACCGTTATCAAAGTTATAATACCCTGTGTACAAGTACAGCTGGGTATAAAAAGGGTGCATGTACTTATGTACGCGCATGTGAAGTTATACTTCTTTGTCATCATTAAAAAATAGTTTGTAATTGCATGCAAAAAAATAAATTTCTAACTTACTTCTAACTGTTTAAACGGTAAATAATTAATTACAATAAAATAATAAAAAAACTGGAAAAAGATACATTAAGTGCAACATAAATTTGCGAGTTACCCGAATGTTATTTGAAAATAATGTCCAATGCCATAGCATCTTGCGGTAATGACCAAATCGGAGCTTTAGAAAAAGGCTACGTATATACCATATGTCAGGCAAATCGAAGCATGAACAGAATTCGTTCGAATAAATCGGTACCTGGTCCGTTTCCCGGAAAGAAACTTCCCAGAAACACTCTGGATTGCTATGAAGCTATTCTGTGAATTTTAATAAAATCGGATTAAAGATAGATTAAATCTCCTAAGTGCACAAACGTTACCATACATGTACATATATACATACAAACTAGGGTGCTCGACCTGGTTTATTCGAACCGGTTTTAAGCCGGTTTTTTCTTAATTTTTTGGCCGGTTTTCTTTTATCCGAATGTCGAAAAACCTGGTTTTTTCAGCTAACCGGGTTTTCAGGAGGACTATAAAGGCTTTTGAAAGTTTAACTAAATACGGTAACATGTTAAATTTTTATCGCGATCTGGATCATTGTCCACTGGAACGCGGGGTAATTGTATTATCATCTTGTTTCTATTGAGGCGGCAACCACAATATATGTATCAGAGAACTGCAAGAATCACAATTTTCGTGATTTAATCAAACACTGAAACTTGCATTCACATTAAATCATGCGAATAAACTCATAATTGAATAAACTCAGCATCTGGCTTTACTAGACTCCGTTAGCATGATTGCGATCGAATGACCGCACAGGTTTTGCGTACGATTGTATTGATCAAACGAAGGCAAGCGGAGAATAAAATCAAAGCACCAGAATTAGTATCGTTTAGTTCGGCAAACAAACAGAATCGTAAGCAATGTTTATATGTATGTTTATATGTAGCTTGTCGCCGGCAGAAGAATCATGCAAATATTCAGACGCATGGAGTTTTCATATTTGCCTTTTCGTTCCGATGAATGTAATCGCTGTTGAAGCAAACGAGCAAACGCCTGAATTGATAATATTCACGCATGCAATAAGTTGGTTGATTTTAAATCAATGTCGATTATGTTCGTTTAAGCAAGTTGGATCATTGCACACGGTCATGTTGCCGAATGTAATCGAGCGTTGTTGTGTTCGATTTTTGCTGTTCTCTGATATGTATATGGATGACCTTATGTGTTTGTATGGTAGCATGGTTAATACGTTTGTTGGAAAAATAAAGCAAAAGTAAAATATTGTGAACGATTTTGTATATTTTGCCAAATATCAGAAACGGACAGAAAATTTTGAAAAATTTTATAACGCATTACTGACAATAAGTTCTACCAGCACATTGAGTGAAAGAGCATTTTCTGTCTCAAGTTTCATAAATACTAAAGAAAATAATAGATTGAGCCCGAAACATTAGAACTGTATTTTATTTTTAAAAGATAACTTTAATCGCAATTAGTAAATTCTTCACACATGAGCACTTTTAGTTACCATAAATGAATATTATACTGTGAAATGAAATAAAACTTAATATTCTTTTGTTTATAACTGTATTAAATACACATTGAATTTTTTGTATGTTTTTAATAAACGATTGGTATGTTAACCTTTTACTTTTAGATGAAGGAAATTTTATTAATTTGGGCAAGTGCCAAAAACCGTTTTATACGGTTTTCCCCGGATTTGAGAACTTAAAACCGGGTTTTTTCTAATTACCATTTTTCGAATAATCGGAAATCCGGTTTTTGGAAAAAGTCGAATAATCGAACACCCCAATACAACACATACCAGAAAAGAGAACTTGTTTAGGAACTTAAACGAAACGTTTAAGATACATACATACATCCATACATACCTATAAATGCACATCCGAAGTTACATAACGCTAGCGAATGTGTACTTTTTACACCATTAGATCTAATTCAACATGTACATATATATGTGACGCATAATATGATGTGGTGAAAGTCCCACTCAAAGCAAGTATGCTCGTACAGTTCACAGCGAACAACCACGCGAAGTGCATTTTAAACCTCTTTATTTTCCGTCACATCTTAAAATTTCACGCTCATCATTTTTTCATAACGCACCTAAACATGTATAAATTCAAAAAGTAACAAAGAAAAAAGATAGAAATATGCAAAAAAAAAAAAAAAAAAAAAATGTTAACACTTCCAAAATAAGTTAAACATGGAACTAAAATAAACTAGACAAATGTTATTAAAAAACTTGTAATAAAAACAAACTAAACAAAAAAAACTTTGTTATAAAAGATCAGAAGAAAAAAGAATACAAAAATTATAAAAATGTATTGCAAACAACTTTAATATGAGACCAAAATAATTTAAAAAAAATGGTAACTAAAAAATTAGAAACATATGTATATAAGTAGTTGAGCTTACTTATATTCATGTTTTTATTTACTTGGTCATTTTGCTTTATTTTAAATAATTTTAAATTTTATAGAATCTTCCATATTTTTGTTATTTGCTTAAAACTATTTCTTGACCGTGTTTTCTACACCATTTTTGATGCAGAAAACAAACAAATGTATAATTAAAACTAACGAAGAAGAACGCAGTAATTTTTCGCCCTGAAGAAGACCACAAAAAATTGTCGAAACCTCGTCACCATATGAAATAAAAAAGGAGTTTTTCTAATTTTTTAGACTGTAAACCCGATCTTCTAACAACTCCAATTACAACGAAACCGTCGGTAGTACAAAATCTTAACTAAAAAAGAGAACAATAACGAAATATGAAAAAAAGTATATATAAAAATACTAGCCTTAGATCTGTCCGAAAATTGGAATGCTTACATTTCAAAAGTGACCCTCGCTTCCCCTCCTCACTTGCAATCCGTTGCTCTTCTACTTTATCTTCCATTTTTCTTCTAGTTTTTGTCCACCCCTTATTCCATTTATATTGCTACTACCCTTTCCACTCCCACTGCCACCCCACTCCCATTCTTATTTCCACTACCATTCCTATTCCCCCACCTCTCTCTATTCCAAATATGAAACGGCTTCACCTGACCGGTTATAAAACACTATGAAACAGAAATGCATTGTTTAATGTAGAGATTCTCTTTGAGGGAGTTGAGTTACGATTAAGGTATCGAATCCTGATCTCGGGATCCCGAGATTTTTCAGGATTATGACATACGTTGTAATGTATATAAATACGAGTTTAATAAAAAACATTTATTTGAAAAATTTCTGTTTTATCGGATAATTGGAATTTTTGACGTCCAAAGAAGGAAAGAAGATGTTTGAAATTAAAACTTAAACAAATAAACTAATTAAAGATCAGCTGTATTTAATTAGCGAGACATTGCTTTATACAATTGTTTTTGTTATTGATATTAGAGAAAAAAATTGCAAAGTTTACAAACGGTAATGGTTACTAGGACGGGTTTCTGAATTCCACTTCTTCATCAGCTAGCTTCTCGACAGCTGAGTATTAAAATCGAATCTCCAATATTCATACCTGATACTAGTGTAAAGGCCTTTAGATGCCTTTGTAGATGCCTTTAACCACTCAGCCATATGAATATTTATTGCCTTTACTATATATTGACCTTCCATGGAATCACAATCTCATTTATTACACTAAATACATTTATTTACGCTGCTCAATGTATCCAGACATACAAAAATATAAATGAACCTCCATGCATATTTTAAATTGCTAGATATAAATTATTGCTTAAAAATAACTATAATTTAACACTCCTTCGCAGACTTGTCTGTATAGCATAAAAAGTGATTTAATTTATTTTTTCCAATTTTTGTTGTATTGCCTTCTCGTGACAGCTTTTTTTGTTCGTTTTTTCTTCTTTTAATCCGATAATGTTTTCAATGTAAGCATTGTTATTAACTAAACTGCATTGAATTTAAAATGCAGCGAAACACAAATATTGCAAAATACTTAACACTCTTTGATGCTCTGCTCAAATGTAATTTTTTTTTTTTTTCACGCAAACATTTTATTATAATTTTTATTATATTCTCAGTTTAACGTGGCAGGTTCTTGAAGAGTTAGTTTTAAATAGATGTTTTGTGTGAATATTGATTAAGGTAGTGTTGGTGATTATTTTACCCAGCAAGCGATTTTTAGTAAAAACAAAAGTGTGGGACATTTGCATTTTATCAGTGACTTGTTTGGAAAAGTTCATTAATCTGCGTGCTTTATGAACACTGACGCGATTAGATTGTGCCATCTGTGAAGGTGATATGCAACATGTATGATATCAGACATCATGATTATGCCATTTACATCTCATTAACATTAACCATATCGAACGATGTACATATGTACTTATGCATGTATGATGATATTGCGTTGGATAAGTTAAATGTGTTTACATCATATTTAATAATATCATACACATACCATGTTATATCATATTCAGTTATTTGACCATATTCTATTATGACCTGGTGTGTTTTGTGTAGGTCATATGATATGATATGATCGTATCTGTTAATTTCGTATAACACATAACACCATATACGAACACATAAAACTACAATAAAATACCCATGTTAAAATTGGTCAGATCATATCACATCGCATAATATTATGTCACATGGCTAGTTTCCTATAACACCATATCATACTAATTAAGATCACATCACAGCATATAAAATCATATAAAGTTACAATAAAGTACCTACAACTTGATCAGATTATATCATATCAGATATCCGGTCATTAGTGACCCTTGGAGTGCTATTTATATTGAGCATAGCCTCACCAGTCGACCAGTCGGCTGTTTGGGTATAAGAAAAAAGGAGTTAACGTCATATTTGGCCACACAAGATCATAGAACTGTAAATACCATTGGATCAAAAAAGGTCATACCGCCATGTCACATCATACCAAGTTATTCGACCCTATTCTTATTGGAGTTATGACCTCGTTCTCTGTAGATTGTGTAGCTCATATGATATGATATGTTTAATTACCTTAATTTCCTATTACACCATATCATATCGTTTAAGATCACTTCACACTATATTTTTACGAAGGGATTAATTTTTACGAACATTAACGTAAAATTTGGTTAGGTCGCATCATATCAGATAAGCTGATCATCTGTGTCCTACACAGTGTTCTATATATCCGAGCATATGTAGTTTCACTAATCTGCTCTTTTGAGGTATCAAAAAAAATGGAGGTTTCAGCATATTCGATAAATTGATTATAACACCACACACCATTTAATAAAACATCAAAATTTTGTCAGAATGCATGTCATCACATCATATTATGTCACATCATATTATGTCACATCGTTAAATCCATATAAAAAAAATACCTGGAGCGATATAACTTTAAGCAGATTTAGGTTGTTGCTATTGCAACTTGCATTGTGTTTTATTTTTTAATCTTTTCTACAAAATAGTAGGATGTCACCTGCATATTTTATGCCGACTCCGAACGGTACCTGCAAGTCAGATGAATTTTTTCTGAGAAGCTTTACATGGCAGAAATTCGCTCGAAGTGCTCGCCAAAGGAGGGTCGATTATGATTATTTATAAAAACAAATCACATCATATTCTAAATCAAAGCACATCATATCATATACTTATGTACGATCATCTAAAAATACTATAAAATACGTTAAATATGGTCATATTATATCACGTCACAAAACTTCATGTGGCATCATATCACATGTGCCGCCTCAAATCAGTTACAATCATCAATTCATGTTGTATCACGTGAAATCATATCACGGCATAACCTTTCATCCCATATCATATTACCACAAAGCATCTCATTCCATATTATATTATGTCATATCATATCTCACCAAATCAGAATACGTCAAATCATATCCCTACATCACATCAGATGAAATGCTTGCGATATTTTATCATGTCACGATATGTAAAACACTACTCGTTTACAACTAGGATTTTTTGACTGACATCAAACTAGCCCTGAAAAATACCCTCTTGCATTTAGTAAAACACAGAGTTTTGGCTAATCATAAAGTTTTCAGAGTTGGAAAAATTTCGCGAGATTTTTTTTTTTTTTTTTGTTAGCCGAATTAAGTAAAATTTATTATTTTGCCATCCAGAAGGATATCCCCACTTAAAATATACCATTTATTTTGATGAAAATACGGCAGTTCGCTGACTAGTTAGTTTGACTGCAGAAGTAAGAAGCAACCCTGCATCCAAATCATCGAAAACTTTCAAGTAAAACGAATTTTTTAGCATAAAAATCAAAAATACTCAAACTCAAATGCAAATGATCTCCTTCATTTTGTTTACCGGGTTGCTCGGTTATTTGATTTGGTCGCACGTTTTGCTAGCTATGATTGAACTTTCAAGTTTCAACTTTAGCCAACAGCCAATAGGCAATAATCAAGTTACAAGTACACACAAGAATTCCGCAAGTGACAAGTGACTTTAAGCAGAAGACACGCTTGCGCAGAATCAACATAATGGTTATGAGTCGTGTATAAGGTAAGCCAGTTGTTGGATTCTTGCTCGATTTATTATTATTTTATTGTTATTATTGCGCTCATAGTGCGGTGTACATCATTTCATCTGTCAGCCAAGACACAGTGATGCTAGTGCTTGTATTGTTGTTGTAGGTGCTGAATGCATGCAAATGCAGTAAAAATGCAATTGAGTTAAATGTCAAAATCTACTTTGGCAGCAGGAAAGTATGGTAAATGCTAACTTGTTGATCTTCTTCTTCGGTTTTCGTAGTTGTTGCTTACACTGTGAATGACATTAAAATTGATTTCGATCGTTGTTTGGGGTTTTAAGGTTATACAAAGATGACGAAAGAAGAAGATAAGATGTAACGAGAAAAATAAAGGAAAAAAAGGATAGGGAAGACATGAATCGGACCGGGGATAGGTTGCAAAGTGTATCGTATAATGAGTTTTTTTTTTAGCCAAGTTATGACATTCGAAAAAGATAAGGACTATTTCTTATTTATCCACACCACGGGAAGTTCAGGATCTTAATCCTGCCCATTCTAGGTAGGTATTTGCAATGGTAACCATATCCAGTAAAAATTGTGTCAGTCGGCCTATTTATATGGCCGCTGAACACATACCTGTAGTTCGGAAATTTATTTCTTAGTATTCTTTCCAACCGATAGATAGCTGTTACCAACCTCGGTTCGATTATTCTATTACGTGTATGGCAGCAGCGTCCCGTGATACTTCAGCCACGACCATCGCTTCTGGATATTTCAGGGCTCTTAATCTGCTCAATTGTCGATTGCGTTTACCAGCTCTCCTTATTCGGCCACATCGCCAGCTGAAGGCCGTGATCAGTCATACATATGTATATTGACATTGTTCAAGACTTGCGAATGGGATGTGTATAAAAGTCCACACAAGCAGGGACAACTTCCGTCGGTTTTTTTGCAACTTTTTCAGAGCACTCGTGTCCAAGTATCCACTGAACATCTCCTTCATGGTACGCCAATGTTTTAAGGCACAACCTTCTCGCTAGCTAGCGGGCTCAATCGGCAGTGTCTGCTCACACCGAGGTGCGGCTACAAGCGATCAATTGGCTCTCCATACAATCTGAAATTACATATTTACCCACAGAGCGGGTTATGCGCTGGGTTGAGACGCGCAACATATTTAACAACACACTCCAATAAAAATTCCAGCCTCGAATAACGAGACAGCTCTTGTTGATAAGGACCATTGAAAAATTGTAAAGGCCTACGTTTAGAGGACACGCGTCTGGAATGGGGATGGTGTCTCTTCCTGACTGGTTGATATCCTATTGAAACAAAAGATGATACTTCCGCCAGCTGCCATAAACGGGTCACAGTACCCTGAGAGGTTGTTCAAATGCTTCGAGCGACCATGTCGTCTCACCTAGTTATGTTAAAGCAGTTTTAACGTTCTACGTGATCAGTCGCATTCATGCTTTATTGGTAGTAGGCTGTCTCTTGACTGGCTATCTCGTCTGATATGATAAAGCACTCAATCAGAATCCAAGCTGCGGCCTCTTTTGCTCTTCTTTTCTATCTAGTGGGGAAGGTTATTGAAAATTTATTGTAAATGTGCAATACCACATCTAGGCAAAGTTATTTAAAGTTCTATTTATTGCCTCTGCGCCTATGCCATCAATCCATGAGTTTTATTTTGGTGCTACACGAGGCTATTTTGAGCTATTTTTCGACCACGCTGTGGTGGTGGCGGCCACCGTGGTGTGATGGTAGCGTGCTCCGCCTATCACACCGTATGCCCTGTGTTCAACTCCCGGGCAAAGCAACATCAAAAATTTTAGAAATAAGATTTTTCAATTAGAAGAAAATTTTTCTAAGCGGGGTCGCCCCTCGGCAGTGTCTGGCAAGCGCTCCGATTGTATTTCTGCCATGAAAAGCTCTCAGTGAAAACTCATCTGCCTTGCAGATGCCGTTCGGAGTCGGCATAAAACATGTAGGTCCCGTCCGGCCAATTTGTAGGGAAAAATCAAGAGGAGCACGACGCAAATTGGAAGAGAAGCTCGGCCTTAGATCTCTTCGGAGGTTATCGCGCCTTACATTTATTTTTTTTTGTGGTCCCAATGAATAGCGTGCTCAGCATCTCCGGTTAGTTAGGTGATAGAAAGAACGAATTAAGCAACAATAACAATGAACTGATTACTTTTATATAGCTAATGCAGCAAAGATCTTCCGATATGTCGAGATGCACCGAGACAGTATCCCGACCTAACTTAAATCACCAAAGACTAATGAGCCTCAGTGAAATTAACAAATCGGCAGCGAGACTGTAATCACCTACCCTCTAGAGCAGATTACAGGTGGCCTACAGTTGTAACGTGTGTTTCACAAGTACCTTTTCCATGAAATAAGTTTGACAATTGCTTGGAATGTTGCAATACCCCGTGACCCGAGGCTAGTAATCTTTAGATAGTTCGAGCCTATCAAAAGCAAGGTAAGGCAAGTCCAGACCACCCTCGATTGCGTCATTATTTAGCTCAGGGACGTAATTGCCATGTCATAGTAAACTCCTTAAACGTTATATCCCTGGCTAGAACCTAATCCACCACATCTTTAACTGCCGCAACTTTCGCCTAGAGCACACTACAATGATCACGCAGCTCAAAACCTGAGGCTTACGTAAAGTTAGGTTAAAGTGGTCGCCTCCGCTGCCCAAGCGGAGACTCCCGTGAAGCTTAACCAGCGAGTTTCCTAACGTAGCGTAGAATTTTCTTTTATATTTGCGGTTTCTAGCTCCGCAAGGCACTGAAAGAAGTCAACAGAGGTGATTGTTTGCAAACTGGTACCTTCCCTTGCTAGCTCACCAGCAGCGCAGTTTCTCGAAATGTAACTGTTGTCTGATACACATATGATGCTCAGGTTGCAATTATATTGGGGCTTATATTAAGCTCCAAACAATAAAAAAAAAAATACTAAACAAAATTTATGAAAATTCCCTGGACAGCGAAAAATGAAGCTCTCTGATACTAATAAAATCTATCAATACATCTGCCTTGTCTGCGCGAAAGTGGAAGCAATAGTGCCTCAAATTCGCAAGTGAATCAGTTTGCTCACGTAGTCTGATTAAGGATATCTAGTGCCATGGTCGGTTTTGTCTAAACTCCCCATAGAAGACTATTGCCTACAACGTCATAAAGTCTGTGTTCGATTGTTGGTGAAAACGTCCTCGATGGTAAGTAACTAAGCCACCTTTCTAAGTTATTTAATGCCGAGTTATTAAAACCTTTGAGAAAACGCCTGAGGTAATCGCTAAATCGACATCTGAAAGCAGCCATCTTATCTATTCAGTTTCGCTAGGATTGACAGCAAGCTCACATGACTCTAGCCACTTCATCACTGCCTTCAGATAAAGCAAGAAATCGGTTAAGTCTTGCCTGACTTGATTCTTCACAACTTGAATTTGAGGCTTTATTTTATGAGAACTATGAAAGTACATAAATTAGAGTGTTGCTGTCAATCCATCACCATAATTTTGTTGCGCGGAAAACCCCACAAGCTGTCTAATACCTAGTCTACCAATTTTTTTTGTTTGTTTTATTAATTAACGCGAACTAAATTCTACGTAAATAAATCAAGTTGAAGATATTCAATTTAACGCCTACACTTGATATAAGCTTTAACGTTGGCATTTCCGTTGCTCTCAACTTTTATTTACTCGAAACAAAATATAACAAGTAGAGGGGAAAAGTGGCTAAATAAAAACCGATGATATAATACACAAATCATAAAGTTGATAGCCAGCGCGGTTGTGTTAGAATAAGAAAAAAATAACGAATCAAAATTGTTTATTGAGCAGTCTTGAGCAATTACTGATGACAGCAATCTAAAACGGCAAACAATAGAGGTATTCACAAAAGGCTTTTTTGATGTAGAGAAGGTAACTGTTTTTCATTTCAAGAATATATATAAAAATCCCTTGAGTCAGATTGGATAGTTTTTCCAATAATGTATATATATATCAATTAGAGCTGGAGCGCGTAGCGACCGAAAGCTCACAGTAAAACGCCGCGACAAATTCCAAGAAATCGCTGTGACTGACTAACAGAACGCTTTCCAATATACCTATCACAGCTTTCATCGCAGAAACCATTATCTGTGACCATATGAATCAATGAACCTGTAATTTGTACTGTGTTTAAGCAGCGTCATGCAAACTCATCTACAATACTTCGGCGGCTCCTGGATATTTAGTCGGCTATGTATGTGTTTGCATTTGGAATATACTATTGGAGCTATGAGGGCGTACCCGACGGTGTTAAACTAGATTTATGTAGAGATGGCAAATGTCGCATTTTTTGAGGAGCTACGTGCTGTGACTTTGACTGAACAGTGATAAAAGAGGAATATGATCTAAATCGCTAATCTCAATCATGATAACAAATAATAGCAATCCCAAATCCAATCACAGCTCTCTTCACATCAGATAAATTAACTCTCCCAAAATGAAACAATATTTCCGTCATTTTTTCTGCGATCATTTTTTTGCTATCACTGCGAAATCACGACCGCGGATGAAAATCACTGCGACACAGTCACAGATGAAATTTTTCTTGGAAAATCGCTTTTCAGATATATCTGAAGAAACCTTGTTTTACACCAACAAGTCTTATATGAACTGAGTTAAGGGAGAAGAAGAAAACGCAAGAACAATCACTTGTCCGTCGATCATAATGTCGCATAATATGGGTATAGCTGCTTATTATGCGTATTGTGAGTATTGTGATTGGAACTGTGATTGCTATTATCGTTAGACGCGACACATACATATATGTATGCCGTCACAGTCAGTCATCTTCGTTGATTTATTCGAAGCTGTCGGTGCAATTTACTGGGAGCTATCACTCGCTCTGATAAAATCGCCGGAACATGCATGAATGTTTGTTCAAGATTACTTCCTTCACATGACTGTCTAAAATGCCACCACTCTAAGTTCATCATTTTGGCAGACCTGCAGCCTTTTTCAGTATGTTTTCCTTTTTTTGAGCAGTGTAGCTAAACGATAAAATTCATCAAATTCAGTGTAGCTATTTTCCATCATATATCGGTCGGATGTTGGCGGCCGCCGTGATGTGGTGGTAGCGTACTCCGCCTACCATACCAAATATCCTGGGTTCAATTCCCGGGCAAAGCCACATCAAAAATTTAAAAACAAGTTTTTTCAATTACAACAATCTTTTTCTAAGTCGCCCTTCTGCAGTGATTGATGAAACACTACGAGTCTCCCATGAAAAGCTTCTCAGTAAATCTTATATGCCTTGGAGATGGCGTATTATTATTAATAGGTCTGGAAGCACTGCGACCTTTGTGCAGATCTATTGTACAAGACCTTTCAGCCTCATTTTGTATCTGGAGGCTTTTGATGTATCTAAGTACCTCTTCAGGCTTAGATGGTATAGTCTAGATGGTATAGTCTCTGCCAAGCTAGAGCGACGCATTCGCAGATAATGTGAACCGGCGTTTCATCATCCAGCTCATAGAAACGACAAATTTGGGTAGCGGATAGATTTAATTTACTTAGGTGATATCGTAGACGGCAGTGTCCCGTGTAGTACCCAGTGAGAGTTCTTAGGTCCTCCCTGCTTAGATTAATGAGTTTGGCTGATACTTTCGTTGCCGGAAGTATAAACAGTTTAGCCTGCCTTTGCCCTGGGCAGTCAATTCAGTGACGTCTGAATTGTTTAGTTTCCCAGTTACTTATAGTTTGCCTGATGTGTGATTTTGTAAGTCCACAAAAGGGCTCTGAACCATAGAATGCTGCTGTAGCACCCTGCTTTGCTAGGTAATCTGCATGTTCATTACCTTCATGTCCCTGATGTCCGGGAACTCATCCTAACAAAACCTTGTTTTTAGCTCCCAGGACATTAAGGATTTCAGTGCATTCATCCACTAGCTTAGATGTGTACTGTGTAAGATTGTAAGGCACACAGGGCCGCCTGGCTGTCCGACATAATGTAGATTCTCTTCGATGTCGAGCCTCTACGCAGACATTCTCTACCACAGACTTCTATTGCATGAATTTCTGCCTGAAATATGGTGGGGTAGCATCCCATTGGTATCGATTTCTTGAAGTTCGGCCCATAGATGCCAGCTCCCGTTCTTCCGTCATCGAATTTCGATCCATCCGTGAACCAGACCTCTGAGTCAGGGTCGTTATAAGAATTCCCTATTTCCCAGTGGGTCCTGTCCACGATGGACACTTCAAAGTTCCGTGAGATTCTGAGCTTAGGGGACATTATGTCACGCAGTTGTATTGAGCGATTTCCTATGAATTTTCTTATTACTTTCATATGCCCTATCATATTTCCTAGCTTCAACTCAGAAATATTTGGAAGCCTAGTGTTGCCTCTTTCTCTATCAGAATAGGGAACGGAGGTATTCCCACCAATTTGTGGTAAAAATTAAAACGAGCAAGACGCAAATTGGGTGAGAAGCTCAGCCTCAATTCTCTTCGCTTTGTTTTTTTTTTATTATTTTTATTATCGGTCGGTTTCGCACCTTCCAGTCACCTCCCTTGAGATTTATGTGATTTCGAAATACTGACTTTAAGTCTAACTTGTTCTTCTTTCTTTCCTCTTTGCAGGTATGTAAGAGCTGATACTGTTCCTTAAAAAGTCGTCTTTTAAATATAAGGTATGTAATTAAATTCTTATAATTTCTCAATTCAAAAAAGTTATAGCATCTCCTTTTTGATAATTGACGCGAACTACAAATAGCAAGGCGATCAGTCCTGTTGAGCTGAGTAATGGGACACCTTTCTTCTGTTGCCAAGGCAGGAATTGAAAGGAATAATTTCTGGGCTGTAGCGAGTCCTTTTTATTCGTTTAATCTGAACGAGACAGCCAGGCCAAAACAGAATGACGATTATTGTATCAGTTGCTATTCTGAGCTTTACAAAGTGAGCGAGAGATATGTATTCACTGCTTCATAGTTTCGATACACATCTTTTCCAAAAACAACCCAAAGAAAATACTACACAGTGAAGTTTTTAACAGCTCTTTGTGAATACCCCTAACGACTATAAATTCGATCGACTAGCGAATATTTAACTCGTATCAATTTGAAGCGAATGTCTCTGTTCACGTCAAGCTATTACTTGATTAACTAACCACGAATATCAGATGGCCAACAGGCAATTCGTTTTGGCATAAATTTGTGATTATTTAGTTAAGTTATGGCGAAAAATTGTAAATACGGTTAACTGCAAAAACTCAATTAAAGCAAGCTACTGCAATAAGCTTAGAGTAGAAAATGCTAGAGCAGGAGAGGAAGACTGCGCTTGAATACAGGTGGCAGGGAGAACGAGATACAAATAAAGTTTAATCGTCTGAGGAATGCTGTTAAAGCTGGCGTCTGAGCTCCCAACACTTAACAAATTTAACATTTTAATCACTTATTGACGTTTAGTGTCGATGCTGAAAATTACACTTTGCTGTTGCTTTTTCAGATCTTTCGAAATTCGCTACCACGAGTTTTGTTTTGAGTTCGCGCGAGTATGCAGTTACCACGCAAAATCAGCTCGACTTGAATCGCACCTCCTTTATGCCACTACAAAAATCTTGCGCTATGCCAGAGTGCGAAAATTTATGCAAATTGAAAAAGAATTTATAACAAAACAAAAAAAAAAAAGAGAAGAAATCGAATGCAATTAATCTAAAAGCAAAAGCTGGTTTAGAACTCCATAAAAATACAACAAATGGGATAAATTTATAAGAATTAATGCATTTGAACTGACAAAGACCACTTTGAACAATAATGACAACAATAACAACAAAATAAAATAATGCCGACTGCAAATTAGACGTTGATGGTGATGATCCTCTATCAACTTAACCACCACAAGTTTTTTTATGTCACCAATTTTATTTCAACTTGGTTGTTTTGGTTGTTGTTGTTCTTATGCGGTTACTGGTTCACGCTTATCGCTCAGTAAGATGGTTGGAAAAAAATCGTATTATATATTAAGTACTTATTGATGTACTCTTTACAATGTACCAAACGATGTAAGCACTTACATACATATGGGGCATTCCATACCAACTCATCCTTTTGATGGATTTTACGCCACCATTGTTTACTCTTTAATTTACAAGTTTAGGGTGGGTGCTATTGAAAAAATGTCGCGGCCTGTAAGGCACCGCTGTGTACGAGAAGGGAAACGCGCGCTAAATTCGAGCGTTATCGTGAGGCGATGAAAGAAGAGATACGCAGAACGGCGTGATTGCGAAAGGCTACAGATACTGGCTGATACGAATAATGCCGCAAAATCTACTAAACAAATCCTGCAGACGACGGAAGGTTCAAGACAGAGGTAGATTGCTGATGGAAAGATAACGGTGACTCTGAAACTGACGCACAGGCTGTGCTTAAGTTGTGCAGGAAGCATTTCCATTCAGTGCTGGAGAGGGAGAAGAAGAACCCGAATACCTGATTACGGAAAGCATGTTTCGGCATCCGACTATGACAAAGATAATATTCCTGCTGACGAACAACAAGGGGCTGGGAACCGACTCTCTCTCTGTCGGAGCACGCTACCACACCTCGACGGCCGCCGTCTAAGAAGTTTAAGCGCTCAAAATTTACGGAATACATGCAAGTTTTCTCTTCCTTTGTGTAAGATTTTGGTTTTCTTGCTGGAAGCCGAAAGCGCGTGTCGATTAAGCCGACTGGGACCCACTAGACCAATTCTGGTGGCGGTTTCGTATTCAGCGCCACTTTGCCAGATTGGCCAACTAATTTTGTGTAGCTGTGTAATTTCTTGTTTTTAACTTATTCGAAGATCTATGTACCTTTTGAGACCATACAATAACTGAAAGAAAGCCTAAAAAAAATTATGCATTTCAAATGAGAAAAGAAGGGCCTACTTTCATTTATACCTTTTTTTATTCTTCTAATCTAGTAAGATAATAAAATGTGTTAGGACGCGTACATTTTCAAATTTCGAAGCTAATTTCGAAAATCAAGGAAATGAGTTTTTTTGCTTATTGATTAATCTCGACAAGAACAAAAACGATTTGGCCCGAAACCCAGAAAAGGGATGATTGATAAGTTATTTATTTGGTTAGTTATTTTATCAACTCTCTTCAATTCTGCTGGTGATCACTGCCAGAATTGACACAATGCTTACCTAAATAAAATGAACTTTTAGGCACAGGGGAGAATGTGCCAGCAAATGCAAAAAAAAAGATAGAAACAAATATTTTTTCTGTTTAGTCCCCGGTTAACTCATATAAGTAGACAACATTTGGTTAATTCGTTGTAGTTCTATAAATAGAACAAAAACAACAACAAATACCAAGTTTCTTTGAAAACCGCTTTACAAACATGCATAACTTCAACACATAGCTACATACGAATTATGTGATGTGTGGAATATAATACATATATGCGAAAGAAGGCAATTGGGAAAAGCTTTACAACAACTAAGGCATGACGTAGCTGAATGCGTTTATAACCAATTCAACTAGTTATCGTAGGAGTGCGGGTTCGACTCCCACTCCCGGGAGAAAAGGCTTTGAAGAGATTTACAAGGTATAATCGAAACAGCTGCCGCCTTGTCCGTCCTGATGTCACGTTGTTTAAATGTTTCCCAAATTATTAAATAAATTATAAAATTAAAAATTGCTTGAAATAAATGTTTTCATACATTTAAAGCGATACGGGCAATCCCCGGTTAACTCATATAAATATTTTTTCTATTTAAATTTCATTATTAAGCTGATAAAAAAAAAAAAAAAACAAACAACAAAGGTGTTGTTAGCAACAACGGTAACCTGAATTGAGTTCAGCGACAACGATAATGAAAATATATCAAAGTGACGTTAAAAGTTAAAAGAAACAAGTAAGGTCGGGACTGTCTTCGGCTGTGCCGAATACTTCATACATTTCATGAATGAGGCTGAACAATAATCTTATCCCATTCGTAATATCCAAATAATCGGCTGTAGAAAATATGAAATATATAGTGAATAGATGCATATACCTTATCGATTTTTAAGATAAATAGTTAACAAAATTTTTAAGTTAAACGGTTTTATTGAAAACAATACTTACATTAAGTAATAATAATACTAAAAGCTAAAAAATAATTAGGTAGGTCCTAGGTACTAGTCATCACACTCCTCATCAATCTAGGGCGTTAATCAGACAATTAAATAAAAGCGTTGGACCCGTCAAATTTCTATTGATAGTCATAAGTAAGACCAACTGAACCTTAATCAGGTTATGCTACTCCTCACATTTTTAGAAATTTCACACGATTTTATTTGTATGATCAACGCCCTAGATTGATGAGGAGTGTGATGACTAGTACCTAGGACCTACATAATTATTTTTTAGCTTTTAGTATTATTATTACTTAAGGTAAGTATTGTTTTCAATAAAACCGTTTAACTTAACATTTTTTTGTAATTATTTTATTTTCAAGTTTCTAGTCTTTGCTTAATTGCCTGTTATTTCTCATTCTATTTAGTTCAATTAGTGACTCATTATTACAAGGACTCTTTCCTGACAATTTCTTACAATCTAAGTCCTCAATACATAATCCTTCCAAACACTGTATTCGAATCTGCGCCACGTATGTTTGTTTTGATGTCACTTCTACCGGACTGTATGTAATATATGTTCCAAATATGAGCCAAATCGAACATCATAGGTCGCTTTCTATTCGTGAATGTATTATGTGTTCCAAATAGGGACCAAATCGGAACACCAATACGATTTGTTTGAATATCTCGATCCTTGCCTAACCTGGCGGCGATTTTTATCCATAGGTCTCTTTCTACTTTTGTATGTATTATGTGTACCAAATATTAACCAAATCGGACCGCAAACACGATTTTTTGAAATATTTCGATATATGCGCCACCTATCGGAGTTTTTTTTCTTATTATTGCATTGTCATCGGGTTCTGAACTATATTCCAAGTTGCAAGCTTGTAGCTTATCGGGAAGTTACTTAAATTTCAATTACAAAATCCGTTCACAACGGCCATGCGGCCGTGCTGCCGGCCTGTCAAGTCAAGCTAAATAGGTAGGAACTTTGTGTGAGGATGCAAAGTTTCACGTTTTTTGTGGTCTGCATGAAATAGCTATGACCATGAATCAGTTATCTCAACAGTATATGACGTAACCGTAAGTATTTGATGAAATTTGAAGCTTTTAGCCGCTAAAAGGGGGGGGGGGGGGGGGGCAAATATGACAGTTTATATGGGGAATATAATATATATCTCTATGGTTTTTTCAGACAAAAATATATGCTATATACGTAAGCATTTTGTGAAATTTGCAGCTTCTTGCTGTTCAAATGGTGTAGAAATTGCGAAAAGTTTCTTATCTGAATAATCGGTTGTAGGGGACATACCCTATATATACGACCGATCTCTTCGAATTTTTCAGACAACAATATTAGCTATATACGAAAGCAAATGGTGACATTTAAAGGTTATAGCTGTTAAAATGGGGCAGAAATTGCGAAAAGTTTATTCTATGAACAATCGGTTGCGGGGGATATATGCTATATAGACGACCGATCTCATCCATTTTTTCAGACAACAATATGTGCAATATACGAAGGAATATGGTGAAGTTTGAAGCTTCAATCTGATAAATTGAGGAAGATAGGACAAAAATTCTCTTTTCTGAAAAATCGGTTGTATGGGGGATTTATGCTATAGTGGTCCAATCCGGTCGGTTCCGACAAATAATCTAATCGGACACCTGAATATACCCGCCCGCCAAATTTTATCAAGATATATCAAAAATTGAGGGACTAGTTTGCATACAAATAGACAGGCGGACAGACGGACATGTCTAAATCAACTCAGCTTTTCATCCTGATCATTTCGGTATACTTATTGGCGGGTCTATCTCTTCTCCTTTAAGGACTTACAATTTTGAGATTCGTGACAAAATTAATATACCATATCATTTTCATGAAATGTATAAAAACACATAAAATGGAATAATTATTTGCAAAACGGCAGAGTCAACTTTGACAGTAACGGTAGCTGACAATTAAAGCAACATCACACATTATCAGCAGCAAACAGATCCTTGTTCCACTGTGCAATCATAATAATGATAATGACAATAACAAAATTTTAGTTCACATAAATGATTCGAATAGCAGCCATCGACCTAATGTACATTAGGATGGGTCAAAAGAATAAAGTTAATTTGTTTTTCTAAATGAGCCACATAAAAATTTGTTGCATGACGGTATTATACAAGGTGGCAGCACGGTGACAGCTGATTTGAACTTTTTTAATATGATTTGACACATCAACTGCTGGCGCAATACGATTTTGACATTCGTCCATCGAAATTAGCAAAAACAAAGTACATTGAACTTTTATTTATCGTTTAACGCTATTTATCTGCGGAATGAGGTTTTGCCAGCTTAAACAATTGTAAAAAACAGTTTATAAAAGGATTTTCCGACTGACCATAATTCGCCCACATCAAAAGGAGCTTACTTGTCATCACCAGCAAGTATGTCACAGGTCCCTGTAGCTGACCAAGTTGCCCTATAAAGAAGGCATGACGTACCGCGAGAATATTCTACATCTCTTAACACAAAGAGGCATGAGGCTTGCTGACCTTCCAAAAGTAACTAAAGTTTCTCACAACGCAGGACGGGAGCGAAAGTTTTGAGAACTATGCATGGCCGTTATTTTCTGTTATTTTCTAATTGAATGCAATTATGCTCCAATAATACTGAATGCAATTAATTCTATAATATGTATTGCATATGTTTATTTTTTTGTAATGATCTTTGATAAAATTAAAAAATATGAGAGCAGAGAGAATTAAAAAATTTCGTTAAACGTCATTTGTCTCTTACCGGTTTTACCTTGTAATATTTTTACCATGATCACACCAGTTTCGCAAGAGCTGATGCCATATGATAGATTCAAAAGATATAGTTTTCTTCCACCTGCCAACTCAGTGGAGGTCTCGCTCTTCCACGCTTGCCCCCAATTACTTCCATGATTCCGGTATTATTTGTTGGCAAAAGCTATTCTCCTTTTGATTTCTAAGCTTACATACATTTTTTTCGCTGTTAATTCTGGTTTCCATATTGGCGAATGACTGCACAGTCTCGAATTTATATGGGTCAACAGTGACGTAACCGCGAAGGCACGTATGCGCCGATTCTTTCTTAGATAACAGCAACCACTCCGTCTTGTCCTCTACACCCACAGAGCGCAGAACTTACTGCCGGATTGCCAAGGACAAGAAAAATCTTCTCGTTGGGTTGGACCAAAGAGATATGCATGGTAGAGGCGTTGGTTCCATGTTGCAATTGAAAAGATGGGACACATTACAGGCGGGACATAAATTGGATATGTCGCGGTTGATTCTGGATATGCATGAGTTTATCCTATTACAGTATCCAGATCAATGTTGAACCATAGTGAAGCGCGTCTCCCTGGAGAGATTGCTTTCTTCAACTGCAAGTTTAAAGTATTTGTAATTAAGAACGGAATGCACCGGCCATTTATTATCATAGTAATGTCTCTGAGGGGTTTTTTATGCTTTTTTGTTCGAACGAATTTATTTATAGTGCTTACAGAGATGACTTATCAAGTTCCTTAGAGGGCGGCCCCTTTAATCAGATGTCTGTTTGAATGCCCAAGTTTCTGGGTATACTATGGGGATTGATTTCGCCTCACTGTGTAGATGATACTCTGGTAAAATAAGAGGACATCCCGTTGCAGTTCTGAGCGTAGTGATTTGGCTGGCACGTCATTGGAGGTGGCGTCCCACACACTGCCGACATTGACATACACTTTTTCTCAACATACCAATTACTAACTAAATTTCATTGAGAAATATCCACCGAAGAGGCTTGACAATGAGCATGGTGGGGAAAGGGCCATTAGGAAGTACTTGTCGAATTATTTACACTTCCGCTAAGAAGTATTTCTCTGGCTCATTTAAGGAAATCACTTCATTGTCGACCCTATTGTGTATGTGCAAATATACTTATATGAAACAATCATAAAATTACAATTAGATAGTGCAATAAATACAATAATAATAAGTATATTAGTAGGTACATTAGGATGTTTCAGTTTTTTTAACTATTTTTTCTTCTGCACTACTTGAAAATCTTATCCCACTCTGCAGTCATAATATCCCAATTGCTAAGAAAAGGCTAACTAATTGCTGATATTTTACGGGATTCCGAAAAGAAGATCACGTTTAGTTAACTACAAAAAGTAAGCTACTAATTGGAAAGTCATGCAGCGTTTCCATGGTAACCAAAATTAGTTAGCTTTTTTCAAAGAAAAGAAATAGATAAAACTGCATCAATGTTTATTAGAAGCCAGCCTGTAGTAAGCTTAAAATAGGTTTATTTTCCTGTTGAGCAGTTATAAATGAAAAAGAATAAGATAACTAACAAATAAGTATATCTAGTATAAACATATTTAGTTTCCCTGCAGAGAATTGCACTACTTCCGAACTAGCGCAAAACTATTGCATTAAAATGTGTTAATAATTAAAATTCTGTTCCCTCGCAGATACTTAACATTTTGATGTCCTACACTGAAAGAAATGGTGCTAGTAAAATCAACTAAATGGTTCTGTTGTTCTTGACTTAACGGAGATTCGGTGAAATTGATCGAATTATGGTTAGTTCGACCGAGTTCTCTGTCAAGCGAACAAATTAGTTTAGTCATTTCAACAGAAGCGAAATTGTCGCACTTAAGTTAACAAAATTTTGTAAAATTGACAGATTCCCAATCAATCTAACTGATTTTTCTGTTAACACAATTGATCTTACAGATGATTTCAACGGCGATCAATTGTCAATACATGAGCAAATTTCAAAGAGAATTTTACGCTCTCTGCGCTCTCTACTTTGTACTTATGACGATGGTCTCACTTGTTAAAAAAAAACACCAAAATAAGAAAACCATCAAATCGGAAAACAACAAAGAAATAGTTTTTCAGTTATCAATACAAAATAAAAGTTTGAGTTGTTTTGGAATCGTTTCAACCTAAAGTGTTACGAAAATTAAACTTGCCGAATTACATGTAAAGTTACTCTAGTGGTGAATTACCTTTCTGCGATTTGATTCTTTACTTTCCTATAACTTACAAGTTCTCTATTTATGTTATTTCAAACATTTATATACAAGTTTTGTTCGAAACAATCAAGTGTGGCAACTACATGCGAGAGAAGAAACTGAGAATGAGCTGAGCTGCAACTGAAAGCATTGACAATCAGTTTTGTGACTACTATTTTCATTTCTATATTCATATGTATGTATATGTAGCAAGCATGCGTATTTATGTATTTACGTATTTATATGGCGGCCGCCGTGGTGTGATGCTAGCGTGCTCCGCCTACCACACCGATGACACTGGTTTCACACCCCGGGCAAAGCAACATCAAAATTTTAGAAACAAGCTTTTCAATTAGAAGAAAAATTTTCTAAGCGGGGTCGCCCCTCGGCATTGTTCGGCAAGCACTCCAAGTGTATTTCTGCCATGAAATGCTCTCAGTGAAAACTCATATGCCTTGCAGATGTCGTTCGGAGTCGGCATAAAACATGTAGGTCCCGTCCCGCCAATTTGTAACAAAAATTAAAAAGGAGCACGACGCAAATTGGAAGAGAAGTTCGGCCTAAAATCTGTTTCGAGGTTATCGCGCCTTACATTTATTTACATATTTATATGGCAACATAGGTACTTTCATACAAAGCTGTCGCAATAACTTTTTTTTGTTCATTTGATTACTAAAACGGTCAATTACGAATCAACGATTTGTGCGCAGTTGATTCAACATCTTGTTGTGATGGATAAAAATTGACAGAAATTTCGGTTGAATTGACCGGTATTTCGGTTGATTTTACCAGTCTTTTTCTTTCAGTATACGAAATGGCATTTACCCCATTACCTTGAAATAGGAGATGTTTCGTTTGTTTTTTTGATGAGTCTAATGTTCGTGTGCTACTCATGAATGTTTGTCAGCTCACTTTGCACTTTTTGAGCTCCATACTAACATTGGCGCTTATCAGTTACAGTGGTTTTTGTGGTTTCACTATCTATGAACTTATTTGTAGGTGCAACATTGTTGCAATCTATATTCTTTCTTTGTTTATAGAAAAAGCTTGTTAATTGGAAATATATATAGTAGAAACCTTTTGATTTTGGCGACCTTTTTGTTAACGAATCACTTTTTTTCTAGCTGGCTTGAGGTCTGAGTTGAAATAAAAACACAAGGGTTTTTTTTTATATTACCAATATATTTCGATTACACACGGTAATCGTCTTCAGGGTGAACACTACAAAACATAAAACAACAAAATAAATAAATAAATAACAAATTTCCTAACATACAAATTTAAAAAAAATTATAACATACATTTTTTACACGTGTGTATCACTTGACGTGGAGTTTATCACTGATCGTTTGTTTGTCAACAAATATCTATAGAAGCTAGCAGAGTTATCTACGTCCGTTTTATAGTTCATTCGTTTACTGGTTGGTGTGTTAATAATGTGAAGCATTTCCAGAGTAAATCGTTTTCTGTAATGTTGTTCTTGTTGAAGAATAGTAGCTTTGTCAAAGTTTGGTGAGTGGGAGTTTTCAGTACAGTGGGTCATAAGTGCAGTTTTTTGGTTTGCAGTATGTTGGCAATATTTGTAATCCGATTTGTGTTGCGCTAGTCTAGTTTTAAGTTTGCCTTTTGTTGTTCCAATATATACGCTGTGGCATGGTTGGTTGTTTTTTCCATTGCAAGGAATTTCGTAAACTATATTGCTTTTTTCTGTATGTGGAATTTTTGATTTTGTTTGATTATATATGTTTTTTAATGTATTTATCGGCTTATGGGCTATTTTTACTTCATCTTTGTTGTAGCAGTCTGATTTGGCCAATCGTTCCGACAATTTTGGCACATAAGCTACTGACTTAAATATTTTCTGCGGTTTTTCTTTTTCTTTTTCTTGATTCTTTTCTTCTTGATATTTATTTAAAAGTGTTTTAATTATGTTTTCAGGAAAATCATTTCTTCTTAACAAAAGTTTTATTTCATTTTTAATTTCCTCGTGGTAAGTGTCGTCCGTAATTTCTAACATTCTTCTTATACAGCCCATTGCTGTATTCATTATCATCGTCTTTGGATGCTTTGAGTAAAAGTTGATGATTCGTCCTGTTGATGTTGATTTCTTATACCACTTTAACTTCAATTCGTTTTTGCTTCTAATAACAACTGAGTCAAGATATGGTAGTTTTCCGTCTTCTTCAAGTTCCATTGTAAAATTTATATATTTATTGAAAGAGTTTAGTGTGTCTAGCGTACTTTTTACATCATCTTCGTGTATTATAGCAAATAGATCGTCGACATATTTTGTGAGTAATCTGGGTACTCTTGCTAATTTCGTTGTTGTGTTCTCTAATAGTTTTTCCATCACTATATCGGCAATTACTGGTGATGTTGGGGATCCCATCGGCAATCCTTTTAGCTGTGTATACAATATATCATTGAATTTGAAATACCTATTTTCTTCGATGCAAAACGTAAGTATTTCCATAAACAGTTTTTTTGGTATATTTGTGTGTTCTTCTATTTTCATCCAATTGTCTCTTATGATCTCAAGGGCTAATTGTGTGGGAATGCTGGGAAACAGGGAAATTACGTCGAAAGATATTAGCTTTTCATTGTCAGAAATGTAGGTGTTTTTAATTTTTGTTTTAAACTCAAGTGTATTTTTAATGTTGTATGCCGAGTTTGCTGTTGCGTTTTTCAATATATCTGCTATATATTTGCATAGGCTATGTGCTGGCGATCCAGTGGCCGAACAGATTGGCCTGAGCGGTGTTCCTTCCTTATGTAGTTTTGGTAGTCCATATATCCTCGGAGGTAAAGCTGTTGTTGTAGATAATTTATTTTTCTCTATTTTTGAAATTAAATCCAATTTATAAAGTTTGTCGACCAGACTGTTATTTTTGCTTTGTAGTCTCGATGTAGGGTCCTGTCTTTGAACCCTATACATTGTCAAGTCGTTTAATATATCGCCCATTTTCTTATTGTAGTCACTTATATCCATAGCTACCGTTTTGTTGCCTTTGTCAGATGTTAATATACGAATGTTTTTATTTTTACTAAGAAATTTCCGAGTCCGTCCCACTGTATCAGTTATTGCACGATCTATTGTACTTTGCCTATTTGTTGTTGTATGGTCTTTTATAAGTAATGAGAGTTTTGTTCTTGCTTCATCTTGTTTCTCTTTAACTTTAATTGTTTGTACAAGATTCTCTCCATCAGCTATATATTTGAATAAAGGAAATTTTGTATTCTCGATTGGAAGCGCAAATTTTGGACCTTTTGTCAAAAGCGTTTGTATGTCTGATGGAAACTCGACTTTCGTTTTGTTTACGAACCAACCTTCATTTTTATTGTTGTCAGCAAAGAGATGATTTCCATTTTGACGCAGTTTGTCGTGTTTTGCTTCTTGTCGTTTCTTTAGAGTTGTTGTGAGTTTTTTTGCGACTTTTGTTTCACTTTGAAGTAATTTCTCAAAATCTCCCGCGTTTAGATATTCCTTAAGTTTTGTTTTTGTTTGTTCCATCTGTTGCTGCTGTCTTTTTAGTATGTTGTGTTTTTGTTTTATTAGCAGACTAAGGATTTTTGTGTGAAAACAGTATGTATGTCTATCTAATGTTCTGTCTATGTCTGTTTGTGTATAACGATCAAATATGAACAAGCTGTTACATTTTGTAGAATTTTTAATAAAATTAGGAACTAACTTAGATTTTCTGCACTTTAAAAGGAACTTCATATTACATTTTTGCTTTACCACTTTTTTTGAAATATACTGTAATTTATTTATTAATGCTCTGGCGTTGTTGCTGTTGGTTTTGATTTGAGTATAATCCATTTTATTGTTGCATGTATACGGCGTGCCTTCCGTCTTTATAAATTTTGATTTTGGCGACCTTTTTGTTAACGAATCACTTTTTTTCTAGCTGGCTTGAGGTCTGAGTTGAAATAAAAACACAAGGGTTTTTTATATATTACCAATATATTTCGATTACACACGGTAATCGTCTTCAGGGTGAACACTACAAAACATAAAACAACAAAATAAATAAATAAATAACAAATTTCCTAACATACAAATTTAAAAAAAATTATAACATACATTTTTTACACGTGTGTATCACTTGACGTGGAGTTTATCACTGATCGTTTGTTTGTCAACAAATATCTATAGAAGCTAGCAGAGTAATTGCCGATATAGTGATGGAAAAACTATTAGAGAACACAACAACGAAATTAGCAAGAGTACCCAGATTACTCACAAAATATGTCGACGATCTATTTGCTATAATACACGAAGATGATGTAAAAAGTACGCTAGACACACTAAACTCTTTCAATAAATATATAAATTTTACAATGGAACTTGAAGAAGACGGAAAACTACCATATCTTGACTCAGTTGTTATTAGAAGCAAAAACGAATTGAAGTTAAAGTGGTATAAGAAATCAACATCAACAGGACGAATCATCAACTTTTACTCAAAGCATCCAAAGACGATGATAATGAATACAGCAATGGGCTGTATAAGAAGAATGTTAGAAATTACGGACGACACTTACCACGAGGAAATTAAAAATGAAATAAAACTTTTGTTAAGAAGAAATGATTTTCCTGAAAACATAATTAAAACACTTTTAAATAAATATCAAGAAGAAAAGAATCAAGAAAAAGAAAAAGAAAAACCGCAGAAAATATTTAAGTCAGTAGCTTATGTGCCAAAATTGTCGGAACGATTGGCCAAATCAGACTGCTACAACAAAGATGAAGTAAAAATAGCCCATAAGCCGATAAATACATTAAAAAACATATATAATCAAACAAAATCAAAAATTCCACATACAGGAAAAAGCAATATAGTTTACGAAATTCCTTGCAATGGAAAAAACAACCAACCATGCCACAGCGTATATATTGGAACAACAAAAGGCAAACTTAAAACTAGACTAGCGCAACACAAATCGGATTACAAATATTGCCAACATACTGCAAACCAAAAAACTGCACTTATGACCCACTGTACTGAAAACTCCCACTCACCAAACTTTGACAAAGCTACTATTCTTCAACAAGAACAACATTACAGAAAACGATTTACTCTGGAAATGCTTCACATTATTAACACACCAACCAGTAAACGAATGAACTATAAAACGGACGTAGATAACTCTGCTAGCTTCTATAGATATTTGTTGACAAACAAACGATCAGTGATAAACTCCACGTCAAGTGATACACACGTGTAGAAAATGTATGTTATAATTTTTTTAAATTTGTATGTTAGGAAATTTGTTATTTATTTATTTATTTTGTTGTTTTATGTTTTGTAGTGTTCACCCTGAAGACGATTACCGTGTGTAATCGAAATATATTGGTAATATATAAAAAACCCTTGTGTTTTTATTTCAACTCAGACCTCAAGCCAGCTAGAAAAAAAGTGATTCGTTAACAAAAAGGTCGCCAAAATCAAAATTTATAAAGACGGAAGGCACGCCGTATACATGCAACAATAAAATGGATTATACTCAAATCAAAACCAACAGCAACAACGCCAGAGCATTAATAAATAAATTACAGTATATTTCAAAAAAAGTGGTAAAGCAAAAATGTAATATGAAGTTCCTTTTAAAGTGCAGAAAATCTAAGTTAGTTCCTAATTTTATTAAAAATTCTACAAAATGTAACAGCTTGTTCATATTTGATCGTTATACACAAACAGACATAGACAGAACATTAGATAGACATACATACTGTTTTCACACAAAAATCCTTAGTCTGCTAATAAAACAAAAACACAACATACTAAAAAGACAGCAGCAACAGATGGAACAAACAAAAACAAAACTTAAGGAATATCTAAACGCGGGAGATTTTGAGAAATTACTTCAAAGTGAAACAAAAGTCGCAAAAAAACTCACAACAACTCTAAAGAAACGACAAGAAGCAAAACACGACAAACTGCGTCAAAATGGAAATCATCTCTTTGCTGACAACAATAAAAATGAAGGTTGGTTCGTAAACAAAACGAAAGTCGAGTTTCCATCAGACATACAAACGCTTTTGACAAAAGGTCCAAAATTTGCGCTTCCAATCGAGAATACAAAATTTCCTTTATTCAAATATATAGCTGATGGAGAGAATCTTGTACAAACAATTAAAGTTAAAGAGAAACAAGATGAAGCAAGAACAAAACTCTCATTACTTATAAAAGACCATACAACAACAAATAGGCAAAGTACAATAGATCGTGCAATAACTGATACAGTGGGACGGACTCGGAAATTTCTTAGTAAAAATAAAAACATTCGTATATTAACATCTGACAAAGGCAACAAAACGGTAGCTATGGATATAAGTGACTACAATAAGAAAATGGGCGATATATTAAACGACTTGACAATGTATAGGGTTCAAAGACAGGACCCTACATCGAGACTACAAAGCAAAAATAACAGTCTGGTCGACAAACTTTATAAATTGGATTTAATTTCAAAAATAGAGAAAAATAAATTATCTACAACAACAGCTTTACCTCCGAGGATATATGGACTACCAAAACTACATAAGGAAGGAACACCGCTCAGGCCAATCTGTTCGGCCACTGGATCGCCAGCACATAGCCTATGCAAATATATAGCAGATATATTGAAAAACGCAACAGCAAACTCGGCATACAACATTAAAAATACACTTGAGTTTAAAACAAAAATTAAAAACACCTACATTTCTGACAATGAAAAGCTAATATCTTTCGACGTAATTTCCCTGTTTCCCAGCATTCCCACACAATTAGCCCTTGAGATCATAAGAGACAATTGGATGAAAATAGAAGAACACACAAATATACCAAAAAAACTGTTTATGGAAATACTTACGTTTTGCATCGAAGAAAATAGGTATTTCAAATTCAATGATATATTGTATACACAGCTAAAAGGATTGCCGATGGGATCCCCAACATCACCAGTAATTGCCGATATAGTGATGGAAAAACTATTAGAGAACACAACAACGAAATTAGCAAGAGTACCCAGATTACTCACAAAATATGTCGACGATCTATTTGCTATAATACACGAAGATGATGTAAAAAGTACGCTAGACACACTAAACTCTTTCAATAAATATATAAATTTTACAATGGAACTTGAAGAAGACGGAAAACTACCATATCTTGACTCAGTTGTTATTAGAAGCAAAAACGAATTGAAGTTAAAGTGGTATAAGAAATCAACATCAACAGGACGAATCATCAACTTTTACTCAAAGCATCCAAAGACGATGATAATGAATACAGCAATGGGCTGTATAAGAAGAATGTTAGAAATTACGGACGACACTTACCACGAGGAAATTAAAAATGAAATAAAACTTTTGTTAAGAAGAAATGATTTTCCTGAAAACATAATTAAAACACTTTTAAATAAATATCAAGAAGAAAAGAATCAAGAAAAAGAAAAAGAAAAACCGCAGAAAATATTTAAGTCAGTAGCTTATGTGCCAAAATTGTCGGAACGATTGGCCAAATCAGACTGCTACAACAAAGATGAAGTAAAAATAGCCCATAAGCCGATAAATACATTAAAAAACATATATAATCAAACAAAATCAAAAATTCCACATACAGAAAAAAGCAATATAGTTTACGAAATTCCTTGCAATGGAAAAAACAACCAACCATGCCACAGCGTATATATTGGAACAACAAAAGGCAAACTTAAAACTAGACTAGCGCAACACAAATCGGATTACAAATATTGCCAACATACTGCAAACCAAAAAACTGCACTTATGACCCACTGTACTGAAAACTCCCACTCACCAAACTTTGACAAAGCTACTATTCTTCAACAAGAACAACATTACAGAAAACGATTTACTCTGGAAATGCTTCACATTATTAACACACCAACCAGTAAACGAATGAACTATAAAACGGACGTAGATAACTCTGCTAGCTTCTATAGATATTTGTTGACAAACAAACGATCAGTGATAAACTCCACGTCAAGTGATACACACGTGTAAAAAATGTATGTTATAATTTTTTTTTAAATTTGTATGTTAGGAAATTTGTTATTTATTTATTTATTTTGTTGTTTTATGTTTTGTAGTGTTCACCCTGAAGACGATTACCGTGTGTAATCGAAATATATTGGTAATATATAAAAAACCCTTGTGTTTTTATTTCAACTCAGACCTCAAGCCAGCTAGAAAAAAAGTGATAGTAGAAACCAATTTCAAATAATATTTCTTGGGGAGTTTTTCATATCTTCATAAATATGTGGCTGATAGTGAATCTATTTGACTTTATACAATTGCTGCTAGAAATAATGATAAAACTAGTAATGTTTTTTAAAATTTAGCTTCGATGAGCTAGGTCGGATTTTGGACTCGTTGGGGTTATGCCTTTCAATATTAAAAATTATAGAGGAATCAATGCAATGGAAGTTTGCGGTAGGGAATGCCTACGGAGAGGCTCATCCTCGAAGATCATCTACATTATGTCGGACAGCCAGGTGGCCTTGCGTACCTTGCAATCCTAAACAGTTACATCTAAGCTAGTGGATGACTGAAATAAAATCCTTAATGACCTGGGAGCCAAAAACAAGGTTTTGTTAGGATGGGTTTCCTGACATCAGAGACATGAAGGTAATGAACATGCAGATTACCTAGCAAAGTAGGGTGCTACAGCATTAATATATGGTCCAGAGCCCTTTTATGGACTCACTAAAGCACCCACCAGGGAAACCATAAGTAACTGGGAAACAAAACAATTCAGACGTCACTGGATTAACTGCCCAGGGCAAAGACAGGCCAAACTGTTTATACTTCCCGCAACGAAAATATCAGCCAAACTCGTTAATCTAAGCAGGGAGGACCTACGAACTCTCACTGGGTACTATACGGGGCACTGTCGTCTACGATATCACCGAAGTAAGTTAAATCTATCCGATTTGTCGTGTCTATGAGCTGGAGGATGAAACGCCGGTTCACATTTTTTGCGAATTCGTCGCTCTGGCAAGGCAGATACTCTCCCATCTAGGTGGTGCGACTCTTACCCCTATGTGATATGGAGTAAAAAGCCTGCAGAGGTACTTAGATACATTAAAAGCCTCCACATACAAAATTTGGCTGAAAGGGCATGCACGATACATCTGCACAAAGGTCGCAGTGCTTCCATGCGCAATAGTAATAATAAATAGAGGAATCAAGCCCATAGGCCAGTTTATAATTCCCTGCTAAGTTTGATGAGATAATTTTGCTACGTGTCACCTGATCAGAAAGCAACTTGACAATAAACATTTCCAGCAGACACGGCTGGAACCGACTGGAACTTTTCAATACCTCTACTGGCAGACGTTTCAAAGTAACTAGGAGCAAAAACGTTAGGAGAAGACTTATTTATCTTTAGTTAGAAGCAGAGTGTATACCAACAAAAAAAGCCGCACCTTATCTGGGCCTATGATTATAGCTACTTCGAAGAAACCTGCATGACTGATGAACTTGCGAGGTAATTTGCAATCCAAAGGTTTTTCCTAGACAGTGGAAGACCAAAACATGATTTCTGAAAGTTATAGAAAAAAGGCTGAATAGTGATGGAATGGAAAGAAAATTGTGGTTAAAATCTTTATTTTCTAAAAAGTGAAGGTCAGCACGCTCAAAGTAGCGTTAGATTGTGAGTTAATGACCACATGTTTGAATAGCTGTAAGCCAAATGGCGAAGGCCACTTCAAAAGGAGTGCCTTTACCAGTCTTCCTTTAGTTCATAAGACTGTGTGGTCTAGGCCTTTCCCTCGGTGGAAAAACCTTAGCTTCCATTTTCAAAAATATCTCGTGCATAAAGTGATATTACCAGAGTGTGGATTGTAATTACTCACTCACAAAAATAGGTCTAGAATGAATGAGTAAACTCATAAGTGCTCAATTATAATACCATCTCATAGACAGCTTGGGGAGTGCCCATACCTGTATAAGATGATTGGCTCATATGCGAAGCTTTCCCGCCAGGGGTTTGCTGTTAACTGTTTACAGGTATATTGCCAATCATGCATTTACATACATAACATAAAATTTGTGTTAAATTGGTTTGATTACATAAGAAGACAACAAACAAGTAAGGTAGGCTAACTTCAGGTGTAGCCAAACAATTCATACTCAGCTGCCAAATTACAGCTTGCAAAACTTTTAAATTACCTTCTTTTGAAAGTGGGCGGTGCCAAGCCCATTGTCCAAAATTTTACAAGTTTTCTATTCTTCTTCATAAGGTCAACCCACCTACCAAGTTTCACTTTTTCGGTTTTTCGAGAATTTCGATATCGAAAAAGTGGGCGTAGTTATAGTCCGATTTCGTACATTTTAAATAGCTATATGAGATGTGTGCCCAGGAACTTGTAAGGGGAGTTCGTCGATGGCTGGGTTAGCAGTCAGCCAATCCAGAGTCGAGAAAAACACCTATGGATGTCGGCAGCCGATGGTAGAAGAAATCGACGTTGGTCGGCGGATCGGTGGATTAGTCGGATGTCGGCGGGTCGGTTCCCAAGCAACCGGCGGTTGCTGAAACCGACGCTGGACGGCTGGACGGCGGATCGGTCGATTGATGGATGGTGGCGGGTCGATTTCCAAGCAGCCGATGGTTGGTGAAATCGTCTCTGGTGGTTGATCGGTGGATTGGTGGATGAGGTGGTGGATGGATGCAGGCGCCTTCGAACGCAGCTGTGAATCGATTTTCTAGCAACCGATGATTGGTAAAATCAATGCACGCTTGGCGCGATTACCTCTAACAATGTCCTGGCTCGGAAGCTGAGGAAGCACCAGTGTCTGGGAGAAGGGGAGGTAGGAGTGGGATTCCTTCGCTACCCAGTCTCCGGACACACCAAAAGTAGTCGATGACCGAAATCACCACTAATACAACGCAAGTGGTGGACCTGTGCAGGGCAAGGGGATTTAATTGTTCGCACAAGTTGTGGTACAAACCTCACCGTAGGTCGCACTTTCGATCATCAATATGTACCAAACGTTTCTACTTAAATATAAGTAGATATAAAGTAAATGAGAAGTTTAGCGCACTTGTGCTAGGCGATTGGCGCGCGAATGAAAGCTTGCTAGTGATGATTTGCATATTCTCTTGTGCCTTGCATGCGCTTACTGATCGCTGTTACAGTGGCACGTATGGGCGTATATAGCGATAACTATAGCTGTATTTCGTTGCTAACTAGTACAATTAAAACACTAGCTAGCAACAATAAAAAGTAATCGAGTTGAGTTTGCTAAGCGCTTTCAGTTGAAACCGCTTAGGTAATTGTCGACCTGATTGATAGTGTTGTATAGTGTTGCATATTCGAAAATTGGGCACTATTGTGAACGACCGAATGAAATGAACATACGAACGTGCAGATAAACAAAAATAACAAAATAACAGCGTGGCGGCAGGGTGACATACATACAAACAAACACACGCATTTCATGTATTTTGTTTTTGTAATTCTCTGGTTGAGTGTCAAAAACTTACTGCGCTAGAAGTGGAAATGTCATAGCAGCTAAAAAAAGTAACAGTTAGCTGATAAACTTCCACCATCTGTATGGTTTTGGCATAATGAAACTGTTTAGCTAGTTAAAGCGTTTTTTCAAGCTCGCTTGAAAAAAAAAAAACACCTTATATGAAATACTTGTGATGCTACTGAAAGCGGCATTACAAACTTACATACCAAATTTCATTATGATACCTCAAAATTGACTCTTGTTTACGGACAGACGGAAGGACGGACATGGCTAAATGAATTTCTTGTTTCGCCCAGATGATTTTGATATATAGAAGTCTATATCTATCTCGATTACTTTATGCCGTTACGGGGTGCCATTATGCGAACAAAATTAATATACTCTGTGAGCTCTGCTCAGCTGAGTATAAAAATTGCAAAAGAAATTAAACATGAGTTTCTGGTATGAAGTTAACATATTTGTTTGTGGCAACAAAACTCTTTGTTTTTACACGAAAATAATATTCTTCATTGTTAAGTATACACATACCCATATTTGTGTGTGTTGATGTTTTCCAGCTGCCAAAAGACATAATCGAACGGCATTGCTGTAGGCAGTCTCTCAACTAACCTGATTTGTCTTGTCACACACCCAGATATTAGCTGTCAACTAAAGATGATAATAGCACTTTATATCCATTTTTCGGTCCAGTGACACTTGAATCGAAAACCTAACGAATTCGGATTCATAGTCTTCTCTATATAGCACATCTAAATACTTTAAGTATTTTTCTTATGCTGATATATACTGTCGATAATGGTGAAAGTTCTTTTATTTGAAGGCCCTAATACTAGCATATACAAGTACTCATCCGCTTATGAGCGCTGAGAGTCGGCTATCTTGAATCAGTTTTTCATATCAGTCACTAGGCTATTTGTAGGGACACATCCACCTGTGTAAATATGTAAACAAGTCTTTATAGGCCATTGTCAATAAATATGACAAGGGCATAATTCTTAAAGAGTGTTTTCAGAACGAGCGCGTGATTTTAATGGCACAGCTGCTTGTCTTATTTTTTAAAGTTTTCGGGATTATATCGCGGATTTGAATTGAACTGTGTGATTGTTATGATACAATTTTTCTTAAATGAAAAAATTGTTTAAATTAGAATAGAACAAAGAAAACTTTTAGACAAATGCCAAAGCTCGTTCAAACGTCGCCGATGAAGGAATTTAGCAGTTCCCGAAATGCATCTTTCTTCTATTCTTATTTAAAAAAAATTTTCATTTAAGAAAAATTGTATCATAATAATCATAAGATAAAATAATTATTGTTAGGCCTTGAGCTCGATTCGAACCTGCGATCTTACAAGTCAGTAGGCTGATACAACAACAAAAAACTGTTCTCGGGATCATATGATCAAAGTTTCGGTTTCAAATGAAAAAGCCACTTTAGTATAGTATTGGTTTTTTATTTTTATTAAAAAGTTTTATTTAGGTTGACTTGACAGGCTGCACGGCCAGCGCGAATTTTGTAATTAAAATTTAAGTAACTTCCCGATAAGCTACAAGCTTGAAACTTGGAACATAGTTCAGAACCCGATGACAATGCAATAATAAAAAAAAATCGCCGCTAGGTGGCGCAAGGATCGAAATTTTCACAAAAATCGTATTTGTGGTCCGATTTGTTTAATATTTGGAACACATAATACATACATTATTAGAAAGCGACCTATGAAATAAAGTAAATAAAAAAAATGTTTAAGTTAAACGGTTTTATTGAAAGCAATACTTACATTAAGTAGTAAGTACCTCGGCGACCGAGCTTTACTCGGCAATCTTCGAGTATGCCGCATAACATACTTTGTTCTACATGTCATCATCCTATTCAAAAATGTCCCTATTGTAATGCGGAGTGAAGTACCTTTCGTTTGATACCCATATCGGCATATCTCATGCAATTTTTTTTTTTTAAATTTCGAATAGGTGGCAATCGTAAATGGCAACCCTACTCAACAATGGCCCTGTTGTAATGCGGAGTGAAATACCTTTCGTTTGATACCCATATCGGCATATCTCATGCAATTTTTTTTGGCAATACAAATACTACTACTGAGCCGTTCCCGAGATTGTTCGGCTATACAAACATACACATATACGAATATACAAATACTACCCCAACCCTAAATGGCAACCCTACTCAAAAATGTCCCTATTATAATGCGGAGTGAAATACCTTTCGTTTGATACCCATATCGGCATATCTCATGCAATTTTTTTTTAATTTCGAATAGGTGGCAACCTTGTGAAACATTCTGAGTGGCAACACCTAGGTAGAAAGTCTTAGAAGGTGATACATTATCTCTGTACCAAATTTCATTTAAATTCGGTTGAGCCGTTCCCGAGATCGTTCGGCTATATAAACATACTAATATACGAATATACAAATATACAAGAATTGCTCGTTTAAAGTTATAAGATAATACTAAAAGATAGAAAATAATTAGGTATGTCCTAGGTACTAGTCATCACACTCCTCATCAATCTAGGGCGTTGATCAGACAAATAAAAGCGTTGGGCGCGTGAAATTTCTAAAATTGTGAGGCGTAGCATAGCCTTATTAAGGTTCAGTTGGTCTTACTTATGACTATCAATAAAAATTTGACGCGTCCAACGCCTTTATTTAATTGTCTGATCAACGCCCTAGATTGATGAGGAGTGTGATGACTAGTACCTAGGATCTACCTAATTATTTTCTGGCTTTTAGTATTATTATTACTTAATGTAAGTATTGTTTTCAATAAAACCGTTTAACTTAAAAATATTTTCTTAATTATTTTATTTGTCTTTTAATTGCTGAGGCAAATTAACGTGCGATTTTGTTTTATTGACGTCATTTTGGGTATTCAAAAAGTGTCATATTGTCATAATATCATAAAATTGTGTATCGGCGCTATGTTTAGGACATGATGAAGTATTGGGATACTTTGTGAATCTTCCAAATGCTAAAGCTGGAGACATTGGTGCTTTATCGGTAACCGTATCGGTAACCTTATAACAGCTGATTCGACCAATCTTATGGGAATCAATGCAATCGATTATTGATGCCGCTAAGGTCGTAACCGTATCGTAGCCAACCAATTGGTTTTTGGTTAACCGTCGTAACGATAAACAGTTGATTACGTTAGGGATAGGACTACAGCGATACGACAAACGGCACCAATGACTCCCGCTAAGCCACTATGCCCCCTAAAACTACTTACACTATGACACTCCAATTATGTGTATCATGACACAGGTGGCCAGCAATGGGTTAAACTGTTTGGTATTCAACTTAATAATTCATCACAAACTACTCGTTCTGTTTACCGTAACGACACCTCTTTATGTTAAACACAAATTTTTGCTTCTATTTCGAATTTGGCTCTCACACGCAAACTATTAACGGCAATATTCACTAACATTCATATTTACATACACAAATATTTAACTATAATAAATTCGGCAATCGAATGTAGCAACAATTTTAATCAAAATATCTGCATTACTAATAACCAAAACGTCATAACAAATGTCAACATTGTGACGCGTTTGCTTCAGATTTTGTGTGTGTATGCATTTGCGCTACTCCGCCAGTAATTTAACTGGCTGCCGACTACTCGAAACTAGTATTGCACTGAGGATCATGTTTTTTTAAAGCGCTTTTGTTAGCTTTGCTTTTACGCTTATTTTATTTTATTATATCTATATTTTATACTAAACTAGAGTACCCCTCAGACTTTGTTCTGCCCATAAGTTGGTCTACCTACATTTAGAAATTGAGGCTAGGTTCATCTCTTCACTATCTATCCCATTCTCTTCTACTCTAACTTCTATTTGTCTTATAACTTTTGCACATCCCTTATTTCATTTGTCTGCCTCCTAATCCGACTCCAACTCCCGAATCCCATGCCTACTCCTACAACCACTCCCACTTGCGCTAAACATCACATTCCCATTCGCACTTCCAGTCCTAGTTCCACTCCCACTGCAACTCCCTTTCGAACTCCCATTCACTCTCCCTCTCTTACTTTAATTTCCTCATATTTGGAATCTCTACACCAAATATCGAACACCTGCTTCCTGGCCGACCGATTTCAAGATCTTTGTTTGTAGAAAACTAAAAGAAACTATATGAAACTAACACAATTTTTAAGATCACTATCATTCATATAAATAAAGTATAGATGGATAATTGACCCGTCCTCCTACCGGTAATATTCCTCCATGCGATGTTATTACTCTACCAATAAACAAAGGCATTTTTCATATTGTAGCTTCTGCAAAAGAAATAAAACTTCTTGACTCTCCTTCTTTCTCTCCATATTTGATCCCTGCTTAGGAGAGAACGTATGTTCACCCTTTTGCATTTTCGATTTTTCTTTCTTCTACTTCCACTTTCTTTTCTCTCCCTGAACCTTCCTCTATTCTTGTTCATCTCCTTCTTTGCACATGCTTCCTCCCCTTTTTATCTTCCTCTCGCACTTTCTTCATTTTTATCTCCTCCCTTCTCCTTCTTCCCCTTTTCAATTACCACTTTGATCTCTTATTTTCTTTTTTCGAAAGACTGCCTAAACAATACATTTCAAACAAATTGCAAAAAAATAAGTTTTTTTGGAATAGTTATGCCCTTGGTCTGTAATGGCACCCTAAGGTCAATCTCACCACATAAAACACACATCAGCTGATGTCGCTCGCACGGGCTAATGCAACCGGGCGCGTGATTGGCTCGGCCATTATAATTTTTGAGCTTTAAGTGAACGGCTACAATATTTAATATACTGACAATTTGCATTTGAGTTATCTAACAAAAAAAAACTGAGTTTGTGTCAAGTTTAACTAAAGTAAACTAAGTAATTTAATATATTTAATAAAATGCACGTCGAGTGTGATACATCAACTGTAACATCCACGTTTTATTTTGCACCGAACATTTGGGATGTCTTCCGGCGTGCCGGATATAATTTATACAACTTTTAACGTGAAGGTATAGTACAGGTCCACATGTCGGAAAGAAAGTTGTGCAAGTATATAGCATGTCGAAGAGGAACTCCTTTACTAAATTTCAAGCAAATCGCACTATAAATAAGACTTTTTCAAATAGGTCGGTAACTGGTCCACTTCCCGGAAAGAAAAGTGACTTAAACTATGAGCAACCAGATGAATAAAAAAGGAGCTGAGTGCTGCGAGATGGATGTTTGCTAGGCACTGCGATATAAACAACCCTCAGTTTTTTAATCCACAGGATATCATGCCACCATTTCCTTCATGGAGGAAATTATTTCATGTCGAATTCCCTGTGCCAAAATGCTGTTTTAATACAAATACTGATCCGGCCCGCACAACCTTAATTTAAGACTTAAAAACTGACTATGGGTCAGGAGCAGGCGGGTTTGTTGAAGACAATATTAACGAACTCACTTTTCTCCTGGGGAGTTTACCTCAGTGTTCCAGGCTAAGGTTTTTGCAATTTTTCAAGGCCATGGACTATGTCGTGGGGAAAGCTAGATAGAGGGGCAGAAGTATATTCTCTGGCAGTAATCAGCCAATCTGCACAATAGGCGTTGACTAGCCCTCTTACTACTTCAAAATAGGTTCTTAATACCTAGCCACACGGAAGTCCCTGAGAATTAGATTACTGACCACTTGCCCGGAGTGAGGTCTCAACAGCCATTCCTTGGCAAACAAACTGTTATATCTTACAGACGGCTGAGCATTTCCTATGCTCCTGCTTCGCCTCTGGCAGGATCAGTAAGTGTAAGCCTTTTGGGCTGGGTATGTTAGGAGACAAAAGCCTGAGCTCTTCGACACCCAAAAATTAGCTTGTGTTTATTTGTAAATCGTGTAGATTCAAAATAGATAAAGCGAACACGACCAGTTTAGGCTTTCTTTGCACGTTAAAAAAATCTTTAAAGCTACGAACTGCTTACATTATCGATCAGCCCATTTTTCTGTATGTGACGGCGGTCGGGCACCAAATTCAAATTAAAGCTATGTGGATGCGGCAGTCCAATGGCTAGCTTCTTACAGCGCTTGAGCGCGCTTGTTAAATCGAGCATCTTATTATGTTCCTGACGTGTTCCGAATCATATATAATCTTTCACGATTCATAGAGTGCAAATACTTAATCTTCAAACACGCTCTCTGACTTAGGACGACGCTTATCGTAACCCAGAATTGTTATAAAGATAAAAAAGTCGACCCACCAATGATCTGTACATTCATGAAGATGGAATTACCGATATGTATCTATCCTGCAGGCTCTGAGTGCAGCAAAGAGTTGGGGATGTAAATAGTCTATAATATATATAACTGGTCCATAGTTTGCTACTTCCAATTGCGGGTCGCAAATCAGACCATGCCCGCTTTACTATAAAGTCTTCAATAGCCGCCCTGCAAAAATCGCGAATATTCCATGCATGCATGTATGGAGTACTCGCTATGCACCAAGCGAGTGCTCCAAAATTAACCACAATTCATACAACAAATATGGTCCAATTAATAGTGCGATATCCTAGGACTGGACCATATACTCCAGCTCAGCATTACATCACAGTAATCCATGGAGTACTCCAGTATGACACAAGTGGATCACATGATCCACGATTTTTGCAGGGCGCGAACAAAGTTGGATAGCTTCTGTCAGTTTGAAACGAATATTATTATGAGCACACAATATGCCTAAAAACGCAGCTAACTGTAAACTGCAGGTATACTGTTTGTTTTTAACTGATGCCGGTTTGAAATAGGTCTTGTCTCTTCGGACAAGATTGACTAAAAAATATTTAACCATCTAGTTTCACCACTGGTTTATTTCAATGAGGTTTCACTTCAGGGTATATATTGGAATTGTGTTATTGACCAACCCAATCAAATTAAGCATTTATCTAAGTTCTGCAAAGTGGAGCTATGATCGTGTTTATTACAAGTATCTAACTATGAGTCGTATGTGTATGTGCTTGTGTATGTTTCAACCCAGCCAATGCATTTAACAAGTGACCATACTTGAACAATTGTCATAACTCTTAAATATCTAACCTAAGCGATTTTTTGTTGTTGTTGGATATGTCATAAAAGAATTTACAGATAATAGTTCTTTGCCATTCATTGTATTAGTGTATGTATGTACATGAATACCCACAAAAAATTTAGCGTCATCTATAAAACTTAGTTTACTTGATCTGAAGCTTTCAACATGAGGTCTGATGTTTTTACTGACTTTAGGCTCTTTCAAGTAGGGTTTATATATATAAGGCCATTGACATTCATGCCGCCTTCTTAAATACATTTGCACTGTAGTTTAATGTGGAAACAATATACGTGAGCGAAGTCAGACAACAAATCTGTGATGTATAAAGGAGAAAGTGAAACGACTCAGGAAAGAAATTAAATGTAAAGAAAATGAAAATAAGAAAAAAAGGATGAATGAACATGGTAATTGGATTGGTATATTGACGCAAAATATAACTTTAGAAAAAAACTTTGTAAAATGGGTGTGACACCTACCATATTAAGTAGAAGAAAATTAAAAAGTTTTGCAGGGCGGAATCAAAAGCGCTTGGAATCTTGGAAGGATAACTGTTCGTGGTATTACATATATAAATAAATTAGCGGTACCCGAAAGATGATGTTCTGGGTCACCCTGGTCCACATTTTGTCGATATCTCGAAAACGCCTTCACATATACAACTACCACCAGTCCCTTTTAAAACCCTCATTAATACCTTTCATTTGATACCCATATCGTACAAACAAATTCTAGAATCACCCCTGGTCCACCTTTATGGCGATATCTCGAAAAGGCGTCCACCTATAGAACTTAGGCCCACTCCCTTTTAAAATACTCATTAACACCTTTCATTTTATACCCATATTGTACAAACGCATTCTAGAGTCACCCCTGGTCCACGTTTATGGCGATATCTCGAAAAGGCGTCCACCCATAGAACTAAGGCCCACTCCCTTTTAAAATACTCATTAAGACTTTCATTTGGTCCACCGTTATGACGATATCCCTATATGGCGTCCATCTTTAGAACCATGACCCACTCCCTCTTAAAATACTCTTTAATACCTTCCATTTGATACCCATGTCATATAAACACATTCCAGGGTTACCCTAGGTTCATTTTACTACGATGTGATTTTCCCTTATTTTGTCTCCATAGCTCTCAACTGAGTATGTAATGTTCGGTTACACCCGAACTTAGCCTTCCTTACTTGTTTTGTATTATATTAGACATTTGTCGGATCCGGTAGGATCGAACCGCTATAACATATATCTCCCATACAACCGATCGTTCAGGTAAGGCGATTTTGGCCAATTCTCCCTTAATTTAGAAAACATAAACGTGAAACTCGGTGATATATATTTTAATATATCATAGAAGATTTCATGAAAAAATCACTTTGATCGGAGCTATATATAATATATATCCCATACAACCGATCGTTCAGATAAGGTGGTTTTTTCCATTTTTTATTTTACTTACTTACTTAATTGGCGATTAACCGTCTAAACGGTTATGGCCGTCCAACAAGGCGCGCCAGACGCTCCTTCGCTCCGCCAACCGGCGCCAATTAGTCACACCAAGGGAGTTTAAATCGTTTTCCACCTGGTCCTTTCAACGGAGTGGGGGCCGCCCTCTACCTCTGCTTCCATAGGCGGGTTCCGATAGAAACACTTTCTTGGCCGGAGCATCATCTTTCATTCGCATAACATGGCCTAGCCAGCGCAGCCGCTGCGTTTTAATTCGCTGGACTATGTTGATGTCTGCGTATAGCTCGTACAGCTCATCATTAAATCTGCTTCGGTCCTCGCCATCGCCAACGCGTAGAGGTCCGTAAATCTTTCGAAGAACTTTTCTCTCGAACACTCCCAAAGCCGCTTCATCTGCTGTTGTCATGGTCCATGCTTCTGCCCCATATAGCAGGACGGGTACGATAAGTGACTTGTAGAGTATGATTTTCGTTCGCCGAGAGAGGACTTTACTTTTCAATTGCCTACCTAGTCCAAAGTAGCATTTATTGGCAAGATTGATTCTTCGCTGGATTTCAGTGCTGATATTGTTGCTAGTGTTGATGCTGGTTCCCAAATAAACGAAGTCTTTTACTACTTCGAAAATAATGCCTGCCAACAGTAGCGTGGTTGCCAAGGCGCATATGCGCTGACTCTTTGCTCGATGACAGCAGGTACTTCGTTTTGTCCTCATTCACCATCAAACCCATCTTTACCGCTTCTTTTTCCAGCTTGGAGTAAGCAGAACTAACAGCGCGGGTGTTTAGGCCGATGATATCAATGTCATCAGCATATGCCAGTAATTGCACGCTTTTATAGTATATTGTTCCAGTGCGGTTAAGTTCTGCAGCTAGTATAATTTTCTCCAGCATCAAATTAAAGAAATCGCACGATAGGGGGTCACCCTGTCTGAAACCTCGTTTAGTTTCGAACGGCTCGGAGAGGTCCTTCCCAATTCTGACTGAGCTGATGGTGTTGCTCAACGTCATTTTGCACAGCCGTATAAGTTTTGCGGGGAAACCAAATTCAGACATAGCGGCATATAGGCAGCTCCTTTTCGTGCTGTCGAAGGCGGCTTTAAAGTCGACGAAGAGGTGATGTGTGTCGATTCTCTTTTCACGGGTTTTTTCCAAGATTTGGCGCATTGTGAAAATCTGGTCGATGGTAGATTTACCAGGTCCGAAGCCGCACTGATAAGGTCCAATCAGCCGGTTCACGGTGGGCTTCAATCTTTCGCACAATACACTTGAAAGGACCTTATATGCGATACTAAGAAGGCTGATTCCACGATAGTTGGTGCATTTTGCAGCATCCCCCTTCTTGTGGACTGGGCAAAGAACACTTAGATTCCAACCGTCGGGCATGCTTTCGTCCGCCCATATTTTGCTAAGAAGCTGCTGCATGCGCCTTACCAACTCCTCGCCGCCGAACTTGAATAGCTCCGCAGGCAATCCATCAGCACCCACGGCCTTGTTGTTTTTCAATCTGGTTATTGCTATTCTAACTTCGTCATAATCGGGCGGGGGGACATATATTCCATCATCATCGATTGCGGGATCGGGTTCTTCATCTCTGCGCGGTGATTTGCTGCCTCCATTTAGGAGAGCAGAGAAGTGTTCCCTCCATAATCTAAGCACTCTCTGGACATCAGTTACAAGGTCGCCGTTTTCATTCCTACAGGAGTTTGCCCCGGTCTTAAAACCTTCCGTCTGTCGCCGTATTTTTTGGTAGAATTTTCGGGCGTTATTCCTGGTGGCTAGCAGCTCAAGCTCCTCGCACTCACGCCTTTCTGCTTCTGCTTTTTTCTTCCTGAAAAGGCGTCTCGCTTCCCTTTTCAACTCACGATAGCGTTCACACACTCCTCTTGTCGCGCTCGCTTTTAACGTAGCCCTGTAGGCAGCGTCTTTTCTTTCGGTTGCAACGCGGCATTCTTCATCATACCAGTTGTTTTTTCGTGGCCGCCGGTAACCAATTTTTTCCTCGGCGGCAGTATGAAGTGCTTTGGAGATATGCTCCCACTGCTCCTGTATTCCTTCAGGATGAGTTGTGCCCTCAGAGAGCAGGTGTGAGAGTCGAGTTGCGAAATCATTGGCAGTCTGTTGTGATTGAAGCTTTTCGACGTCTAGCTTTCCTTGTGTTTTTTGTTCCTTGTTTTTAGCCGCGTTAAGGCGGGTGCGTATTTTGGCTGCAACGAGATAATGGTCCGAATCGATGTTAGGTCCTCGGATCGTTCGCACATCTAAAACACTGGAGGCATGCCGTCCGCCTATCACAACGTGATCGATCTGATTGCGAGTATTTCGATCAGGAGACAGCCATGTAGCTTGATGTATATTTTTATGCATGAACCTCGTGCTTGATATGACCATGTTTCGAGCACCGGCAAAGTCAATCAGCCTCAGTCCGTTAGGAGAAGTTTCATTGTGTAGGCTGAACTTTCCGACTGTAGGGCCAAAAACACCTTCTTTGCCCACCCTGGCGTTAAAGTCGCCAGGCACGACTTTTATATCATGACGGGGGCAGCGCTCGTATGTGCGTTCTAATTGTTCATAAAAAGTGTCTTTCACCTCATCGTCTTTCTCCTCTGTCGGCGCATGGGCGCAGATGAATGATATATTAAAAAATTTTGCTTTTATTCGAATAGCGGCGAGACGCTCGTCCACAGGCGTGAACGCCAGCACTTGGCAACAAAGTCTCTCTCCCACCACGAATCCGACGCCGAAACTGCGCTTATTCGCATGGCCACTCCAATATATGTCACAATTTTTGATCTTCTTTCTTCCTTGCTTCGTTCAACGCATTTCTTGGATGGCGGTGATGTCGGATTTTGCTTTGACGAGGACATCAACCAGCCGGGCATCTGCACCAATCCCATTCAGGGAGCGGACGTTCCAGGTGCATGCCCTCAATTCATTGTCCTTCAAACGTTTGCCATGGTCGTCATCAATAGAGAGTGTATTTATCCGAGGCTTGTTGTTATATTTCATTGGAGTATGGTTTTACGTGGCGGGTCCCAAGCCCAGCGCACAACCCGCTCAGCGGTGGTGAAAATATTACTTGGCACGTTTATATAGCGAGCCGCTTGCTCCAAGACAGACGCCCGCTTGCAGCCGCACCTAGAGGTGTACAGACGCTGCCGATGAAATCTCCCCCGGTTAGCCCTTAAACCGATTATGTCAGAGTGGCCTAGCCAGGTTGTCGCCTTCTCACATTAGCTCACCGCTAAACGGGTGTTTAGCGGCTACCCAGAGGATACTTTTATTTTACTTTTTTTATTTTATATTTATCTTAAAAATCGTTTAGGTATGTACATCTGTTCACTATATATTTCATATCTTATACAGCCGATTATTTGGATATTACGAATGGAATAAGATTATTGTTGATTCATTAAAGGTATGAATTCTTCGGCACAGCCGATTATATTCCCGTTCTTACTTGTTTTATATTTTTTTAAGTTTTATGTTTGATTTTATGATTGTGATTTGACATATACATAGATACATTCATATATAAAATGAAAAAATAATAGCCTTTGTTGCTTCTAACAATTTTGAAGGCTTCAGTTTTTTTTTTTAATTTTGCCATTATTCATATTCGATGCTGTTTATTTTTAATCTAGATAACCATCTGTTAGTACGTTCACAACTTTACATAAATTTGTTTGAATCCGCATTATTATTATTGTTTTTCAATCGCTAAATAGGTAATCAAGCCTGGTCTGAATTCTGACTCGAATTGTAAAGTAAAACCGTGCTGATACCGAGTCGATTTCCTCATGGTGCTATCTTCCAAATTAGGGCGATTCCTCATTCAGCCGTCGATATATGCGGCTTTTCGCGGCCGTCGATATATGCGGCTTTCCCACTCCGAAATTTGTTATCTCCATAATCCACCAAAGTAGGTGAAAATATTGTCGTTGTAGGGTACATTAAGTATGAGAAGACCTTGCCAACTCGTGGGGTAAGATCATATTCTAATCTAATACCACTATATGCTTGAAAGTCCCACGGCAACAGTTCCTACTTACGGGGGAAGCTTTGTTTTTTTTTTTTTGAATAGCGATTTTCTTGAGATCGGTACGTATGTCACTTATATTGATGTAAGCGGTCGATGTACTGCGACTGCCTTAGTAATATCTAACAATGCACCGGCTTTTGCCAGTTCATCCAATTTTTCATTGCCGTTCCTCTGACCTGGTACGCCTGTAAGTGTAATATTCGCTGAGTTTGCTGCATTGCACGGCACCCTCTTACAGTTATCGACGGCCTTGGATGACGTAAGTGATGAATGCAACGCCATGAGCGTTGCCTGGCTGTCTGCTAATATGCATACCTCACTACCGATCACAAAGTTCTCCAACAGGAAGCAACATAACTTCTGTTTTTTTTTGGTAGCTCGGCTTAAACTACTACCTGAGTTTGGAAGACGGTTTGAGAGTGCGATGTCGCAGAAGACCCTTGCACTAACTCCGCAGTCTATTTTTGACCCGTCAGAAGAAGAGTGAGGTGACACCTTCCTTATATACCATGCCGGCTGAGCAATCTCTTTTTGAGAGTATCAGCACATTAAAGTACTTATTAAAGTTAAATGCGGGCGAAAGGTGATTATTGTGGAATCTACATCATGTAACCATACGAGAATACCGCTGGGGCTATACTGCTTCTCGTTGCAGCACCTAGACTCCCTAAGTGCTATGGTAGAGGTAGTAGCTGTAATGCACATGTAGAGGTCTAGTGGCAGCTGTTCAAAGATAACATTTAACACGACCGTTGAACACGATCTAACTGCCTATCTAATAGCCCTTCACAGGCTGCCCTTTGTACTTTTTTACGTTTTCCAACGTTGTATTGCTTGTACAGGGCTGGTCGCTACACTATCGCTCCGTACGATAGAATGACCCTTATGACTACTGACTACTGACCTTATGGCCACATCGTAAGTTTCGGTTTTAGACATCATTTCGACTGCAAAGTAATTAACCTTCCTGAAAGCGAGAGCTCTATGTCGTTTAGTAAACGCAGGCGAAATTCAGATATTTTGCTGCTGTTGCTGAAGAATATCAGTTTTGTCTTGCTTGGGCTAACATTAACGCCGCTCGATGCCCGCCAGGTATGTAGCCTGCTAAGATCACCCTGTAGAATTTCGCTTAACTTTGTGGGAAAAGCCCCGAGGCTGCGATTCTTATCAATCTCGAACAGTATCTTGTTCAATGCTACAATATACAGCAGTGGGGAGGGAAAACCACGCTGGGGTGCTCCCATGTTTTGGGTCGTTGTCATCGAACCCCTGTCTGCCTGTATAGTTCTGTTCTCCAGCAGTGATTGGGTCCAAACCAGGGATGCACCTTAACGTTAAGCTAATCGTTTATCAAAAAATTTCCACCGTTTCCGTTGAAACACTTCGAAATATTATCGATAAAGAAATTATCAAGATAAATTGTATCTCGTTTTTAACCGAAACGAAAAGCTTTCGTTAACGTTAAAAACGTTAACAAAAACGTGATACTTTATGTTTGAATTGTGCTGGCAATGCTATAGCCATGGTGAAGCCGTAAGGTGGCAACAACGAGCGCACATACACACACAAACTCTATGTAATTTGTTTGTGTAATTCGTTGTTGGTACTGTCAAAAATACTCTGAGAAATGTTTGTACTGTCAAAATTCATGAGAAAAGTTGCAATCAGCTTGGCTAATGCTTTCACCTTTAATGACTCCGCCATCAATCAGCTTTGCCAGCATAGTTTGAAATTAATAATCAACATAAACGATTTGATTTCGTTTTGATATGGCAGAAAACGAAACGAAATCATTTCGTTAATTTGACGATCTTAACGTTAATAAACGAAACGAAATGACTTCGTTTCGTTTATTAACGTTGATTATCGTAACGAAATGATATCGTTTCGTTGGTTAAGCATGCCTGGTCCAAACACATATGTGGCTGTCTACTCCGGCCGTTTGAAGGGTTTTGACAAACGCGGTGATTTCTATATTATTGTTTAAATGGGGAAAAACTGTTGGATTTTAGTAAGATTAAAGTTCACTTTTTTTCTGTAGGACCTGGTAATAAGACAAACTAGGTCTACGCAACAGAATATTTTAATTTTTTTTCCTACCCTATAGAGGGCGTGTCCATTCCTCTGGAACGCAAGTCTTATGGATGTAAAACTTTTAAGACATCAATGCTGAGAAGAGCTGAGGGTAATAGTATGAGAACAAACACCACACAACACCATTACTATCTTTTAGCAGCTTGATAATTTTTATGCGCTGCAAATTAAGAGTGGCGAGGTCGTTAAATTAACATTAAAGTTCTTAACCTCAAACAACAACTTAGTTGTACCGTAAAGTCTAAATCTACTCATGGCACTCTAACATAAATATACATTTAATGTTTTGTGAAATTGTTGTTGTTTTTTTTTTTTTTTAACTGAAATCTAATACTAACGACCAACACCTTTGAGAAAAATTTGACAAAATTGCAATCCTTCATGCGTGCATAATACATAGTTTTTGTTGTTGCTTCCTCTGTTCTAAAAGGAAAAAAACAAGAACAGCTACAAGAGGTGATAAGAAACCGCAAATGCGCTTAATTTTTAGAAGCAATGTAATTTATATAAACTTTATTTTGCCCACTTATGGCAAATGTTTTTATACCCAGCTGAGCAGAGCTCACAGAGTATATTAATTTTGTTCGCATAACGGTACCCCGTAACGGCATAAACTAATCGAGATAGATATAGACTTCTATATATCAAAATGATCTGGGCGAACAAAAAAATTCATTAAGCCATGTCCGCCCGTCCGCCCGCCTGTCCGTTAACACGATAAGTTGAGTAAATTTTGAGGTATCTTAATGAAATTTGGAATGTAAATTCCTGGGCACTCATCTCAGATCGCTATTTAAAATGAATGAAATCGGTATCTAGGTTAGGTTGGGTGGTAGCTTCCCTGATAGAGGAAGCTCACTTGGACAACATGAAGGTCCGTTGTGATACCACATATAATAAACTAAAATAACCGTGACGTAGATATAACTACATAGAGAATCGTTGGGTAGCAACGATAAAGTTCCGAATTATCCCGATCTCAACCTTGGATAGCTCCTCGAGAGATCCAAGTGAGTCGCGACCGAAATACGTTCGCATAGTTCTGGCAAAAGCTGGGAAATCAAGCATAAAGTGATTTGGTGATTCCACCTCATCATCCTCTATACAGCTGCAGCAGGATGGATTTTCCAATATATTGAGACGTACCGCATGGATACCCATGGGACAGTGCCCTCTCAAAACCCCAATGACTATTGATAGGTGAGCCTTAGTGAACCCAATTATTTCAGCAGACCTCCTGCCATGCACTTTCGGCCAGAAAGATCTTGCGACCCTGCAAGACGTAGTACCCGCCCAACGTTTGCTGAGCTGACTCGAGGCCTAGCTATGGAAGAGCAATCCACAGGTAGCTAGCGGAATCCCGAAATCCATACAGCCGTCTTCATCCGGTTCAGTTGTACCGATTCGGGGTAAGAGAGCCGCTTGACAGTTACCCGGAATATCACTATGGCCCGGGACCTAGATAATCTTAATTGTAAAATAATTCGATGCAATCGCAAGTGAGGTCAGGCACTCCCAGACCACCCTCGATCGCACTGTAGTTGAGCTCAAGGCCTTTATAGCCGCTTGGCTATCAGAGTAGAGGTTAAATTCCCTAACCGTAGTAGCACTGGATAGCATTTCATCCACCGCATCCTTAATCGCAGCAACTTCCGCTTGGAATACACTGCAGTGATCAGCCAACTTAAACTTGCGGTTTACATCTAGCTCTTGACAAAAGACCCCCCGCCAGCCTTTCCGTCCAACTTCAACCCATCCGTGAACAAGTTTACCGGTCCCATGCCCCCCATAATTCCTCTTCCCCACTCCACCCTCGGGGGAATGACTGGGCTGAAGGTTGCATAAGGAGGTGTTGTTCTCAGAGCGCCACTGATACCAATCAGCGCCGTCCGTTGCACTGACACTAACATTTTTGAGGTGCTCGCCGTGTCCAGTGCTTTCCACCAGATCAGCACCCCATGGAACAGAATTGGTTTGAACACCATCTCATAAAGCCAGTGTACTACTCCTGGCGAGAGCCCCCTCTCTTTCCGATAGCCCCCCTGCAGCAGTACAAGGCAACCGTGGCCTTCCTGGCCCTATCTTCCAATTTGGGCCTCCAGGACAGCTTCTTGTCCAGAACAATCCCCAAATATTTAACCCTGTCAGTAAGTACCAACGGTGCCCCTCCAATCGAAGGAGTTCTGAAGTCGTGTATCTTATATCTCCTTGTAAAAAGAACCAATTCTGTTTTCCCGGGTTGACCGCCAATCCACATGATTCAGCCCACCTAGCCACAGTATCCAGGTAGCCCTGCAAAACATCGCGCAGGGTGCCCAGAAATTTGCCTCTGACTAGGATAGCGAGGTCATCTGCATAGGCAACTACCCGACAACCATTGGCTTCCAGCTCCACAAGAAGCTCGTTGACTACCACAACCCAGAGCAGAGGAGATAGGACACCCCCCTGTGGCGTGCCCCTGCACACCTTCCTCTTAATTATGGCCCCTCCCCACTCCGCTGCGACAATTCTGCCGCATAGAAGTTTGCTAATAAATTCAACCAGAGCCGCTTCGACTCCTAAACCTACCAGAGCTCTTTCGATTGCCCCCGGCAAGACATTCTTAAAAGCCCCCTAGATGTCTAGAAAGGCACCCAGAGCATACTCTTTGTGTTCTAGGGACCCCTCTATTTGCTTTACAATCGAATGGAGAGCCGTTTCCGTCGATCTGCCCTTGCAGTGCGCATGCTGTAAAGCCGACAGTAACACCCGAGGTATCCTTTCCCGTAGGTACAGGTCAATCAACCGCTCAAACGTCTTAAGAAAAAAAAAAACGAGAGATTGATTAGCCTGAAATCCTTAGGTGATACATGAGAGCCCCTGCCGGCCTTCGGAATGAAGATGGCCCTAACCGTGTGCCACGACTTAGGGATATAGTTAAGCCTGAGGTAGTTAGTGTAGATGATGGCCAACCAGCGGCAGGAAATCCCTGAAGAGTTTTGTAGTTGCGCAGGAATGATGCAATCGGACTATAACCACGCCCACTTTTTTCATATCAATAATTTCGAAAAACCGAAAAAGTGCGATAATTCATTACCAAAGACGGATAAAGCGATGAAACTTGGTATGTGGGTTGACCTTATCACGCAGAATAGAAAATTAGTAAAATTTTGGCCAACGGGTGTGGCACCGCCCACTTTTAAAAGAAGGTAATTTAAAAGTTTTGCAAGCTGTAATTTGGCAGCTGAGTATGTATTGTTCGGTTACACCCGAACTTAACCTTCCTTACTTGTTTATTCTTGAAGTTGTTGTTGTTTTCGCTCATTTTGTTTTTGTTGTTGTGCTGAGAAACTGACTTCAAACAAGAAAAGCTTTAGCAATAGACTGCAACATTGGGGTATCAATACAACAATAACAAAACAACAAAAATGCAAATGCAACAGCGATAAGAATAACAAAAATACAACGACAATAAGTTGCAATACAAACAATAACAATAACAATACAATCAAGCATCAATAATAAACTAACAGCAATAATAATATAAACACTAATGACACCAGCAGTAGCTAAATAAACCAATAGACGTCAACAGCAACAACATCAACAACAACAACAACAACAACATCAGCGCCGTAGCCAACTTGAAATACTGCACCGAAAAATTTTGAATATTTTTTTAAGCTAAAATCCGCTATATGTTGTTGTTATTTTGTTGTTGTTGCTTTTGTTGTTGTAATAGTTATGTGTGTTGTCGCTGTGCTAGTCAGCAAATGCAGTCGGTGCAAATTCGTTTCACTTTTGTTTTTATTGTTTCCTTTGTTGTAATGTTTGCCACAAAACCTAACTAACAACGACACTACAATAACAACAACAACAACAGCCATTTACAAAAGTCGTAATACAAACTTAGTTAAACCTGTAAAATTGGTTTTAAGTTTCAAGGACTTTTAGTGGACATTCACTTTTCGGTTGGTTTTCAATCGCATGGCAGCAGCACCAACAACAGCAACAGCGTCAACCTAAACCAACTAACCAGAAAAGCAAGCAATCCACTCAATATTTACTAACAACATGCAGCAGAGGCAGAGTGAATGCCAACAGCAATAAGCGTTAAGAGCGCCTTGTTGATGGCTTAGTTAAAATAACTCAGCTCAGCTCAGCAGATAAGACAGACAGACGGGCATAGAGTTGTAGCGCGTTTACAAGTCGCCATTAGTATCCCAGTGAACAATAGAATGCTGGTGATTCCCGCACAGGATTACATGTAACTCGCTACTAGTTATGAATTAAGCACATTTTCATGATTGAGTTCATATGCTACCAAGAGTACGAGTCAGCGAGTGCAATTAAACCAAATCGCAGTCCAAGATATGAAGGGAAATGAAAGGCGACAAAACTAAAAGAGATAGGCAACGAAAAGGAAGTGTAAAATTAAATGAAAAAAAGCAGGGAACGGCATGAGCGGTTCCAGGGAGGGGAACTTTTTTTGTATTGACTGTAATGAAGTACATAATACAAATCTACATAGTAGTTTCTTATCACAAAACGGATTTTTACTAATTTTTAATTTTTCTTGCTTTTTTACATTATTATTATATAAAAATAGAACGTAAAAAATCAAGAAAAATTAAAAATTAGTAAAAATCCGTTTTGTGATAAGAAACTACTATGTAGATTTGTATTATATACTTCATTACAGTCAATACAAAAAAAAAAAAACAAAAAAAACACAGCTCATATCGCCCACTTTTTCGATATCGAAAATTTCAAAAAACCGAAAAAGTGCTATAATTCATTACCAAAGATGGATAAAGCGATGAAACTTGGTAGGTGTAAGTAAAGTGTTAGTAAAATTTTGGACAATGGGCGTGGCACCGCCCACTTTTAAAGGAATGTAATTTAAAAGTTTTGCAAACTGTAATTTGGCAGCTGAGTATATAATGTTCGGTTACACCCGAACTTAGCCTTCCTTACTTCTTTATTTTATACAGCCGATTATTTGGATATTACGAATGGGATAGGATTATTGTTCAGCTCCATTCATGAAAGGTATGAGGTCTTCGGCACAGCCGAAGACAGTCCAGTCCTTACTGGTTTTAATTAAAAGCCAATCAGTTACACACAAACATATCCTTTTCATAAGTAAAGACGGATACCGGTTCGTATACGTAGCATTTTTTTATAATTCTATGCATGTTAAAAAGCACGATAAAAGAGAGCGAAGAAGGTAAAGAGGAAGAATAAGGACTATTATTTTCAGTCTTGATGCTTTGCGACCTTAAACTAGATCTATTGTGCTTGACCTTTTAGCTTACTGCTACAACAACAACAACAACGACAACCTTTTAACTTATTATTGTACCTGCATCTTGCGACAGATCAAATCAAGAGGTGTATCGGATAGATTATGGGCCAGATTATGTATCACGCCGTGACACTTTGCGTCGCAGTCACCCACATTCACAGTCTCCACTATATAATACCAAATATTTCAAAAAGACATTCCGGTTTACTGGCACTCACTGAAACGAATGAATGTTCTTTCTTATATTGTAGAAATTTTGGTTCACACGAGGAAAACTTACTCGTTTCGTTATACATAAATTGGCCCTTAATTTAATTTGGTGATATCGTAAACTAAAGTGTTCCGTATAGTGCCCAGTCTGATATTCTTTTTGTTGGGCGTATAAACAAATGCCAATCCAGTGTTACCTGCTTTGGATGGTAAAATGCTGCTGTAGCAACCTGTTTAACAATATGGCCTGCTGGTCATTTCCCTCATGCCCGCTACAAAACCTGTTTTTTCGCACCTGAGAACACTGAAACATTCATTCAATAGTTTCAATAGTTGCTGTTGTTCGTTCAATAGTTGTTGTGTGCGACAGCAAACCACGAAAGATTGCCTGGCTGTAAGGCATAATATGGATACTCCTCAATGATAAAACCCTTGAAAAGTATTGTCTACCGCAAACTTCTACGGCATGGAATTCTGTTTTAAAGATTTGGGGGTAACAT